>NC_086452.1:421758774-422458774 GCF_028390025.1 Pseudophryne corroboree | reverse complement strand
GTGGCTAATACACAAAGATACCGGTGGCACTCACGGGCTTTTCAAAGCCAAAAGACCAGACCAGTCAGTTAGCGCTTAAGCGCTAACTGACTGGTCTGGTCTTTTGGCTTTGAAAAGCCTGTGAGTGCCGCCGATATCTTTGTGTATATATATATATATACAGGCCACGGTCGGCGGCACTCACGGCTCCCTCAGCGGGGAATAAAACGAGACCAAGTCACTTAGGAAGTTGACTTTCTAAGTGACTTGGTCTCGTTTTATTCTCCGCTGAGGGAGCCGTGAGTGCCGCCGACCGTGGGCTGTGTTTGGAGACATCCTTGCTGGGGATGCCATACGGAGGGCACCGGCCTAATTCATTTGTACTACATAGTATGGAGTGCTGCTGATTACTACAAAGTATATATATATATATATATATATATATATATATATGCTCAAGGACAGAATATGGAACCCCCTGGGCCACCAGTTTCACTATCCATGTAGTTGTAGATGTAGAAGACTTCTTCGAGCACTGTGTCTGAAGACCCCTGCCGCACCGAGCTCTCGCTCCTAACCACGGTGCTACTATTTAAAATCTGCAGCGGACCGCTCCTGCTTGGCTGCCAGTCCGCGACAGATTTAAAATAATAGCGCCGCGGTCATAGGACCCACTGTGCCACCAACCACAGCAGGGCAAAGAGGTCACTAAAAGACCCCCTCTCGGGTGGGGACACATAAAAGTACCCACTCACTGCCGTTTAGTGGCTGCCTGAGCGCTGAGAGGGCTGCGGAATAAGCGAGACATGGGGAGGCAGGGAACATTAGCGGGAGGAGCAGAGCGGAGACCGTGGACACGGGGAGGAGCTGCCCCCACGACCTGCCCCCTGACGGAGAGAGGGGTACATCGTCCGGACAGCGAGGCTGGAAGAAGCGTCGCAACGCAGCTATCAGCGAGCACCATGACGGACAAGGAGGGAGGGTAAGTGTGGACTGTGCAGATATTTTGCGGCTCTTGTGCAGAAAACTCTAGAGGGGAGATCACAGCCGCCCGGCCACATAAGGAGGGTCGTCAGTGTGTGTCACCCCTGGTGCCCATCTTCATCACCCAGAGTCCCGCAGAGCGTCAAAGGTTCCATGCATCTCACCGTATGCTGTTCCCTCTTTCTCCCTGTCTCTCTCTTTCTCCTGACTCTGTCTCCCTGTCTCTGCATCTCTCTCCCTCTGTCTCTCTCCCTGTCTGCGTCTCTCTCCCTCTCACTCTCTCGCCCTTTCCCTCGCTTCTCTCTCTCCCCATCTGTCTCTCCCTCTCTGTCTTCCTCCTCTCTCTCCCTGTCTGTCTCCCTCATCTCTCTCTCCCTGTCTCTATTTCCCTTTCCCTGTCTGTGTCCCTGTGTCTCTCCCTTTCCATCTTTTTCCCTGGCTTCTCTCTCTCCCCATCTCTGTGTCCCTCTCCCTGTCTGTCTCTCTCTCTCTCTTCCTTTCCATGTCTGTGTCCCCATCTCTATCTCCCTCACCCTGTCTCTCCCTGTCTCTCTCCTTCTCCCTGTATCTGTCCCTGTCTCTGCATCTCTCTCCCTTGCTTCTCTCTCTACATGTCTCTCCCTGTCTCTCTCTACTGTCCCTCTCATCCCCTCCGTGTACCTGTCTCCCTGTCTCTGCATCTATCTCTCTGTCTCTCTTCCCTCCCTCGCCCCTCTCTCCCCATCTCCGTCTCTCCCTCGCCTCTGTCCCTCCCTCATCTCTCTCTCTCCGTCTGTCTCTCCATCTGTCTCTCTCTTTCTCATCCATCTCTCTCTCATCTCCCTCTCTCCCTCCCTCGTATCTCTCTCCCTTGTCTCTCTACCTCATCTCTCTCTCCCTCCTCTCCCTCTGTCCCTCGTCTCTCTCTCTGTCTCTGCGTCTCTCTCCCTCTCTGCCTTACTTCTCTCTCTCCTTATCTCTGTCTCTCTCTCCATGTCTCTCCCTCATCTCTTTCTTTCTTTCCCAGTCTCTCTCTCCCTCCCTATCTCTGTGTCTCACACAGTAGGAAGGGGGACATGGCTCAGAAAAGGAGGAAGAGGGTAATATCACTCACACAGGAGAAGTGTGTGTGTGTGTGTGGGGGGGGGGGGCATGGCTTACACAGGGGAAGGGGGTTATCACTCACACAGGGCAAGGAGTCAGTAAAATACAAATAATTTTTTGCAAGGGGGGCACGACATTTTTCTTGCCTGTGGGCAATTGAGCTGAAGTTACGCCACTGCTTACCCTGCTGCCTTTCTCTCTCCCTGCCCCTATGTCCCTGCTGTCACTTTCCCTGTCCCTCTTTCACTCTTCCTGTCCCTATGTCCCTGCTGTCACTTTCCCTGTCCCTCTGTCACTCTCTCTGTTCCTATGTCCCTGCTATCACTTTCCCTGTCACTCTCCCTGACCCTATTTCCCTGCTGTCACTCTCCTTGAATTTTGTCCCATTCCATGTGGCATAATGTGAATTTTGGCTCATTCTGTGTGCTATAATGTACATTTTGACTCATACCGTGTGGTATAATGTGAATTTCGTCTCATACCGTGTGCTATAATTTTAATTTTGTCTCATACTGTGTGGTATAATGTGAATTGCGGCTCATACTGTGTGCTATAATGTGATTTTCGTCTCATGCTGTCTGGTATAATGTAAGTGGCATTACTGTGTGGCATAATGTATAGGGGCATTACTTTATGGCATATAGTGTTATAAGGGGCACTATTACTGTGTGGCATAATGTGTATAAGGAGTACTACTATGTGGCAGGATGTGAATTGACTCTACTGTGTGGTTTAATGTAAATGGGCTCTATTGTGGTGTAATGTGAATAAGGGGCACTACTGTGTGATGTAACGTGATTAAGGGGCACTACTGTGTGTTGTAACGTGAATAAGGGCACTACTGTGTGACGCAACATCAATAAGAGCCACTACTGTAACGTAACCTGAATAAGGAGGGGGGGGGGGTAGGCTTAAGTTTTGCCTAGGGTGCCGAGCAACCTTCCACCGGCCCTGTCTACCAAGTAGGCACAGTCATAACTCTAAGGTTGCATGAGCAAGCTTTTCAGCTGCACTTAGATAGTACCAGGAGTACACAATAGGAGACGGCAACGAGTCTCTTAGTCCCATCCCCTTCGACTTGGGCCTAAAAAAAAGATCTCCTGGCAGCCCTATCCACCTGTGGTACTGAACACACCCTTGGGAGGTACCAGTTACATTCATGGGTGGAGCTAGACCTGCAGCTTGGGTGAACAGTCCCACCCCCATTCAACTCTTAATACTGGAATATAACATCATTACTCCACACAGCGACCATAACTCTAAAAAAAACAAACCCAAAGCAGCAGATCTGTTATATCTGTCCTGTTATTTTAGCAACTGAGCCAGACATTGACAAGTGTCATCTACTCTTTACTACAAAACAGGGCGACGGACAAAACAAGCATCACATGACCCAACTGACAGAAACTGACAGTCACCTGACATCAGTAGCTGTAATATCACAAACGTCACAAAATCTGCACAGTACGGTAATGCAGCCCATGCATCTAACGGCCCCCGATGCCAATCCTATCAGCGATCTGACTCGCCAATCGGTGGACACCGATGATCGGCCATTTCTCTAGGGATCGGCAAAACACTACATGCTAAAAATCCCTGACTCTCTATTTCTGATCATTTTTGGGTTGGAATCGGCGATGATTGTTCAGTGCGTTGCATTATCCAGATCACCTGACCCAGTCATTGGCAGAATGGGGAATTGGCCCTATGGATGCCTGACGTGTGGGCCCTTTTATGCAGAAGAAATAAAAGTAGCTATATTACCTTACCATTATTTGTTATTATTATTACTGTAATGGTATAATGCTGATATAAAACATCACCACAGCACCTGGGGCTGTCACTCTTCTCTAACCCCCCCTTTCTGTGCTGCGATTTACAACGGTAGAGTTAATATAAAAGTATGTTGCTACGCAGTGCACATATGCAGGACTGAAAAGCAGAGTGAATTGCTGCTCGGAGACCTCCAATTTAAATTTGATGGCAAAGATACAAAGCAGAGATTTTTGCCAATGGCATATCAACCAGGTGTCAGTAGCTTCATAGCCCCATGCCTCCGCAGCTGCACTGCTCTTCCTATAACCGTATATGAAACACTGGAATAACGAGGGGAGCAGCTTAGGATGTACAGTATTAGAACTGATACTTCCAACAAATGTTGTGCTATAGGGGCAGGCTTGGACTGGCCCACAGGGGAAACCACAGGTGGGACCCACTGCCTGGGGACCCACCTCCTGCTCTAAGGATCAGGTTCTAGACTGTGCACTTGAATTATACATTATACATATGTTACCTTTATGCTGGACTATGGTGTATTTTCTACAGTGCATTGTTGTTATTAATCTGTTATTAATCTGGTACATTATCATGCATGCAGCAGCTGAATTTACTGTATATATTTATGAAGGGGCCCAGACGTTGCACTCTCTAATGGTTAGTCAAACCAATGAGGTGGCAGGCCACACCCCCTCTGCAGACCGGCCACACCCCTAACATGGGCCCCTACCACTGCATTCCCCCGCTGGGCCCTACATGTCCCAGTCCGACACTGTATGGGGGAGATGTATCAAACCTTCTAAAGAGGCGTGCAACTGACAGGGGTGCAAGAGATGTGGGCTCAGCACTCTATGGAAATCTAAAACACGTCCAGCTCCCTAACACCATAGACCAGTGATAGGCAATAGTTGGCACAACCAGCATCCACTTGCATTCCCCAGCTCCTACACAGGGCCGGCTCCAGGCATGTTCGAATAGAGCGGCCGCGCAGGGCGCCACCCTTAATGGGCACCGCAAGCTGGCGCCGCCATATTCGACCTTGAACTCTTGTGTGCCAGTGCGCGCTGAGCGTCGCCGGTGTCTAACGTCAGACGCCTGCACCGCGCAGCGCGCACACAACCGCTTTGGAGGCCGCCCGTCCGCCCGCCCGCGCCCGCACCCGCAGACAGCAGCACTCCTCCCCCTCCCAGCGCCGCAGGTATTGGGGGGGGGGGCATTTATGGATGGCACTTTGTGGGGTCATATCTGCACTGTGGGGGCATTTATGTATCGCACTGTGGGGGCATATCTGGCACTGTGGGGGCATTTATCTGGCACTGTGGGGGCATTTATGTATCTGGCACTGTGGGGGCATTTATGTATCTGGCACTGTGGGGGCATTTATGTATCTGGCACTGTGGGGGCATTTATGTATCTGACACTGTGGGGGCATATCTGGCACTGTGGGGTCATTTATGTATCTGGCACTGTGGGGGCATTTATGTATCTGGCACTGTGGGGGCATATCTGGCACTGTGGGGGCATTTATGTTTCTGGCACTGTGGGGGCATTTATGTATCTGGCACTGTGGGGACATATCTGGCACTGTGGGGGCATATATGTATCTGGCACTGTGGGGGCATTTATGTATCTGGCACTGTGGGGGCATTTATGTATCTGGCACTGTGGGGGCATTTATGTATCTGGCACTGTGGGGGCATTTATTTATCTGGCATTGTGGGGGCATTTCTGGCACTGTGGGGGCATTTATTTATCTGGCATTGTGAGGGCATTTCTGGCACTGTGGGGGCATTTCTGTATCTGGCACTGAAGTGGCATTTATGTATCTGGCACTGTAGGGGCATTTATGTATCTGGAACTGTGGGGACATATCTGGCACTGTGGGGGCATTTATGTATCTGGCACTGTGGAGGCATTTATCTGGCACTGTGGGGGCATATCTGGCACTGTGGGGGCATTTCTGTATCTGGCACTGAAGGGGCATTTATGTATCCGGCACTGTAGGGGCATTTATGTATCTGGAACTGTGGGGGCATTTATGTATCTGGCACTGTGGAGGCATTTATCTGACACTGTGGGGGCATATCTGGCACTGTGGGGGCATTTCTGTATCTGGCACTGTAGGGGCATTTATGCATCTGGAACTGTGGGGACATATCTGGCACTGTGGGGGCATTTATGTATCTGGCACTGTGGAGGCATTTATCTGGCACTGTAGGGGGATATCTGGCACTGTGGGGGCATATCTGGCACTGTAGGGGCATTTATGTATCTGGAACTGTGGTGACATATCTGGCACTGTGTGGCCATTTATGTATCTGGCACTGCTGGGGGGCATGTCATGTGTAGCTGGCACGGCTGGGGAGCATATCATGTAGTGTTCCCGCTAGGCGTCTGTGGCTAGGCAAAGTGTCTAACGTGCTGTGCCTGGCGCAAAGTGTCTAACGTGCTGTGCCTGTCGCAGTGTGTATAGGAGGTTCTACCTGGTGCAATGTGTATTAGCTGCACTACTGTGTGGTGTAATGCGAATTGCCACTATTATGTGGCCAGGCACCTTCCCCACGAAGCAACGCCCCTAAATTTTTGCTGCGCACCTTCGGCGCGCACTGTCCATTCTTTGCCATGTAGGTAGATGAGCACCAAGCATTACAGTATGTACATCATTTTGCCCTCCTAACTTAAGAACATGCACTCCCTGTGATCAGCACCCTGTCCTAAAAAGTGAACACTATCATGTGTAGCTGGCACTGCTGGTGGGCATATTGTGTGTAGCTGGCACTGCTGCGGGGCATGTCATGTGTAGCTGGCACTGCTGCGGGGCATATTGTGGGTAGCTGGCACTGCTGGGGGGCATATCATGTGTAATGTGTAGCTGGCACTGCTGCGGGGCATGTCATGTGTAGCTGGCACTGCTGCGGGGCATATTGTGTGTAGCTGGCATTGCTGGGGGGCATGTCATGTGTAGCTGGCACGGCTGCGGGGCATGTCATGTGTAGCTGGCACTGCTGGGGGGCATATCATGTCTATATGGCATTGCAAATTATGTGTATCTGGCACTATACTGGAGACATTATGTGTATCTGACACTATACTGGAGACATTGGGCCTAATTCTGAGTTGATCGCAGCAGCAAATATTTTAGCAGTTGGGCAAAACCATGTGCACTGCAGGAGGGGCAGATATAACATGTGCAGAGAGAGAGAGATTTGGGTGGGGTGTGTTCAATCTGCAATCTAATTTGCAGTGTAAAAATAAAGCAGCCAGTATTTATCCTGCACAGAAATAAATAACCCACCCAAATCTAACTCTCTCTGCACGTTATATCTGCCCCCCCTGCAGTGCACATGGGGGGTCATTCCGAGTTGTTCGCTCGCAAGCGGATTTTAGCAGATTTGCTCATGCTAAGCCGCCGCCTACTGGGAGTGAATCTTAGCATCTTAAAATTGCGAACGATGTATTCGCAATATTGCGATTACACACCTCGTAGCAGTTTCTGAGTAGCTCCAAACTTACTCGGCATCTGCGATCATTTCTGTGCTTGTCGTTCCTGGTTTGACGTCACAAACACACCCAGCGTTCGCCCAGACACTCCCCCGTTTCTCCGGCCACTCCTGCGTTTTTTCCGGAAACGGTAGCGTTTTTTCCCACACGCCCATAAAACGGCCTGTTTCCGCCCAGTAACACCCATTTCCTGTCAATCACATTACGATCGCCTGAGCGAAGAAAAAGCCGTGAGTAAAATTCCTAAGTGCATAGCAAATTTACTTGGCGCAGTCGCAGTGCGGACATTGCGCATGCGCATTAAGCGGAAAATCGCTGCGATGCGAAGATTTTTACCGAGCGAACAACTCGGAATGAGGGCCATGGTTTTGCCCAATTGCTATCAAAAATCCTGCTGCGATCAACTTGGAATTAACCCCACTGTGTGTAAGGAACACTACTGTGGCTGTTGTGTAAGGCTGCTAATTGTGTGCGTAGAGGGGGTGTGAAAATATATTTATTTATAGTCTAATAATATGAAGTTATGAGGCCACGCCCACTTTTCCAGAGGACACACCCACTTTTCCTGGAGCGCACGCACCTTCGGCATGCGCATAGGGGTTGGGGGGGGGGGGTGCTTTTACATGTTCTCGCTCAGGGTACTAGTAGGCCTGGAGCCGGCCCTGCTCCTACATTACCTGCTTTTATTGTCAGATATGTTTCTTATACTGTAGCTTGCAACACCAATTTAATGCCTGCTGATATGGTATTACACACGTCTCTAGCATTAATCAAATGTGTTTGTTGTTTAACTTGTTACTAAACTGGAGGGTAATTTGATAGGCCTACACAGGGGGGGTTCTGGTTGCCCAGAAACCCCCCCCCCCTCCTCTAGGCCAGCGGCTCAAATTATGACAATAACAATAGTATATGATACAATTACTAGAGCTGTGGCCACAACATGCGGTTATGTTTGTGTATTTATTTATTATGGGATGTTTAACCTTTTCCTATCCACTTATTTTATTTATATTAGTTAAAATAAGATTTTATTTACTGGTAAATCTATTTCTCGTAGTCCGTAGTGGATGCTGGGGACTCCGTAAGGACCATGGGGCTAGACGGGCTCCGCAGGAGACATGTGCACTTTAAGAAAGAATTTAGGCTCTGGTGTGCACTGGCTCCTCCCTCTATGCCCCTCCTCCAGACCTCAGTTAGAGAAACTGTGCCCAGAAGAGCTGACAGTACAAGGAAAGGATTTTGGTAATCCAGGGCAAGATTCATACCAGCCACACCAATCACACCGTATAACAAGTGAAAACAACCAGTTAACAGTATGATAAACAACAGAGCATCAGGTCAACCCTGATGCAACCATAACATAACCCTTATTGAAGCAATAACTATATACAAGTATTGCAGAAGAATTCCGCACTTGGGACGGGCGCCCAGCATCCACTACGGACTACGAGAAATTTTTACCGGTAAGTAAAATCTTATTTTCTCTAACGTCCTAGTGGATGCTGGGGACTCCGTAAGGACCATGGGGATTATACCAAAGCTCCCAAACGGGCGGGAGAGTCCGGATGACTCTGCAGCACCGATTGAGCAAACACAAGGTCCTCCTCAGCCAGGGTATCAAACTTGTAGAACTTTGCAAAAGTGTTTGAACCTGACCAAGTAGCCACTCGGCAAAGCTGTAATGCCGAGACCCCTCGGGCAGCCGCCCAAGAAGAGCCCACCTTCCTAGTGGAATGGGCCTTAACTGATTTTGGCAGCGGCAATCCAGCCGCAGAATGAGCCTGCTGAATCGTGTTACAGATCCAACGAGCAATAGTTTGCTTTGAAGCAGGAGCACCAAGCTTGTTGGAAGCATACAGGATAAACAAAGACTCTGTTTTCCTGACCCTAGCCATTCTGGCTACATAAACCTTCAAAGCCCTGACCACATCAAGTAACTCGGAATCCTCCAAGTCAGTAGTAGCCACAGGCACCACAATAGGTTGGTTTATATGAAAGGATGAAACCACTTTCGACAGAAATTGTGGACTATCCGCATGGAAAACCAGATAGGGGCTTTTATGTGACAAAGCCGCCAACTCTGACACACGCCTAGCCGAAGCCAAGGCTAATAGCATGACCACCTTCCACGTGAGATATTTCAACTCCACCGTTTTGAGTGGTTCAAACCAGTGGGATTTCTGGAAACTAAACACCACGTTAAGATCCCAAGGTGCCACTGGAGGCACAAAAGGGGGCTGAATATGCAGCACTCCCTTTACAAACGTCTGAACTTCAGGTAGAGAAGCCAACTCTTTTTGAAAGAAAATGGATAGAGCCGAAATCTGGACCTTAATGGAACCCAATTTTAGGCCCAAATTCACTCCGGACTGTAGGAAGTGAAGGAAACGGCCCAGCTGGAATTTCTCCGTAGGAGCATTCCTGGCCTCACAGCAAGCAACATATTTTCGCCATATACGGTGATAATGTTGAGCTGTCACGTCCTTCCTAGCCTTTATCAGTGTAGGAATTACCTCATCCGGAATGCCTTTCTCTGCTAGGATCCGGCGTTCAACCGCCATGCCGTCAATTGCAGCCGCAGTAAGTCTTGGAATAGACAGGGCCCCTGTTGCAACAAGTCCTGTCTTAGAGGAAGAGGCCACGGGTCCTCTGTGAGCATTTCTTGCAGATCTGGATACCAAGTCCTTCTTGGCCAATCTGGAACAATGAGTATTGTTCTCACTCCTCTTTTTCTTATTATCCTCAGCACCTTAGGTATGAGAGGAAGAGGAGGAAATACATAGACCGACTGGAACACCCATGGTGTCACCAGGGCGTCTACAGCTATCGCCTGAGGGTCTCTTGACCTGGCGCAATACCTCTGTAGCTTTTTGTTGAGGCGGGATGCCATCATGTCCACCTGTGGCAGTTCCCACCGACTTGTAATCTGTGCGAAGACTTCGTGATGAAGTCCCCACTCTCCCGGGTGTAGGTCGTGTCTGCTGAGGAAGTCTGCTTCCCAGTTGTCCACTCCCGGGATGAACACTGCTGACAGTGCGCTTACGTGATTCTCCACCCAGCGAAGAATTCTGGTGGCTTCCGCCATCGCCACTCTGCTCCTTGTGCCGCCTTGGCGGTTTACATGAGCCACTGCGGTGATGTTGTCTGGCTGAATCAGAACCGGTTGAGTTCCAGGATGTTGATGTGAAGGCAAGTCTCTTGACTTGACCACAGACCTTGGAAATTTCTTCCCTGTGTGACTACACCCCAACCTCGGAGGCTTGCGTCCGTGGTCACCAGGACCCAGTCCTGAATGCCGAATCTGTGGCCCTCGAGAAGGTGAGCGCTCTGCAGCCACCACAGGAGTGATACCCTGGCCCTGGGGGATAGGGTGATTAACCGATGCATCTGAAGATGTGATCCGGACCACTTGTCCAGTAAGTCCCATTGAAAAGTCCTTGCATGGAACCTGCCGAAGGGAATGGCCTCATATGATGCCACCATCTTTCCCAGGACACGAGTGCAGTGATGCACTGACACCTGTTTTGGTTTTAATAGGTTCCTGACCAGTGTCATGAGTTCCTGAGCTTTCTCCATCGGGAGATAAACCCTTTTCTGGTCTGTGTCTAGAATCATGCCCAGGAAAGGCAGACGAGTCGTAGGAACCAACTGCGACTTTGGAATATTTTGAATCCAGCCGTGTTGCCGTAACACTTCCAGAGAAAGTGCTACGCTGATCAGCAACTGCTCTCTTGATCTCGCTTTTATGAGGAGATCGTCCAAGTATGGGATAATTGTGACTCCTTGCTTCCGCAGGAGTACCATCATTTCCGCCATTACCTTGGTAAATATTCTCGGTGCCGTGGAGAGACCAAACTGCAACGTCTGAAATTGGTAATGACAATCCTGTACCACAAATCTGAGGTACGCCTGATGAGGTGGATAAATGGGGACATGAAGGTATGCATCCTTTATGTCCAGAGACACCATAAAATCCCCCCCTTCCAGGCTTGCGATGACCGCTCTCAGAGATTCCATATTGAACTTGAACCTTTTCAGGTATATGTTCAGGGATTTTAAATTCAATATGGGTCTGACCGAACCGTCCGGTTTCGGGACTACAAACATGGTCGAATAATAACCCCTTCCTTGTTGAAGGAGGGGAACCTTGACCACCACCTGTTGAAGATACAATTTGTGAATTGCAGTTAACACTATTTCCCTCTCGTGGGGGGAAGCTGGCAGGGCCGATTTGAGGTATCGGTGAGGGGGCATCTCCTCGAATTCCAGCTTGTATCCCTGAGACACAATATCTATTGCCCAGGGATCCAACTGGGAGTGAACCCACTTGTGGCTGAAATTTCGAAGACGTGCCCCCACCGGGCCTAGCTCCGCTTGTGGAGCCCCAGCGTCATGCAATGGATTTTGTAGAGGCCGGTGAGGACTTCTGTTCCTGGAAACTAGCTGTGTTGTGCAGCTTCTTTCCTCTGCCCCTGCCCCTGGCAAGAAAGGACGCACCTCGGACTTTCTTGTTTTTCTGTGATCGAAAGGACTGCATTTGATAATACGGTGCTCTCTTAGGCTGTGAGGAAACATATGGCAAAACTTTCCAGCAGTAGCTGTGGAGACCAGGTCCGAGAGACCCTCCCCAAACAATTCCTTACCCTTGTAAGGTAAAACCTCCATATGCCTTTTTGAGTCGGCATCACCTGTCCATTGCCGAGTCCACTGGACCCTTCTGGCAGAAATTGACATAGCATTTATTCTAGAACCCAGTAGACTAATGTCTCTTTGAGCATCTCTCATATATAGGACAGCGTCTTTAATATGCCCCAAGGTCATTAATATAGTATCCTTGTCTAAGGTATCAATTTCCTCAGACACGGTATCCGTCCATGCTGCTACAGCACTACACACCCAGGCCGACGCGATCGGCGGCCTCAGTAAGGTACCTGAATGTGTATAAATGGACTTCAGGGTAACCTCCTGTTTGCGATCCGCAGCATCTTTGAGGGTAGCCGTATCCTGTGACGGCAGGGCTACCTTCTTGGATAAGCGTGTTAAAGCTTTGTCCACCTTAGGGGAGGATTCCCAGCGTAACCTGTCAGTTGGCGGGAAAGGATACACCATAAGAATCCTTTTGGAAATCTGCAGTTTTTTATCTGGAGATTCCCAAGCCTTTTCACATAACTCATTTAGCTCGTGTGAGGGGGCAAAGGTTACCTCCGGCTTCTTTTCCCCATACATATGTACCCTCTTGTCAGGGACTGGGATTTCTTCTGTGATGTGCAACACATCCTTAATTGCTATAATCATATAACGGATGGATTTAGCCAATTTTGGCTGTAACTTTGCATCATCGTAATCGACACTGGAGTCAGAATCCATGTCGGTATCTGTGTCAACAATTTGGGATAGTGGGCGCTTCTGAGACCCTGACGGCCTCTGCAACATAGGATCAGGCACGGGTTGGGACCCTGACTGTCCTGAGGCTTCAGCTTTTTCTAACCTTTTATGCAAGGAATTAACATTATCATTTAAAACCTTCCACATATCCATCCAATCAGGTGTCGGCGCCGTCGGCGGAGACACCACATTCATTTGCTCCCGCTCTGCTTCCACATAGCCTTCCTCATCAGACATGTCGACACAAGCGTACCGACATACCACACACACAGGGAATGCCCTTTTTGAAGACAGTTCCCCCACAAGGCCCTTAGGAGAGACAGAGAGAGAGTATGCCAGCACACACCCCAGCGCTATAAACCCAGGAATAACACAGTAACTTAATGTTAACCCAGTAGCTGCTGTTTATATATTGGTGGTCATTCCGAGTTGTTCGCTCGCAAGCTGCTTTTAGCAGCATTGCACACGCTAAGCCGCCGCCTACTGGGAGTGAATCTTAGCTTCTTAAAATTGCGAACGAAAGATTCGCATTATTGCGAAAATACATCTCTGTGCAGTTTCTGAGTAGCTCGAGACTTACTCGGCATCTGCGATCAGTTCAGTGCTTGTCGTTCCTGGTTTGACGTCACAAACACACCCAGCGTTCGGCCAGACACTCCTCCGTTTCTCCAGCCACTCCCAGCGTTTTTTCACACACACCCAGAAAACGGCCAGTTTCCGCCCAGAAACACCCACTTCCTATCAATCACATTACGATCACCAGAACGAAGAAAAAAACCGTGAGTAAAATTCCTAACTGCATAGCAAATTTACTTGGCGCAGTCGCAGTGCAGACGTTGCGCATGCGCACTAAGCGGAAAATCACTGCGATGCGAATAAATTTACCGAGCGAACAACTCGGAATGACCCCCATTGTCTTTTGCGCCTAATTATGTGCCCCCCCTCTCTTTTTACCCTCTTCTACCGTGTATCTGCAGGGGAGAGCCTGGGGAGCTTCCTCTCAGCGGAGCTGTGGAGAAAAAATGGCGCTGGTGAGTGCTGAGGAAGAAGCTCCGCCCCCTCGGCGGCGGGCTTCTGTCCCGCCTAAATATGCAATTTTTGGCGGGGGCTCATACATATATACAGTGCCCAGCTGTATATATGTTTAACTTTTGCCAAAAGAGGTCCCAAATGCTGCCCAGGGCGCCCCCCCCTGCGCCCTGCACCCTTACAGTGACCGGAGTATGTGAGGTGTGTGGGAGCAATGGCGCACAGCTGCAGTGCTGTGCGTTACCTCAGTGAAGAACGGAGTCTTCTGCCGCCTGTGAAGTCTTCTTTGCTTCTCATACTCACCCGGCTTCTGTCTTCCGGCTCTGCGAGGGGGACGGCGGCGCGGCTCTGGGATCGAACGGCGAGGGTGAGATCCTGCGTACGATCCCTCTGGAGCTAATGGTGTCCAGTAGCCTAAGAAGCAGGACCTAGCTTCAGAGAGTAGGGCTGCTTCTCTCCCCTCAGTCCCACGATGCAGGGAGTCTGTTGCCAGCAGAGCTCCCTGAAAATAAAAAACCTAACAAAATACTTTCTCTCAGCAAACTCAGGAGAGCTCACTGAAAAGCACCCAGCTCGTCTGGGCACAGTATCAAACTGAGGTCTGGAGGAGGGGCATAGAGGGAGGAGCCAGTGCACACCAGAGCCTAAATTCTTTCTTAAAGTGCCCATGTCTCCTGCGGAGCCCGTCTATCCCCATGGTCCTTACGGAGTCCCCAGCATCCACTAGGACGTTAGAGAAATATGTTTGATACAGCCTTTACTATATAGAGATAGTGTTAAATACAAATACTGTATTCCATATTAATGTCCAGGGTCCGTACTACAGTAGGTTTTTCTACCGCTCCCCCAGACTCCCGCACTTGCTCCAGTGGTCCGCAGAGTGGGAGAATGTGGATTGCATTTGGAAACTCTCCCTCTAGCGCCGCTTAACCAAAACTGACCATATACCCTTGCTGTATGCACAGCTTTATTATAATACAGATATGTAATGTACATACTAGAATTGGTTCTAGGAACTTTTCTCTTAATTTTGCATTTGACCACAAATTTATTATGTTCTGTTCTTGGATTTGGCTTTAAAGGACATATTTATCGAAAATAGCTGCAGCATTTCCCACAAAAACATGTTTTTTCCAGTCGCAATCGGAGGATATTAAGCACCATTTGGATGTATGTACAGTGGACCGCATAGGAGATCAAAGATATTTGCGGCAGTCGACTGCTTTTGACTACAAAAAAAGCTCAAAAAGATTTCTAGGGGGGCTGCTAAAATGCTTAATTTGCCAAGCTCCGGAATACGAATCCTGTGGGCAATCTTCTGCAGATTTTTTCCAGGTGAGGGATCCGAAGGATCCTCATCAGCATAAATGATAAATATGTGTTACAGGCTAATACAGCAATGCCGATATTCACGCAATGGTCGATGTTTTTGAACTGCGTCCGTTTCTAAGTCAGTAAAAAGTCGCACAGTGCATGTGTCCCATGGGGTGTATGCGCAGAGTAGCAATTGAGGCGCATGGTTCCTGGTTGGTGAGTAAGAGGTGGCTATTTGGAGATGGGAGTCTTTTGGGAGTGTCATGGGCCTGTCGCATACCAGGTTGCCAGCTCAGACGTTTAATTGCTTGCAGTGGAGGCCACAGTCTGATAGAGAATCTGCATCTAGCATGTTGCGATCAATGGTTGTGTCAGACGCACCAAGTGAGATTGTTGCGTCTATAGATGTGCATCTCAGTCCTCGCACATTCAGATGCATGCTTGTACACCAGGGGAAGGGCTGATACTAGCATTATAAAATACAAATGCTACTACGGCAAAAGAAGGAGTACTTCTCTGAATCTATCAGTAAGGGGAAGGCACCATTGCTATACATGCTGACTTCCAGCATAAAAGGGGGTGTGGCATCAGCATAGGTGGGCGTTGTACATACCTCCCAACTGTCTTGATTTTGGCAGGACAGTCCCATTTTTCTGGGACTGTCCTGCTGTCCCACCCGTGGCAGTTGGGAGACCCTCTCTCACTTGCTGCTCTGCTAAGTAGAGCAACGGTGAATTTACGCTGTGTGCATCTGTCCACTGGGAGGCGCTGTGCATGCCCCCCAAATCCGCAAAAATGGGGGCGTGACTTGCGATCGCAGCACTTCCATGAGCAACGCCCCCTACCCATAAGGCCATGCCCCCTATTTTCGGCCACGCGTCTGTGTCCTTCCTCCCAACTTTCTAAAGTTGGGAGGAAGGACAATTCAAGTCACTGCAGCCCTGCTCCCTGCTATACAATGCCCAGATTACCGGCACTGTAATGATGGGGGTGGGGCTACAATGACGTGTTTTAGCTTGCATCACTCGGAAAGTGAGTGTATGCAGGGGTTTTGTGGGAGGTTGCCAGGGAGTGCAGAGAGGCGTTTGCGAGTGGTGGCCAGCTTCGGGAGACTTGCCCACCTTTCTGGGCGGCTGGTAGCGCCACACGATTTTTGAGAGCCTCCCGGCCGTTACGGGAGAGTAGGCGAGTACAGTATGCACCATCGCCCTAGCTCTATTCCTAGAGTGTGAACCAGGGGCGTCTCTAGAGAGGAGGGGACCCATGTGCAGACTCCATGTGTGGGCCCCCTCCTCTCCCGTAGCCGTTGCGACGCTGCTAGCGCTCTGAGCGCTGTAGACTCTGGCACTGTGCCAGAGTCTCTAGTGGTCAGTGCGCTAGCAGCGGCGCGACGGCTACGGAAGAGGAGGGGGCCCACACACGGTCAGCGATGGACTCCGGAAATGTAAGTATAGGAGAAATGGGTGCAGTGCAGTGTCGGACTGGAGCATGAAGGGCCCACCTGGGGTATGCAGTGGTAGGGGCCCATGTTTACAGGTGTGGCCAGCCTCCAAAGGAGGCGTGGCCAGCCACCACAGAGGTTTGGCTAACCATTATAGAGTACCTGGTCTGGACTCCTTGATAATTTATATAGTAAAGACTGCTAGTGCATGCATGATAATGTGCCAGATTAATAACAGCAATGTACTGTAGAGAATACATCATAATCCTGTGCAGTATAAGGTAACATATGTATAATATATAATTCAAGTGCACAGTCTAGAACCTGATCCCTAGAGGAGGAGGGCCCCCCCAGGCAGTGGGGCCTACCGGTGGTTTCCCCTGTACCCCTGTGGGCCAGTCCAAGACTGGTGCAGTGTGTGCAGTGTGGGCCCCTTCGGGACTCAGGGGCCCGTGTGCACCGCACACACTGCACCCATTATAGTAACGCCAATGGTGTGTACTCTGTAAGACTACACAATAAGTGGGCGTCATGGTCAGACCGCAGAACGGCAAAGGAAATGCGGAACTCGCAGATACAGTTGCGAGAACTTCACACATCTCCACTACATTATAATAATTAACACAGCTCTGTGTGCATCCATATAACAGCTTGCCGTCACATTTCTTCTGCTTTATAGTGCAGCTACTGCAGATTTAATTTTAGGCAAATAAAAACAGGAAAGTCTAACCCACTTGGCAGCGATACAAATTCCTCCACAATGAAAAAATAAAGGAAAAATCCTTGGAGGCTGCACATAACATCTTAAATGATCTGGACACCGTGCTCCTTTGAATTAAAAGCAGATCTGAGGATTTTCGGCTTTTACTAGGAGCTATTTCTCATTGCATGCAGCATATGAACAGCATAAGAGCGCCAGAACTGGAGATGAAATTATACAATGCGACACTAACAATCACATCAGCTTCATCAAACTGCCATCATTAAAAAAAAGTTTGGATGTATTTTTTAAAAAAATATATTTTTTGCCAGGCTTCCTTGTCATTTTAATTACTACACTACGGTATAATCTAATATGCAAAAATACACATAATGCAGTGAATTCATAATGAAGTCATTTGAAGAAAGGCAACGGTTGTCTGCATTAGGTCTCTAAATAACCCAGATTTTTGTACATTTTGCGAAATGTTTATTTTGCCTCCATTGTAATTATTTGTGGACATCTGCAGTACGCTCTGCAATAGATGGTCACCTCAGCCCACAGGGTATCCGTTCAGATGGTCGACAGTGTTAAGGGCAACACTCATTAGGTCGACCACTTTTGGTCGACATTGACATGGTCGACATGGGCAAATTATCGACACGTGGAAATGGTCGACATGAGAAAATGGTCGACATGGCTTTTAAAAAAATATATAGATTTTTAACTTTTTCATACTTTACCATCCACGTGGACTACGATTGGGAATAGTAAACTGTGCTGAGCGCAGCGAGGTACCTTGACCGCAGCATGGTGAGCGAAGCGAGCCATGCAAGGGGACGCGGTGCACTAATTGGGGTTCCTGGGCATGTTACGGAAATAATGACACCAAAAACAGTTAAAAATCCATGTCGACATTTTCATGTGTCGACCATTTTCATGTTCGACCATTTATCCACATCGACCATGTCAATGTCGACCAATAGTGGTCGACCTAATGACTGTCGACCTTAACATTGTCGACCATTCATACGGGAGCCCAGATAGCAGTAAATGTTGCGTATTTCGGAAGTGGCATTTGGCATTCCCTATTCTCAGTCCTAAGCCAACCATACCACAGCACAGAGGTCTATTCATGAAGCAGTGAAAAGTGAGGAAAAGTGGGCCTGTGAAGTTGCCCATGGCAACCAATCAACTGCTCTGTATAATTTTATAGTATGCAAATTATAAATGTTACTTTATTGCTGATTGGTTGCCATTGGCAACTTCTCCACTGGCTCACTTCTCCTCACTTTTCACTGCTTCATGAATAGACCCCTTAACAAGCTGGCTTTGGTTTTACTAGTGTATGTGCAGCAAACAATCCTGGGGAGTCTACGGTAAAATCAGTGAATGAGAACCCACAGGCCCAGATTTATCAAGCCTTGGAGAGTGATAAATAGCACGGTGATAAAATACCAACCAACCAGCTCCTAAGTGTCATGTTACAGGCTGTGTTTGAAAAATCACAGTTAGGAGCTGATTGGTTGGTACTTTATCACCTGCTATTTATCACTCTCCAAGGCTTGATAAATCTGGGCCATAGGCTAAAAATCTTCAGATGGTATATACATCAATTACACAGAGACTTATGGGGGCTGCTGTTGCGATTCCTCCTTCTTATATTCATAATAAATATGTGTCCCCAAAACTATTATTGGGGTTAGGACTGGCCACAATTTATGATTGCAGGGGAGCTCAGACGGTCATAATCCCGACAGCCATTGTCCGACAGTCAAAATACCGTCACAGTCAAAATACCGACATTCATTATGCCAACATGTTCAAATGCCGACATAGTCAGAATACCGACATTTGAATTGCCGATATGTCAAAATGCTGACATTCGTTTTTAAGGAATTTTTGCCCCAAAACAGACTTTTACATACTTTGCTATCCCAGTGTACCTGGAGGGGGAATATAATAGCGAGAACAGCGAGCCACGCGAGGTACACTTAGATGGTGTCCACTTAGATGGTGTCCATGTTGACCTATGTCGACATTGACACAAAAAAATACAGAAAAAAATCACGTCGGTATTTTGACATGTCAGCATTTCAAATGCCTGTATTCTGTCGGCATTTTGAACATGTCGACATAATGAATGTCGTTATTTTGACCATGTTGATATTTTTATACTGTCGGTCAATGGCTGTCAGCATTATGACCATCGGTATTGTGTCCGTCGGTAAATCATACTGAACCCCTCCTGTCTACTACGGCTAACTGGACTATACTTGGTAAAACGTTAGTACAGTCATTACTTCCCAAACTGAGTGAGTCACGAATGAGCTTAGTGAATAAACGCTGAATAGACACCACAGACAGCCAAAGTCTCAGCGCAGGAATAGCGTCTTTCACTATACATCAGGGGCGTCGACAGGTCCGCCAGGCTCCAGTACTGAGAGGAGGTGTGGCCAACTTGGGGAGGTGTGGCCAGACCCCCTCCGTAGAAAATATTAAATATGGCAGTTTATGTGCCTGCCCAAAGTGCTGCTGACTGCACCAGGGAAGGTACGGGGGTGGTGACGCCGAGACCCAACAAAAACAAACCCAGGTATAGAGTACTCACTACCCCCCTTCCCCCTCTCAGCGCCTCAGCTCAGTGTCGGACTGGGACATGAAGGGCCCACTGGGGGGGATGCTACTGTAGGGACCCATGCTTAAAGGTATAGCCAGGTTCCAGTGGGGGCGTGGCCAGACACCACAGAGGTTTGAATAACCATTACATGTACTGTGCCCCTTGGTAAGTATATAATAAATCCAGTGCACTAGGATAGTCTGGAACTTGATCCCTAAAGGAGGAGGAGGGCCCAAAGGCAGTAGGGCCCACCGGTGGTTTCCCCTGTTCCCCTGTGGGCCAGTCCGACCCTGCCTCAGTTTATGCCAGTAATCTTGCTCTGCAAAGCAAGGCATACTTGCCTACTCTCCCGGAAGCTACGGGAGGCTCCTGTTTTTTTGGGTAGCCCCCCACACCCCCGGAAGAGTAGGCAGGTCTCCCTTGCATCCTGCTCGCACCATAGTGATGCAAGCAGGATGAAGAGATACACTACCGTATTTGCGAGTCCGTGGGGTAGGGAAGGGGTTAAAATGACGCAAATCGTGACATTTTAGTCCAGCCCCCTTCCCGCGGACCTGCAAATTGCGGCGTTTCCCGATGTGGGGGCAGGGCTTAATGATGTCACAGCACAGCCCTGCCCCCTGAAGTCTCCTGCTGTGTCTCCTCTGCGGGCTTCTCCCGGAGAGGAGCTATTTAAAGTAGGCAACCCTGAAGCAAGCTAACCTGATGAACAGAAAAGATTGATGTCCAGCTGTATACAAACAATACATGGCACTCCAGCACATGCAAACTCACCATCAATCCCAAGGGTGTGGTTCATCAAATCGACAGTGTCTAGGTCGACAATGTTTAGGTCGACCACTATAGGTCGACAGTCACAAGGTCGACATGGATGGAAGGTCGACAGGGTTTCTAGGTCGACATGTGCTGGGTCGACATGAGGATTTTTATATTTTTTTTGTGTCGTTTTCTTCGTAAAGTGACCGGGATCCCAAATTAGTGCACCGCGTCCCCTCGCATGGCTCGCTTCGATCGCCATGCTTCGGGCATGGTGCCTTCGCTCCGCTACCGCTTCGCTCGGCACACTTTACCGTTCCAATCGTAGTCCACGTGGATCGTTAAGTATGAAAAAATTCAAAAAAAAGAAAAAAATTTGAAAAAATCATGTCGACCTTTAGACCTGTCGACCTAGCACATGTCGACCTAGAAACCCTGTCGACCTTCCATCCATGTCGACCTAGTGACTGTCGACCTATAGTGGTCGACCTAAACATTGGAGAGTGAGAAATTGCACGGTGATATAGTACCAACTAATTAGCTCCTAACTGTCACTTTTCAAACACAGGCTCTAACATGACAATTAGGAGCTGATTGGCTGGTACTTTATCACCGTGCTATTTACCACTCTCCAAGGCTTGATAAATCTGGGCACTATTTTAGCCAAGACCACACTCATTTCCCCATTTTAGTAGAGATGAGCGCCTGAAATTTTTCGGGTTTTGTGTTTTGGTTTTGGGTTCGGTTCCGCGGCCGTGTTTTGGGTTCGAACGCGTTTTGGCAAAACTTCACCGAATTTTTTTTGTCGGATTCGGGTGTGTTTTGGATTCGGGTGTTTTTTTCCAAAAACACTAAAAAACAGCTTAAATCATAGAATTTGGGGGTCATTTTGATCCCAAAGTATTATTAGCCTCAAAAACCATAATTTACACTCATTTTCAGTCTATTCTGAATACCTCACACCTCACAATATTATTTTTAGTCCTAAAATTTGCACCGAGGTCGCTGTGTGAGTAAGATAAGCGACCCTAGTGGCCGACACAAACACCGGGCCCATCTAGGAGTGGCACTGCAGTGTCACGCAGGATGTCCCTTCCAAAAAACCCTCCCCAAACAGCACATGACGCAAAGAAAAAAAGAGGCGCAATGAGGTAGCTGTGTGAGTAAGATTAGCGACCCTAGTGGCCGACACAAACACCGGGCCCATCTAGGAGTGGCACTGCAGTGTCACGCAGGATGTCCCTTCCAAAAAACCCTCCCCAAACAGCACATGACGCAAAGAAAAAAAGAGGCTTTTTACTGATATTTGGTGTTTTGGATTTGACATGCTCTGTACTATGACATTGGGCATCGGCCTTGGCAGACGACGTTGCTGGCATTTCATCGTCTCGGCCATGACTAGTGGCAGCAGCTTCAGCACGAGGTGGAAGTGGATCTTGATCTTTCCCTAATTTTGGAACCTCAACATTTTTGTTCTCCATATTTTAATAGGCACAACTAAAAGGCACCTCAGGTAAACAATGGAGATGGATGGATTGGATACTAGTATACAATTATGGACGGGCTGCCGAGTGCCGACACAGAGGTAGCCACAGCCGTGAACTACCGCACTGTACTGTGTCTGCTGCTAATATATAGACTGGTTGATAAAGAGATAGTATACTCGTAACTAGTATGTATGTATAAAGAAAGAAAAAAAAACCACGGTTAGGTGGTATATACAATTATGGACGGGCTGCCGAGTGCCGACACAGAGGTAGCCACAGCCGTGAACTACCGCACTGTACTGTGTCTGCTGCTAATATATAGACTGGTTGATAAAGAGATAGTATACTCGTAACTAGTATGTATGTATAAAGAAAGAAAAAAAAACCACGGTTAGGTCACTGGTATATACAATTATGGACGGGCTGCCGAGTGCCGACACAGAGGTAGCCACAGCCGTGAACTACCGCACTGTACTGTGTCTGCTGCTAATATATAGACTGGTTGATAAAGAGATAGTATACTCGTAACTAGTATGTATGTATAAAGAAAGAAAAAAAAACCACGGTTAGGTGGTATATACAATTATGGACGGGCTGCCGAGTGCCGACACAGAGGTAGCCACAGCCGTGAACTACCGCACTGTACTGTGTCTGCTGCTAATATATAGACTGGTTGATAAAGAGATAGTATACTCGTAACTAGTATGTATGTATAAAGAAAGAAAAAAAAACCACGGTTAGGTGGTATATACAATTATGGACGGGCTGCCGAGTGCCGACACAGAGGTAGCCACAGCCGTGAACTACCGCACTGTACTGTGTCTGCTGCTAATATAGACTGGTTGATAAAGAGATAGTATACTACTAATATTATATACTGGTGGTCAGGTCACTGGTCACTAGTCACACTGGCAGTGGCACTCCTGCAGCAAAAGTGTGCACTGTTTAATTTTAATATAATATTATGTACTCCTGGCTCCTGCTATAACCTATAACTGGCACTGCAGTAGTGCTCCCCAGTCTCCCCCACAATTATAAGCTGTGTGAGCTGAGCAGTCAGACAGATATATAATATATATAGATGATGCAGCACACTGGCCTGAGCCTGAGCAGTGCACACAGATATGGTATGTGACTGAGTCACTGTGTGCTGTGTATCGCTTTTTTCAGGCAGAGAACGGATTATAAATAAAAGTGGTGGTCACTGGTCACTATCAGCAAAACTCTGCACTGTACTCCTAATGCTCCCCAAAATTAGTAAATCAAGTGTCTCTCTAATCTATTCTAATTCTAAACGGAGAGGACGCCAGCCACGTCCTCTCCCTATCAATCTCAATGCACGTGTGAAAATGGCGGCGACGCGCGGCTCCTTATATAGAATCCGAGTCTCGCGATAGAATCCGAGCCTCGCGAGAATCCGACAGCGTCATGATGACGTTCGGGCGCGCTCGGGTTAACCGAGCAAGGCGGGAAGATCCGAGTCGCTCGGACCGTGAAAAAAAACATGAAGTTCTGGCGGGTTCGGATTCAGAGAAACCGAACCCGCTCATCTCTACATTTTAGAACTCTTGACTGTATAAGCCGGTAATCAGGAACATTATAGTGGGAACGCATCATTTGAACACAGCCCAGGACCGTTATTAGCTTCTACAGGGCCGAAACTAGACTTGTCAGCACCCGGGGCAAGGAAGCATTTTGCCCCCCCCCCCCCCCCCCCCCCGCATTACACAAAAAATTATCATGTTATCAAATATTTAGAAAGGGGATACCATTGAACAAAATTGCGCCTCATGTGCCCCAAATGTCCTAAGCATCTGTCACATAGCCCCTGTGTGTCCCCACACATTGCACCACATTACTGCACTACATGATTACACTAAGTGCCCTTTATATTGCACTACACTACGTACATGCCCCTATATGCTGCACTACATTACTACACTATCTCCCATACACTGCACTACATTACATGCTCCTAACACTACGTACATGCCCCTATATGCTGCACTACATTACTACACTATCCCCTATACACTGCACTACATTACATGCTCCTATACACTACACTACGTACATGCCCCTATATGCTGCACTACATTACTACACTATCCCCTATATGCTGCACTACACTACTACACCATCCCCTATATGCTGCACTACATTACATGCTCCTATACACTGTACTACATACCCTATATGCTGTACTATATATTACTTCATTACACTACACTACACTACATCTACATTACCAACAATAACACTGCAGGCAGGTATCCCCATTTTACACAGTGCGGCAGGCAGATATCCCCAATTTACACAGCGCGGCAGGCATATATCCCCATTTTACACAGTACACAGGCAGATGCCCCCATATTACACAGTACGCAGGCAGATGCCCCCATATTACACAGTACGCAGGCAGATGCCCAGATATTACACAGTACGCAGGCAGATGCCCCCATATTACACAGTACGCAGGCAGGTGCCCCCATAATACACAGTACGCAGGCAGATGCCCCCATATTACACAGTACGCAGGCAGGTGCCCCCATAATACACAGTACGCACTACGCAGGCAGGTGCCCCCATTTTACACAGTGCGGCAGGCAGGTATCCCCATAGGCAGGTGTCCCCATTTTACACAGTGCGGCAGCGGCAGGCAGGTTTCAAGTTGGGGGGAAGGAGGGGGGGAGAGAGAGAGAGAGAGAATACTTACGTCTTCCCGCTCTTCGGTCCCGCCGCCTCACGTCCCTCGCGCCGGCCGCCTCCTCCTTCATGCTTATCGCCTCTCCCCGAGCGCTCCTGCTCGGGGGGCGGGGCTTCGCGGAATGACGCGTTTGCGTCGTGACGTCACGACGCAACGCGTCATTACGCAAAACTCCGCCCCCCGAGCAGGAGCGCTCGGAAGAGGCGATAAGGAGTAGAAACGGCACTGCCGCCGGGTCTCTCTCAGCGCCCCTCTAAATCCTGCGCCTGGGTCACATGCCCCCCTAGCCCCCCCCCTAGTTTCGGCCCTGGCTTCTATTAATCTTCCACTGGAGTTTGGGTAAAGCTTAAGAACGCTGGCTATACCTACAAGTGGTTTATTCCGTTACACAATGCTACAGTATTTCACAGAGGTGCTGTAACCATAACAACCACTCAGGACGACAATACTTTAAGTTCCCAAACTTCAGTAAAAGAGTGGCAATTGCAATTGACCCAATATCAGGTCTATAATAAGACCTATTATCTTGCAAAATGTACATGCCAAGTTTGTACGGTTAGGGACCTTTTAAGAATTATACTCATTAAATTCAAAGAAAAATACAACACTTCTGAGTATAGCATTGTTGGAATATCTATACTGAAATGTACTATCTAATTTAGAATAGACGTGCTTATACTGTAGCTTCAATTTAGTTCTTTTCCCCTTTGCTTTGCTCCTCTGCAATGAAAATGAGAAAATAACAATACTAGGAATCTCATAGTTTATTACAAAAGGCTTAGACTATAACCTTGGGGATTTATCAGAAACGCAATGTACTGGTATTTTTATATATGAAACAATCAGGCTACAGTTTCAAATATTTTAAACTGCTTTTAGGTGCAACATCACGCAGCTCCTCATCATGACATCATTTGAGCAGTTCTAGTTTTATCCTTTGTGTAAGGAGCATTAGTGTAAAGCTGGTGAGCAGGAACAATTGAGCTGGAAATGTGACGCTACTTGGCAGTGCACAAGCTTTACTCTGAGTTGGAAGCTATGATGTTATATAGGCAAAAATAAATAAATATCAACTGTTACTTGGCAAAGGTGTGCTGGGCGGAACATTTTACCCCTTTTCACCCCCTTAGGAGTTGAATTTACAAAAATTCCTGCTTAAGTGAGTGGCTGCAAATAACAGTTTCCAGACCATCCAGTAGGTCATATGTTCCAGGTCACCCAGCAGGTGCACAGGCAGAGTTCACCAACTGTCACAATTTCCAGAGCACAATGGTGATGCATTGTAAAGGCCAGGCGGAAGATTTGCAACCAATTACAAAGACAATTTTTATCAGTTATATATATATATATATATATATATATATATATATATATATATATAAAAATTTAACCCGGAGGGCTCCTGGTTGTGCTAGAATGAAACTACTGCAGCACCTCTAGATGAATCTTCTGTTAGCCAAGATTCAAGAATAACAACCACCACACTGATCTGAGGGCGCTATTGATAGTGTTATTTGTTTATACCGTCCGCAAACTAGTAATAGCATAACAGGTACATTTAACAATAAGATATAATGCTCTTACGTATACAATTTATTCAAGAAAACAATGTTAACTTAAAATGCACAATAGTACATAGGCGACATCTGTACAATTTCACAGGAAGGTGCTTTTGATTTATCCAGTTTGTATTCAATAAAGCATATTTCTTTGTTGTCGTGTATTCATAATAATACGGTATAGAGGTAGGATAAAAAAACTAACCCAAACGCGTTTTGTCCCAAGCGTTATATCTTATTGTTTGAGCGTTATATCTTATTGTTAAATGTACCTGTTATGCTAGCTACTAGTATGCGGATGGTATAAACAAGGAACAGTATCAATAGCGCCCTCAGATCAGTGTGGATTTATATATATATATATATATATATATATATATATATATTATACACACACATTTCCCTTGCCTTGTTACAAATTGACTGAACCCATTTGCATGAACAAAATAGCCAAAACATTGTGGGTGCCATAGCAACATTTCAAAGTTGCTCCTTCCGAATCCGAATCTTTGTAGAGAGATAACTTTCCAGTTGTTGATTTTATGCCCAAGCTAGTACCCTAGTTAATATTGTTGGCATGGAAGTGCGCTACTCTGCATGCTCCACATCAGTTCTTCCAGGGAAGCTTCTTTCCCATACCAAGATGGCCGCTGTAGATAGAGATGCACATGCATGGCGCCATCTAACTGTGCAGAATGTGTCAAAGTCAGAAAAATATCACTATGCACACTGCCATATTTGCACCTCATATGTGTCCCTGCTGCGCATGCGTGCGCTCTCCCGTGCGTGCGCATACTCGCTGTTGCGGGCACCCGCAGGCGCACGGTATGCGCATTTACGGTAGAGATTGTATGCGTCTAGCGGGCGACTCTTTCGTTACATATTTTCACCATATAATGTATTTTGTAGATTATGGTCCCTTTGATAGAATCTGAAAGTTTGGTTAATGTAGAATGTTCATGGACAGAGAAATCCCCCTTTGTTTGATACGAAGGGTCAGACAGGAGAAATACAGTGGTGTTTAGTATCCATCGGAAGAGTATTTAATTAGCAATATTCCGGTGTTGGTTTGAAGCGAATTAATCGCTCGTGCGAATAGTTATGGACATAAGAAGTTTATGTCCATTTACTATTATTTGCACTTACTTATCCATGCGGCGGGAAACCTAGTTTCCCACCCACCTGAGCAGTTGGAAATTGTCACAGCCCACCTGTATGAATCAACCTATGACCTTTTGTTATAATGCGAGGAGGAATTCCTGTGTCCAATGAACAATGAGATTGTAGGGACCATTGAATTGTATTGTGTGTGGGGCATAAATAGACAAGCCGATCACATCCAGCTCTCACTCTTCAACGGTTCTCATTGCTGATAATCGGGAGCTGGATGTCCAGAGGCGCATGCGATCGTTCCCCTTTGTGCGTAAGTTTTTCTCCGCAATCATATTGTCTTTCTTGTTGTTGTTGGCCATTTCTCTCTCTCTCTCTTCTCCCCTTTCTCTCTTAATTTTCCTGCAAACGTAATTGTATTATATTGTATTTCCTGTGTAGTTATCTGGTTAGTTAGTCTATGTTATATTGTAGTGTGTGACTTGTATTGTATTATTCTTTTTGCAAGTAATAACATTCATATAAGGCGTTAGACCCTAAGCACGGTATCTGTGTATTTCTTATAGTGTTAAGTATTCTCAGAGCGTCGGTGACGCTCGAACAGCTTTTAAGTTAATAAGGATACACTGTGTTGCATCTACACCCTATCTCTACACTAAGGTTTTACTGCATATTACATTGTTTATGGTTTAGATATAAAGGTTTAACATTGTGAGCGTCTGCGCCGCTGGTGATCTCCTCGTGGTCCCGAGCGTCCGCTACGCTATAGCGAACCATTACGTTAGTCAGCAGCCAATAGCGTGCCTGCCTGTGATCTCTTGGCCGTGAGCGAACGTGACGCTTGAGCGTCTCGACCACGGCTAAGAGATTGTTAAGCAACGTGCGTACCCTTACGGTACTCCATACGTCAATAGCGTACAGTGTTCTTAGGCCTCTTAAAGGGTTTTAAATAAGATAAATATTTAGCTTTATCAATTGGCGGCTCGTCCTGTCCTTCACATATCTCTGCTAGGTAATTTCAGCAGACATTATCCATCAGCAAAGGGCGGGAGATCATATTCTTCGCAGTGCTGACGGGATAAGCGTCTGCTTCGCTTAGTAAAGGGTGCTGAGGGAATCCGGAACCGGAGGTAAGAACAACACGCTAGTGTCTTTTAAAACAGTTTTTTTCTATCTTGCGTACGCACACACGCATATCTGCATTTCTTTTTCGTGTATTTTCATATATCACTCTCCTGTTTGCCATTTTAAATTGATAAAACGTGCTAAAAGAGATTTGTCGCTATTTCATAGTTAAAGTGTAAAAGTAATATTAAGGGATAAAGTGTAAAGCACACACGCAGCTCTACCTAAAGGTACAAGAAGAGATTGGTGTGGGGTTCAGTAGAGGATCGAGGATCATCTACATTGATAAACGTGTACATTGTGTTACGGTGGACATTGGTTTTGTGTACACGTGTCTCTAACAAAGGGCTGAGACTCGCGTACGCAAAGGCCGACGCACGCAGCGTAAATTACGCAACGGAGCGTCTGGGTACGCCCACGTAACTCAAGTCACACAATAGTGTTGATTTTTAACAAGCGAAAAGGTGGCAAGGCGATAAATAGCGCAACAGGCGATAAATAGCGCAACAGGCGATAAATAGCGCAAGTTTATTTTAGTATTCGAAATTTAAATTAACAGATCCTTCTCCAAATTTACAACACATCTGGTCTAAAGAAAATTTCTGCGCAGAAATAGAAATAGAAACAAAAGTGTATATGTGGTGAGTGAGTGTTTGTTTTCACAATTTTGGGGATTGAACCACAGAAATCATCGAGTTCTCGTGAAGGTACATACGTGTAAGTGACATACGTGGTGGCTAGGGAGGCATCTCTGGTTAAACATAAAATTTGAGCATTAGAGTGTAGCGGACCAGGAGGTATAGCAGACCAGGAGGTCAGACCAGGAGGTCATATAACAGACCAGGAGGTCTAGGTACAAAGAAGTCCGCTATAGAGACAAGGCACAACACCAAGAAGGGTTGGTGCAACACCCATATAGGTCATAAAAGCTCAGGCTGAAGGAATTCGCAGCTGCTGAATGTCGATTCCACTGGTCGCTCCGTACATAAGATTAGTTGCTTATGTACTGAATGATTGTACCGCACGTAATTGTGTGCATTAGTTAGTAACCTGACCAGTACCATTTGTGTACGAACCCGGTCATAAACGCTATTTGTACATTCTAACGTGATTTGTGTAATTTTTTATTTTTTCAAAAAGGGAAGTTCGCTGGTCACTCAGGAATTATCCGACAACCCCACCTTTACTGGAAAGGGTTAATGCTCTTCGGATCACACTCACATGTTCCAGTAAACGAAGGTTAATAGGGGCCCTGGGTCGAGTACGCCAGCACTATATCAGTGTGTGGGCATATTGGTCGGCGTGGGCGAGTGAGTGAGGTGCTCGGTAAACTTCACCGTCAACCTATCTTTGAATATTTTGGTTTTTTGTAAGGGTTCGCTGAAGACCCTGATACAAAGGTCAGAGGTAGAGCAAGCAACACCTGCAAATTATGGGGGCCAGTTGTTCAGGAAGGGGGCGATCAACCTCGGTTCGGGTTGATTCTGTAAACCGACCAGTCGGGTTGGCAAGGTATGTAATGTGTGAAAAATACGGAAGACACACAGAAATTTTATGTGATGAATGGGAGAAAATGACTGTACATGACGGGGAGAAATTCCCAAGAGTAGGCAGCTTCAGCCCAGAAGTGTTGCAAAATTTAAGGAGAAGGATATGTCTCATTAAATCAACAAAGAGACGAATCCAACATTATGATTATTTGCAGTTATGGCAACAGGAGGGTGAAATACAGAGAGGATTGGCTCAGGCGGCGGGATCTGGCCCTATCAGGAAACTGATAGCCACGGCCCCGCCGCCACCATACATATCAGGAGAGAAATTGGTTGCGGAGAATGACGCATCAGGGGGTAACAAACAGGCACTTAGCAACTGTATAAATGTTAAGGATAATGTTAATAAGTTAACCCATGCAAATATTAACCCGTGCAAGTTGTACCCTGTTTTGAACTTTCCCCAGGAGTGTGATCAAGAGGACGAATCGGCAACAATATCGGCGCTCTCTCTAGCAGCCACTATATCAGAAACGACAGTAGGCACGGCCCAACCCATAAGATTAGTAACAAAGCCCCCTAGCGGAGGGACAGGTGAGGTCGTATCAACGGGTAAGTACGGCACCATACACTATGCTGAAACCATTTCACCACAGACTGTAGAATCTACACAGAATGATGTTGTTAAACTTGCTCCCATGAGGGTAATAGCAGTCCCAAATGGGAAAACGGACACTACAGGAGTCACTCCTATCAGGAACATTGCCATGTACAGCCCGTTTTCCCGAATGGAATTAAGAACCATAGTGTCTGAATTCCCTGATCCTAGAAAAGACTTAGTTGCTAGCCAAAAATACATCAGAGACCTAGGAAACACTTTAGAGCCCAATAACAAAGATTGGCAGATATTGCTGAGGGCTTGTTTACCCTCCAATGTCGACGCAGCTCAATTTTTAGCTGACTGTGGACTGGATCAGGATGTACCTCTTACAGATGTGTACAACAAAGACAATGTAAAAAGAATAAATTTACAGTTAAAGGAGTATTTCCCAGCTGTAGCCAAATGGAATAGAATTTTTTCCATTAAACAAAAAGAGTCAGAAACAGCTGCTGATTATTTTCACCGGGCATTATTAGAAATGGCAAAATACACTGGCATAGAGGACATTAGGACCAATGCAAATCATCAAGAAGTAGCAGTATCTGTACTAATGGATGGTTTAAGAGAGGCATTAAAGACCAGGGTACAGACCACACAACCATGTTGGCGAGGTCTGTCGGTGGCTACTTTGAGAGAGGCTGCTATTGATCACGACCGGAATATCACCAGACACAGGGAGTCACAAGGTGATAAGTTAATGTTAGTAAGTATACAGGCCCTGACCACAAAACAGCCTGTGTTTATATCACCAAACCCTGTGGGTAAGTCAAATGTGGTAACATGTTATTTTTGTCATAAACAGGGACACATAGCACGAGACTGTAGAGCGAAAAATTTGCAAAGATCATACCAACCCCCTAGACAACGACATGACACACGAGATTGGGATCAGGGTCCACAGAGACGGAGTTATGAGCCACATACAGGGGAAACAAAAAGATATCCCCCAAAGGGAGACTGGCAAACTTCTGGCAGTTCCCATTTAACCCCTTCACAAGTAGTTGCTGCCAGCGGGATTCAGGGAGGTCACCATACCCGATAGGGGTGTGGCCATACCTGTAATCTCCAGCCAGTAAAATTGATTGCAAATCTTGGAAGTGAACCCGAGATTGCAATAAATGTAGCTGGTAAATCATTAAACTTTCTTGTAGATACGGGGGCGGCCAAATCAGTGATAAATTCGACAGTGGGCATGAGAACCACTGGTAAGACAATTCCAGCCATAGGAGTAACGGGAGTAGTCCAGCACTACCCTGTTAGCAAACCAGCCGAGATTACAATAGGGCCTTTACATACCAAGCATTCCTTTTTGCTGGCTGCATCGGCACCGACTAATCTCCTGGGAAGAGATTTATTGTGTAAAATGGGGTGCGTCATTTATTGTACTCCTGAAGGTGTATTCTTGGACATACCTGAGAATCACGCTCAGGAAGTGCGAGACATGTTAGACTCCCCATCAAAATTAATGTCACATACCATTATGACAAGTAGGACTCCATCCCAAGTAGAAGAAATGACATCCCAGATACCAGAGTCACTTTGGACTAAAGATGGACAGGACACTGGATTAATGGCAAACGTAGCTCCAGTAGTTGTACAAGTAAAAGATGGTAGGATAGCTCCAAAAATCCCACAGTACCCTCTGAAGCCAGAGGTGGAGTTAGGAGTGTATCCCGTAATAGAGCGCTTGCTACAACAGGGCATTCTGGTAAGAACGTCCAGCACTGCCAATAGTCCCATCTTCCCTGTGAAAAAGAGTGGGGGGAGGGGTTACAGGCTAGTGCAGGATCTAAGGGGGATTAACAAAATAGTTGAGAGTCAGTTCCCCGTAGTGCCAAATCCAGCTGTCATCCTTATGCAAATCCCTCCCACTGCGAAATTTTTCACTGTTATTGACCTCTGCTCCGCTTTCTTTTCGGTACCTCTGCACCCTGACAGCCAATACTTGTTTGCATTCACATACAGAGGAGTCCAATACACATGGACTCGATTACCACAAGGTTTCATAGACAGTCCAAGTATATTTTCCCAGGCTTTGCATGATTGTTTACAGTCTTTCCAACCAGAGAGTGGATCAGTATTAATACAGTACGTGGATGATCTACTACTGTGTTCTGATTCAGTGGAAGCATCCCTGAAGGATACGAAACAGCTCCTGTTTCATCTTTCAAACACAGGACACAAGGTTTCCAAAGACAAGTTGCAATTATGCCAAACTAAAGTAAAATACTTGGGACACTGTCTAACACAAGGACTGAGACACCTGACCGCTGATAGAATTCAAGCAATTAGAGACATGACTCTGCCACAAACCCAGCAACAGATCAGAACATTTTTAGGAATGTGTGTGTATTGCCGTAACTGGATCCCAGGATTTTCCATTCTGGCGTTACCTTTGCAGGAGATGGTCTCCTCAAACAAACCTGATTGGATTTCGCATACAGACGAGTCCGAGATGGCATTTGAGAGACTTAAACAGTGCCTAATGCAGGCACCAGCATTAGGTATGCCAGACTATGGGAAACCCTTTGAGCTGTACGGAACAGAAAGTGCTGGTTGCGCGGCAGGTGTCTTAACCCAAAAGCACGGTGATGCCAGCAGGCCAGTAGCATACTATAGCGCTCAGCTAGATACGGTAGCGCGATCCCTCCCCACATGCTTGCGAAGCGTTGCTGCGATAGCATTGCTAGTAACGAAAAGCGAAGATGTAGTGCTAGGTCACAACCTCACAATTCATACACCACATGCAGTGTCAGCCTTGCTAAATTCTGCCCAAACCAGGCACGTCTCATCAGCGCGGTTTACAAGATGGGAATTGGCACTAATGGCCCCCGTAAACATCACCATAAGGAGATGCAGTGCATTAAATCCTGCAACATATCTCCCAGGTGTGCCTGGACAGGCACAAAGGGTGGAGGATGAGAGTGGTGGGGAAGGAGAATTTAATACAAAGGAGGACACACATGATTGTATGGAATATTTGACCCAAAATTTTACCGCAAGGCCTGACATCAGTGACAACCCACTGGAAGATGTAGATCTAACTTTCTACACGGACGGTAGTTGTCACAGACAGTCAGACTCGGGAGACTTGTGTACTGGATACGCAGTCGTAGATGACCAAGGCACCATAGAAGCAGAACCGCTAGGCCCACCTCACTCAGCCCAGGTTGCTGAACTAGTCGCCCTAACCAGAGCATGTGAATTGGCTAAGGGCAAATCAGCCAATATCTACACCGACTCTAGATACGCATTCGGGGTAGTCCATGATTTCGGAGCCCTATGGCGCCTCAGAAATTTCATGACGGCAGCTGGTACACCGGTAGCGCATGCAGCTCACATAAAAAGGCTTCTGACAGCGATACAGGAACCCGACAGAGTGGCTGTTATCAAGTGTAAAGCACACAGATATAGTCAAGATCCAGTATCACTTGGTAACAGCCGAGCAGACGAAGCAGCTAAGTTAGCAGCTGGTACCCCCAGACAGACAGACACCACACAACTGATGGTATTTAATACCATCAACACACAGAAGTTGTGTGAAATGCAAAATTTATGTTCCACACAGGAAAAGGCAGTCTGGAAGGCAAAGGGATATGGCCAGGAGTCCTCAGGACTCTGGACGGATGGACATGGTAAACCGGTGGCCCCCACAGCATATCTTCCATGTTTAGCTGAGGCAGCTCACGGGCTGACTCATCTGGGCAAGGAAGGAATGTGCAAGTTGGTAAGAGCATATTGGTGCGCCCCAGGATTTTCATCTCATGCAAGTAAGAGAGCAATGTCATGCCTTACATGCTTGAGAAAGAATATCGGAAAGGCAATACCAACAGAACCATCTCATATCCCACCTGCAGGCGGCCCTTTCCAGGTAATACAGATTGACTTTATCCAATTACCCCCTTGTCGAAATTTGAAATATGTACTTGTTTGTATAGATGTTTTTTCAAATTGGGTTGAAGCATTTCCTGCGGCCACAAATACCGCTATGTTTACTGCTAAGAAAATTGTGCAGGAATTTGTATGTAGATATGGTATCCCTAGAATTATCGAAAGTGATAGGGGTACCCATTTTACAGGTGATGTCTTTCAAGGAATGTGTAAGTTGATGGGAATTGATAGCAAGCTGCACACTCCATACCGTCCACAGGCGAGTGCGAAGGTGGAAAGAGTGAACAGCACTATTAAAAATAAACTGAGCAAAGTTATGGCAGAGACAGGATTGACATGGCCAGAAGCTTTACCCATTGTACTGTACAGCATCAGAACCACTCCCAGGTCCCCTCTTAATCTGTCTCCCTTTGAAATCTTGTTTGGTCGACAACCGCATGTTATGATTAACCCTCAGGATGATTTGAAGTGTAACAATGAAGTGACTGTAAAATACTTGATTAACATGAGTAAACAGCTAAGGAATCAAAATGATAATTTGAAGTTGGTGATTCCTGATTTACCAGATAGTAATTGTCATGACATTGAACCTGGGGATTATGTAATGATACAGAATTTTCTACGCTCAGGTTGCCTTATTGACAGATGGGAAGGACCATACCAAGTCTTATTGACTAGCACTACAGCATTGAAAGTTGCCGAGAGAGAGACTTGGGTTCATTCGTCCCATTGTAAGAAGGTTGCTGATCCAGAGAGGTCCCGTGATAAGGAACAGACGGTAGAGGAAGTTGTATCACTGGAGTGTCTGTTCCAGGAGGACTGAGGCGGCACCTGAGCATTGAAAATCACAAGATCAAAAGCAGTTGTCGATTCCCTGTTCCCTTTTATTGTTTTTCTCCACTTCCCATCCCCTCTCCCTCAATTATTTTTTTCCCCCTTCTCATTCTTCTTCGTTTCCTCCTATAAGATGGACTTGCCCCAAGAGACTGTGATCCGGATTTTCCTGTTGACCATGATGTTGACCAGAACAGTCTGTTCCGGCGAGAGTACCATGGAGGTCGAGAAAGGTTCTGGAATGGGTTCTGATGACAGAGATGGAGGCGTAGTTTTCCGAGAACAACATAATTAACAAGCAAAGGCGAGTATCAGAAAACGATCCGATAACATAGACCATAGAAGGAATTGTGAAGGATTGTTAGCTGAAGAAAACTGTATCTGTAGGCTCTGTGACAATGTGGTTGAGGATGGGTGCATCAAGAAATGCCAATCTAGTTTTAATATCCACATGGACCGGCATCCATTGAGTGACTATCACTCCTTAGTGGGTAGTGTGTTAAATCAAACAGATTGTTGGGTATGCTCTCAAGTACCTCAAGGTCATAGCAAATCAGGACTAGTACCATTTCCTTTAACGATAGGGGAGGTACTTGAGCTAAAGGGTGGGAGACCGGTGGACAGGAGGTTTAATATCTCCAGTCCTCCTAGTTTGAAGCTCCACCAATATCATGTGGATAGGTCCCTAATATGTTTTAACATCTCCAATCCCCGAAAGCCGGGAAATTGGGAAGTGTCATGGAGTAACCAAACCATTTCATATAGAGCAGATAGAATGCCGACAGATACAGAGCTTATACGCCACATAGCCAGTAGAGAAAAATCTTTCCGATATAGGTATACCCTAGGAAGTAGGACTACGAGAGTTGGAGAGGTATCACCAGGATACTGCGCACATATCGTACAAACTGATACGTGTACTAAACAGATGGGAGAATTAGGTTTAGGAGATTTCACATGGAAGATGTGTAATATGGTTATGTCCTACTCCGTCCCATATGTTCTCCCCGATGATGCATATTTCATATGCGGGAGGAAGGCGTATAAGTGGCTTGCCCCAAACTCTGAAGGATTGTGTTATATTGGAAAAGTACTGCCTGAAGTAATGACTGTATCACATGCCAAAATGAAAGATATTCACCGTGTTGCCCAAGCTCCTTATACTCACACCCACTACGAGCACGTAGTTAAACGGCACCTGATAGAAAGAACAGAGCATCCGGCCTCTGACATGATCCATGAATCCACCGGGATTCAGTTTCTAATCGCGTTAGACATCACTCGCACCGCCAGAGGAGTGTTGAATTATAAATACATATCTGCGCTTGCAAATTTGTTAGACAATATCACAGAAATGTATGATGACACGTTTAGGTATACTGGAAGAGAACTTCAAGCTTATAAAACAGAACTGGTCCAGCATAGAATGGTTCTCAATTATCTCACGGCAGTAACAGGCGGATATTGTGTAACACTGGCAACGCAGTACGGCGTGAAATGCTGCACATATATAACGAATAGTACCGAGGACCCGGTCGAGGTCATAGACCAAAAGATGGACGATATTCTCCAATTGAAGTGGGAATTTCGCAGGAGACACAATCTCACCCTTGCTGCTGTAGGTAATAAGCTGACTGGTTGGGTGTCATGGTTGAACCCGCGAAATTGGTTCTCTGGTTTAGGAGAATGGGCTCAAGGAGTCATAGTGGATGTAGGGAAGTTTCTCCTATGTATCTTAGGTGTTATCATAACGATTGGCTTGATATTTAGATGCGGTCAGGCTTTAATGAAGTGCAAACGTCGTACCAGGGTAATGAGTTTAAGGAGTGAGGAAATTGTAATTCCAATGGATTTGATTTATGACCCAAATGTAGAAACAATGATGTGATGAAAATGCGATTTCTACGGTCCGTTTCTTTCACCTGTTTTTCTGGTTTTTCCAAGGTAAAAAGACCCACTTTTGACGAGGAATTTGATGATCCTGTATACAGACAACTGATGGATTAAAGAAGAAGTTTTGACAACCTTATACACAGATATTTGATGAACAATGCCATAGACCCCCAGTTTCCCTAGAAATTTTAAAATTACGCTAGCCCAACACTTTTGTAAGCCTATGGACATTGACAAAGCTTTTTGCCCACACGCCTTTTGGCAAAAGCACAAAGAAGACTGCATTCAACAGACACCGAACAAGACTTCAACCGACAAATGTTCATTAACCTGACATAGAATACCACTGCATTTACCGTAATTATGTCTTTTCTTCATCTCTACAACCTTCAGGTAATTACACACATAGTCGATAGGGAATACAGGCACAGATATCAGCAATCACATATTCCCCCATTCATGTATCATCAACTAAAATGTGCTCCCCATTTTGTTGCAACCAAAATCCGAAAAGAGCTCGGTAAAGTTTGACAGCCCATCCACAGACCCGTACCACGGGATAAGAAGGAATTCAAATGTATACTTCGCAATACCTCGAAGCTTGATTTAAAACACGTACGGCACGATGATACATGACCCCCAAACACGGATTCATACACACATGCTTCTGCTATCTCACTAGGTCATACCCTCTTCACACCTTCTCCTCTCTCCTCCCTTACCCAACCATGGAAATGTATTAACCCCTGACATATATTTTTCTCGTTTTGAAATGTTTTAGGAAGTGGCAGTTATTGTTGACTGCCAAAGGGTGGACTGTCAAAGTCATAAAAATATCACTATGCACACTGCCATATTTGCACCTCATATGTGTCCCTGCTGCGCATGCGTGCGCTCTCCCGTGCGTGCGCATACTCGCTGTTGCGGGTACCCGCAGGCGCACGGTATGCGCATTTACGGTAGAGATTGTATGCGTCTAGCGGGCGACTCTTTCGTTACATATTTTCACCATATAATGTATTTTGTAGATTATGGTCCCTTTGATAGAATCTGAAAGTTTGGTTAATGTAGAATGTTCATGGACAGAGAAATCCCCCTTTGTTTGATACGAAGGGTCAGACAGGAGTAATACAGTGGTGTTTAGTATCCATCGGAAGAGTATTTAATTAGCAATATTCCGGTGTTGGTTTGAAGAGAATTAATCGCTTGTGCGAATAGTTATGGACATAAGAAGTTTATGTCCATTTACTATTATTTGCACTTACTTATCCATGCGGCGGGAAACCTAGTTTCCCACCCACCTGAGCAGTTGGAAATTGTCACAGCCCACCTGTATGAATCAACCTATGACCTTTTGTTATAATGCGAGGAGGAATTCCTGTGTCCAATGAACAATGAGATTGTAGGGACCATTGAATTGTATTGTGTGTGGGGCATAAATAGACAAGCCGATCACATCCAGCTCTCACTCTTCAACGGTTCTCATTGCTGATAATCGGGAGCTGGATGTCCAGAGGCGCATGCGATCGTTCCCCTTTGTGCGTAAGTTTTTCTCCGCAATCATATTGTCTTTCTTGTTGTTGTGGGCCATATCTCTCTCTCTCTCTCCTCTTTCTCTCTTAATTTTCCTGCAAACGTAATTGTATTATATTGTATTTCCTGTGTAGTTATCTGGTTAGTTAGTCTATGTTATATTGTAGTGTATGACTTGTATTGTATTATTCTTTTTGCAAGTAATAACATTCATATAAGGCGTTAGACCCTAAGCACGGTATCTGTGTATTTCTTATAGTGTTAAGTATTCTCAGAGCGTCGGTGACGCTCGAACAGCTTTTAAGTTAATAAGGTTACACTGTGTTGCATCTACACCCTATCTCTACACTAAGGTTTTACTGCATATTACATTGTTTATGGTTTAGATATAAAGGTTTAACATTGTGAGCGTCTGCGCCGCTGGTGATCTCCTCGTGGTCCCGAGCGTCCGCTACGCTATAGCGAACCATTACGTTAGTCAGCAGCCAATAGCGTGCCTGCCTGTGATCTCTTGGCCGTGAGCGAACGTGACGCTTGAGCGTCTCGACCACGGCTAAGAGATTGTTACGCAATGTGCGTACCCTTACGGTACTCCATACGTCAATAGCGTACAGTGTTCTTAGGCCTCTTAAAGGGTTTTAAATAAGATAAATATTTAGCTTTATCAAATGACATAGTGGAAGACGGACGTCTCCCCATTAGCCCCAAAGAGATCCTGCAATTTACTTACTTCCACCACTGTTCCAACAACCCTGCAGCGCTACCGATTATATGTAAAAACACCAACTGGTGAGCTGCTACAACCCCGCTCTACTTCATGCATAACCAGTGTATCACAGTGAGCAGCACAGCTGTACCTACTGTCCTCAATAAATCTTATCGCTGGTTAAGCCACTGGGCTATTACTGTGTCAAGACAAATTCTGCTGGTGTGTACATGTCTCTGTTATACCAGCGCAGATACCAGTAGCGGATCTTGCCACGGGCAAGCAGGACTTTTGCCCGGGGCGCCCCCTTCCGGAGGGCGCCGGAGCCATCCGGAGGGCACCGCACCATGGCAAGATCCGCTGCTGCTGTGCCCCCCACTGCCCGCTCTGTCCCGCTGCCGCTGACCCCCGCTGTGAAGGGAACTAGACGCGTAGCGTCTAGTTTCCCTTCGTGGAGAGGACCTTTGCTGTGCGGCGCGCAATGACGTCATCGCGCACCACACATCATTTCAGCTGCGCTACTACTGTACAGGGGGCGTAACTGACCACGCCCCCTGTATGAAGCCACACCCCTATTGCCCGCCCAGGTCGCTAAAAGCCCTAGAACCGGCCCTGGCAGATACATATTTCCAACGCATTGTATTCCCCATAATAGTGCCCTAGTTCATTTTATGGCACACTGTAGTACTCCCAGTACACATTATGCCACACAGTGCCCCAAGTTCATATTATGCCACACAGTGCCCCAAGTTCATATTATGCCACATTGTAGCACTGCCAGTTCACATTATACCACACAGTCCTTAGTGGGCAATTCCAAGAAAGAGGTAGACAACGTATGAGCTGGGTGCAGTTGAGTCAGATCCCAAGAGCGGGCCTCCTACGCCTCTGGGCCTCATAGAAATGGCACCCACACTCCCTACTATAGCTACGCCCATGAAATTAAGCATCATTTTGGGAGATTTCAGGGCAGCAGAGATATTTTGGGGTGTTTCAGTAGCCAAACATTAGAGTCGATTCTGTGGCATTTAGAAATGTAGCTGGTGTACAGTGAAAATGATTATATATTTTTAGAATTACAGACAATTAGGATATGGTAATGAATGCAGGGCATCAAGGAAGGGGTAGCATCAAAGATGACCCTCATGAACTGGCCGTCCCCTCCTGGCAGTACTGTACGTCTGATAATGAGGAAGAAATTCGGAGCAGGGGAGACACAAGAAAAGTGGAATTAAAAGTTCAGTTGATAATTTATGCTCTCTGTCCATCCAACTTTCCATAAAATGAATTCTAACATTGTCTCATTAGGTTATATATCGAGTTTTGTATGCACAATCCTGTTAGCAATGATATAGGATGTCAGGCCTAATGAGGATCTCTTACCTCAACTCTTTCTGCTAGATGAAAGTTTTAGAGAGGAGAGGTAAAAGGCTATGGATCTGCAGACTAACAAGCACCTACAGAAAGGGCCGCAGCTCAATTGAAAAGAAATTCTGGAAATAACTGTTTTATTGCGTAAACTAAAAAACATCAAGGAGGAAAGAATTACCTCAATGTAGAGATGGAAACAGGCTGCTCTTCATAGAATGTTCTACCTCTAATTCTCATGTAGTGTAATGTCATTTGCCCATTTCTACACAATAGGAACATGTAGCCACGGGTTGGGTATGGGTGACCGGCGCTTGGGATCCCGCCGGCCACCATACCGACGCCGGGATCCCGGGGATTATAATGATGGCGGGGCGGGTGCAAAGAAGCCCCTTGCGGGCTTGGTGCACTCACCACAGGTTCTATTCTCACTCTATGGGTGTCGTGGACACCCACAAGTGGGAATAGTCCCTGCTGGGCAGCAACCCTACTGTCTGGATTGTGTGTGCGTGTGGGGGGGGTAGGATGCAGTCGTCGGTATTGTGACTGGAGGTCTCCTGACTGCCGGTCACATAACTACATCCCATAGCCACAAACATAGTATAATATAGGGTGTACTATTTTGTTTTGTTTAGGAATATGACATGAATTGCTATTTATTTATCATTAACAGTTGCAGCGTTGGACTGGAGCATGAAGGGCCCATGAGGTAATGCAGTGGTAGGGGCCCAAGCTAAAGGGGTGTGGCCAAACACCAGAGGGGCACGACTAGCTACCACAAAGGGACTTGGCCAACAATTAGAGAGGATATGAAAAAACAGGGCCCCTTTATAATGGAGGACACAGGGGTGTGTCAGGACCAGACACTTTGATTGGCAGGCCTAATCTTGGTGTAGTGGCCATAGAAAGTTCATCCTTGATACTGCTTCACCAAGTTAGTAACCCCTAGAAGAGGGGGTGGGGCACTCAGGCAGTGGGGACCACCAGGGAATACTCCTATGTGCCTGTGGGTCAGTCCAGTCCGGATATATAACATCCACATATTACCATTGGCGTTTCTATAATGGGTACAATGTGTGCGGTGCACACGGGCCCCTGGGTCCAGGAGGGCCCACACCGCACACACTGCACCCATTTTAATACTTACCCTTCCGGAGTCCAGCGTTAGGAGATGCGGTGGCGGTGGAAATTGCCGGCAAAATGGCCACCGTGCATGCGCAGTAGCCAAATTGGTCTCCGGATCATGGCGGGTACCATGCTTCCGGAGACCTGTGCATACAGCGCTGTACAGAGGAGGGGGATCACCCAGAGGTGCACACGGGCCCCCTCCTCTGTTGAAACGCCCCTGCGTATTACGCTGTGTTTTCCACAGAATATTTAAATATTCTCATCAGTCCCTGTCCCAGTGTAGCACAGAGCCGGCCCTAGGCATAGGCAAAACAGGCAAATGCCTAGGGCATTTGGTATGCCTAGGGGCACAAGCAGCTTCTGTTGATTAAAATGATATGCGGCATGCTTATATTCTGTGTGTGACTGCGTCTATATCTGCATACGAAATGCTACATTACAGTGTATTTCTGGAAATCACTGTAATGTAGCATTTTGTATGCAGATACAGCCACAGTCACACACAGAATATAGGCATGCAGCATATTTTAATCAGCAGAAGCTGCTTGTGCATTCTAGCCACATAGTAATGCCAAGAAAACGCATTTTTGTCAAATAAAGTGCCCGACGTTAGCAAATCTGCCAGCTGACTCATGCCAGTCATCTGCTGCTGCATGGCGTATTAAATCAAAATATATGCAGACACATCTGTATCCAAGCAGAGGCAGAGGTCACAGTGTTAGCGGCCATGTGAGTGCTGTGTGCGGATGGGTTGGTTGTGCAGTAGTGTTCGGCATATGTGTAAGGGGCATTATGTGTGTCATTATGTGTATAAGGGCATTAATAATGTGCAGTATATGTGTAAGGGACATTCTGTGTATAAGGGCAATAATAAAGGTTGACAAAATGTGTAAAGTGCATTATGGCCCTCATTCCGAGTTGTTCGCTCTGTAAATTTTTTCGCATTGCAGCGATTTTCCGCTTAGTGCGCATGCGCAATGTTCGCACTGCGACTGCGCCAAGTAAATTTGCTATGCAGTTAGGAATTTTACTCATGTTTTTTTCTTCGTTCTGGTGATCGTAATGTGATTGACAGGAAGTGGGTGTTTCTGGGTGGAAACAGGCCGTTTTATGGGTGTGTGCGAGAAAACGCTACCGTTTCTGGGAAAAACGCGGGAGTGGCTGGAGAAACGGAGGAGTGTCTGGGCGAACGCTGGGTGTGTTTGTGACGTCAAACCAGGAACGAAACTGACTGAACTGATCGCAGATGCCGAGTAAGTCTTGAGCTACTCAGAAACTGCTAAGAGGTGTGTAATCGCAATTTTGAGAATCTTTCGTTCGCAATTTTAAGAAGCTAAGATTCACTCCCAGTAGGCGGCGGCTTAGCGTGTGCAATGCTGCTAAAAGCAGCTTGCGAGCGAACAACTCGGAATGAGGGCCTATGTTTATAAGGACGTTAATAATGTGTGTCATGTGTGAGGGGCATTACTGTGTGGCATTATGCGTATAAAGGTATTACTAATGTGTGGCATTATGTGTATAAGGTGCTCTTATGTGTGGCGTAACGTCTAAAAAGGGCATTACTGTGTGGTCTGATGTGAACAAAGAGCAATATAGTGTGGTGTAATGTGAGTAAGGAACAATTCAGTGTGATGTAATGTGAATAAGGGGCACTACTGTGAGGAGTAACGTTTATAAGGTACAGTGGTACTACCGTGTGATGTAACGTGAATAAGGGACACTATCGCATGATAAAATGTGAATAAAGTTGCACTACTGTGTGGAGTAATTTGAATTGGTACTATTGTGTGTCCATGCCCGTTCCCTGCAAAAACCCACCCCTTTCTGAGCTGCGTGCTGAATGTGCGCCCTGTTCCTGTTTAAAATATAGGGGGTAGGAGCATCAAAATAGGACTGCTATAGTTGAGGGGTGATGGTGCTGGGAAAGAGGTGCAAGGTCAAAGACAGAACTAGCAGCAGTGCTAGGGGGCACCAGACAAAATCTTGCCTAGGGCATCATATTGGTTAGGGCCGGCTCTGGTGTAGCGTACTCTCTCTACTGTATTTCATACCAAGCGGACACTTAGATAAATTTTGTTAAAGTTAATTATTAGTCTCTGTTACCTGCTGCAGTATTGCCTTATTAAATTGCCCACTATATTATATTGTGGAAATCCTTCAGAAACTGGCATTAACCTTGGTTTAAAGTAAATATTATCAAACAGTCCTCTAATAATGAAGCTGCAACCAATCACTGGCTTTGTTCAAGTGTGCCACCACGTTTCATAAAATTACATATTCAATTAATTAAAAAATACTACTCAGTTTAGACGCATGGCTTATAGAAATCATGAGAATAAGTGGACGTTTAGACTGTTAAATACATGTAACATGTTGAAAATATGTGTGTAGGTTATATTTTTTTCTGTGCAGGGTAAATACTAGTGGCTTTTGTATGTAGCTCGCAAATACTAGACTGCTTTAGTTTTACACTGCAATTTAGATTTCAGTTTAAACACACTCCACCCAACTGTAAATCTCTCTGCACATGTTACATCTGCCCCGCCTGCAGTGCAACATGGTTTTGCCAAGTTACTTGCATTTTTGCTTTACTTACAAACATGAAGTAGGCCCACAGTCCCAAGATTGCTCCGCACATGTTCAGTAGTAGACTCGGTGGCCATTTTGGTACAGGGAATGAAGCTTTCCTGGACAAGTAGCAACGTGCAGTATGTGCAGTAGTGCATTCCACTTTCAACATAACATATGTGCATGGAAAGCTTTCTATTACCGTGGTTAGAGTATAAGTAATGTAGAGAAATGTGCTTTTTCTGCTGAAGAGTAATGGAGATTGGATTTTGTACTGTTCTTTTATGTGACCTGTGCGCAGGAGACGCACATTTCTGGGTGTACTGCAAGTTATGTAATGACACTCGTAAAGACAGTCCCAACAGTATTAATACCCAGGAAGTGTACCACCTGCACATATCTTTAACCAACCCAAACAATAGACAGGATGTAGACCAAGAGGTCATCCATCCATTTTGACAAGGTTTTAAATTCCACAGCCAAATCACTGACAATCTAGCCCAATATGTGTATGCCTAGCTATTCACTGGAAGATGACATGGGGGGAATTGTATCAAACCTTTAAGAGAGATATATCCCATGACAGACATCTATTTATCACTCGTCAAGCTGAATCTTATGCCCTTATTATGAATGAGTGATACATTTCACTGTGAGCGATAAATTGCACCAGCCAATCAGCTTCTGTCATTTTTCAAACACACAGTCTGTAACACGGCAGTTAGGAGCTTATTGGCTACGGCAATTTATCACTCACAGTGAAATGTATCACTCATTGATAAATAGGGGCATAAGTTTGATCGAATCTGGCACAGGTAGCTACATTATAAATATGCTAATGCAAATGTTTGATAGCTCTTGGGCAGTTTGTGCAGGCTGTTAATGAGTTCCTATCACTCACGCCCAAGCTACCTTGTGGTTTTTGCGATACTGGGTCGTATTCCCCATCATGCTCTCTATAATGTCATGTAATCTATAGAATAGTATATTACAGTTTGCAATGTTAATGGCCTGTATTGCAACCCACAATTCTTCATTTTTTTTTTCATTTTTTAAAAACTTTTGTCTATATATTGTTTTTACAAACTACAATTTGCTGTGCAATTTTTTTCTTGTTGTTGCATAATATTTGAGTCTTAATTCCGTATTTAACAGTCTTTCCCGTTTGCAAAAATGTCACTATGGGCAAGATGTTCTAAAAGGGAAAATGCAGCAAAAACCCTGTTTCTGGGGTTTTTACCGCATTTTCATATGTACTATAGACAGGCCGTCAGGTTTTCGGTAAGAAGAGTAACCCCTATGGAAGCCTATGGGCTTCTTACCGCGTCCAATTGCCTCCGCCGCTCACTCCACCCCACCCTCCCGTACCTGTGTGCTGGCCGCCTCAACATCTGCCGGATCCCAACCTCCTCCTCCTCTAGCAACACCAACAGCTTGTATGTTATATGTTAGTACATATGCGATTAGTATCACTGCGGAATGTAGCGGAATGTGGCTGCATTCATGGTACATCCCGCCCTATGAACTTATGTTATGTTCAAGTTCTGCTCTTTGATTTCTTTTTGTATGTTTTGTTATGCAAAACTTAATAACAATTACTCAACTTAAAAACCTTCAAGAGAGAAAAAGTAACCAATAATCTTCTGTAAATTTATAGACTATGCTAGATAAATGATTTGGGGCTAAAAGGTGGGTACACACTAATAGATATGGAACGGGTGATATATCTGTAGTGCATGGGCGGGTATGTACACCCAATATGTCTGTGAATGACGTCGTTCACAGTCATATAACTGGCGGCCCTATAACATAGCCGCCAACACCGGTATATCTTTCAGATATGGGGGGTCATTCCGAGTTGTTCGCTCGGTAAATTTCTTCGCATCGCAGCGATTTTCCGCTTAGTGCGTATGCGCAATGTCCGCACTGCGACTGCGCCAAGTAAATTTGCTATGCAGTTAGGAATTTTACTCACGTTTTTTTCCTCGTTCTGGTCATCGTAATGTGATTGACAGGAAGTGGGTGTTTCTGGGCGAAAACTGGCCGTTTTATGGGTGTGTGTGAAAAAACGCTACCGTTTCAGGGAAAAACGCGGGAGTGGCTGGAGAAACGGAGGAGTGTCTGGCCGAACGCTGGGTGTGTTTGTGACGTCAAACCAGGAACGACAAGCACTGAACTGATCGCAGATGCAGAGTAAGTCTCGAGTTACTCAGAAACTGCACAGAGATGTCTTATCGCAATATTGCGAATCTTTCGTTCGCAATTTTAAGAAGCTAAGATTCACTCCCAGTAGGTGGCGGCTTAGCGTGTGCAAAGCTGCTAAAAGCAGCTTGCGAGCTAACAACTCGGAATGACCCCCATAAGGCATTTCTGGTTGTGTGTACAGGTGACCTGCCGACCGCCCATACACTAGTTGCAGGGACCAGGGTAGCCACCTTACAGAGAGTGGGGACCCACCTCTGGCTGCTACTGACAATACCTGGAGAGCTGCACCAGTCTGTGAATCAACAGCAGGCTGGTGCGCATGGAGGACTTCTTAAAACAAGCCTTATCCGCACACCTGCTCTCTGTGAATCGTTCCTGTAGGTCCGCAATGCTCCACCTATATGTAACGTCACAATGTATGACATCACATAGGGGTGGAGCAGTGCAGCAGAATCTTTTTTTTTGAGAGGGAGGGAGGGGCCCTGTCTATTTAGTCAGTTCCCCACAATTTCTGATGGCAGCCCTGGCAGGGACTGATATCGCAGCTGGGCATGCAAATGTAAATGCCCACCCACTTGTGACATCAGGATCAGGGGTGTATCTACCCATTGACCAGGATGGTACTCGCCAGAGGCGCCAGACAAAAAGGGGGCGCCGCCCGACGGTGCTACCCTCGGCCAATGGGTGGAATCCCTTAAGCCGTAGTGTCTGGCAATACCTGCTGTGCTGAGCTGCCTGTGCATTGCCTGGGATGGAGGGCGGAGGATCGCTCAGCAGGCTGGAGCTGGCGCCAGTGTCCAGCATCGCAATGCACTACAGGGAAGAAACTGAAAATATACTACAACTCCCAGCAACCCTTGCTTGGGAGCTCCCGGCGGCAAGGGCTGCTGGGAGCTGTAGTTTATTTTCAGTTTCTTCACGTAGTTTGGTGCGGTGCCTGCTGAGCGATCTTCCTCCCTCCATCCTCGGCAGCTCGGCACAGCAGGTATTGCCAGACACTACGGCTAACTGCTGGGATGCTGTGGGGTGGGGACTAGGGCTATGTGCTGTGTGGGGAGGCTATGTATGTGCTGGGAGTGGGGGAGACTACTACTACTATGTGCTAAGGGCGAACTACAGCTATGTGCTGGGAGGGGGAGGGGGACTATGGCTATGTGCTTGGGGAGGTGAGGGGTTATGTGCACGGAGGGGGACTATGGCTATCTATGCTGGTATGGAACTATTGTTATGTGATGGGAGGGTAGTGGGGACTACTGTATGACTGTGTTGGGAGAGGTGGAGACTACGGCTATGTGCAGGGGGGACTACGGCTATTGCTTGGGGAGGTGGGGCTATGGCTATTTACTGGGAGGGGACTATGGCTATGTGCTGGGAGGGGGATGGGGACTATGACTGTGGGGGCATATGTGTATCAGGCACCGTGGGGGCATATCTAGCACTGTGGGGGCATATCTGTCTTTATGAGGGCATATCTGGCACCGTGGGAGCATATGTATCTGGCAATATGGGGGCATATCTGGCAACATGGGGGCATATCTGGCACTGTGGCGGCATATGTGTATCTGGCACTGTGGGGGCATATCTAGCACTGCAGGGGCATATCTGTCACTGTGGGGGTATATGTGTATCTGGCACTGTGGGGGCATATCTAGCAACATGGGGGCATATCTGGCACTGTGGGGTCATATGTGTATCTGGCACTGTGGGGGTATATGTGTATTTGGCCAGTGGGGGAATATGTGTATCTGGCACTGCACTATTGGAGTCATATGTGTATCACGCCCCCATTTTCATTGGCCATGTGGCCACACCCATTTTTGGCACACAGTACCACTAAGATTTTTTTTCTACTTGCACCACTGGGTAGTGCGCTGCACTGCACTTCTTTGCACTACTATTTGATTATACTACCTGGCCTTGGGTGGCATTGCCTCCTCAGCTAGGCCAGGCACTGCTGATGTCTCCTTAGTGTTATAAGAATTACTGTGTGGGCATAATGTGTAAAGGGAACTGCTACTGTGTGGGCATGATGTGTATAAGGGTTACTTCTGTGTATCGTAATTTGAATTGGGGGAACTATTGTATGGTCATGCCCCTTTCCCACAAGATCATGTCTCTTTTTAGCACATGCACCTTCCCTATTTCAAATATGGGGGCACCAGTCCCTTACTTTGCCAGGGGCGCCCTGACCTCTAGATACACCCCTGATCAGGATAGACACATTGACCAGCCAATTGTTAAGTGGTTATGCTTGCCTAATAAGAACGATCTGTCGGCATAGCGTGATCCTAGCCTTAAGGGCCCTACACACTGGGCGATGTTGGCGAGATTATTGATTGTCGATATTATCGATGGTCAATAAAAAAAATTGCCAACAATTTAAAGCCTACACACTGAACAATATCGATGGTCAATTTGGATGATATGAGAGTACAGACATCTATATTGTCCACAGCGACTGGCATGTTTCACATCGTTCATCATTGAAGCATCCACACTGAAAGATATGAACGATTTATTGTTAATTTATGAACGACATCGTTTATATCTTTCAAATATATCGACCAGTGTGTAGGGCCCTTTAGTTTGTACAGATCAAGGAGCAGGATATATTTTGCCTGGATAAATATTGGCCAGTATGCCACTGTCACCTTATTATTTTCTTTTACTAAGCAAATCGGCATAAAACACTCCTTGATCAGCATCAGGGGAGATGTATCAAATCTTGGAGAGAGATACAGTGCAAAGCGATAAAGTACCAAACAATCAGCTCCTGACATTTTTTAAACAAGGCCTGTAACATGGCAGTTAGGAGCTGATAAACTTGATTACGTACCAGTCAATCTCCCTGCACTTTATCTCTTTCTGATGTTTGATACATCTCTTCCTCGGTCTCACTGATGGTTCAGTACATCAGAACAGCCTAATATTACCATGTTTTAGATCACTGTTCTGGATATAAATATCTTAAGGGCCCTACACACTGGCCGATTGGTCGTCGAGGTGCCCACCGGCCACTGCGGCCACGGACGTTCCGGCGGTGGGGGAAGGGGTAGGGGGGGGCGTGACGGGAAGTTTCTTCACTCCCCCCCGTCACTTGGTCCCATAGCCCTGCATGCTAATATGGACGATATTGTCCATATTGGCTTGCAGGCATAAACGAGCCGACACCAACGATGAACGAGCGTTCATTGTTGGTGTATACACACTTAAAGATATGAACGATATCTCGTTCATTAATGAACGAGATCATTCATATCTTTCAATGTAATCAGTAAATGTGTAGAGTCCTTTTAGTCTCTGTATTTTACTTTACAAGATGAAGGATGAGTGATTGAAAGATAATAAAATAACTAGTGATGAGCGGGTTCGGTTTCTCGGAAACCGAACCCCCCTGAACTTCACCCATTTTACACGGGTCCGAGGCAGGTTCGAACCTTCCCGCCTTGCTCGGCTAACCCGAGCGCGCCCGAACGTCATCATCCCGCTGTCGGATTCTCGCGAGATTCGGATTCTATATAAGCAGCCGCGCGTCGCCGCCATTTTCACTCATGCATTGGAGATGATAGGGAGAGGACGTGGCTGGCGTCCTCTCCGTTTATTGTTGAACTTGATTGCTTTATTGCTTAATTGTGGGGAGGACTGGGGAGCAGCTGTTAGGAGGAGTACAGTGCAGAGTTTTGCTGATAAGTGACCACCAGTTTTATCCGTTCTCTGCCTGAAAAAAACGCTCCATACCATATCTGTGCTCAGTGTGCTGCATAATATATCTGTGCTCACACTGCTTAATTGTGGGGACTGGGGAGCAGCTGTATTATATAGCAGGAGTACAGTGCAGAGTTTTGCTGACAGTGACCACCAGTATACGTTGTCTGCCTGAAAAACACTCCATATCTGTGCTCAGTGTGCTGCTTTATTGTGGGGACTGGGGACCACCAGTATAATTAATATTATATAGGAGGAGTACAGTGCAGAGTTTTGCTGACACAGTGACCACCAGTATACTATATATAGCAGTACGGTAGGCCACTGCTGTACCTACCTCTCTGTCGTCATTCATTAAGTATACTATCCATCTACATTCTATACCTGTGGTGCATTTTAGTTTTGCAGTTTGCTAACACAGTGACCACCAGTATACTATATATAGCAGTACGGTAGGCCACTGCTGTACCTACCTCTGTGTCGTCATTCATTAAGTATACTATCCATCTACATTCTATATCTGTGGTGCATTTTAGTTTTGCAGTTTGCTGACACAGTGACCACCAGTATACTATATATAGCAGTACGGTAGGCCACTGCTGTACCTACCTCTGTGTTGTCATTCATTAAGTATACTATCCATCTACATTCTATACCTGTGGTGCATTTTAGTTTTGCAGTTTGCTGACACAGTGACCACCAGTATACTATATATAGCAGTACGGTAGGCCACTGCTGTACCTACCTCTGTGTCGTCATTCATTAAGTATACTATCCATCTACATTCTATACCTGTGGTGCATTTTAGTTTTGCAGTTTGCTGACACAGTGACCACCAGTATACTATATATAGCAGTACGGTAGGCCACTGCTGTACCTACCTCTGTGTCGTCATTCATTAAGTATACTATCCATCTACATTCTATACCTGTGGTGCATTTTAGTTTTGCAGTTTGCTGACACAGTGACCACCAGTATACTATATATAGCAGTATGGTAGGCCACTGCTGTACCTACCTCTGTGTTGTCATTCATTAAGTATACTATCCATCTACATTCTATACCTGTGGTGCGCTTCTTTTTTTCTTTGCATCATGTGCTGTTTGGGGACAATTTTTTTGAAGTGCCATCCTGTCTTGATTGACACTGCAGTGCCACTCCTAGATGGGCCAGGTGTTTGTGTCGGCCACTTGTGTCGCTTAGCTTAGTCACACAGCGACCTTGGTGCGCCTCTTTTTTTCTTTGCATCATGTGCTGTTTGGGGACAATTTTTTTGAAGTGCCATCCTGTCTTGATTGACACTGCAGTGCCACTCCTAGATGGGCCAGGTGTTTGTGTCGGCCACTTGTGTCGCTTAGCTTAGTCACACAGCGACTTTGGTGCGCCTCTTTTTTTCTTTGCATCATGTGCTGTTTGGGGACAATTTTTTTGAAGTGCCATCCTGCCTGACACCGCAGTGCCACTCCTAGATGGGCCAGGTGTTTGTGTCGGCCACTTGTGTCGCTTAGCTTAGCCATCCAGCGACCTCGGTGCAAATTGTAGGACTAAAAATAATATTGTGAGGTGTGAGGTGTTCAGAATAGACTGGAAATGAGTGGAAATTATGGTAATTGATGTTAATAATACTATGGGATCAAAATGACCCCCAAATTCTATGATTTAAGTTGTTTTTTTAGGGTTTTTTGAAAAAAAACACCCGAATCCAAAACACACCCGAATCTGACAAAAAAATTTCGGTGAGGTTTTGCCAAAACGCGTCCGAATCCAAAACACGGCCGCGGAACCGAACCCAAAACCAAAACACAAAACCCGAAAAATTTCTGGTTCACATCACTAAAAATAACTGTACATTATTCGTTTCTGGTTACATTATATTCTTAACACCATATACCGTAACATCCCTTGAACTATCAAACACGTTCCACTGCTAATTAACTAATTTTCAGCTTAGGTTATCACATATAAACTTGACTACAGAAGTTCTTAATTCCTTCAAGATGTTTCTGAGGCTCCCTTGAAGGATAATGTGTAACTTCATTTGATTTTTATTAATAAGCAAGTTTCAAGCTGGCTAATTTGAAATAGTTTAGATATCTTGAGGCATCGTGTCTCATTTAGCTGGAGCTCTGCATGAGAAAGTCTGAAGATTTTTCTGTGCCGTCTGTAATTAACTCCTTCACCCATGACACTTCTGGGGCATCATTTGCACATGAATCTTTGGATATGACCCTCAATTTTGGCAAGATTTGAAGATGTCACATACTATATTGCAGCAGCAAGTTTTATTATGAAGAACAAAGCAATCAAGCTCTGGGGCAGATTAGGAAATGTCCAATACTGTTGCAGCTGAATTTCAGTTTACCTATACATTGAAGGTTAGATCACATCAAGGGAGTCTCACCGCAATATTTTCCTTTGGCATACACCTAGAAAGATATTCTCTCATAATGGTAATTTCATAATTAAGTGTTAATTGGGAAAACATTGAAAACTCTGACTGCTGATTACCCTTGAGGACTGACACTGGTGAACCCTCCTTCAGGGCTCATTAACAAGGACACATTTGCTGCTAATTTGTAACAACAAATCCACACTGTAGCCATAGTTATTTATTTTGCCTTGGAATTGATGTTCATAGATTTAGCTGTGTTCAGTGTCGGACTGGGGCATGTAGGGCCCACCGGGGGAATACAGTGGTAGGGGCCCATATTTAGGGGTGTGGCCAGTCTCTAGAGGGGGTGTGCCCAGCCGCCACATTAGTTTGCCTAACCATTTTGCATGGGTTGGTCCCCTAGATAAATATATACAGTGAATACTGTAGTGCATGCATGATAATGTACTAGATTAGTAACAGCACAGTCTGGAACCTGATCCCTAGAGGAGGGGGTGGGCCCCCAGGCAGTAGGGCCCACTGGTGGTTTCCCCTGTACCCCTGTGGGCCAGTCCAACACTGGCTGTGTTTGAGTAATGGCAAAAGACATTCAGTAACCTGTGTTTCTGTAACAGATATTAGCAGTGCTGTAACTAGACATTTCGGTACCCTGTGCCAGAAAAATAATTAGTGCCCCCTCTCCTACCATATTTAAAATAGGGACAGTGTACGGCCAAGGTGCGTCCCAAAAAAATGGGGGCTTGGCTTTATGGGGTATGGACGTGGACACAGAATAGAACCAATTCACAATAAGCCCTTATACACATTATACCACAATAGAGCCCCTGATACACATTAGGCCAGGTAGAGCCCCTGATACACATTATGCCAGGTAAAGCCCACATTATGCCCTGATACACATTATACCAGGTAGAGACTGCATTATGTCAGGCAGAGCCCCTAATACACATTATGCCAGGTAGAGCCACATCACTCCAGTTAGAGCCCACATTATGCCAGGTAGAGCCCCTGATACATATTATGCCAGGTAGAGCCCACATTATGCCAAGGAAAGCCCCTGATACACATTATGCCAGATAGAATGGGACTGTGTGGAGCACACAACTTTACCTTACGGTACAGCAAGAGCAGAGAGCTGGGAGGAACACAGCGTTTGTCCAACAAACTACCACGCTGCCCAGCTGTAAAAGTACCAGGTACCTTACAGTACACAATGCAAGAACGGGAAGCCGGGAGAATTACAGCATGCTGCTGACAAGCTACAGTGCTCTCTGGCTGTAATAAGTAGCTCGGTGCTACAGCTACTACCATGGACACAGGCCTAATTACGGCCCTGTATATTAGAGACGGCCCCAAGAGAACAAAAATAAGATTTTAAACCTACCGGTAAATCTTTTTCTCCTAGTCCGTAGAGGATGCTGGGGACTCCGTAAGGACCATGGGGTATAGACGGGCTCTGCAGGAGATATGGGCACTCTAAAGAACTTTTAGTATGGGTGTGCACTGGCTCCTCCCTCTATGCCCCTCCTCCAGACCTCAGTTAGAGAAACTGTGCCCAGAGGAGATGGACAATATGAGGAAAGGATTTTGTAAATCTAAGGGCAAGATGCATACCAGCCCACACCAATCACACCGTATAACCTGGAATATACGCAACCAGTTAACAGTATGAACGAAAAAAACAGTATCAGTCCAAGACCGACTCCAACTGTAACATAACCCTTATGTAAGCAACAACTATATTCAAGTCTTGCAGATTTAGTCCGCACTGGGACGGGAGCCCAGCATCCTCTACGGACTAGGAGAAAAAGATTTACCGGTAGGTTTAAAATCTTATTTTCTCTTACGTCCTAGAGGATGCTGGGGACTCCGTAAGGACCATGGGGTTTATACCAAAGCTCCAAACCGGGCGGGAGAGTGTGGATGACTCTGCAGCACCGATTGAGCAAACGCGAGGTCCTCATCAGCCAGGGTATCAAACTTGTAGAATTTTGCAAAAGTGTTTGAACCCGACCAAGTAGCAGCTCGCCACAACTGCAATGCCGAGACGCCTCCGGCAGCCGCCCAAGAAGAGCCCACCTTCCTAGTGGAATGGGCCTTTACCGAATTTGGTACCGGCAATCCAGCCGTAGAATGAGCCTGTTGAATCGTGTTACAGATCCAGCGAGCAATAGTCTGTTTAGAAGCAATCTTGTTGGCTGCATACAGGACAAACAGAGCCTCTGTTTTCCTAACCCTAGCCGTCCTGGCTACGTAAATTTTTAAGGCCCTGACCACATCCAGGGTCTTGGAATCCTCCAAGTCACCCGTAGCCACAGGCACCACAATAGGTTGGTTCAAATGAAAAGAAGAGACCACCTTAGGCAGAAATTGAGGATGAGTCCTCAATTCTGCTCTATCCACGTTAAGGTCCCATGGTGCCACTGGTGGCACAAAAGGAGGCTGGATGTGCAGCACTCCCTTCACGAACGTTTGGACTTCAGGGAGAGAAGCCAATTCCTTTTGAAAAAATATAGATAGGGCCGAAATCTGTACCTTAATGGAGCCTAATTTTAGGCCCATATCCACTCCCGTCTGTAGGAAGTGGAGAAAACGGCCCAGATGGAAACCTTCTGTAGGAGCATTCTTGGTTTCACACCAAGATACATACTTCCTCCAGATACAGTGATAATGCTTCGCCGTTACCTCCTTCCTAGCCTTTATCAGAGTAGGGATAACTTCCTCCAGAATACCTCTCTCTGATAGGATTCGGTGTTCAACCGCCATGCCGTCAAACGCAACCGCGGTAAGTCTTGGAACATGCAAGGCCCCTGCTGTAACAGGTCCTCCCTGAGAGGAAGAGGCCACGGATCTTCTGTGAGCATTTCCTGAAGATCTGAATACCAGGCCCTTCGAGGCCAATCTGGAACCACGAGTATTGCTTGTACTCTGTTTCGTCTTATGATTCTCAACACTTTTGAGATGAGAGGTAGAGGAGGGAACACATAGACCGACTGAAACACCAATGGTGTCACTAGGGCGTCTACCGCTACTGCCTGCGGGTTCCTTGACCTGGCACAATACCTCCGAAGCTTTTTGTTGAGGCGTGACGCCATCATGTCTATTTGAGGAAGTCCCCAAAGACTTGCTATCTCTGCAAAGACCTCTTAATGAAGTCCCCACTCTCCTGGATGGAGATCGTGTCTGCTGAGGAAGTCTGCTTCCCAGTTGTCCACTCCCGGTATGAAGACTGCTGACAGAACGCTTACGTGATTTTCTGCCCAGTGCAGAATTCTGGTGGCTTCCGCCATTGCCACTCTGCTCCTTGTCCCGCCTTGGCGGTTTACATGAGCCACTGCTGTGATGTTGTCTGATTGGATCAGAACCGGTAGGTCGCGAAGAAGATACTCCGCTTGTCGTAGGCCGTTGTATATGGCCCTCAATTCCAGTACGTTGATGTGTAGACAAGCCTCCTGGCTTGACCACAGTCCCTGAAAATTTCTTCCTTTTGTGACTGCTCCCCATCCTCGGAGGCTCGCGTCCGTGGTCACCAGAACCCAGTCTTGAATGCCGAACCTGCGACCCTCTAGAAGGTGAGCACTCTGCAGCCACCACAGGAGAGAGACCCTGGCCCTGGGGGACAGGCTTATCTTTTGATGAAGGTGTAGATGGGACCCCGACCATTTGTCGAGAAGGTCCCACTGAAACGTCCTTGCATGGAACCTGCCAAAGGGAATGGCCTCGTAGGCTGCCACCTTTTTTCCCAGAACTCGAGTGCATTGATGAACAGACACTCTTTTTGGTTTTAGCAGGCCCCTGACCATGTTCTGGATGTCCTGGGCTTTTTCTATTGGTAGAAAAAACATCTTCTGTTCCGTGTCCAGAATCATGCCTAGGAATGATAGTCGAGTCGTTGGAAGCAACTTTGGCAGATTGAGAATCCAACCGTGTTGATGTAACACTCGCAGGGAGAGTGACACGCTTTTCAGCAATTGATCCCTTGATCTCGCCTTTATCAGGAGATCATCCAAGTACGGGATAATTGTGACACCCTACTTGCGCAGGAGCACCATCATTTCTGCCATTACCTTGGTGAAAATCCTCGGGGCCGTGGAAAGCCCAAACGGCAACGTTTGAAACTGGTAATGACAGTCCTGTACCACGAAACGCAGGTATTCTTGATGAAGAGGAAATATGGGGACATGAAGGTAGGCATCCTTCACGTCTAGCGGCACCATAAAATCCCCTGCTTCCAGATTGGATATCACAGTCGGGAGTGACTCCATCTTGAATTTGAACTTTTTCAAGTATAGGTTTAATGATTTTAGATTCAAAATTGGTCTGACCGAACCATCCGGCTTCGGGACCACAAACATTGTTGAATAGTACCCTTTGCCCTGTTGGCCTAGGGGAACCTTGACAATCACTTGCTGTTGACACAGCTTTTGAATTGCATCTAATACCACTTCCCTCTCCGGGGAAGAGGTTGGCAAGGCCGACTTGAGAAATCGGCGAGGGGGCACCTCTTCGAACTCCAGTTTGTAACCTTGGGATACAATTTCCAACGCCCAAGGATCCACGCCTGATAAGACCCAGACCTGGCTGAAGAGTCGAAGACGTGTCCCCACTGGTGCGGACTCCCTCCGTGTAGCCCCAGCGTCATGCGATGGATTTAGTAGAAGCCGGGGAGGACTTCTGCTCCTGGGAATTAGCCGAAGCAGGTGTTATCTTACCTCTACCCTTACCTCTGGCGAGGAAAGAGGAGCCCCGACCTCTTCTGGACTTATGCAACCGAAAGGACTGCATCTGATATTGTGGGGTTTTCTTTTGCTATGGGGGAACAAAAGGCAAAAAAGTAGATTTACCCGCGGTAGCTGTGGAAACCAGGTTCGCGAGACCACCCCCAAACAAAACTTCACCCTTGTAAGGTAAAACCTCCATATGCTTTTTTGAGTCGGCATCACCTGACCATTGGCGGGTCCACAGAGCTCGCCTTGCCGAAACTGCCATGGCGTTGGCTCTGGAACCAAGCAGTCCCACGTCTCTTTGAGCGTCTCTCATATATAAGACTGCGTCCTTAATGTGGCCCAAAGTCAGGACAACGGTATCCTTGTCCCGGGTATCCATGTCAGCCAACAAGATATCTGTCCATGCTGTAACAGCCCTACAGACCCATGCCGATGCTATTGCCGGTCTGAGTAAAGCCCCTGTATGTGTATAAATAGGCTTTAAGGTAGTCTCCTGTCTACGATCCTCAGGATCCTTAAGGGCCGCGGTGTCAGGAGACGGTTGCGCCACCTTCTTGGACAGACGCGTTAATGCCTTGTCCACCCTGGGCGAGGATTCCCAACGTACCCTGTCCTTTGCATGGAAAGTATACGCCATAAGGATCCTCTTGGGAATCTGCAGTTTTTTGTCTGGAGTTTCCCAAGCTTTTTCAAATAATTAGTTCAGTTCATGAGATGGGGGAAAGGTTACCTCAGGTTTCTTTTCCTTATACATGCACACCCTCGTGTCAGGAACAGAGGGGTCATCTGTAATATGCAAAACATCTTTTATTGCCATAATCGTATAATGAATACTTTTGGTCACCTTAGGGTGCAACCTTGCCTCATCGTAGTCGACACTGGAGTCAGAATCCGTGTCGGTATCAGTGTCTACTATTTGTGATAAGGGACGCTTTTGAGACCCTGACGGGCCCTGTGACCCAGCCACATCCGCCGATTGACTCCCTGCTGTTTCCTTGGACTCAGCTTTGTCCATTCTCTTATGTAATAAGGTCACATTAGCATTTGAAATATTCCACATATCATACCAATCATGAGTCGGCGTTGCCGATGGAGACACCACAATCATCTACTCCACCTCCTCCTTGGATGAGCCTTCCGCTTCAGACATGTCGACACACGCGTACCGACACCCTCACACACACACACAGGGATATATCTATAAGGGGACAGTTCCCCAACAAGGCCCTTTGGAGAGACAGAGAGAGAGTATGCCAGCACACACCCAGCGCCAACTGACACTGGAAACAATTCCCAGATATAGCGCTTTTATAGTAAGTCAATCGTGTACTACACTCACTGCGCCAAAATGTGCCCCCCCCCCCTTCTTTTTCAGCCCTGTATCACCGTTCTGCAGGGGAGAGTCCGGGGAGACAGCTTCTCTTCAGCACACTGTGGAGAAAATGGCGCTGGTTAGTGCTGTGCGACCAAGCTCCGCCCCCTCTAGTGGCGGGCTTCGGTCCCGCTCAAATTCACAATCAATGGCGGGGGATGAACATATTCACTGACTCCGCAGCCCATATGTATCTGACATGCCAAAAATAGAAGTATATATTGCTGCCCAGGGCGCCCCCCCTGCGCCCTGCACCCATCAGTGCCTGCCGTGTGTGTAACTTGTGGGAGCAATGGCGCGCAGCGTTACCACTGCGCGCTTACCTCAGTGAAGATCTGAAGTCTTCTGCCGCCTTAGAAGTCTTCTTTCTTCTTATACTCACCTGGCTTCTATCTTCCGGCTCTGCGAGGAGGACGGCGGCGCGGCTCTGAGACGAACGGCAGGGGGAGACCTGCGTTCCGATCCCTCTGGAGCTAATGGTGTCCAGTAGCCTAAGAAGCAGAGCCTATCATTTAAGTAGGTCTACTTCTCTCCCCTCAGTCCCACGATGCAGGGAGCCTGTTGCCAGCAGTGCTCCCTGAAAATAAAAAACCTAACAAAATTCTTTTATCAGAGAAACTCAGTAGAGCTTTCCTGTAGAGCACCCATTCTCCTCTGGGCACAGAATCTAACTGGGGTCTGGGTGAGGGGCATAGAGGGAGGAGCCAGTGCACACCCATACTAAAAGTTCTTTAGAGTGCCCATATCTCCTGTGGAGCCCGTCTATACCCCATGGTCCTTACGAAGTCCCCAGCATCCTCTAGGACGTAAGAGAAATGGATATATCATGCCATACAGAGGGACATCTAAAATCAAAATGATCCTGCATCACAGAGACAAAAGCCTCATTCACATCACTGCTCTTCCTTAGCTGCCGACTCTGGCAAGTTCTTCTTTAGGAGTTCCCTGGAGTAGGGATGGACATTGACCATAGATGACTTGAAACCATTGATGGCCTATGGCCGATGACAAATGTTTTTGACATCAGTGGTGTGACACCAATGCCATACTATTGATGGCAGTGAGCGATGTTGATCTAAAACAAAACAAACCATTTGCACCACTGGTCCGATGGCTGAGGTCTGCAGCACTCAACCATCAAAGGTTTTCTACTGATGGTTCAAAAACCATCAATGATGCTGGATTCATTAGCCATGACTACCCTGGAGAGAACTGGCCAGGTGGTCAGGATGGGGATGGGACACAATGAATTGCATCATTGCTGCCCAGCCCCCATGATGTTTTGCTACAATTCCCATTTGTATTTCCATGATGTGCATTTCATAGAGAATTGTGTTGTAATCCTCCATTGCCTGGCCCATTTTTGCTAATAAGAGCTGGGGCCACCTGGTTGCATGAGAATAGCTCACTTTTCCAGGACCTGGGGGACTCTCCCTCTAATTCGGGAGACTCCTAGATGTTCTGGGAGAGTGGGAAAGTATGCTAAGCACTGTCTGAGGCTGTTTTGCAGAAATCTCAAACTGTGGATTCCCTGATTCCTCCATCCACCTCTTCATCAAACACAGCACTCTTACATGCTTTCCTGCCCTCGCTAACATAATTACGAGTGAGCAAATCACTTTCTTGGATTTGATAAGAAGCACACTCATCTGCCTGAGATGTGATAAGGAGCACACTCATCTGCCTGAGATGTGATAAGGAGCACACTCATCTGCCTGAGATGTGATAAGGAGCACACTCATCTGCCTGAGATGTGATAAGGAGCACACTCATCTGCCTGAGATGTGATAAGGAGCACACTCATCTGCCTGAGATGTGATAAGGAGCACACTCATCTGCCTGAGATGTGATAAGGAGCACACCTTCTAATGTTACAGTACAAAAAACTACATTTAAATCAGACAGGCCTTACAGCAATGCTTTTATATAACTATGGACAGGCATGGACTGGGGCATAAAATGGCTATGGCCAGGGCAGTCGAGAGCCAGGCTGGGCCCAGGTACTTTTCAAGGGGCGTGGCCTAATCACAGGAGGTGTGGTCATGTACTTTTAGAAAAGATACTGAAAAAAATTGTATTTTAAGCACCTCCATGGCCACACTGCAGCCCAATACACAGCAGAGTGTGCTGGGATGAGGAGAAGAGCTGCAGCTGCTGCTGCCAGGTAAGGGGGAGGGAGCCTGGGCCCCTACTGGACCCTCACTGGGCCCCTCCATCAGACCTGGGCCTGGGTAATTTGTACCCTCTCCCCCCCTCTCTCGACACCACTGGCTATGGCATTCTCCCTGTGTGCACATGAAAAGAAGGCATGACCACGAGGCACAGGGGTACGGGGGGGGGGTGTCCTTGTCTTACGCCCCATCTAAATATGGCAGCCGAGCAGAGTTCCGGGAGGTGGAGCTGCCAGGACAGGCCTCCAGCTGGCCAGCCCAGTCCATCGACTCTTCTAGCTTTTGACAGAATTGCTAGATGGCCAGTCCAGCCGTGGCTATGAAGCAAATGCAATGCACATTAGTGGGTACAGTAGCCTGGGTTACTAAATAATCAGTCACAGGAACATCCACACACATTATCCCCCGATATAGGGCCTAATTCAGTCCTGATTGCTGCTTTGTGTTTTCGCACAGCAGCGATCAGGTCTGAACTGCGCATGCACTGGTGCCGCAGTGCTCCGGCGCATGCTAGACAGCCGGCGGCTGTCTCAGCCCTGCAATCGCCTCTGCCTGATTTTACAGGCAGAGGTGTTCGCTGGGCGGGAGGGGGTGGGCCAGCGGCATTTGGCCTCCATTTTAGGGGCGAGGTCCAGGAATCGCAGGAATGCCCAGACTGAGCGGGGGCAAGCCGCTACAGCTACGTGACATCACACGCAGCCGCTGTGACCCTCAGAGCGACGGGTAGCTCCCTGCCAGCGCACAAGAGCTGCGCTGGCGTTGAGCTACTCTTCAGGTACAAAAGCATCGCCGCCGTGCAATGCTTTTGTACTTGAGCGGCGGGGTAGGGTCTGACATGCGGAACCGACTAGCCCTGTGCTGGACGTCCCCCCGCGTGTCAGGGAAGCTGATCATAGATGTGCTAAATTTAGCACATCTATGATCAGGTCTGAATTAGGCCCAGAGTACGGAAAGAATGAGTGCCTGAGGGGCTGTAAGATACTTTTATAAGACTAGAGACATCACATACTGTATATTGCTTTTCCTTATTGGCACATTTTCATTCCTGTGACTGGATTCTCCAGTAGACATTATTTATGCATTCATAATTTAATTTGCTAACAATCAATCTCTGACATTTGTCCATATCTCAGAATTGTCCGAACAGATTTGCTCATCCCTGGTGATATGTATACTTGTGAACAATTGATGCATCTAAAATAAATGTTATTTCTGCAGAGAGAAGGATGAGATCTGCCAAACTGACAATAGTTGTTTCTCATAGTGACACGGACTCTATAATTCACCATCTGCCAGACATTAATATAATACTCGGGGTAAACAGAAGGAAATTTTTGACAATAAAATGCACATAATCTGAGATGCAGTAAGTATTTAATGATAGTGAACCTTGCCGTCGCTGCCTGGTTCAGTGGTACCAGTACTGGATCTAACAACGTATTGATTACAGATTAGCTAACCTCTGGCGACTCACTGGTTTATGATTATTTTATGTAATTATACAGTTAAAAACAGATATAATTTACTTTGAAGCTCACTGTTTTTACACGTTTTTGTAAACTTTTTTTTAAATGGAATTTGTTACCTTAAATGGCATTTTATTATTACATTTTTATCAGTTCCACTTATGGATTAACTCCAATGAGCAAACGTCCTACAATTGTCTTACAAGTAGATTTGATGCCAAAAACCTCAAACATTCTAAACAATAACAAAAAATGCTTTTCTAATATTGGTACAGTAATTTGATTTACTGTACCAATATTACGTACAGGACCAGAAACTAAAGAGTGAAAATTATCCCACTTCTGCCACCATCTCTCATATGCAAAGGTTTAACAAGAGCCACTGTATACATTGTATTTCTCCTAATTTTTCTTACAGATGAGTGTAACCGTTTAAGCAGTATAATTTAATGATTGGTTATATATTGGTACAACCTTGTATCTTGTGTTATGTTCTAATGGGCTACAGATTTGTCTGGTTTAAGGGTTAATGAAGCTAGACTGTAGGTACAATATTATTGGAAGCCCCTTACCACACATCACTTAGTCTCCAGATATAGTGGCCCTAACCTGACCCTCACCTCAAATTTCCAGCACCATAATTCTCAGCATGTGACCACCCCCAGCACACCTGTTGTAAAAACAAATGTCATAATGACAAAGAAAACCAAACAAATCACCAAGTCTCCCATCAGACCAGTAGTTTACCAGGGCTCTGATGCTGGGGGGGCCTCTTGTGCTGCCCCCAGCAAGTGGCTACCCTGGGCACTCGCCTTACATGCATAGTGGGAAATCCCCCACTAATTTTTCTCACCCCAGAAGAGCCCTCTCTGGTTGGGATTGACCTATAGGAAGAAGCAAGTTACATTATCTAATGAGGGCAAGATAAAGAATGTAATAACTTAACTAGCAACATACTGCTGTCCTGCTCCCTATAAATAACTATAGGAATGGTGTTAGTGACAGGGACACATGGGCTATCTGCAGTCAAATGTGGTTGGAATAAAAATACAGTTCAACCATTTTGTTTTCTTCTTTTGCCCAGCTTCTAACTCTCTTGTGTCATCTGTACTTTAATCCACAGAAAATGTTTTGGAGTTTCTGCATTTTCAGAGCTCTGACTGTAGTTTGCAGTTGATGTCACTCGTAAAGTAATTGGGATAAAGCTGAGCAGACTGTGTGGGGGTGGTTTAGTAAATTATTGTTTAGAGACTAGCAAAATTATTTGTTTCCATAATTAGTTGGGTTTTTATTTTTATCGTATTCTGGAATTAAAGTAGTTTATCATATTTCTGTTGTCGTGTTCTTTCCCGCAGTCTGCTTTTAGTGTTATTATGCAACTCTATTCTTTTATCTCAAACATAACAAGACTGGGTGTAATGTTTCCAGGGTTGGACTGGACCACAGGGATCAGGGAATACCACAGTGGAACCAGTGTCAGACTGGGGCATGAAGGGCCCACCGGGGGAATGCAGTGATAGGGGCCCATACTTAGGGGTGTGGTCAGCCTACAAAGGGGGTGTGGCCAACCTCCACAGAGGCTTGAAATACACAATAGACTTGTGCAGTATAATGCAACGGGTGTAGTATGGTATGCCGGCGGCCGGCATACCAACAGTGTGGCGAGCGCAAATGAGCCCCTTGCGGGCACGCTGCACTCACCACGCTGCAGGCACGGTGGCGTCATGGACCCCCATGAGGGACAATATCTGTCGGTATGCCGGGTGTCGGGATTCCGGCGCCGGTATACTGTGCGCCGGGATCCCAACATTCGGCAACCTGAAGACCACCCAATGCAACATATCTACCATGTATAATACAAGTGCACAATCTGGAACCTGATCCCTAGAGGAAGGAGTGGGGCCCCAGGCTGTGGGGCCCACCAGTGGTCTCCCATGTACCCCTGTGGGCCAGTCCGACCCTGGGTGGAACCACTCTGCCTGGGGGCCCCATCGCCTTTGGGAATCAGGTTCCACACTGTGCACTTGAATTATACATTATACATATGATACCATATACAGTACATGACTATGGTGTATTCTCTACAGCCCATTGCTGTTATTAATCTGGTATATTATCATGCATGCACCAGCAGTATTTACTTTATATATTTATCAAGGGTCCCAGACCATGCACTCTCTAATGGTTAGTCACGCCTCTGTGTTGGCTAGCCACACCTCCTCTGGAGATTGACCACACCCTAAACATGGCTCCTTCCACTGCATTCTCCCAGTGGGCCCTTCTTTCCCCAGTCCGACACTACGGGTGTCAAATACTGCAAGCTATGCATGTACGTAACATGATCTTCAAGTAAATGTCCCTGGTTTAATCCTTATGGATGGGCATTTTGAACCATAAGGAAATATTTGGCAAATGATTAGACTATAGCAGTACTTCTGACTCATATTAAATTGCTGTGATCTATTTATTTGGGATTTAGTACAGCAAGTATGGCATATGTACATCACAGCCCACAATGGCCTTTTTATGAGGCACATGCCTAGGGGCCCCACTAGCTAGGAGAGGCAGAGCTGGCTTCCCGCATCAGAGCCTTGTTATGGCACTGGTCTGATGGGGCCTCCGTAATGTCAGGTGAACTCTGGGAGGCAACGGAGTCATCTGCCGCCGGGCTCCTGCTCTGAAGGGGGGCACCTCTCCTCCCATTCTGTGACACCATTGAATTATGGCCCTCATTCCGAGTTGTTCGCTCGGTAATTTTCTTCGCATCGCAGCGATTTTCCGCTAATTGCGCATGCGCAATGTTCGCACTGCGACTGCGCCAAGTAAATTTGCTAAGAAGTTTGGTATTTTACTCACGGCATTACGAGGTTTTTTCTTTGTTCTGGTGATCGTAGTGTGATTGACAGGAAGTGGGTGTTTCTGGGCGGAAACTGGCCGTTTTCTGGGAGTGTTTGAAAAAACGCTGCCGTTTCTAGAAAAAACGCGGGAGTGGCTGAAGAAACGGGGGAGTGTTTGGGCGAACGCTGGGTGTGTTTGTGACGTCAAACCAGGAACGACAAGCACTGAACTGATCGCACTGGAAGAGTAAGTCTCGAGCTACTCAGAAACTGCACAGAGAAATCTTTTTGTAATATTGCGAATCTTTCGTTCACAATTCTGCTAAGCTAAGATTCACTCCCAGTAGACGACGGCTTAGCGTGTGCAATGCTGCTAAAAGCAGCTTGCGAGCGAACAACTCGGAATGAGGGCCTAAGTTAATTGATATATGTCGCTGTCTTTTCAGTGGCCAACTTCCTCACTGGTCCTTGCACCTTACAAATCACACCCTATTTATTATACTGAATATACACATTATACAAGGGTCACACCACACCCTATTACACTGGAAGCAGTCAACTTACTGATGAAGCTGTTTGCTCCTGTATAGGAAATAAGATAATTTTAACTATATGAAGATACTTCTCTGACAATTACACGTAACTTCATATAGTTAGAATTCTCATTCTTCCCGTACATGAGCAAATAGCTCCATCAGTAAAGTGTCTGCTGTCAATGTAAAAGGTCATGGGTTCTAATCCTGAGTATGACTGCTAATAATTGTGTGATTTAAAATAAAAGATAATTAAATGTATAACTAAATACAGTATATACATTTTTTTCAGAACACTCCACACGCGCGCACACACACACACATACATACATACATACATACATACATTTATTTATTTATTTATCTTAATATAGGAAATAGGGGGGGGGGGGCACCAATATTTATATTACCTCCAGGCAACTGGGACGAACTTACGCCACTGCCAGTACTTTATAAGCTAACGTTCAGTACAGTATATTGGCATTTGGCATTGAGAACACAGTAAACTATACTACGTGGGAGGGGCAGCCAATAGTGAGGCAGATGTATGAAAAAAGTGTACCCTAAAGTTGCTTATGTGCACTTGGCACTTCACCGCATTTTCGCGGTGCTATGAACTTACTCTTCTCCCTAATGTATGAATGCTGCTACCGCCCCTTTAAGGAATCGTTAAGTGCAGGAGTGGCGATGCAGTCACACCCCTTTCTTCCCCATTCGATGTGTCCCTGCACATGCGCATTGTACCTGGCGTCCTCCACACGCCTCTGTCTGCACATGCACTCTGGATGCAGACGGACGCCGGGCGCCCCAGGCAGCCAGGACACGGGTGAGCCAGGAAACTGAGGCAGGTGCTTTATGCACGCTGGCTCTTGTATCCTGAGCCAGTGGGCGCACAATGCACTCGGCAAATTGAGGGAGGCGCCGCGCCCCACATACTATTGTTTTAATGTTTTAATAAAGTTTATTGACATGGACACTGAAAAAACCCAACAACAACATAGCGATCCAGCAGCAAAGCGGCACCGCCAGCCCCGACCTGCCGGAATGACAGAGGGGGCTTAACGAGCGGTGAGTCACTGCCACAGCCTTAATACATCAGAGAACCTTTACCTTCAGATAGGCATAGTGCCGCAGACGAAACTGCAGCGTGCGCTACCTTCATTCCTTAAGAAGCCGTTGTCAGCCGCATCATACCTCGTGGTGATTCGGTAACAGCGGCAGTTAGCATGCGCTATGTGCAAAAAGCACACAGCGCATGTTCTTACATCTGCCTCAATGTGTCTACAGGCAGACCGGCCCCTAAATGTGATAGTGCAGTGCTTTAATAATGTACAGGCTCCTGATTGGCTATAAGACAGCTTGTTTAGTTCAGAAAACACACAAACAAAATGAATATGTAATATGTTTCTGATTTATTAGTATAGATAAGGCATGGGGATTCCCCATCTCCCAACACAGATCTGATATTAAGGGGGACATTTACTAAGCAGTGATAAGAGCGGAGAAGTGAGCCAATGGAGAAGTGGCCCCATCAACCAATCAGCAGCTCTGTATCATTTTATAGTATGCAAATTATAGATGTTATCTCAGTGCTGATTGGTTGCCATGGGCAACTTCTCCACTGGCTCACTTCTCCGCTCTTATCACTGCTTAGTAAATGTCCCCCCTAAGCATGATACACAGTGTGTGTGAGATGCAAGGATGAGTTCCTCACTGTACACTGCTGCACATTGTTACCACCAGAGGCACTGCCAGGGAGGATAGGAAAAAATATTGGGGCAGATGTATTAACCTGGAGAAGGCATAAGGAAGTGATAAACCAGTGCTAAATGCAAGGTGATAATGTACCAGCCAATCAGCTCCAATACGTAAATTAACAGGAGCTGATTGGCTGGTGCGTTATCACCTTGCACTTATCACTGGTTTATCACTTCCTTATGCCTTCTCCAGGCTTAAGACATCTGCCCCATTGTCTCAGTACCTCATCATTTTGCCACAACATAATATGTGTGTCTATTGTATGACTTTATTATGTACGCATGTATTTTTTGTCTAACCCTTGCCTACCTCCTTTTTAGATCTGCCCTCTGGGTCTTTTTAATTCCATTAAAAACTCCCAGCTTTGCATTCTGTTATTCAAAATCTATAGGCAAACGCAGGGGGGGAGGGGTGCTTTGTCTGCCTGGAAACCCCCCCTACTTGGCCAGTGGCTCAAATTATCACCACAATTGCAATAGTATATAATATGATTGCTAGAGCTTCCACCACAGCTTGCAGTTTAAGAGACAAAGGGGGCTATTCTGACACGTTTGCACGCTGCAGTTTTTCACACCCGCGCAAACGGGTCACAACTGCGCATGCACGTGGGGCAGCAATGCGCAGGCACGCCGTTGCCCAGGGATGGCCGTCGCCAGGCAGTGTTAAGAACAGCAAAGGAAGCGATCACAGTGGCAAGCGCAAGAAGATTGACAGCAGGGAGGCGGATCTGGGTGGCAACTGACTGTTTTCTGGGAGTGGTGAGGAAAATGCAGGCATGTCGAGGCGTTTGCAGGGCGGGTGTCTGACGTCAATTCCGGGACCTTTCAGGCTGAAGTGATCGCAGTGGCTGAGTAAGGACAGAGCTACTCAGAAACTACACAAAAATTTTTTTGCCCCCGCTCCCCTGCATATGCGATCGCACACTTGCTTAGCTAAAATACACTCCCCCATAGGCGGCGTCTATCTGATCGCACGGGCTGCAAAAAGTTGCAGCGTGCGATCAACTCGGAATGACCCCCAAAGAGTGTGTGCATATAAGCGCTCAATCAGTACACAGAACCAGAGAGTAGCTGCCAGGAAGAAGAGACAGGTGCCTTACCATGAGGTGGGAGAATGTGTGCTTAGAAAGTGCAGTTCTGTCTCTGCTGGTTCTATTATGTTTGTATATTTATCACAAAATGTTTAACCTTTTCCTGACCACTCATGTTATTTATATTAGTTAAACATTTTTTATACAGCCTATACTATAGACCATCTACAGTATTAATTATTAATACAGTATTGTGTGTGTGTGTGTGTGTGTGTGTGTGTGTGTGTGTGTGTGTGTGTGTGTGTGTGTGTGTGTGTCTGTGTGTGTGTGTGTCTGTGTGTGTCTGTGTGTGTGCATGTGTATTATATATATATATATATATATATATATATATATATGAGTGTGTGTGTGTGTGTTTAGTGTGTGCATAGGTTCTTCTACAGCTCCACCAGACTTCCACACATGCTCCAATGTTCCACAGAGCAGGAGATCGTGGATTGCATTTGGAAGCCCCCCTCAAAAAATCCTGCATTTACCCCTGAAATCTGTATCACCGTATGACTGGCATATTTTACTTTAAACATGAATTGAACAAGACTTGCTTTCAGATCCATTTTATACCAGTAACTAACATGTGCCTTGTGCAAATTGGTTACTGTAAAGGAGCTATTTTGACAGGTCACAGGGAACGGTGCTATGTACATAATCTTATTTACAGCGTTTGACAATATTGAGGTTTATGGATTTAATCAAATCTCCAGGATAGGCTCGGAAGTCACCATATGTTTTATTAAAGAGCATACACAGGCAGGCTCATATAGAAATCTATATCGAATCTGCTTGTCTATGCCACGTACAAACAACTGAGATATTTGGGACTAAGGTTTAAGATGGATCTTGTCTGCCAGTCTTCATAACACCAGAAAAGAATGCACAGGGTGCTTCATTTTAAATCCTGTTCCTTTGAAAAAGATTGATAGAAATAAAATGTAAATAGAGAAGACTTTCAGACACCGGCGGGGAAAAATACTTTGTCAGACTAATGAAAAGATATCAATTTTCCCTACTTTATTCAATAAATTGTGAGTCATTTTGTAAATGGATTAGATTAAAAAGGAAGCACAGACTCCCGGAGAGGAACTATTGCAATGGATAGAGGCTTCACACATGGGAGACAAGAAACCTTTTAAGATGTTTCAGATCTATAAAACTGCCTGATAGAAAATACTATGGGGGTGTCTGTAAAACCAAGATCATCCACTGCGCAAAGAAGGACAAGTGTGTAGGAATCGAACGAGACATCTTGTTTTTCTCATCTGTCACATATTCCTGGGGAAGTCGGATCAATACTGAATTTTGGATGACAAAGGTGGGGACATAATATAGCAACAAGGTTCTGAATCTCCAGGTGTAGGTTTAAAACACCTTGGAACCTGGGAGGTCATTATACCATGACTGCCAAAAACGGTCCTTTTTCTCAAATGTTGCTATTGTCGCAAAGTTTTAATGAGTGCTTCTCTAATAAATATGATTTCGATTTACTTATATATTGCCTAAGAGGCAAACAAGGAATGAAACAATAGGAGGCAAGGGTATTTCATCAACGTTATACTGTTTATTAAATTGCAGTAATTTCTAATATTATGAGAACTATCATGTGGAACGATTGAGATATGTGGGTGGAATGTAATAGGGTGTGAGAATCAGAAAGTGAAAGATTTTAGGAGAATTCTCCTGGTTTTTTTAAAGTGGCAATCATTTACATAGCTAAATCAACCTGGTTTTGCCATGTAAATTATTGCTACTTTAAAAAAAACAAACAGGAGAATTCTTTTAAAATCTCTCACTTTCTGATTCTCTCACCCTGCCTATAACATTCCCCCCTTGGAGTCTTTGTGTGTGTGAGTGTGGCACTCCACCCTTCTGCTGTGTCACTGATTCAGCCCTGTCTGCTACTGATGACATCAGCAGAAACATGGGAGCTGGTCTGCTTTGAGCACTTTAACATTTGGTGATTATTCATGTATAAAACATACTTGCCTACCTGACCCAGAGTCGTAACTAGACTTTTTGGTGCCCTGTGCCAGAAAGAGAATTGGCGCCTTCCCCCGTCCCCCCATTTTTCCAATAGGGACATAAGGCGCACGCCTCGTGGGGAAGAGGCATGACAAAATTGACCACAAAGAAAGCCCATGCTACGATGCCTCTTCCCACACACACCGCAATGCTGAGAACCATACATTGAGCAGATCAATGCAGTGTGCAGCCACACATCCAATCCCTGGCAGCCACACACTACATACAGTAGATCTGCCCAGCCATAACGCTGATTACTTCTTCACAAAGTACAAGGTAAGCTTCAAATAGTTACAACTCTCCAGCTTGGAATTCTCTAGCTTTCTATGTAAGGGCAGAAAGCTCCATGAGTAGATTGTTTGAATGTAATGCCACAGAGGCAATGTGTTTGAATACTGGGCACATCTTATCCCAAAATGTAATAAAGTACAGTGCGACTGAACAACAAAGAGCTATCAAGTCAAGTCCATGAATGTTGTATACTGTAGGTACTGTATTAGCCACAAAAGGGGTTGGGGTAGGAGACAGGGGCGGTTAGGAGATGTTGTGCTTTAAAAAGGGGAAAGCTGTAAATGAAAGTAATTAGATAATTTATAATTGACAAGTGCCGCCAACAGCGCCCCCTACCCTGCAGCGCTATGTGCGGTGCCTCCTCCGCACACACCTAGTTACGGCTCTGACCTGACCCTCTCCATGAGGGAGAAAATGCTCTGTTCCTGGACTTTCCTGGTAATGTACGATTGCCATCACCTATGTGGTTCATCAAATCGACAGTATCTAGGTCGACAATGTTTAGGTCGACAGTCACTAGGTCGACAGGGATGGAAGGTCGACAGGGTTTCTAGGTCGACATGTGCTAGGTCGACAGGTCAAAAGGTCGACATGAGGTTTTTTTTTTGGGTGTCGTTTTCTTCGTAGAGTGACTGGGAACCCCAATTAGTGCACCGTGTCCCCTCGCATGGGTCGCTTCGCTCGCCATGCTTCGGGCAGATTACCGTTCCAATCGTAGTCCACGTGGATCGTTAAGTATGAAAAAGTTCAAAAAAAGAAAAAGAGGTGAAAAACTCATGTCGACCTAGCACATGTCGACCTAGAAACCCAGTCGACATTCCATCCCTGTCGACCTAGTGACTTCGACATATAGTGGTCGACCTAAACATTGTCGACCTAGACAGTGTCGATCTTCAGACCGGATCCCGGTGAAACACCTTTCTTATCACTTAACTAGCTCACCACAGGTGATGGCAATCATACATTACCAGGAAAGTCCAGGAACAGAGCATTTTCTCCCTCATGGAGAGGGTCGGGTAGGCAAGTATGGTATAAAGGTAAGAGCTTTTACAGTTTATGTGTAAAGAAATTATAGAGAACACGAATGGCGCCAATAGCAACAAGCAGCAACCCCTTTGCACCAGTGGTAATCCCTTGTACCAATATGAGACAGTGAACAGATAAAGTAAGTGCAATAGGGTGCGCTAAATGCGGAAATGGGTGAACAGATCTGATTGACCCTTGTGTGTAATATTAAAAGTTGATACTTCCCTTAATATCACCTATATGCATACACTTCTTGAATCCATTCCACATATGAAAGAAAATAAATAAATGCATATAGTGTAGTATATTTTAAATGGGACAAAATTTAATACAATCAATTGTCAGATTCATACATAAAAAGGTGCACATAAAATGCAGATAAAATTCCTAAAAACACTTATTTTTCACCCAAATGCGGGGTAATAAAGGTGGAGGATTACCAGATGAAAGTGATCAGTGAGCGTATCAGATGTAACCTTAGGGTAACTGGCTCCGGAACCGGGTTCCCTCGTCCACGTCCCAATCGTCTGGTCAGCCTTACACCTGTTGATAATTCAATGGATACTCCACTCTCCTGCTGCTACGCGTTTCGGGAATGTCCCTTCATCAGGCAGTGAGAGTGAAGTGAGAGGCTTCCTTTTTATACCTTCAACCTAAATTACTTCCGGGTCAAGGGTCATAACTTAAAAAATATTTAACACATACTAAACAGTGTCAAAAAATCATCCATAAAAAATATCCACAATTAAAGATGCATAATAAATGACAAAACTATACAAATGTTTAAAAGCCAGAATGCAAAAATAACGCTATGATGACCGGAAGTGACGTTAATGTGACCTCCGGTTATAGCTATAAATGATAACATCGTAGAATCTACTGAATTGACCTCATGAATTTATTCAACTAAAGTGAATCCAAGATTACCCAAACTGTTTAGTGATTCTAAGTTCAAGAAGTCCTGGGAATGAATAATGGAATGTTCCGCTTTCGGTGTTACTGGAACGCATTTGGAACGCACAGCAACTTCCGGCGGTATACTTCCGGTCCAGTGGAACGCACTTGAAGCGCATCAGATCTTTAGTGATGTACTTCCGGTCACGGCCATCGGCGTATACAGACTGGATGACTTCTTATTTAAAGATTACCCTCTATGTCCTTATATCAACTGGAGTCCATTAAACAGTTCCCCGATTCTATATACACTGAGCAGGGGACATAAATCGTCCAAAATTCGAAAGTCTTTTAATACGTGTATTTCCTGTATTTCGGTTCCATTTTACTTGTGGGCAGCCATGCCCATACTGCGGACTTAAATAAAATGACAATTAGACTTTTGTTACATAATAAAAATGAACTAGATACTAATTAACACTATCCAGCTTATAGGGACAATTATAGGAGGAAAAGGAAGTGATAGATAATGGAAGAATTACACCAGAATACATAAAATTGGAATTAAGATCTATAGGAACCACTTTAACTCAAAATCTGAGTTGAGTCCATACGGGGTGAGGCTTTTAACTTTATGGATCCATTTCATCTCACTTTTAGCCAAACGTGTTGCTTCGTCTCTGTACCTCCAGTTGTTCTTAATATTCTCTATAGCTAAAAAGCGGATAATATTATTGGTGGAGCAGTTATGAACTTCTCTAAAGTGATTAGATAGAGAATGTGTAATTAGGCCCTTCTTGATGTTACGGAGGTGTTCACTTAGTCTGGTCTTCAGTGCCCTGCTTGTTCGGCCTATATAGACCAAGTTGCAGCTACATTCAATTAAATAAACTACATTGGTGGTGTGGCATGTCATGAACTGTTGTAATTTGTATTTAATATCCTTCACTGTAAATTCTTCATATTTGGAACTTTCTGATTTGATCTCTCGACAAGCCTGGCACGTCCCGCATCTAAAGAAGCCTTTATTTCTTATCGGGTGGTAGTCCTGATGTGGCAAAGCGCTTCTAGTGAGTTTATCTTTAAGATTCGGGGCTTTTCTATAAATAAAGCGTGGTAATTGCCCCAAGTTTTGCGAATTTATTTATGTCCTACTGGGAAGAAAAGAACATAAAAATTAATCAAACATTTGGAAAAGAGCTCATTTTGTGGTATCGATATATTGACGATGTCATTTTCTTTTGGAAAGGTAATAAAGAAGCTCTATGTACTTTCTCAGAAGAACTTAATTCCAATGATTTGAATATCAAATTAAGTGTTAACAGTAGCCAAACAGAATTAAGCTTCTTAGATTTATTGCTGTACATTGAAGATGGGAAATTGGAGACCAAATGTTTCAGAAAACCGACGGACGCAAATAATTATATTGCAACAACTAGCGAACATCATCTCAACTGGCTCACTAGCGTCCCTAAAAGTCAATTCCTGAGACTCAGACGGAATTGTAGTAAAAAAACAGTATGTGAAGAACAAATAGATACCATGAAAATGGGTTTCATAAATAAAGGCTACGATAGAAATAAACTAGAAGAATTCAAAAATGAAACCCTTCAAAAAAATCGGGCTGAACTTCTGGAGAGCAAGAAGAAAATGGGGAAAGAAAAGGAGGCAAAAACTCAGTTTGCTTTTATCACACAATACAACAGCCAACATAAGAAAATGGAATCCATAGTGCGTAGACACTGGCACCTTCTCTTAAAAGATCCAGTTTTAAATGGAGTATTACCGCAATTACCACGCTTTATTTATAGAAAAGCCCCGAATCTTAAAGATAAACTCACTAGAAGCGCTTTGCCACATCAGGACTACCACCCGATAAGAAATAAAGGCTTCTTTAGATGCGGGACGTGCCAGGCTTGTCGAGAGATCAATCAGAAAGTTCCAAATATGAAGAATTTACAGTGAAGGATATTAAATACAAATTACAACAGTTCATGACATGCCACACCACCAATGTAGTTTATTTAATTGAATGTAGCTGCAACTTGGTCTATATAGGCCGAACAAGCAGGGCACTGAAGACCAGACTAAGTGAACACCTCCGTAACATCAAGAAGGGCCTAATTACACATTCTCTATCTAATCACTTTAGAGAAGTTCATAACTGGTCCACCAATAATATTATCCGCTTTTTAGCTATAGAGAATATTAAGAACAACTGGAGGTACAGAGACGAAGCAACACGTTTGGCTAAAAGTGAGATGAAATGGATCCATAAAGTTAAAAGCCTCACCCCGTATGGACTCAACTCAGATTTTGAGTTAAAGTGGTTCCTATAGATCTTAATTCCAATTTTATGTATTCTGGTATAATTCTTCCATTATCTATCACTTCCTTTTCCTCCTATAATTGTCCCTATAAGCTGGATAGTGTTAATTAGTATCTAGTTCATTTTTATTATGTAACAAAAGTCTAATTGTCATTTTATTTAAGTCCGCAGTATGGGCATGGCTGCCCACAAGTAAAATGGAACCGAAATACAGGAAATACACGTATTAAAAGACTTTCGAATTTTGGACGATTTATGTCCCCTGCTCAGTGTATATAGAATCGGGGAACTGTTTAATGGACTCCAGTTGATATAAGGACATAGAGGGTAATCTTTAAATAAGAAGTCATCCAGTCTGTATACGCCGATGGCCGTGACCGGAAGTACATCACTAAAGATCTGATGCGCTTCAAGTGCGTTCCACTGGACCGGAAGTATACCGCCGGAAGTTGCTGTGCGTTCCAAATGCGTTCCAGTAACACCGAAAGCGGAACATTCCATTATTCATTCCCAGGACTTCTTGAACTTAGAATCACTAAACAGTTTGGGTAATCTTGGATTCACTTTAGTTGAATAAATTCATGAGGTCAATTCAGTAGATTCTACGATGTTATCATTTATAGCTATAACCGGAGGTCACATTAACGTCACTTCCGGTCATCATAGCGTTATTTTTGCATTCTGGCTTTTAAACATTTGTATAGTTTTGTCATTTATTATGCATCTTTAATTGTGGATATTTTTTATGGATGATTTTTTGACACGGTTTAGTATGTGTTAATTATTTTTTAAGTTATGACCCTTGACCCGGAAGTAATTTAGGTTGAAGGTATAAAAAGGAAGCCTCTCACTTCACTCTCACTGCCTGATGAAGGGACATTCCCGAAATGCGTAGCAGCAGGAGAGTGGAGTATCCATTGAATTATCAACAGGTGTAAGGCTGACCAGACGATTGGGACGTGGACGAGGGAACCCGGTTCCGGAGCCAGTTACCCTAAGGTTACATCTGATACGCTCACTGATCACTTTCATCTGGTAATCCTCCACCTTTATTACCCCGCATTTGGGTGAAAAATAAGTGTTTTTAGGAATTTTATCTGCATTTTATGTGCACCTTTTTATGTATGAATCTGACAATTGATTGTATTAAATTTTGTCCCATTTAAAATATACTACACTATATGCATTTATTTATTTTCTTTCATATGTGGAATGGATTCAAGAAGTGTATGCATATAGGTGATATTAAGGGAAGTATCAACTTTTAATATTACACACAAGGGTCAATCAGATCTGTTCACCCATTTCCGCATTTAGCGCACCCTATTGCACTTACTTTATCTGTTCACTTTTACAGTTTATGTTTGATTCCTGACGAAGGTTATAAAACCGAAACGTTGAAGTACTACCGGAGTATGACCTGGTTATTGATTGTAGATAAGGAGACCGGGAGTGTCGCCTGCTATTTGGAGATTGTGCATGGTAGGAGGGCACCCAGCTTTTTGCATATGTTGCACATGAGTGCCGAGCATTGCTGACTCTCTCTCTCTCTCTCTCTCTCTCTCTCTCTCTCTATATATATATATATATATATATATATATATATATATATATATATATACACAGATGGAGCCACGCTAATCATGGCTCTGTCTGTGCCTGCATCGCAGTGCCTGGGCCGCACGCGCCCCATTCACTACAATGATAGCGTCTTTGTGCACTCCCATAGCGGGGCTAGGCGCCGGGATGCCTAGTTCCGCCGGGATTGCATGTTTGCGATGGAGCCGCACTAGAAGATGAGTGCGTCTCCATCTGTAGATATATATATATATATATATATATATATATATAAAATCAATTCTGGGTGCTAGAGATAAATCATAAGAATGATAACAATGAGCCTGGCACTTTAAAAACGGGAGACACCAAACTGTTGGCAATGTAAACAAGCACCTCAGTGCTACCTGTATTTCTCTGACGTCCTAGTGGATGCTGGGAACTCCGTAAGGACCATGGGGAATAGCGGCTCCGCAGGAGACTGGGCACAAAAGTAAAAGCTTTAGGACTACCTGGTGTGCACTGGCTCCTCCCCCCATGACCCTCCTCCAAGCCTCAGTTAGATTTTTGTGCCCGGCCGAGAAGGGTGCACACTAGGGGCTCTCCTGAGCTTCTTAGTGAAAAGTTTAGTTTTAGGTTTTTTATTTTCAGTGAGACCTGCTGGCAACAGGCTCACTGCATCGAGGGACTAAGGGGAGAAGAAGCGAACTCACCTGCGTGCAGAGTGGATTGGGCTTCTTAGGCTACTGGACACCATTAGCTCCAGAGGGACCGAACACAGGCCCAGCCTCGGAGCTCGGTCCCGGAGCCGCGCCGCCGGCCCCCTTACAGAGCCAGAAGCAAGAAAAGGTCCGGAAAATCGGCGGCAGAAGACATCAGTCTTCAACAAGGTAGCGCACAGCACTGCAGCTGTGCGCCATTGTTTCTCAGGCACACTTCACACTCCGGTCACTGAGGGTGCAGGGCGCTAGGGGGGGGCGCCCTGAGCAGCAATGTAAAACACCTTGGCTGGCATAAATACACCACATATAACCCTCAGGGCTATATGGGTGTATTTTAACCCCTGCCAGAACTTACCAAAAAAGTGGGAGAAAAGGCCGCCGAGAAGGGGGCGGAGCCTATCTCCTCCACACACAGGCGCCATTTTCCATCACAGCTCCGCTGGAAGGACGTCTCCCTGACTCTCCCCTGCAGTCCTGCACTACAGAAAAGGGTAAAAAAGAGAGGGGGGGCACTAATTTGGCGCAGTTTTATATTAACAGCAGCTATAAAAGGAAAAGCACATTTATATAGTGGTATTCCTGTATATATATAGCGCTCTGGTGTGTGCTGGCATACTCTCCCTCTGTCCCCCCAAAGGGCTAGTGGGGTCCTGTCCTCTATCAGAGCATTCCCTGTGTGTGTGCGGTGTGTCGGTACGATTGTGTCGACATGTTTGAAGAGGAAAATGAGATGGAGGCGGAGCAATTGCCTATTATACAGTTGTCACCCCCTAGGGAGTCGACACCTGAGTGGATGAGCTTGTGGAAGGAATTGCGTGACAGTGTCAGCTCCTTGCGACAGACAGTTGACGACATGAGACAGCCGGCTAATCAGCTTGTGCCTGTCCAGGGGTATCAAACGCCATCAGGGGCTTTAAAACGCCCGTTACCTCAAATGGCAGACACAGACACGGATACTGACTCCAGTGTCGATGATGAGGAGACAAACGTGACTTCCACTAGGGCCACACGTTACATGATTGAAGCAATGAAAAATGTATTGCATATATCTGATAATACAAGTACCACTAAGAAGGGTATTATGTTTGGTGAGAAAAAACTGCCTGTAGTTTTTCCTGTATCCGAGGAATTAAATGAAGTGTGTGATGAGGCGTGGGTTTCCCCCGATAAAAAACTGATAATTCCTAAAAGGTTATTGGCATCGTACCCTTTCCCGCCAGAGGATAGGGCACGTTGGGAAACACCCCCTAGGGTGGATAAAGCGCTCACACGCTTGTCTAAACAGGTAGCACTACCCTCTCCTGATACGGCCACCCTAAAAGAACCTGCCGATAGAAAGCTGGAGAATATCCTAAAATGTATATACTCTCACACGGGTGTTATACTGCGACCAGCAATAGCCTCAGCCTGGATGTGCAGTGCGGGCCTGGCGTGGTCGGATTCCCTGACTGAAAATATTGATACCCTTGATAGGGACAGTATATTATTGACTATAGAGCATTTGAAGGATGCATTTCTATATATGCGTGATGCACAGAGGGATATTTGCCGACTGGCATCAAGAGTTAGCGCGCTGTCCATTTCTGCAAGAAGAGGTTTATGGACGCGGCTGTGGTCAGGTGATGCGGATTCTAAAAGGCACATGGAAGTATTGCCTTATAAGGGGGAGGAGTTATTTGGGGTAGGTCTATCAGACCTGGTAGCCACGGCAGCTGCTGGAAAATCCACATTTTTACCCCAGGTAGCTTCTCAACCTAAGAAGACGCCATATTATCAGGCGCAGTCCTTTCGGCCCCATAAGGGCAAGCGGGCAAAAGGCACCTCATTTCTGCCCCGTGGCAGAGGGAGAGGAAAAAGGCTGCAACAAACAGCCAGTTCCCAGGAACAAAAGCCCTCTCCCGCCTCTGCAAAGTCCTCAGCATGACGCTGGGGCTTTACAAGCGGACTCAGGCACGGTGGGGGCCCGTCTTAAGAAGTTCAGTGCGCAGTGGGCCCACTCGCAAGTGGACCCCTGGATCCTTCAGGTGGTATCTCAGGGGTACAAATTGGAATTCGAGACGTCTCCCCCTCGCCGTTTTCTAAAGTCTGCTTTACCGACGTCTCCCTCAGACAGGGAGGCAGTATTGGAAGCCATTCACAAGCTGTATTCCCAGCAGGTGATAATCAAGGTACCCCTCCTACAACAGGGAAAGGGGTACTATTCCACACTATTTGTGGTACCGAAGCCGGACGGCTCGGTGAGACCAATTTTAAACCTGAAATCCTTGAACACTTACATACAAAGGTTCAAATTCAAGATGGAGTCACTCAGAGCAGTGATTGCAAACCTGGAAGAAGGGGACTATATGGTGTCTCTGGACATCAAAGATGCTTACCTACATGTCCCAATTTACCCTTCTCACCAAGGGTACCTCAGGTTTGTGGTACAGAACTGTCACTATCAGTTTCAGACGCTGCCATTTGGATTGTCCACGGCACCCCGGGTCTTTACCAAGGTAATGGCCGAAATGATGATACTCCTTCGTAGGAAGGGAGTTTTAGTTATCCCTTACTTGGACGATCTCCTGATAAGGGCAAGATCCAGGGAACAGTTGGAAGTCGGGGTAGCACTATCTCAGATAGTGCTGTGCCAGCACGGTTGGATTCTCAATATTCCAAAATCGCAGCTGATCCCGACGACACGACTTCTATTCCTAGGGATGATCCTGAACACAGTCCAAAAAAAGGTGTTTCTCCCGGAGGAGAAAGCCAGGGAGTTATCCGAACTAGTCAGAAAGCTCCTAAAACCAGGCCAAGTCTCAGTGCATCAATGCACAAGGGTTCTGGGAAAAATGGTGGCTTCTTACGAAGCAATCCCATTCGGCAGATTCCACGCAAGAACCTTCCAGTGGGATCTGCTAGACAAATGGTCCGGGTCGCATCTTCAGATGCATCAGCGGATAATCTTGTCTCCAAGGACAAGAGTGTCTCTCCTGTGGTGGTTGCAGAGTGCTCATCTTCTAGAGGGCCGCAGATTCGGCATTCAGGACTGGGTCCTGGTGACCACGGATGCCAGCCTGAGAGGCTGGGGAGCAGTCACACAGGGAAGAAATTTCCAGGGCTTGAGGTCAAGCCTGGAGACATCACTTCACATAAATATCCTGGAGCTAAGAGCCATCTACAATGCTCTGAGCCTAGCAAGACCTCTGCTTCAAGGTCAGCCGGTGCTGATCCAGTCGGACAACATCACGGCAGTCGCCCACGTAAACAGACAGGGCGGCACAAGAAGCAGGAGGGCAATGACAGAAGTTGCAAGGATTCTTCGCTGGGCAGAAAATCATGTGATAGCACTGTCAGCAGTGTTCATTCCGGGAGTGGACAACTGGGAAGCAGACTTCCTCAGCAGACACGACCTCCACCCGGGGGAGTGGGGACTTCACCCAGAAGTCTTCCACATGATTGTGAACCGTTGGGAAAAACCAAAGGTGGACATGATGGCGTCCCGCCTCAACAAAAAACTAGACAGGTATTGCGCCAGGTCAAGGGACCCTCAGGCAATAGCTGTGGACGCTCTGGTAACACCATGGGTGTACCAGTCAGTGTATGTGTTCCCTCCTCTGCCTCTCATACCCAAGGTACTGAGGATCATAAGAAGGAGAGGAGTAAGGACTATACTTGTGGCTCCGGATTGGCCAAGAAGGACTTGGTACCCGGAACTTCAAGAGATGCTCACAGAGGACCCGTGGCCTCTACCTCTAAGAAGGGACCTGCTCCAGCAGGGACCCTGTCTGTTCCAAGACTTACCGCGGCTGCGTTTGACGGCTTGGCGGTTGAACGCCGGATCCTGAAGGAAAAAGGCATTCCGGATGAAGTCATCCCTACCCTGATCCAAGCCAGGAAGGATGTAACCGTACAACATTATCACCGTATTTGGCGTAAATATGTTGCGTGGTGCGAGGCCAGGAAGGCCCCTACAGAGGAATTTCAACTGGGTCGTTTCCTGCATTTCCTGCAAACAGGACTGTCTATGGGCCTAAAATTAGGGTCTATTAAGGTTCAAATTTCGGCCCTGTCGATTTTCTTCCAAAAAGAACTGGCTTCAGTTCCTGAAGTACAGACGTTTGTCAAGGGGGTACTGCATATACAACCTCCTTTTGTGCCTCCAGTGGCACCTTGGGATCTCAATGTAGTTTTGGGGTTCCTAAAATCACATTGGTTTGAACCACTTTCCACTGTGGACTTAAAATATCTCACATGGAAGGTGGTAATGCTGTTAGCCCTGGCTTCAGCCAGGCGTGTTTCAGAATTGGCGGCTTTATCCTATAAAAGCCCTTACCTAATTTTTCATACGGACAGGGCAGAATTGAGGACTCGTCCTCAATTTCTCCCTAAGGTGGTTTCAGCATTTCACTTGAACCAGCCTATTGTGGTGCCTGCGGCTACTAGGGACTTGGAGGACTCCAAGTTGCTGGACGTAGTCAGGGCCCTGAAAATATATGTTTCCAGGACGGCTGGAGTCAGAAAATCTGACTCGCTGTTTATCCTGTATGCACCCAACAAGCTGGGTGCTCCTGCTTCTAAGCAGACTATTGCTCGTTGGATTTGTAGTACAATTCAGCTTGCACATTCTGTGGCAGGCCTGCCACAGCCAAAATCTGTAAAAGCCCATTCCACAAGGAAAGTGGGCTCATCTTGGGCGGCTGCCCGAGGGGTCTCGGCTTTACAACTTTGCCGAGCAGCTACTTGGTCAGGGGCAAACACGTTTGCTAAATTCTACAAATTTGATACCCTGGCTGAGGAGGACCTGGAGTTCTCTCATTCGGTGCTGCAGAGTCATCCGCACTCTCCTGCCCGTTTGGGAGCTTTGGTATAATCCCCATGGTCCTTACGGAGTTCCCAGCATCCACTAGGACGTCAGAGAAAATAAGAATTTACTTACCGATAATTCTATTTCTCGTAGTCCGTAGTGGATGCTGGGCGCCCATCCCAAGTGCGGATTGTCTGCAATACTTGTACATAGTTATTGTTACAAAAATCGGGTTATTATTGTTGTGAGCCATCTTCTCAGAGGCTCCTCTGTTATCATGCTGTTAACTGGGTTCAGATCACAGGTTGTACGGTGTGATTGGTGTGGCTGGTATGAGTCTTACCCGGGATTCAATATCCTTCCTTATTGTGTACGCTCGTCCGGGCACAGTATCCTAACTGAGGCTTGGAGGAGGGTCATGGGGGGAGGAGCCAGTGCACACCAGGTAGTCCTAAAGCTTTTACTTTTGTGCCCAGTCTCCTGCGGAGCCGCTATTCCCCATGGTCCTTACGGAGTTCCCAGCATCCACTACGGACTACGAGAAATAGAATTATCGGTAAGTAAATTCTTATTTTAGAGTGCTGCGATTATATACTGTATAATGGTCTGTCCCATCTCCATCATTAGCAGTAAGAATAAGAAGGGCAGAGCCCTGACAATATAGTAAACTGCAATAAATAAATCAGCCCTGTTCTTCCCCACCTAGCCTCTGGCCTCCTCATCCTTTATCAGGGCTCCTCTCAGTGGGGTAAATTTACTAAGATGAGAGGTTTTTTTTAGAACTGGTGATGTTGCCCATAGCAATCTATCAGATTCTATCTATTATCTTCTAGAAGCAGCTAGATAAATGTTAAGTAGAATTCTCTATTGGCTGCTTCTCTATTGGAGGGTTCCCTGGTGAGAGATCAGTGATATAGATTGACCCATCACTTTACTGCATAATGCATAGATCCAACACTTTAATAATGCACCACTCCTCTGAATATGGCCGTATTGAGCGGACTGACTGCAAAATTAACCAATTTGACTAATTTATTTAATAAATATGCCTAATATAGGACAGAAAGCATCATTATAACATAAAAGTAGTAATTAAAGAACTAATGGTACCAAAGTGATAGGACTTTGGGCCTGATTCTGATTTGGAAGTAAAAAAAAAAAAGCAATAAATGTTTTATGTGGAACGAACCATGTTGCAATGCAAGGGGAGCAAATACATTTATATTTTTTTCTGTGCAGGGTAAATACTGGCTGCTTTTGCATGTAGGGGATTATGGACGCAGCCAGTGAGTTTGTATGCAGTGGCTGCATCCATCGGGTCTGTGCACTCGCATCGGCCATTGGCGCTCATTCCGAGTTGTTCGCTCGCTAGCTGCTTTTAGCAGCATTGCAAACGCTAGGTCACCGCCCTCTGGGAGCGTATCTTAGCTTAGCAGAATAGCGAACGAAAGATTAGCAAAACTGCTACTAAATAATTCTGTGCAGTTTCTGAGTAGCTCCAGACCTACTCCTAGATTGTGATCACCTCGGTCTGTTTAGTTCCTGGTTTGACGTCACAAACACGCCCTGCGTTCGGCCAGCCACTCCCCCGATTCTCCAGCCACTCCTGCGTTTTTACCTGGCACGCCTGGGTTTTTTAGCACACTCCCTGAAAACACCATGTTGCCACCCAGAAACACCCACTTCCTGTCAATCACACTACGATCACTCAAGCGTTGAAAAAACGTCACTCGAGCTTGTGTAAATCTAAGTTTTGTGTTAAATAACTTAGCGCATGCGCGCTGCGTACCATGCGCATGCGCATTTTCCACCTAATCGCTCCGTTGCGAAAGACGGCAACGAGCGAACAACTCGGAATGACCACCATAGTGCGGGTGCACGACCCTTCACCATGCTGTCACATCCCTGAAGGATGCTACCACAAAATGATTGTCAGTGGCGGCCGTTGGGGCAGGGCTGTTTTGCGACGCGGCATTTTGCGGGCGTGGTCTGCACAACGCAGGCATGTCTGAACTGCTGCGGAAGCAAGATCTGCATCCATTTCTTAAAAACCCCCGTAGCCCACAAATGTTATTCAGCTTTATGTTTACTGTACACTGCAATACAGATTTAAGTTTGGACACATCCCACCCAAATCTAACTCTCTCTGCACATGTTACACCTGCCCCACCTGCAGTGCATCATGGTTTTACCCAGGTTCACAGTTACTTGCTATTTTTTGCTTTACTTCCAAATCATAATCAGACTTTTTGTTTCCTTTCCATATCAAGCTTTTTACATTGGGGAAGCTCCGAAAAGCGGAAAGAAACTGTTCACCTATGTATGCAGTCAGTGGACAAATGATCACATAGGCAATGAATCCGTGTTCTCCATAATGAGTACATGTCTTGTCTGTTTAGATATCTGTTTAATGTGCAGGCATGCAGGCAACGTATGCTCTTCTTCCCAACATTCCTTTAAAAATAAAATGATACACCTCAGTGAAAATAGATAGCAGCAATAGATGTGAACGGAAGTGCGCCCCTAGTGGCTAATTAGTATGTAAACTATAGCAATGCTCACTAAGGGGGACATTTACTAAGCAGTGGTAAGAGCGGAGTAGTGAGCCAGTGGAGAAGTTGCCCCATCTACCAATCAGCACTGAAGTAACATCTATAATTTGCATACTATAAAATTATACAGAGTTGCTGATTGGTTGATGTGGCAACTTCTTCACTGGCTCACTTCTCCGCTCTTATCACTGCTTAGTAAATGTCCCCCTTAGTCTTACCGAGCTATACTGTAACTCCCCAACAAAGCATTTCTCAGACCTGCGTCTCGTCTCATTTGTATCCGATATGAGATTTATACTGTGATATACTGTACTGTTTTTAAAATAAGCAATATTTGAGAAGAATGTCCCTTTAAGGACTAAAGAAGTATTGTCATATTCACCACAGTGACAAGTAATTGCAGAACTTCGTTATAGGAAAATGGTAATGAGAGAAAACTTCCTAATTCCAGTTTACCTGTTGTTTCAAGGGTAACGACCTGACCTCATTTTCCATCCCCAATCCGATATGCCTCACGGGACTTAAGGTAAATTAATGTAGATGAAAAAAACATTTTTTGTCAGAAGTATTGTGGCAGATGTGGCAGACAGCATGCCCTAAATCACTCTCTGCTTAAGGCAAACTGTGCAGGAGATGTGGCAGGAGTAATCACCTTGTGGAGACACGCTGAAGCAAAATTCAATAAAGCACAGTGCATGTACTGCACAAATCTAGTCTTAAAAATATTTTATGAACTGCCTGCAGAATTACGCTGATAGTACAGAGCCCAGGAACCGGGGGACTGTACGCCTGAAGAAAGAAGTGGGTTTTGGGAAGTTTGGGAATTTGCTTCCAAATGGTGTCACACTGTAGGTTCATTAACCCCTTATTCCCTAACACTAACCCTGACGTATTGATACAATGCTGAATTTTCACTTAACTCTGTCTTCCCATAGTCCTCAAAGCATCAGATTTTTTATTTTTTTGCCTACAACAACACCCAGGGTCAGATTGGCCCACCGGTGCACAGGGGAAATCCCCGCTGGGCCCTGCTGTCTGTAGGCCTCTTCTCTAGAAGTCAGATTCCACACTGTGCAGTCACATTATGCACTATTACTCTACTAGAGGGTCAGTAACTTGGTGGAGCAGGTCCACCATTGAACTTGGATGCTTACTTTGTTTCTATAGAAAATACACCAATATTATCCCTCCTGCTAATCAAAGTAGGCGGTCCTGACACTCCCTCTCCCCTCTCTCCTTTATATAGGAACCCTGTTCTCCGCAGCCTATGTCTTCTCTAATAATTGACCAAGTCACTTTTTGGTGGCTGCCCACACCCCGTAAGCTGGGCCCCTACCACTGCTTTCCCCTGATGCGCTGTTCATGCCCCAGTCTGGCACTGATAACACCTTTACACATTGGGGGTCATTCCAAGTTGTTCGCTCGTTGCCGATTTTCGCAACAGAGCGATTAAGGCAAAAATGCGCATGCGCATGGTTCGCAGTGCGCATGCGGTTAGTATTTTAACACAAAACTTAGTAGATTTACTCACGCCCGAACAAAGATTTTTCACCGTTAAAGTGATCGGAGTGTGATTGACAGGAAGTGGGTGATTCTGGGTGGAAACTGCCCGTTTTCTGGGAGTGTGCGGAAAACACGCAGGCGTGTCAGGGAAAAACGCGGGAGTGTCTGGAGAAACGGGGGAGTGGCTGGCCGAACGCAGGGCGTTTGTGACGTCAAACCAGGAACGAAACGGCCTGAGCTGATCGCAATCTGTGAGTAAGTCTGGAGTTACTCAGAAACTGCTAAGAATTTTCTATTCGCAATTCTGCGAATCTTCCGTTCGCTATTCTGCTAAGCTAAGATCAACTCCCAGAGGGCGGCGGCCTAGCGTGTGCAGTGCTGCTAAAATCTGCTAGCGAGCGAACAACTCGGAATCACCCCCATTGGGTAGTACAATATAGTCAAATTGACTCACTCAATATCACTGCCGGTGTAGCAACAAAATGAGGGCAATGCGAAGCAAAATGCCAATGAGATTGTTTGTGAAGGTACTGTGAGTATGATCAGGGCCAGATATGCCTGGGGATGAAAATGATCAAGGGCCTTTTGTGGGAGATGGAGGAGCTGGTACCATTGCCAGCATTCATCAGGTTTGCAAAAGCAGCAGGAAAAGATTGGACCCAAGAGATATTCAACTACGCGTTTCACTTCACCTGTTTCTACTTCCCAGAGAAGTAAGCGGGATGGTTTGCCGGATGACTTGGCTTTCAGTGAATCACTTTATCCTGGCCACACCCCCTCTATGCTATTGGTGGCATTGCACCATGGGGGCAGGGCCACAAGGACACAGTACACCCCCCAACCCTCCCCTTCCCTCCGGTGGCCAGCTGCATCAGAAAACAAGTAGGTACAGTATGAACTACAAGCAGCCCAATAATAACCTGATCTATTCCACTGGATTATTATTGCTCGCCACAATCCTTTTGTGGGGCAGGAAACGGTCATGTTGGACCAAGTGCTGGATACTGTGTATGATATCCCAAAAACGTGTAGCCAGTATTACTGTTACTGGTGAGATCCACCTCGACTCCTCAATCTATAGACGGTTTGATCAAACACAGAATATAACATTCTTTCACGTTACCGGTTTATTGCACTTGAAGGCTTTACATGAAGAAGCTTAATAAAAGGTTAATATTTCTTACTTTAAGTTTCAGACTTTTATTAATGTGGCTGCCTGAATCTGTATCACTAGTAATAAAGTTTATAGTCAGCTATAGTGTCCTGTTACTGTTATAGGGAGGAGAGGCTGTGTATAAAACCACTGCCTGAGATAGATGACCTTTACCAGGAGATTCAGCTCACATACTGCAGTAAACATCTTCCTGAGCACCCACAGACAGGCTTGCTGAAAGCTGCTTTTGCATTACCATCTGATTTTAAAATCACAAATTTAAAACAGCTCTGGAACTGGGATGTAGGAGGACCAATCAAAAGCAAGAATCTCCATGATTCTGACCTCTGATTGGTCCCTCCACTCACACCGCTCCTTCTCAGGGTCAGACAGTCCTGTTTTTTGCAGCAGAACAGACCTTTTCGTAGAGGGTCAACATTCCGGCAATGCAATCTTCGGTCTATTCATTCTACTGTGATGAGTAAGGATTGGGAATACTTAAAGCCAAATTCCACTGGGGCAACATACTGTACAAAATTTTAGGACCAAGTGTGGGAATAGCAGAAAATTCTCGGACAATTTTGCTCGATTCTACTCAATGGTCGAAGTGAAAATTTTGAAGTGGGGGTATGGAAAAGTGAAGGCTGTAATTATGTGCACGCCTAAGGCACACGTGCTTGCTCCGGAAAAGGGGGTGTGGTCACTAAAAAGGGTCATAGCCACTAAAAGAGGGCGTGGTCTTAAGTGTAGTGTATATCACCAAATACCCCATTATGCACCACAATAGTAGGACCCCTTATACTATCTAGTACTGGTGCCCCTTCCACATTATGCCACACAGAATGAGACAAAATTCACATTATGCCACATGGAATGAGCCAAAATTCCCACAGAATGAGCCGAAATTCACATTATGCCAATGGGCGCTTACACACATTACACCAGGTTCAGCCACTTATACATGTTACGCCAGGTACAGCCCCTTGCACACGTTATGTCAGGTACAGCCCATTGCACACATTACTCCGTGTACAGCCCCTTGACACACGTTACTCCAAGTAACACCCCCTGAAATAGAACTCATCGCTCCTCATAGCAGGGACATGGCGGGGGTAGCGGGGAGGTCGCAGGGGAGGTCGCAGTGTTATGCTCTGGCCTCAGGCTCCAGCGGCGGCAGTTAAATGGGTGCACCACAGGTGGGTGCCCAGAGAGCTCTAGTGGCGCCGGGTGAAGGAATTGGGTGCAACTCACGTGGGCGCCCAGCACCTGATGACGTAAGGCTGGCCACTCCCCCATTCTCCTGCTGCTCAGAGCTGCCTCTACAAATAGCACTGTGCAGACTCGAGTATCAGCAGCACCATGGTGAGCAGCGTGCACCGTGCAGGGATGAGGGAGCGTGGTGTGGGCGGAGTGGGAGCTGAGCTCCAATAGTTGTCGTCCCTCCTCGTTCTCCTGCAACAGAAACCAGTACCTGGCAGCGACAGCAACTACAGATGGGTCCACGGTTATCTTGACTAGTTTTCTGCGCCTAGGCACAACATGATTTATTAGCATAAACCCTTCATCTATTGTTCTCAGCTGCAATACAATACAGAGAACTATACAGCAGGGGATTAAGTCATTACAGCAGGGGATTAAGTCCGACTGGCCAGTCTCAGCTAATCCTATTAAAGGTCAAGATAAACGTGTACCCATCTGTATGTCAAAGGTGTGTCCCCTTTACTGAGCTCCTACGCGTAGCTCAATCTCATTATGAACTGCTCTGCCCCAGCTTCTCAATATAGCTGTCTGTGCCGGATGGCGGTCATTAGGTCAACGTGCGTTAGCTCAACATACATTGGGTCGACCACTATTGGTCGACATGGTCATTAGGTCGACATGTACTAGATCAACATGTAAAAAGGTCGACATGAGTTTTTCACAATTTTTTATTTATTTTTTTAGCTTTTTCATACTTAACGATCCACGTGGACTACAATGGGGAACGGTAACCTGTACTGAGCGCAGCGAGGCACCTTGCCCGAAGCATGGCGAGCGAACTGAGCCAAGCGAGGGGATACGGTGCACTAATTGGGGTTCCTCGTCACTTTACGAAGAAAACGACCCCAAAAACAGTCAAAAAACTCATGTCGACCTTTTTCCATGTCAACCTAACATGTCGACCTAATGACCATGTCGACCATTAGTGGTCGACCCAATGTATGTTGACCTAATGCATGTCGACCTAATGAACACACCCGTCTGTGCCCTCCCCCATGCTCCAGTATGTGTCAGCATGTACACCTTCGTCTCTCCCCCATGCTACAATGTGTTTGTGTGTGCCCTCTTATACTGTCGCAGGCCCCAGTGTCACCCCCCTCCCTCCAAAGCTACAGTATGTATGGGTCCTCTTGTACTATCCCAGGCCCCCGTGTGTTGCCCCCCGAAGCTACAGTGTGTGTGTGCCCACGTGTACTGTCCCAGGCCCCAGTGTGTACAGTATGTAACCATGTGCCGTCCACACACACACACAAGCTAAAGTGTGTCCCCCGTCTTGCACTGTCCCAGGCCCGCATTCCTGGCATCTTTTTTTTTTAACAGACTGCAGTTAAGCATCAGTTTCACAAGAGCAGGTGGGCGCTAGGACCTGCTGCAGCTCTAATAGCCAAGCGGACCGGACATTCACTAACTTGGGAAGCAGGGGCCGCCAACAACTAACATTGTGCAGACAGTGCCGAGCACCCGCTACCGAATCCTGGCTACTTTAGTGCCGTCCTGCTCCTGACAGGGCACTGCCCCAATTACTGTGTGGCGGTGTATATGAGGCTACCTGGCATAATGTGTATATGGGGCTACCTGGTGGAATGTGTATGTAAGAGATACCTGGTGTAATGTGTATATAGGACTACCTAGTGTAATGTGTATATGGGGCTACCTGGTGGAATGTGTATATGGGGCTACCTGGTGGAATGTGTATGTAAGGGATACCTGGTGTAATGTGTATATAGGACTACCTAGTGTAATGTGTATATGGGGCTTCCTGGTGTAATGTGTTTATAGGATTACCTGGCATTATGTGTATATGGGGCTACCTGGCATAATGTGTATATGGCGCTACCTAATGTGTGGGCTGGGGATGGTGAAGGGGGCTGTGGCAGAAAAAAATGATGGGGATGAGTTTATGTACATCTTGGGGGGGGGGGGGGGGGAAGTATTGCACTGTGGCATGAGCTTGCTCCAGCTGCTATGGCTACACACTACACCTCTGGATTTGGGTGGGTTCTATTGTTTCTGTACATGGTAAATACTGGCTGCTTTATTTATGCACTGCAATTTAGATTTCAGTTTGTACACACCCCACCCAATCCTAGCAACCATGTCAGTGGTGTGTGTTCGGGTTTGCACTGTAATCACGTCTTCATTGCTCTATTTCCGCTGTTCAAAGCTGTGACTTGCTGCATTTGACATAATGCAATGAAATCATGACATCAAACCCCGGGCTGCCCACTTAACTTGGAAAGTGGGCAGCATGTGGGTGTCTAGCCCACTTTTTCGGGATCCCCGAAATTCATGACATTCTAGAAGAGTTTCTGAGCATGAAACAGCCCAGGCTACATTGAGCATGTGCCTCCTCCTGCAGTTGCGCCACGCTACAAGCTTATATGCAACAAAGGGGATGACTGGAGGATTTTTACCACTGGGCTTCAGGGCTGTAGTTCCATCACAAGACCAGTTGTTGTTAATGATATGTTTGCAGGTGTTGATACTGCAGAGTTACATAGGTACACCAGCGGATGACTCAAACTATGGACAGGCCAGATACTTAACCAGTGGTGTTTATTGATAGAAAGTGTCACGATCCGGGTATCTGGACGCCATTACTTACCCTTCAGATGCCTCCTAAGGCGGGCTCAGCGTTCCAGGACCAGATTCCGCTGTTCCTGAGTTTCCACATGCAGAGTGTCAGAGTGGTGTTTTCATCAGCCGCGGCCTCCGCTGTGCCCGCGTGGTTAAATGTGCATCTATCAGCCTGGCGTCTCCTGTCTCCGGTGGCCGGCGCCGCCATTACTGTTTCCCAGACCACATGGATTACAAACCAAACTTCCCTCCAAGTGTCTGCATGGGCGCAGCCATCTTGGATTCTGTCATCTGATCATTTCCACCAATCTGCTGTTTGTATTGTTGATTTGCATAATTGCCTAGCCAACCCCTTCCTTGCTGCAGGTATAAGTAAGCTGTGCCTGAGCAAGGAAGACGTCAGTGCTTTGGTTGTCAAACCTAGTTCCTGTTTGTCTCTCTTCTATGATTGTCTTCCAGGTTCCAGCTCCTGTCTCAAGACTTCCACCATAGAGACCCGCACCAGCATTCCACCTGCGGTGTAGCCTGACTCTCCAATCCATTGTGGATTCATCTGTTTCCAGCTACAACACTACCTGCTTCCAGCCTCAGCTTCCAGCAGAATACAGCTTCCCTTAAAGGGCCGGTGTCCTTTCTACACTTTACCACTCTCCACCGGAATTATTATTTCTCCGCTCTCAAGTTCTACATTTCAGTTCACATTTCATCGCTCCCAAAGTTCATTTATTATTTAACTGGTTCCAGCCAGTATCCACTCCGTGCTAACAACAGTCTGGTTCCAGCCAGTATCCACAGCAGCTGTTTTACCTTCAGCAACCCAGCACTTCCTGGAACACCAGCTGGTACAATCCTGGGTTATCTCCATTGCTACAGCCGGGCCTGGTAAGGACTTTCCATCTAGAAGATCATAAGAACTATCTCATACTACCAGTGCCCTGTGGCTCCTGCCATGCTGTAGTACTCAGGAACTGTATTTATTCTTTGCTGACTTTTACGTTTTCTTTTATTGCTGCTGTGATGCGGAGTTGTCATAATAAACATCATTGACTTTTATCTAAGTTGTCGTGGTCACGCCTTCGGGCAGTTATTATTTATGTTACTTACATGTCCAGGGGTCTGATACAACCTCCCAGGTTCCGGTACATCTCAGCCCCTACAACTGAGGCTGCCTCCCGTCAGCTCAGGCCCTCAGTTGTGACAGTAAGCACTGACCTAATGAATCCAGCCGGAGACCAGGATCAAGCGGCCAGGCCGATGCAAGAACTGGCAGCCCGACTAGAACATCAGGAGGCTGCACAGGGCCACATCATCCGCTGTCTCCAGGATCTCTCTACTCGGCTGGATGGGATTCAGACCACTCTCCGTGGATCAGGCGCGTCTGGTGCGTCAACCACAGTGACTCCAGCTATAACCCCACCCACCTTACCCATTCCTGCTCCACGTCTTCATCTTCCAACGCCAGCAAAATTTGACGGATCTCCAAGATTCTGCAGGGGATTTCTCAACCAGTGTGAGATTCAGTTTGAGCTACAACCTGGCAATTTCCCCAGTGACCGTACAAAAATTGCCTACATTATTTCTCTTCTCAGTGGCTCAGCCCTCGATTGGGCATCACCGTTATGGGAGAGGTCCGACACCCTGCTATCTTCTTACACTGCATTCGTGTCAACATTCAGGCGCATCTTCGACGAGCCAGGCCGGGTAACTTCAGCTTCGTCTGAGATTCTCCGTTTACGCCAGGGATCACGTACTGTAGGACAATATCTTATACAGTTCCAGATCCTGGCATCCGAACTGGCATGGAACGACGAGGCCCTGTATGCTGCATTCTGGCATGGTTTATCCGAGCGTATTAAAGATGAGTTAGCTACCAGAGACTTACCCTCCAAGTTAGATGAGTTAATCTCACTTTGTACGAAAGTTGACTTACGTTTCAGAGAGAGAGCAACTGAGCGTGGAAGATCATCTGCTCCAAAATCTTCTGCTCCTCCTCCTCGCCAACTGTCACCAACTAAAGATGAACCCATGCAAATTGGCCGTTCCCGTTTAACTCCTGCTGAGCGCCGAAGACGTCTCTCCGAGTTTCTCTGTTTGTACTGTGCAGCTCCGTCTCACACCATTAATGCCTGTCCCAAACGTCCGGGAAACTCCAAATCCTAGCTCGCCAAGGAGAGGGCCGGCTAGGAGTAATGATCTCCTCTCCATCTCCTCAAGATTGTAACCTCCCAGTCTCGCTTCAAGTTGCTCAACGTTATCAGAACGTCATTGCCCTCCTGGATTCCGGAGCAGCTGGGAACTTTATTACCGAAGCCTATGTTAAACGGTGGTCCCTACCCACCGAGAGACTTCCTTCGTCCTTTTCCTTAACTGCTGTGGATGGCAGTAAAATTTTTGATACAGTTATTTCTCTAAGGACTCTACCAGTTCGTCTGAGAGTGGGAGTTCTTCATTCCGAACTTATTTCACTTTTAGTGATTCCAAGAGCCACACATCCTGTGGTCCTGGGCCTTCCATGGCTCCGTCTTCACAATCCTACAATTGATTGGACGACTACGCAAATCCTGGCATGGGGTTCCTCCTGTACTAAGACATGTTTGTTTAAAGTGTTGCCTGTCTGTTCCTCCTCCCCCAGGTCGTCTGATGTTCCACCTCCTCCATATCAAGATTTCACGGATGTGTTCAGTAAAGCTTCTGCTGATATCCTTCCCCCTCATAGAGAATGGGACTGCCCGATTGATCTCGTTCCAGGGAAGGTTCCACCTCGAGGCCGAACTTATCCGTTGTCTCTCCCCGAGACGCATTCTATGGAGGAATACATAAAAGAGAACCTAGCAAAGGGGTTCATTCGACCTTCTTCTTCTCCAGCCGGCGCAGGCTTCTTTTTTGTAAAGAAGAAAGATGGTGGTCTGCGGCCGTGCATCGACTACAGAGGTTTGAACGACATTACCATCAAGAACCGCTATCCTTTACCCCTGATTACTGAGCTCTTTGACAGAGTTAGCGGAGCTACCATCTTTACAAAGCTGGACCTGAGAGGTGCATACAATCTCATCCGGATCCGTGAGGGTGACGAGTGGAAGACCGCATTTAACACCCGTGACGGACATTATGAGTACCTCGTCATGCCCTTCGGATTGAGCAATGCTCCAGCTGTCTTCCAGCATTTCGTCAATGAGATCTTCAGAGACATTCTATACCGTCATGTCGTGGTCTATCTAGATGATATCCTCATTTTTGCCAACAATTTAGAGGAACATCGTTTCTGGGTAAAGGAGGTTCTGTCCCGTCTCCGTGTCAATCATCTCTACTGCAAATTAGAGAAATGCGTCTTTGAAGTCAAGTCCATTCCGTTTCTAGGGTACATTGTGTCCGGTTCCGGACTAGAGATGGATCCTGAGAAACTACAAGCAATCCAGAATTGGCCAGTACCCTTAACCCTCAAAGGGGTCCAGAGGTTCTTAGGGTTCGCCAATTATTACCGAAAGTTTATACGAGACTTTTCCACCATTGTGGCGCCTATTACTGCTTTCACCAAGAAGGGTGCTAACCCGTCCAAGTGGTCTGAAGAAGCCATGCAAGCTTTTCATCTTTTAAAACAGAGGTTCATCTCTGCACCTGTCCTGAAACAGCCTGACGTCGACTCTCCTTTCATCTTAGAGGTGGATGCCTCCTCCGTTGGAGTAGGAGCGGTGTTATCTCAGAGGGCTAAAGATGGTCATTTACATCCTTGCAGTTTCTTCTCACGGAAGTTCTCCCCAGCGGAGCGCAACTATGCCATTGGCGACCAGGAGTTGCTAGCCATCAAGCTCGCTCTAGAGGAGTGGAGATATCTGTTGGAGGGAGCTTCTCATTCAATCACCATCCTTACAGACCACAAGAACCTTCTATATCTAAAAGGCGCACAATGTCTCAACCCTCGTCAGGCCAGATGGGCACTTTTCTTTTCCAGGTTCGACTTTAAACTCCAGTTCTGTCCGGGCTCTCAGAATCGCAAGGCCGATGCCCTTTCCCGCTCATGGGAGCAAGAAAATGAGTCAGAGTCTTCAGACAAGCATCCTATTATAAATCCGTTGGCATTCTCCACGGTAGGGATGGACTCTACGCCCCCATCAGGGAAAAGTTTTGTGAAGCCGACACTAAGGAAGAAGCTCATGCATTGGGCCCATGCTTCCCGTTTTGCCGGACATACAGGTATCCAAAAAACCCTGGAGTTTATCTCTAGGTCCTATTGGTGGCCAACTCTGAAAAAGGACGTTTTGGAGTTTATTGCATCTTGCCCAAAGTGTGCTCAACATAAAGTATCCCGCCAGTCGCCTGCGGGGCAACTGGTTCCACTATCTGTTCCCCGTCGACCATGGACCCATTTGTCGATGGATTTTATTACAGATTGGCCCATGTGCAACAAGTTCAATACCATCTGGGTGGTAGTTGACCGGTTCACCAAGATGGCACACTTCATTCCTCTCACCGGTCTTCCGTCAGCTTCCAAGTTGGCTCAAGTATTCATACAAGAGATCTTCCGACTCCACGGTCTTCCAGAAGAAATTATCTCAGATCGAGGAGTTCAATTCACAGCCAAATTCTGGCGAAGTTTATGTCAAGTCCTCCAAGTCAAGTTAAAGTTTTCCACGGCTTACCATCCTCAGACCAATGGTCAAACTGAGAGGGTGAATCAGGACTTGGAGGCCTTCCTCCGCATCTATGTGTCCTCCTCTCAAGATGACTGGGTTCAATTACTTCCCTGGGCCGAGTTCTGTCATAACAACCAGTATCATTCTTCATCTTCTTCAACACCATTCTTCACCAACTTTGGATTCCACCCTAAAGTCCCTGAGTTCCAACCGCTTCCAGCAACTTCTGTTCCCGCAGTGGATATCACCTTGCATCAGTTTGCCAATATCTGGAAGAGCGTACGATCAGCTCTGCTCAAGGCATCGTTCAGGTACAAGAAGTTTGCGGATAAGAAGCGTCGAGCAGTTCCTGCTCTCAAGGTGGGTGATCGGGTATGGTTATCCACGAAGAATTTGAGGTTAAGAGTTCCCAGTATGAAGTTTGCACCTCGCTACATCGGTCCTTTTAAAATTGATCAAGTCATCAATCCTGTTGCTTACAGACTCCAGTTACCTCCCTTCTTAAAAATACCCAGGACATTCCATGTTTCCCTGTTGAAACCGCTAATCTTGAATCGGTTTCATTCCTCACTTCCACCAACTCCGAAAGTCCAAACCCAACGAGGCGTTGAGTATGAAGTGGCCAAGATCCTGGACTCACGTCACCGTTACGGTCAACTTCAGTATCTCATTGACTGGAAGGGCTATGGTCCTGAAGAACGCTCTTGGACCAATGCCTCTGACGTCCATGCTCCTGCCTTGGTCCGAAATTTCCACGCAAAGTTTCCTTTAAAGCCTAAGAAGTGTCCTGGGGCCACTCCTAAAGGGGGGGGTGCTGTCACGATCCGGGTATCTGGACGCCATTACTTACCCTTCAGATGCCTCCTAAGGCGGGCTCAGCGTTCCAGGACCAGATTCCGCTGTTCCTGAGTTTCCACATGCAGAGTGTCAGAGTGGTGTTTTCATCAGCCGCGGCCTCCGCTGTGCCCGCGTGGTTAAATGTGCATCTATCAGCCTGGCGTCTCCTGTCTCCGGTGGCCGGCGCCGCCATTACTGTTTCCCAGACCACATGGATTACAAACCAAACTTCCCTCCAAGTGTCTGCATGGGCGCAGCCATCTTGGATTCTGTCATCTGATCATTTCCACCAATCTGCTGTTTGTATTGTTGATTTGCATAATTGCCTAGCCAACCCCTTCCTTGCTGCAGGTATAAGTAAGCTGTGCCTGAGCAAGGAAGACGTCAGTGCTTTGGTTGTCAAACCTAGTTCCTGTTTGTCTCTCTTCTATGATTGTCTTCCAGGTTCCAGCTCCTGTCTCAAGACTTCCACCATAGAGACCCGCACCAGCATTCCACCTGCGGTGTAGCCTGACTCTCCAATCCATTGTGGATTCATCTGTTTCCAGCTACAACACTACCTGCTTCCAGCCTCAGCTTCCAGCAGAATACAGCTTCCCTTAAAGGGCCGGTGTCCTTTCTACACTTTACCACTCTCCACCGGAATTATTATTTCTCCGCTCTCAAGTTCTACATTTCAGTTCACATTTCATCGCTCCCAAAGTTCATTTATTATTTAACTGGTTCCAGCCAGTATCCACTCCGTGCTAACAACAGTCTGGTTCCAGCCAGTATCCACAGCAGCTGTTTTACCTTCAGCAACCCAGCACTTCCTGGAACACCAGCTGGTACAATCCTGGGTTATCTCCATTGCTACAGCCGGGCCTGGTAAGGACTTTCCATCTAGAAGATCATAAGAACTATCTCATACTACCAGTGCCCTGTGGCTCCTGCCATGCTGTAGTACTCAGGAACTGTATTTATTCTTTGCTGACTTTTACGTTTTCTTTTATTGCTGCTGTGATGCGGAGTTGTCATAATAAACATCATTGACTTTTATCTAAGTTGTCGTGGTCACGCCTTCGGGCAGTTATTATTTATGTTACTTACATGTCCAGGGGTCTGATACAACCTCCCAGGTTCCGGTACATCTCAGCCCCTACAACTGAGGCTGCCTCCCGTCAGCTCAGGCCCTCAGTTGTGACAGAAAGCAGGTACAGCCGTACTCACTGTTACATGTGCACTGGTGATGGAGTGGAGCATGGGAGTAGCAGGGTTTCATACAGCTCACCAGCCGAAACAGCTTCATATGCAGGTAATAACCAGGTCTCTCATAGGTGCTAAGCAGGAGACTTTTGTGTCAGACTACACAGCCTTACACAGTCACACAAATGCCTTTGCATATACACATTAAAGATCTTGGTAGCCATCTTGGCATAGGGCTTGAAGCCTCCCTGGAGAACAGGAAGATTATAGTCTGTGCAGAATCAGACTTCTCTTTCAACACCAGTGAGATTCTTTTTATTGTTTTTTTAATAGAGATGGGGGAAAAGACTTCATAAACAAGAAATAGCAGCGCAATACAGTTCACCTTCATGCTTTAGTTTACATATGATGATTCTCACTTTTTGGGTTTAGTTGTAGCTAAACTTTAACTTCCCTTAGCAAATAAATGACTAGCATTTCGGATTAGGGGAGTTTATATGAAGTATGAACTGACTGAGATATAAAGCTAAGGATGGGAAAAAACTCGCCTAAGGAAGCACCAAAGCATATTGGAACGCTGCTGTGTAGATATGTTATACACTTGGGTCTCTAACAACTATGGATAAATAAATGAGTTTTTCTATATTATGTCTTTCTGGATAATTTGTCTGCCGACTGTGCTCACTCACCTTCATTGTTACCTTCTAATGTTAGAGAGAAGGAGCGACAAGCGTGATATTTAAGGAGTCTCGCATGACTATATTACAGAAATTGGGTATTTATCTTGTTTTTCACTATCAGCCGCCTGTGAAATGTTGCCATACAATAAGAAATATTATCATTTCATTTTTGAAAACGACTGGTTCTAAAAGCTGTAACGGAAGTGATGAGGTGATACGCTAATGTCATTTGCCAGGAATAATGACACAGGGCCGCTGTAAAGGGCCACTAGACACAAAGCAAGTTCATTCTTATGAAAATAATAACACATTTTATTTATAAACAGCCGATATATTTTGTACTGTGAAGCTGATTTTGGCAGCAAATTTTCAATACAGCCTAACGAGTAAATGTAAAAATATCTGACATTTAAGTTTATGCATTAAAGATTTATGTTGTCATTATTTTTATTTATTTATTACCAGTTATTTATTTAGCGCACACATATTCCGCAGCGCTTTACAGAGAATATTGGGCCATTCACATCAGTCCCTGCCCCAGTGGAGCTTACAATCTATATTCCCTACCACATGTACACCACACACATTCACACTAGGGTTAATTTTGTTGGGAGCCAATTAACCTACCAGTATATTTTTGGATTGTGGGAGGGAACCGGAGTACCCGGAGGAAACCCACTTAAGTACGGGGAGAAAACACAAACTCCACACAGTTAGTACTGTGATGTTAATCGAATCCATGATCTCAGTGCTGTGAGACAGTAATGCTAACCATTACACCATCCGTGCTGCCAATTATACTCTTCATGGCCCAAGAGGGTCGTTTTACTCTTCTTATTTTAGCATAATATAATAATAAAAAAAATTTAAAAAAAATTGGTTCTCATGGCTAGCTTTATTTAAGTATGAAAGGCCATGCTTGATTGAATGTGTAGCTTAGAAGCAGCCAGAAATAGAGACTCATGATACCTCACTCACAGTAATTGGAAGAACATTTGCGATGCTTAATATCTTCCTGTTTTCAGATAACAGGCAATAGGCTCCATTATTACTTAGAATCACACAACCTGTTAGATAGAATGCATTGTGATAAGCAGATCATTTCAGAGCTAGAAGATTTTGCCGCTCATACATTCATCAAGGGCGCTCTTGTAAGAATATTCCAATGGCATGATGGTATCAGGATACAGTCACATGAAGTATATATGAAGGAGGTGTTTATGTTATTTGTGCTACACATCATGGATTGTGTCTGTGCCTAGAGTTACCACCTCATCCCTTTAATTCTGGACACATATTAATTACACAGGTTCCGTGGCTGGCTGACTTCAAGACTCTATTTCACCTGGTTTTAATTAGCCACAGAACCTGTGTAACTAATATGTGTCCAGAATTAAAGGGATGAGGTGGTAGCCCTATCTGTGCCCGATATAAGATTGTAAAAAGTTCATATGTGTGTGTGGTGGTGGTGGTGGGGGAATGATGTGAGTGTGCGCGTGTACACTGAACAGTATATATAGTTTTTATCCTGAAATTACCACTCAACTTAAGTTGTTTGAAAAGTCTGTATATAATATATATATATATATATATATATATATATATATGTGTGTGTATGTATATATATATATATATATATATATATATATATATATATACTTACCTTGCTGTCCTCACAAATTACTCAGGTTCTGTGACTGACTGACCTCAAGCCTGCATTTCAGTTGGTTTTAATCAGCCACATAACCTGTGTAATCTATTATTGTCCCAGTTTAAAGGTATAAGGGTCTATTCATGAAGCAGTGAGAAGTGTGGAGAAGTGAGCCAGTGGAGAAGTTGCCCATGGCAACCAGTGTTGAGGTAACATTTCTAAAGTGCATTCTATAAAATTATACGTAACAGCTGATTTGTTGCCATGGACAACTTCTTCACGAGATCTTTGTAAGTCCTCGGTACCCCTTGATGAAGTCCATTGGTTGAAATGCGCTGGGTTTTCCCAGACAGTGCCTCACTTGAAAGATAAGAACTTTGATTTTATTTTTGATATTTAATTTGTATGCAATCCTCCGCTGTGCTTTTTAAAAAAAATATTATTATTTTTTTTTATATTTTCTACTACCTGCACTTAGACTGTCACTCTGTTGATGGTTACTTCATTTTATCTACTTTGCAGAATACCGATTGTGTTATTTTAAAGTTCCTTTTCTATTCCATATTATCTTATTGCTTGGTTTATAAGTGTTTTTGTTAAATAAAGCAGATGTTATACTGTATATTTTACATATATTACATATATTTATCACACCTGAGGTTACTCTATGCCCCTGCCCTGTTTAATATATATATATATATATATATATATAGGTGTAGTCGTCTGGCACTCTGAATGACGTAGCCGATTGCCGGGGTGGCCTCCTGGGGTTAATATAGCAGAAAATCCTGCCTGGGTCGTGTTGTAGGACCTCTGTTGAAGAAACATAGGCGGCACTCCACGGACTTAGAAAAATTCAAAATATATTCAAGAATTTAACATAGTGCAAATACACCAATGTTTCAAGGCCATTGCAGCCTTTTCATCAGGTTGTACAGCATGGTATAGTGAAAAACAAAAGACTAAAAAGTTTTTTGTTTTTTTTTAGTCTTTTGTTTTTTGTTTTCACTATACCATGCTGCACATCCTGATGAAAAGGTTGCAATGGCTTTGAAACGTTGTTGTATTTGCACTATGTTGAATTCTTGAATACATTTTGAATTTTTCTAAGTCCGTGGAGTGCCGCCTATGTTTCTTCAATATACTGTAGGTCCTACAACAGGACCCAGAGAGGATTTTCTGATATATATATATATATATATATTTATTTATTTATTTTCAGAAATTTCTATGTGATTACGGACATGAATTTTAATAAATTGTTTCAGAGGAACACATTGTACATTACTACTCCTCGTTAAAGATTATTTTTACCTTTGTGTATATGGAAAACTGTCTGTGGGTGTGAAAATGAGCCGGACGTTGATTGAACCCCAAGGCGCCAATCTCACTATTGCTATATATACAGATGGAGCCTCGCTCATTTAGGTTTGTCTCCTGCGCCTAGGTGCACCAAGGTTTATTAGCATAACCCTTTCATCTATTGCTCTCAGCTGCAATACAATACAGAGAGAACAATACAGCAGGGGATTAAGGTCGTCATTCCGACCCGTTCGCACGCTGCAACTTTTTGCAGCTGTGTGAACGGGTCGGAACTGCGCCTGTGCTCGAGCGTCATTGCGCAGGCATGTCGTTGGCCGGCGACAGGCAGCGACGAGGGAACCAAAGAAAGCGTTCGCAGAGGCCAATGCAAGAAGATTGACAGGACGAAGGTGGACCTGGGCGGCAACTCACCGTTTCTGAGGAGTGTCCGGAAAAACGAAGGCACGGTCGGCCGTTGAAGAGGAGGGTTCCTGACATCAGGTTAATGCTGAATCATCGCAGCAGGTGAGTAACTCCAGAGCTGTGCAGCTCTCTGCACAACCAATTGCAGCCCTGCACACCCCTAATCCCCTCCCCTGTAGGCTTCAATTACCTGGTCGCAGCAGTGCTAAAATAGCCTGCGTGCGACCAGGTCGGAATAACCCCCTAAGTCATTACAGCAGCGGATTAAGTCCGACTGCCCTGGCTCAGGTAATCCTATTAAAGAGATAGATGAGGAGGACTCATATATATAAACTATTTTCATAGCCTCATGCTTAGACATTTCATATTGTGTTTAATATCAGCATAAATCTAAGACATTCAGTACATGTTGTACTTCAAGTGGAACACAGGACTCAGGAGTTGTACTTTTTACAAAGAAGTAAATTAAAATTAAGTTGTCTACATGAGTTGAAAAGAACTACAGACTCAAATTACTAGGTTATCATGGCTATAGGTCCAACAAACCCACCCTGTGGCTTTTTTAAGTTCCCTAATTGGATCCTCTTTCTCTCATTACTCTCAGTCAGGTAGTATATCAATCTCCCAAACATCAACACAGGGCCTTCCTTACCAAACAAACTCATATTCCCTGACCCGGAAAAATAAATTGCTGGATGCTTACTACAAGTGATTCCGGTGCTGCCGAGCGAGTAACACTTGCAGTCCAGAAGAATAGTCAGTATTGCTGGGTGTGAATGGATTTAGTCGTACTTTACTGCAAGGTTTGAAGATGTAGCCCAATATATTAGTCTTCAGTTTGTGTATAATCCCATATGATGTGCAGTCACTTTAAGAGTTGCAAACAGCATGTGGTTTATAGTACTGTAACTCACAAGTTTGCAAATCTAACCTCAATTTTGGCAATTTTGTTATACTAGGTGATTCATCGCGCCCTACGGGCGCTCTTCACACCGTTGTAAGGGGCTACGCACCCGTAATCTCTACAGAAAAGTGAAGGTGTAGAATAGTAGATGTTTACTTTGTTTTGGTGGAATGGGAGGTTTGTGTGTGGGTAGATGTAGCAGTATTGGTGTAGGGGTGAGGGATATGGGTAGTGAGAGGAAGTAGAAATTAGGTTGAATAGGAGTAGGGTCCTAGTAGTAATGAGTTTTTGGTGAGGGTGTGTTGTAATTGGGTGTGTGTAGGGTGTGGAAAGTTGTGGATGTTGTTCACTGGTGGCAGGGTGTGTTAAGTAGAATGTGTGGAGTGTGCGTATAAATATGTCTGTAGTGCATGTGGTTGTTTGTAGGGTAGAGGGGTAGTGTTGTAGGGTAGTAATAATCAGTGTTAAGGGTCATAGCGTGTACATGGTAGGTGTTGTATGTATTGCATGGTGGATTGTGGTGGGGGTGAAGGAACAATGTTTGGAGTGTAGTTTGTTGTGTAAGGGGTACATGGATTGTGGTAGGTGTCGGAAATATGGTGTGTTTGGGGGCCTCAGCTGAGTGAGGTTGGAGGGTGGATGCAGTGTGGGCAGTGTATAAATTGGTGTAGGGGTGAGGGCTGGGTGAGGTTATAGGAGGTGTGGTAGTTGTAGGAGTTGTATGTGTGTGCTGTAGGATGAGTTTGTTGGAAGGTGGCATGGCTGTGTGCTGTATGTTTTGGGAGCTTTGTGTAGGGTATTGTGGTGTGTGTGTGGAAGTTTGAGGGGGTGGGGGGGACGTGAGTTGGCATGTTATTGCTTGTGTCTGGGAGGGCTCCATTGTGGGCAGATTGTTGTGTTAATGGGTTGACAGAATGCATGTGCTGTATAGAGAGGGAGGTGGGTGTGTAGTAGGGGTAGTGTGGTGGTGTGCAGGATTGTGGAGGGTGTGGAAGGTAATGTGGTGTTGCAGTGTAATTGTAGTGGGGTAAGTGGTTGTGTGTGTGGGTAAGTAAAAAGTGGTGGGTAGTGATGTATGGTGTTTGCATAGTTCACCCAGCTTCCCCGCCACGCCGGCACAGACAGGGGCAACATAGAGGTCTGCAAACCCCCCCAACATGTGTTGGTTTGCAGGTGTGCTGCGGACACACAGTGATGGAAACACGGGGGCTACAGTGAAGGTTCCAGGCCTCCCCACTACCCCAGCACAAAGTGTATGATACAGGGGACTCTGTCCCACACTGTACCGGGAGTCGGCATCACCACAACGTCCACAGTAGCGTCAGCCGCAGCTGCCTGGGTGGGGGTGACAGTGCTGTTGGCACTCCTGTCCCCAGCGGCAGGTGTAAAAAAAAAAGTGTCTCCCATCGCAGCAGTATCCTGCGGCACCCCCACCCTGGCAAGAGCGAAAAAGGCACACAATAATAGATGGCCACCCCCCCATAATATGAGCCATGACATGAGCTGGCTCGTATATAAGCCACATATATTATTTGTGGCTGATGGTGTTGGGGGCTGCGGGTGGATGGGGAGGGTGGTGGGTGAAGGTTGCACTGGGTGTTGCTGGAGTGGCGAGAGGAGTGTTGTGCGCAGGCAGACAGGTGCGGGTGACGGGGCTGGTGAAGGGCAGAGGGAGCTGGCGTGGTAGTGAGGGAGGCTGGCGGTCTGGTGTTGGCCGCCTTCGTGAGAGAGTGTGTGCAGCGGTAGTGGGGAGGGGGGAGCGATGTGTGCGGCCCTGTCGCCCGCCGGAAGACAGGTGCGGGTGACGGGGCTGGTGAAGGACAGTGGGAGCTGGCCTGGTAGTGAGGGAGGCTGGCAGTCTGGTATCGGCCACCTCCGTGAGACAGTGTGTGCAGCGGTAGTGGGGAGCGGTGTGTGCGGGCTGGGTGTTAGCCGTGAGTGTGTGGCCGTGGCATGGCTGCACTCTTACAGATGGTAGGGGGGGTTAGCGGCGGGCTCGTGGTGGGGAAGGTGGGTGTGGTAGGTGGTGGTGGGTGTTTGCAGGGGACGGGTGGTGTGGGGTGAGGCTGTCTGGGTGTCCATGCTTACCTGGCAGTGTGATGCGTCAGTGCACTGCTGGCTTGTGGCTGGGAATGGTGTGTGCAATCTCTGGCTGCAGTGGCGCACGCAGGGGGGGTTTCCGAGTACCCAGAAACCCCCCCTGACGGACCAAGTTTTTTTTGTGGGCAGCAGAGCTCTTCACACACTGCCGCGGCCTGCTTCTCTGGCGAGAGGAGCTGGAGGCACTCATCAGCGACGGGCACTTGGAAGCTGCAGGCACTTCGCTTGCAGGAGAGACGGATATTTAGCAGCGGCAGGGGCTGCAGGATTTTGTCAGTCCCGGCATCGGTGGGGGATAGCAGGTGCCAGCAGCAGAAACGACCGCAGCGGTGAAGGCAGCGGGAGGCAGGCACCAAGAGCAGCGGGAGTTGCAGGTCCTCGGCAGCAGCAGCAGGCGGTGGGGAAGGTAGTGGAGAAGGCAGGCACTGGCAGTGGTGGAAGCGCAGTGTGAGTATGTATCATCATATAAATAGAGAGGAAGTATCAACAAGTACTGACTGAAAAGTCCTGGGAGGGCTGCCAGTAATGTGTGTGTGTGTGTGTGTGTGTGTGTGTGTGTGTGTGTGTGTGTGTGTTAGTGTTAACTCGCAGGTGTCGGGATCCTGACTGCCGTCATCCCAGTACCATCCCAAAACACATACCTATATTACATATATGTATACACACACATGCATACGTGTGTGTATGACTGTATATACATACGTGTGTGTGTGTGTGTATATATATATATATATATATATATCTATCTATCACATACTCTATCTGGAGTGGAAACCCCCCTTTACAAATCCTGCGTTTGCCCCTGGGCTGGTGGTCCCTTCTGCTATTGGTGTGTGCTGTGCTGCCACTGGGACAGGGCAGGAGCTGCTAAGTCCGCCCACGTCTGTGACTCCACCCAGCGTTAGAAAGCCAGGCACAGAGTCACAGGGCTAATATATAGGAGATTGGCGATGCAGGCAAGATGACTATAAATTGGGTAGAGAGTACAATTTACCTGCAGCCCTTTTTGAAAGATGGATAAGTGACGTTCACATGGACAGTTACTGCAGTATTGTAAGCAGGGGCATATTGACAGGAGGGGACCATTGTGCCACACCCTGCACCTAGATATAGCGCTAGGGACCCCAAATATACAGAGAGGCCATGACGCGGCTTTGGGGCTTATTCATATTATGGACCATACATAGTGTACAGTATATGGACTCTTACATAGTGTACAGTATATTATGGACCATACATAGTGTACAGTATATGGACTCTTACATAGTGTACAGTATATTATGGACCATACATAGTGTACAGTATATGGACTCTTACATAGTGTACAGTATATTATGGACCCTTTCATAGTGTACAGTATATGGACTTTTACATAGTGTACATTACAGGACTCTTACATAGTGTACAGTATAGTATAGACCGTTGCATAGTGTACTGTATATAGACCCTTTCATAGTGTACAGTATATGGACCCTTACATAGTGTACAGTATATTATGGACCCTTTCATAGTGTACAGTATATGGACTTTTACATAGTGTACAATATATGGACCCTTACATAGTGTTCAGTATATGGACTCTTACATAGTGTACAGTATATTATGGACCCTTACATAGTGTACAGTATATGGACTCTTACATAGTATACAGTATATGGACCGTCACATAGTGTACAGTATATGGACTCTTACATAGCATACAGTATATGGACTCTTACATAGTGTACAGTATATTATGGACCCTTACATAGTATACAGTATATGGACCCTTACATAGTGTATAGTATATGGACCCTTACATAGTGTACAGTATATGGACCCTTACATAGTGTACAGTATATTATGGACCCTTTCATAGTGTACAGTATATGGACTTTTACATAGTGTACAATATATGGACCCTTACATAGTGTTCAGTATATGGACTCTTACATAGTGTACAGTATATTATGGACCCTTACATAGTGTACAGTATATGGACTCTTACATAGTATACAGTATATGGACCGTTACATAGTGTACAGTATATGGACTCTTACATAGTATACAGTATATGGACCCTTACATAGTGTACAGTATATGGACCCTTACATAGTGTACAATATATTATGGACCCTTTCATAGTGTACAGTATATGGACTTTTACATAGTGTACAATATATGGACCGTTACATAGTGTACAGTATATGGACTCTTACATAGCATACAGTATATGGACCCTTACATAGTGTACAGTATATGGACCCTTACATAGTGTACAGTATATTATGGACCCTTTCATAGTGTACAGTATATGGACTTTTACATAGTGTACAATATATGGACCCTTACATAGTGTTCAGTATATGGACTCTTACATAGTGTACAGTATATTATGGACCCTTACATAGTGTACAGTATATGGACTCTTACATAGCATACAGTATATGGACTCTTACATAGCATACAGTATATGGACTCTTACATAGTATACAGTATATTATGGACCCTTACATAGTGTACAGTATATGGACTCTTACATAGTGTACAGTATATTATGGACCCTTACATAGTGTACAGTATATGGACTCTTACATAGTATACAGTATATGGACCGTTACATAGTGTACAGTATATGGACTCTTACATAGCATACAGTATATGGACTCTTACATAGTATACAGTATATTATGGACCCTTACATAGTGTTCAGTATATGGACTCTTACATAGTGTACAGTATATTATGGACCCTTACATAGTGTACAGTATATGGACTCTTACATAGTATACAGTATATGGACCGTCACATAGTGTACAGTATATGGACTCTTACATAGCATACAGTATATGGACTCTTACATAGTGTACAGTATATTATGGACCCTTACATAGTATACAGTATATGGACCCTTACATAGTGTATAGTATATGGACCCTTACATAGTGTACAGTATATGGACCCTTACATAGTGTACAGTATATTATGGACCATACATAGTGTACAGTATATGGACTCTTACATAGTGTACAGTATATGGACTCTTACATAGTGTACAGTATATGGACTCTTACATAGTGTACAGTATATTATGGACCCTTACATAGTGTACAGTATATGGACTCTTACATAGTGTACAGTATATGGACTCTTACATAGTGTACAGTATATTATGGACCCTTACATAGTGTACAATATATGGACCCTTACATAGTGTTCAGTATATGGACACTTACATAGTGTACAGTATATGGACCCTTACATAGTGTACAGTATATGGACTCTTACATAGTGTTCAGTATATGGACTCTTACATAGTGTACAGTATATTATGGACCCTTACATAGTGTACAGTATATGGACTCTTACATAGCATACAGTATATGGACTCTTACATAGTGTACAGTATATTATGGACCCTTACATAGTATACAGTATATGGACCCTTACATAGTGTATAGTATATGGACCATACATAGTGTACAGTATATGGACCCTTACATAGTGTACAATATATTATGGACCATACATAGTGTACAGTATATGGACTCTTAGATAGTGTACAGTATATGGACCCTTACATAGTGTACAGTATATAGACTCTTACATAGGGTACAGTATATGGACTCTTACATAGCGGTACTATATAACAGGGAAGTAGCAGGTACAATACGGACAGTGATGAATGTGTGATAACCTTAGCTAGAACAAGTAATGGTGAAGAACACTACTGTATATGCTGCATCTGGAGGCTGTAGTGGGGATTACATTAACAGGAAGAAACTGTACATCCATCACAATAAATCACATTGTGGCTGAGAAACAATACTGATTACATTGTCCATATGTCGTCAGATGCATTTCTTTTTCCAACAAAGTCCCTGTAGGTGTTTCATATTGTTCTACACCATAATTCTCTGAAATGTCTCAGCATTGTGTAAACAATCTTACACATACATACATACATACATACATACATACATACATACATACATACACAGTATCTATCTATCTATCTATCTATCTATCTATCTATCTATCTATCTATCTATCTATCTACTTGTATACGGAGCAGAGATAAAGTCAATCAAATCTTTTCATGTTTTGATAAATGCACGAAGATTACACTATGGCAGAAAGGAAACTGTAGATTTTTAGTATTTGTTGTATGTTCCATATGGTGAAAGTTGTGGGACACTGTACGTGCTCATTACATGGGGAAGTCTGTAAACAAATATTCCAGTATTGGGCTTAAATTTCATATCAACCTTTATTTATCTATTATCTTATAGGTCAATCATATGTAGTCTTCATTCACCGTGAACTGAATGGCTTTTAATAGTCCTGCTATTACTTTTATTTAAAAAAGTATCCCTACAGTAGTGTGTGTGTACCTCTAGTTGGGAATAGATTGTAAGCTCCACTGAACAGGGACGGATGTGAATGGCCAAATACTCTCTGTAAAGAGCTGCAGAATATGCAGTGGTGCCAAGAGCGAGGGGGAGTATGTACTATTTAACTGTGTCCAGGCCTGAAGGAGGGGCCCAGCAGTGGCCCAAGTCCTCCCTTCCCCTTACCTGGCAGCAGTAGCTGCAGTGCTTTTCCTCAGCCCAGCACATACTGCTGTGTGCTGTGTGCTGGGCTGCAGTGTGACCAGACAGGCGCTTAGAATACGATTTTTAATGTATTTTTTTTCTAAGTGGGCAGGGCCATGCCTCCCGTGATTAGGCCACGCCCCTGGAAAAGTACCTGGGCCCGGCCAGGCTCTCTACTGCCCTGGGAATATGTATGTGCTACATCAATAACTGCTAATGAATAATAATAATAATAATAATAATAATAAAAACTGGAACATACATTAAAGTGACAGAGGCAAAAACCAGCAGAACAAGTACAGAGAACAATATATAAAACAACAATATAAAAATGGAAACAAAGAAATACAGATGGAGCCTCCGTTATTTTGGCTCCCTGTGTGACTAGGCGCGCCCGCCTGGGCTCACCTAGTCACAGTGAGCGCCTCCGTCTGGACAGGAGCACGTGCTCGTACGGAGACGCTCTCCATTCACTTTAATGGAGAGCGTCTTCGTCCGCGTGCCCGGACAGAGACGGTCTGAATGGGAAGCGGCTCGTGCACTACCGCTGTGACTAGGCGGACGGATCGCCTAGTCATGCGGGGAGTGCATTCCTGCGCCTCAGCCAGCAAAGATAACGCTGGCTCCATCTGTAGTAATGACAATATCTAAAAAAAAGACACACAGATATCAGCAAATATGGATGTATCCTCATACACCGTGGTCTCAGTCACGCCAAGCAGCCCCTCTGAAAGCACCAGGTCCCAGGCAACATGGCCGCTATGAGAGACTTATTTGCTCCTTTGATTGCACGGACCAATTTGATGAGTGACACTTGTACACGACCAGGGATTAGTCCCTGGTGGTATAGCGGTGACTTACCTGGTACGGTGAGAGCACAGAAGTCCCAGAACAATCACTTTAAGTCAACGAAAGAGCTACAAATGTACCAACAAATGTACCAGAACAACTGCATTTATAGGAGGTCATTCCGAGTTGATCGCTAGCTGCCGTTGTTCGCAGTGCAGCGATCAGGCTAAAAATCGGCATTTCTGCGCATGCACCGCAACGCACACGCACATCATATGGTTACAAAGCCCGTTGTGGTTGTGCACAGGTTCTAGCTAAGTTTTCAGTCGCACTGACGGCCGCAAGAAGATTGACAGGAAGGGGGCGTTTCTGGGTGTCAACTGACCATTTTCAGGTAGTGTTTGCAAAAACACAGGCGTGTCTGAAAAAACGCAGGCGTGGCCGGGCGTTCGCTGGGCGGGTGTATGATGTCAAATCCGGACACGAATAGGCTGAAGTGATCGCAAGCGCTGAGTAGGTTCAGAGCTACTCTGAAACTGCACAAACTGTTTTTGCAGAGCGCGGCTGCACAAGCGTTCGCACATCTGCTAAGCTAAAATACACTCCCCAGTGGGCGGCGGCATAGCGTTTGCTCGGCTGCTAAAACTAGCGAGCGAGCGATCAGCTCGGAATGACCCCCATAGTACACCCATGATAGTGTGACAGAAGGTGGGTGTAAGTGACTGTGAGGTTTCTGTAGCATTGAACGCATATGGACACTGTTAGTAGCAAGTGCTATACACATAATAGTCTATGTCTACACAGTGTTACTAATGAATAATAAAGATGCTGTTATACTTCAGAGGAGCCGTCAGGAGACAGAGACAGGTAATAGCATTACTGCTATTTATAGTAGAGATGAGCGCCTGAAATTTTTCGGGTTTTGTGTTTTGGTTTTGGGTTCGGTTCCGCGGCCGTGTTTTGGGTTCGAACGCGTTTTGGCAAAACCTCACCGAATTTTTTTTGTCGGATTCGGGTGTGTTTTGGATTCGGGTGTTTTTTTCAAAAAACACTAAAAAACAGCTTAAATCATAGAATTTGGGGGTCATTTTGATCCCAAAGTATATTAACCTCAAAAACCATAATTTCCACTCATTTTCAGTCTATTCTGAATACCTCACACCTCACAATATTATTTTTAGTCCTAAAATTTGCACCGAGGTCGCTGTGTGAGTAAGATAAGCGACCCTAGTGGCCGACACAAACACCGGGCCCATCTAGGAGTGGCACTGCAGTGTCACGCAGGATGTCCCTTCCAAAAAACCCTCCCCAAACAGCACATGACGCAAAGAAAAAAAGAGGCGCAATGAGGTAGCTGTGTGAGTAAGATTAGCGACCCTAGTGGCCGACACAAACACCGGGCCCATCTAGGAGTGGCACTGCAGTGTCACGCAGGATGTCCCTTCCAAAAAACCCTCCCCAAACAGCACATGACGCAAAGAAAAAAAGAGGCGCAATGAGGTAGCTGACTGTGTGAGTAAGATTAGCGACCCTAGTGGCCGACACAAACACCGGGCCCATCTAGGAGTGGCACTGCAGTGTCACGCAGGATGTCCCTTCCAAAAAAACCTCCCCAATCAGCACATGATGCAAAGAAAAAGAAAAGAAAAAAGAGGTGCAAGATGGAATTGTCCTTGGGCCCTCCCACCCACCCTTATGTTGTATAAACAAAACAGGACATGCACACTTTAACCAACCCATCATTTCAGTGACAGGGTCTGCCACACGACTGTGACTGATATGACGGGTTGGTTTGGACCCCCCCAAAAAAGAAGCAATTAATCTCTCCTTGCACAAACTGGCTCTACAGAGGCAAGATGTCCACCTCATCTTCACCCTCCGATATATCACCGTGTACATCCCCCTCCTCACAGATTATCAATTCGTCCCCACTGGAATCCACCATCTCTGCTCCCTGTGTACTTTGTGGAGGCAATTGCTGCTGGTCAATGTCTCCGCGGAGGAATTGATTATAATTCATTTTAATGAACATCATCTTCTCCACATTTTCTGGATGTAACCTCGTACGCCGATTGCTGACAAGGTGAGTGGCGGCACTAAACACTCTTTCGGAGTACACACTTGTGGGAGGGCAACTTAGGTAGAATAAAGCCAGTTTGTGCAAGGGCCTCCAAATTGCCTCTTTTTCCTGCCAGTATAAGTACGGACTGTGTGACGTGCCTACTTGGATGCGGTCACTCATATAATCCTCCACCATTCTATCAATGTTGAGAGAATCATATGCAGTGACAGTAGACGACATGTCCGTAATCGTTGTCAGGTCCTTCAGTCCGGACCAGATGTCAGCATCAGCAGTCGCTCCAGACTGCCCTGCATCACCACCAGCGGGTGGGCTCGGAATTCTGAGCCTTTTCCTCGCACCCCCAGTTGCGGGAGAATGTGAAGGAGGAGATGTTGACAGGTCGCGTTCCGCTTGACTTGACAATTTTGTCACCAGCAGGTCTTTCAACCCCAGCAGACCTGTGTCTGCCGGAAAGAGAGATCCAAGGTAGGCTTTAAATCTAGGATCGAGCACGGTGGCCAAAATGTAGTGCTCTGATTTCAACAGATTGACCACCCGTGAATCCTTGTTAAGCGAATTAAGGGCTGCATCCACAAGTCCCACATGCCTAGCGGAATCGCTCCCTTTTAGCTCCTTCTTCAATGCCTCCAGCTTCTTCTGCAAAAGCCTGATGAGGGGAATGACCTGACTCAGGCTGGCAGTGTCTGAACTGACTTCACGTGTGGCAAGTTCAAAGGGCATCAGAACCTTGCACAACGTTGAAATCATTCTCCACTGCACTTGAGACAGGTGCATTCCACCTACTATATCATGCTCAATTGTATAGGCTTGAATGGCCTTTTGCTGCTCCTCCAACCTCTGAAGCATATAGAGGGTTGAATTCCACCTCGTTACCACTTCTTGCTTCAGATGATGGCAGGGCAGGTTCAGTAGTTTTTGGTGGTGCTCCAGTCTTCTGTACGTAGTGCCTGTACGCCGAAAGTGTCCCGCAATTTTTCTGGCCACCGACAGCATCTCTTGCACGCCCCTGTCGTTTTTAAAAAAATTCTGCACCACCAAATTCAAGGTATGTGCAAAACATGGGACGTGCTGGAATTTGCCCATATTTAATGCACACACAATATTGCTGGCGTTGTCCGATGCCACAAATCCACAGGAGAGTCCAATTGGGGTAAGCCATTCCGCGATGATCTTCCTCAGTTGCCGTAAGAGGTTTTCAGCTGTGTGCGTATTCTGGAAAGCGGTGATACAAAGCGTAGCCTGCCTAGGAAAGAGTTGGCGTTTGCGAGATGCTGCTACTGGTGCCGCCGCTGCTGTTCTTGCGGCGGGAGTCCATACATCTACCCAGTGGGCTGTCACAGTCATATAGTCCTGACCCTGCCCTGCTCCACTTGTCCACATGTCCGTGGTTAAGTGGACATTGGGTACAACTGCATTTTTTAGGACACTGGTGAGTCTTTTTCTGACGTCCGTGTACATTCTCGGTATCGCCTGCCTAGAGAAGTGGAACCTAGATGGTATTTGGTAACGGGGGCACACTGCCTCAATAAATTGTCTAGTTCTCTGTGAACTAACGGCGGATACCGGACGCACGTCTAACACCAACATAGTTGTCAAGGACTCAGTTATCCGCTTTGCAGTAGGATGACTGCTGTGATATTTCATCTTCCTCGCAAAGGACTGTTGAACAGTCAATTGCTTACTGGAAGTAGTACAAGTGGGCTTACGACTTCCCCTCTGGGATGACCATCGACTCCCAGCGGCAACAACAGCAGCGCCAGCAGCAGTAGGCGTTACACGCAAGGATGCATCGGAGGAATCCCAGGCAGGAGAGGACTCGTCAGAATTGCCAGTGACATGGCCTGCAGGACTATTGGCATTCCTGGGGAAGGAGGAAATTGACACTGAGGGAGTTGGTGGGGTGGTTTGCGTGAGCTTGGTTACAAGAGGAAGGGATTTACTGGTCAGTGGACTGCTTCCGCTGTCACCCAAAGTTTTTGAACTTGTCACTGACTTATTATGAATGCGCTGCAGGTGACGTATAAGGGAGGATGTTCCGAGGTGGTTAACGTCCTTACCCCTACTTATTACAGCTTGACAAAGGGAACACACGGCTTGACACCTGTTGTCCGCATTTCTGGTGAAATACCTCCACACCGAAGAGCTGATTTTTTTGGTATTTTCACCTGGCATGTCAACGGCCATATTCCTCCCACGGACAACAGGTGTCTCCCCGGGTGCCTGACTTAAACAAACCACCTCACCATCAGAATCCTCCTGGTCAATTTCCTCCCCAGCGCCAGCAACACCCATATCCTCCTCATCCTGGTGTACTTCAACACTGACATCTTCAATCTGACTATCAGGAACTGGACTGCGGGTGCTCCTTCCAGCACTTGCAGGGGGCGTGCAAATGGTGGAAGGCGCATGCTCTTCACGTCCAGTGTTGGGAAGGTCAGGCATCGCAACCGACACAATTGGACTCTCCTTGTGGATTTGGGATTTCGAAGAATGCACAGTTCTTTGCTGTGCTGCTTTTGCCAGCTTGAGTCTTTTCATTTTTCTAGCGAGAGGCTGAGTGCTTCCATCCTCATGTGAAGCTGAACCACTAGCCATGAACATAGGCCAGGGCCTCAGCCGTTCCTTGCCACTCCGTGTGGTAAATGGCATATTGGCAAGTTTACGCTTCTCCTCCGACAATTTTATTTTAGGTTTTGGAGTCCTTTTTTTACTGATATTTGGTGTTTTGGATTTGACATGCTCTGTACTATGACATTGGGCATCGGCCTTGGCAGACGACGTTGCTGGCATTTCATCGTCTCGGCCATGACTAGTGGCAGCAGCTTCAGCACGAGGTGGAAGTGGATCTTGATCTTTCCCTAATTTTGGAACCTCAACATTTTTGTTCTCCATATTTTAATAGGCACAACTAAAAGGCACCTCAGGTAAACAATGGAGATGGATGGATTGGATACTAGTATACAATTATGGACGGGCTGCCGAGTGCCGACACAGAGGTAGCCACAGCCGTGAACTACCGCACTGTACTGTGTCTGCTGCTAATATAGACTGGTTGATAAAGAGATAGTATACTCGTAACTAGTATGTATGTATAAAGAAAGAAAAAAAAACCACGGTTAGGTGGTATATACAATTATGGACGGGCTGCCGAGTGCCGACACAGAGGTAGCCACAGCCGTGAACTACCGCACTGTACTGTGTCTGCTGCTAATATATAGACTGGTTGATAAAGAGATAGTATACTCGTAACTAGTATGTATGTATAAAGAAAAAAAAAAAAACCACGGTTAGGTGGTATATACAATTATGGACGGGCTGCCGAGTGCCGACACAGAGGTAGCCACAGCCGTGAACTACCGCACTGTACTGTGTCTGCTGCTAATATAGACTGGTTGATAAAGAGATAGTATACTCGTAACTAGTATGTATGTATAAAGAAAGAAAAAAAAACCACGGTTAGGTGGTATATACAATTATGGACGGGCTGCCGAGTGCCGACACAGAGGTAGCCACAGCCGTGAACTACCGCACTGTACTGTGTCTGCTGCTAATATATAGACTGGTTGATAAAGAGATAGTATACTCGTAACTAGTATGTATGTATAAAGAAAGAAAAAAAAACCACGGTTAGGTGGTATATACAATTATGGACGGGCTGCCGAGTGCCGACACAGAGGTAGCCACAGCCGTGAACTACCGCACTGTACTGTGTCTGCTGCTAATATATAGACTGGTTGATAAAGAGATAGTATACTCGTAACTAGTATGTATGTATAAAGAAAGAAAAAAAAACCACGGTTAGGTGGTATATACAATTATGGACGGGCTGCCGAGTGCCGACACAGAGGTAGCCACAGCCGTGAACTACCGCACTGTACTGTGTCTGCTGCTAATATAGACTGGTTGATAAAGAGATAGTATACTACTAATATTATATATACTGGTGGTCAGGTCACTGGTCACTAGTCACACTGGCAGTGGCACTCCTGCAGCAAAAGTGTGCACTGTTTAATTTTAATATAATATTATGTACTCCTGGCTCCTGCTATAACCTATAACTGGCACTGCAGTAGTGCTCCCCAGTCTCCCCCACAATTATAAGCTGTGTGAGCTGAGCAGTCAGACAGATATATAATATATATAGATGATGCAGCACACTGGCCTGAGCCTGAGCAGTGCACACAGATATGGTATGTGACTGACTGAGTCACTGTGTGTATCGCTTTTTTCAGGCAGAGAACGGATATATTAAATAAACTGCACTGTGTGTCTGGTGGTCACTCACTATATAATATATTATGTACTCCTGGCTCCTGCTATAACCTATAACTGGCACTGCAGTAGTGCTCCCCAGTCTCCCCCACAATTATAAGCTGTGTGAGCTGAGCAGTCAGACAGATATATATAATATTATATATAGATATTATGATAATAGATGATGCAGCACACTGGCCTGAGCCTGAGCAGTGCACACAGATATGGTATGTGACTGAGTCACTGTGTGCTGTGTATCGCTTTTTTCAGGCAGAGAACGGATTATAAATAAAACTGGTGGTCACTATCAGCAAAACTCTGCACTGTACTGAGTACTCCTAATGCTCCCCAAAATTAGTAAATCAAGTGTCTCTCTAATCTATTCTAAACGGAGAGGACGCCAGCCACGTCCTCTCCCTATCAATCTCAATGCACGTGTGAAAAATGGCGGCGACGCGCGGCTCCTTATATAGAATCCGAGTCTCGCGATAGAATCCGAGCCTCGCGAGAATCCGACAGCGTCATGATGACGTTCGGGCGCGCTCGGGTTAACCGAGCAAGGCGGGAAGATCCGAGTCGCTCGGACCCGTGAAAAAAAACATGAAGTTCTGGCGGGTTCGGATTCAGAGAAACCGAACCCGCTCATCTCTAATTTATAGTTCCAATGAACTTATTGGAAATGGAACTGTACACAACTGAATGTTTGTATCATTGGAAAGACATAGCAGCCAGAACAAGACTTCTTGAGCTGCCTGGTGAGATGCACAGCAGTCGGCTAAAGATTTTCTGGTGAGACTAACCGAATTCACAGAGTCCAATTTCTGCCTACTAAGTGAAGCTAATTATTTCTGGAGGGACAATAGTTTTTTCTTTCCTGAAGTTGGTCTGCACCATATTCAACACTGGAACTCAGTGGAATAGAGATACATACTGTATCTTCTACTACTAAACCTCAACTGTTCACAGGGCAGTCACCATGGAGAGGGGAGGTGCAGGAGCAGTGGAGTATGGAACATGGGCTTGCCAGTGGGCTCAGACTTGCTCGGGGGCCACTGGCCCACCAATGATTCCAGGTCTTTCCCAGGGGTGCATCTCTGCCCAGAAAGAGGAATGACAGACCTGGGTGATGGTAGAGTCTCAGCCAAATCAGTGGGACAGTCACACCTGCCCAAAAAAGTATGAACCAAAATAACTATGCATACTAAGGGGGGTGGGGGGGGGCTATTCTTCTCCCTACACAACTGGCCCAGGCCCCTTAAACAAGCACAGGCCAGGGTAATTAGTACCCTGACCCCTAGCCTCTCAGTCTTGACTTCACACCATTTTGCTTTCCAATTTAGATAATTGAATATTATAAACTAAATTAATATTTCTTTCGTAGCCAATCAGAAGTGGCTGTCATTTGTCATCATCATCATTTCATATTTTGTACGACAAGTTGAGCACCCGCAAGTGTTACCCTTCCTAGTAGGCACATATGCATCTTTTTTTGTGGCCTACATGGGATGGATCAACGTGAGCAGATCTTTATTGTACTTGGCCAACTCTTGCAGATCCCCTCCATTCTCTACTCCACCACTCTAAGTGGAAGGAGGCGTAAGCACAATCTGTGTCCTCCTCTACATAGGCAAAGATGGGTAAGAATGTTCTGTGTGCAAATGTGGTGAAAGAAAAGCCCAATTTGCACCAAGAAATGTGTTTAAACTCTCTGTAAACCATTATACTGTATGTTCCTAGCTGTGTCTTCCAATTCCCTTGCCATCCTCTAAATATTGTCTTTTATAGATGTGGATATCAAATAGAAACAACATTCTCATGGATAAAGAAAGAACACACATGGTCATAAAGATGGCAAATAGGATCCATGGGCATGGATGCAAGATATAGGAAAAGCAATATTCACTTCTCAAGGTTTGCACAGAAGTACAGGGCAGAAGAAGTTGGGAGGGTCACACTTATAAGGTTTCAAGAGCATAGAAACTGAAAGATCACTTTTGGCCATAAGCAATGAATGTCAGGGAAAAATCATGTGCAACTCTGATGTGATACTAGCCCTCTTATGTGTCAGATTTCTTGTTGTTTATGGAGTGTTAGGAAGAATTATTTTTAGTATAAATCTCGTCTTATTTTGCCACCTTTTTAGAGATAACTAGCTGTCCTACCCGTTATTCGCACGGGAGTTTCTGATTTTCACGGTTGTAACTATAAATGAGTGTTGAAAATTTGCTAAATCTATAGAGCTGTAAATTTGAAGTGTCTTAATGTAAGTAAATATTAATCCATTGTTCTTGGCGCTACTCAAGGAGCACCCGTAGCAGATACGGTAAAAAGTGACAGGACCATTTTTGGTAGTTTATTAAATTCTGCACACTGGAGGTGCAATCCAAATTTCTATCCGATTGTCCGTTTGGCTGTTATCGTTCACGCAATGCAAGCCACGTATTGGTAATGATGTCATTATGTCAACCCCTTTTTCATTCCCTAGAGGAGGTTTATAAAAATTCTAATTACGTATTTGTTCTATTTCCCACCTGAAGAATACGGGAGGTAGTTACGTAACTGATGGTCATATGGTAACTGGCGGTCTCCTGACCGCCGATCACGCATACCAATCCCAAAGAATACCTATGTTAATTTTCATCGTCGTAACATATCGAGAAGTAAGATAATTAATTAAGAGTCAGTGAGTGAGTGAGGGCATTCGCATTTATATATATAGATTGGGAAATTAAATATCCAAATAACATTCCTTAATCTCAAGATTTTCATACCCTTCTATTTAAAGCAGTTTATTTAAAATGAATTACACAATTATCTTGTTGACGTACAACAGCAGCTACATACTAAGTATTGCTTGAGAAGCTATACTGGAGGAAAGGTAGGTGCAGGGCCGGTGCAAGGTATCTTTGCACCCTAGGCAAAGCTTCAGCCTAGCGCCCCCTAACCTGCAATAATTTACCATTCCCCTTAGCCTAACCCTAAGCCTCCCCGGCATATTCATTTTCAGGATGCCAACTGTCGGGAGTCTGGAGCCGCCAGGATTCCGTCCGCCGGGATACCAACTACATCCCTTTAATTGTATGGGTTTATATACATATACAGGTTGAGTCTCCCTTATCCAAAATGCTTGGGACCAGAGGTACTTTGGATATCGGATTTTTCCGTATTTTGGAATAATTGCCTACCATAGTGAGATATCATGGTGATGGGACCTAAATCTAAGCACAGAATGCATTTATGTTACATATACACCTTATACACACAGCCTGAAGGTCATTTTAGCCAATATTTTTTATAACTTTGTGCATTAAACAAAGTGTGTGTACATTCACACAATTCATTTATGTTTCATATACACCTTATACACACAGCCTGAAGGTCATTTAATACAATATTTTTAATAACTCTGTGTAATAAACAAAGTTTGGGTACATTGAGACATCAAAAAACAAAGGTTTCACTATCTCACTCTCACTCAAAAAAGTCCGTATTTCGAAATATTCCGTATTTCGGAATATATGGATATGGGATACTCAACCTGCATATGCACAGACATACAAATATTTGTATGCTCCTTATTGTGTTCCATCCTCCCATCTAAAAGTGAATTACTGACCAGCATAAAGGGGCTAATTCAGTCCTGATCGCTGCTGTGCGTTTTCGCTCAGCGGGCGATCAGGTCTGAACTGCGCATGTGCCGCAGTGCACATGTGCATGCCAGAGATGCGACCGGCATCTCAGCCCAGCGATCACCTCTGCCTGATTGATAGGCAGAGCGTTTGCTGGGCGGGAGGGGGCGGGCCGGCGGCGTTTGGCCGCCTCTTTGGGGGCATGGCCCAGGCAACGCAGGCGTGCCTGGATCGTGCGGGGGGCGGGCCGCGGTGGCTGCATGATGTCACACGCAGCCACTGCGACCCAGGAAGCGATGAGTAGCTCCCTGCCAGCGTGCAGGAGCTGCGCTGTTAGGGAGCTACTCCGCAGGTACAAAAGCATTGCCGCTGTGCGATGATTTTGTACCTGTGCGGGGGAGCAGAGCCAGACATGTGGGGCGGACTGGCCCTGTGCTGGGCGTCCCCCCGCATGTCTGTGAATCTGATCATAGCACACTGACGATCAGGTCTGAATTAGGCCCAAAGGGCGGTATTCAAATGATATACTGTATCACTCCAAATTTCCTTTCTAAAATGATCCCCGTTATTGCGCATATCGCACCTAAAGTAATCAGGTTTAGCTGTGTAAAGGGTTGGGTGCCTCGCTATCCCGGGAGTAGAGAGCTGAAGTGATGATACCACGCCCCCGAGGGCAGAAACAGAATGGGTTTGGAAGGGGGTGAAAAGAATTGAATACCGCCCTAAGAGACATTCTTGAGTTTTTTTGCTAGATGAATTCAGTGGTGCCCCCCCCAGTGGCCGGCGCCCCTAGGCAGCCGCCTAAAGCTGCCTAATGGTAGAGCCGGCCCTGGGTAGGTGGCACTGTATCTTAAATTGTCACTGTATATTCTTTCTCTGCTGTGATAGTGTACTCTCTTCTTCAACAATTTGTCTTGTTAATCCTCTTTGTTTTAAAGATTTACATGTACTGTTCACTGTAAAATCTTTCCTTGTGTGTGTGATGCTTGATCAAGAAAACATATTTTGCAACACATCTAAGATAAAAAATATCCCAATTACTCTCTCTTGGGAACGTGTGGCTAATCAGAATCTGGACATTAAATTATTCTGTCTTCACCTATGGCAGTGGTTTCCAAATGTGGTCCTCAAGGCACCCCAACAGTCCAGGTTTTAGGAATATCCCTGCTTGGTCACAAATGGTATAATCAAACTGAGGTACTAATTAAGGAGCCCATTTACTGCATCTATCTGTTTTAGGGGGAGATGTACTAAGCAGTGATAAAAGTGGAGAAGTGAGCCAGTGGAGAAGTTGCCCATGGCAATACTTTTGTATTATGCAAATTATAAATGTTACGTCAATGCTGATTGGTTGCCATGGGCAACTTCTCCACTGGCTCACTTCTCCACTTTTATCCCTGCTTAGTACATTTCCTCCTTAGCTATTTAAAATGTGTTGCATATGTTAAATGGTGCTCCAGCGAATCAGCTCCTAACTGTCATTTTTCAAAAACATGACAGGGGCTGATTGGCTGGAGCGCTATTTATCATACGCAACGAGTTTTAAGTAGCTAAAACTCTTTCATAAATGGGCCTCTAAGTCACCTGAGCCTAAGCATGCATATCCTTAAAACTTGGACTGTTGGAATGCCTTGAGCACTGTGTTTGGGAACCACTGTCCTGTGGCATTCACTTTGTGGTTTTAATTTAATAACCATATCAGCTTACTTATTTAAATTGCACATTGTTACGGAGTTTATTGGTTTTGCCTGCACTTACCACTTCATTATAACTTTACTTTACCAATGTGACAGAATTTTTATGCAGCCAGCTATCTACAGGGGATCAAGACAGTTGATCTCCGTGTGGAAATTCTACAATATATTCTAATTAATGTGCACAAATTAAGCTCATACTTCCAGTCAGTGGCATGTTTTTTTAGTCTACTGAGAATACTTATCATATTGATAGAATTTTTTGACACTGTTACCTATTACAATTATTCTAAGTTCCATTTCATCTCCTCTGTAGGTTTAACATGAGCTTCGGAAAGATTTTAAATCATGATATCCCTAAATAATCCATCCAACCATTCTTTATTTTTTGGATGTAACATGAAAGGGGCATAATTCTGATACAACCATTTTTTTTTTTTTAACTCTTTAGAAAATTGTTTCCATGATGACAATTTATTATCGGAAGTAAATCATTTTTGATACAGCAACGTTTAGCAACTATGATATTTCCTTTTGCAACTACATCCGCAAATTTGCCTGTGTTTTTGGGTGGATTAGCATGTGAAAACTCATTGAGAAGCCGGGTGAATTGGGGTGTTCCATGATAGAGGTAGGCTATGCGCCCTTGTGTAACATGTTTTGAACTTGCATATAAAAACAAATTGTCATTTGGGCCCTCATTCCGAGTCGTTCGCTCGGTATTTTTCTTCGCATCGCAGCGTTTTTCTGCTTAGTACGCATGCGCAATGTTCGCACTGCGACTGCGCCAAGTAATTTTGCTATGAAGATAGTATTTTTATTCACGGCTTTTTCTTCGCTCCGGCGATCGTAGTGTGATTGACAGGAAATGGGTGTTACTGGGCGGAAACACGGCGTTATATGGGCGTGTGGATAAAAACGCTACCGTTTCCGGAAAAAACGCGGGAGTGGCTGGAGAAACGGTGGAGTGTCTGGGCGAACGCTGGGTGTGTTTGTGACGTCAAACCAGGATCGACAAGCACTGAACTGATCGCAGATGCCGAGTAAGGTTGAAGCTACTCAGAAACTGCTAAGTAGTTTGTAATCGCAATATTGCGAATACATCGTTCGCAATTTTAAGAAGCTAAGATTCACTCCCAGTAGGCGGCGGCTTAGCGTGTGTAACTCTGCTAAAATCGCCTTGCGAGCGAACAACTCGGAATGAGGGCCTTTGTTCTATGAGATTTTCGTTAAGGGTCCAAGGCAGGGGCGGCTCTAGAGGTGGGGCTGCAGGTCAGTTCAAATTTCAAATAGAGGAGTCACACCAACTGACACCAACTGCCATTTCAAACTGACTCACTGGCAGTTGGTGTGGCTCCTCTATTTGAAATTTGAACTGACCTGCAGTCCAACCTCTGGTGCTGCCCCTGGGTCACTCCCAGCATAAGTTTTGCACATCCTCCTCCTATACTTTTATTGGGTCTTTTGAACGCCTTGCAGTGGCATGATACATGGAAACGCACATACATAGGCACAGTTCTACAAATGTAATAAACATGCGGAGATACATCATAGTGACACATGTAATAAATACAATCCCAGTGTCTCCTCAGTGTCGTGATTGATTTAAGACATAAATGCAGCTTATTCGGCTGTGTGTTAGGAGAAACAAGTTGGATGAATGATGAAGGAAGTGATGTTCATATATCAAAGTGTTTATCCTCTGAGGACCAGGTGAGGAGTAATAGCCGCACTCCACAGTGGCGCAAATACAGTTCATAGATGGATTCATTCACCATATTGAAACATGTCTAAGAAAAGGTTGAAATGAATGAAGTGGGAAATTCTAGGGGTACTAAAGCTTCTAAAACAGAGAATTTGTGATGTTTGCCCATAGCAACCAGTCAGATTCTGTCTATCATTTCTCTATTGCCTTTTAGAAAATGATAAACAGCATATAATTGGTTGCTATGGGCAACATCACTAACTCTCTGTTTTAGAAGCTTTAGAAAATGTACCCTCTAGATCTGGCAGGACACTGAGGTACCATTTTTATGCAAACCAGCAAATGGACGTACACAGCGTTTTTACAGATACGATTGCCCAAACCAGTGGCGGAACTAGCGAGCGGTGGGCCCAGGTGCGACAAAATGCTTTGCCCCCCCCACACACACACACACATCCCATCCAAGTCCACCCCCTCACCTCTGGAGAGGATCTGGTGAGGGGGACCTGCTCAGGGCCAGAGAAATGGATACCTAGCAACAGTGCCGTAACTAGACATTTTAGCACTGTGTGAAAGAAGAAACGGCATCGGAGCCCCACCCCTGCATGCAAAACAGGGGCAGTGCGCGCCTTAGGCGCGCGCAAAAATACATAGTGGCGTGGCTTCGTGGGGAAGGGGTGTGGCCACAAAATAATACCAATTCATAAAACGGTGCACAGTAGTCTCCATTCTTCAAATTACGCTGCACAGTAGCACCACTACACCAGGTAGAGACCCTTTTACACCTTACAGCGGACAGATTCCTCTTTTTACACATTACGGCAGACAGCGTCCCCCTTTTTACACATTACGGCAGACAGCGTCCCCCTTTTTTACACATAACGGCAGACAGCGTGCCCTTGTTAAACATAGCAGCAGACAGCGTACACTTTTTACACATAACGGCAGACAGCAGGCCCTTGTTAAACATAGCGGCAGACAGCGTACACTTTTTACACATAACGGCAGACAGCGTCCCCCTTTTTACACATTACGGCAGACAGCGTGCACTTTTTACACATAACGGCAGACAGCGTCCCCTTTTTACACATTACGGCAGACAGCGTGCCCTTGTTACACATTACGGCAGACAGCGTCCCCCTTTTTACACATTACAGCAGGCAGATTCCCCCTTTTTACACATAGCGGCAGGCAGATTCCCCATTTTTACACATAGCGGCAGGCAGTCCCCCCTTTTTACACATTGCGGCAGGCAGATTACCCTTTTTACACATTGCGGCAGGCAGTCCCCCATTTTTACACATAGCGGCAGGCAGTCCCAACAAAGAAAGAAAGACAGAAAGAAAGAGACAGAAAGAAAGAGACAGAAAGAAAGAAGAATTATACTTACCCTTTCCGCTGGCTCAGGCTCCTCGGTGCAGCATCAGACGATTCCCAGGCAGGAGAGAAGGAGGAGGAGGGAGGTGGAGGAGGGAGCCGCAGCAGCGCTGTGTTATTGGTGGAGGCGCTGCTGCCCCTCTGCTTCACTATAGGCTGTTCTCGGAAGACAGCCTATAGTGAAGCAGAGGGGCAGCAGCGCCTCCACCAGTAGTAAAGCGCTGCTGCGGCTCCCTCCTTCACCTCCCTCCTCCTCCTTCCCCCGTACCGCTGCTCCTCTGCTCTCTCCGGGCGGCTGTGCGCTGCGGGCAGCGGTTGCCCGCAGCGCACAGCGTCATGTAATGAGTCAGTTTGACTCATTACATGCTTTGGGCCCCTGGACAGAGGCGGGCCCCAGTGCAACGCACTGGTTGCACTGGCGGTAGTTCCGCCTCTGGCACAAACACATTTTATGTTGGGGTATGACAATGACAAAAAATACTTTTTGATGGGAATCATACAGAAATTTGTTGGGGTTGCTTGTTTGATTGTTTTTGAGGAGGCTATAGAACCAGACCACTCTGCACCTATGGACAGGGCGGCCGGTCCTGTCATTCACACAGCCGGCAGCCTCCTTCTCTCTGTTGTGGATGCTCCCCCGCCGCCCTGCCGGTCTCCATGTAAATGGCGGTATGCCACGAGTCCACGCCCCCTTGACTCATGGCACACCCCCGTCACATGTGCGCACGCCTTCTGGCCTATTTCGGGCCCCAGGCCGTCCCTGCCTATGGACAATATCTGGCCTATTTCGGGCCCCAGGCTGTCCCTGCCTATGGACAATACATGCGCGCGCCTTCTGCCCTATTTCGGGCCCCAGGCAGTCCCTGCCTATGCACAATGAAGGAAACGTCAATCTCCCTGCCATTTGCGTAGGATCTGATGTAATATTGGCAGATGTCACGTTATCAGTAGCCAGAATTGCCACAATTTGCCATTAAAAACCTTTTTCCCAACCATATTCTGGTTCTTCAAACCTCCGCTTTAAAAAAACAATACTGTACTATGACAGCATCTCGGCAAGACAAAGGGCTACTATGCTACGTTCCGTGGTGAGAAAACAGATGGCCGAACAACTTGTTTAACTTTCCTGTGACACCTATTGATTGCATTCAATAGAAATTAGGAATAGAAGGCAATTAAGTTTCAAATTTAATGGCATTCCAGTGCTGTTAATTTACTACGTGACCTGATCAATACAGCTCGCAGGATAACAATCTATTACTACACTTTGTACTCTACAGTGTCTCTGTCTCAGAAAAGACTGATAATCAAAGACAGGAAAGAATGAGGAGGCCCCGCAATCAATGAGTAAAGGTATACATCTTTTTTCTTTCAAATTACGACATGCAGTTAAGTATTTGAGAGACTATTTCACATGTCAAGCAGACAACGTCTCTGTAATAAGTACAGTATATAGGTATTCTGCATCTCAGGGGCAAGTAATTAGGAATTTTGCGTCGTTTTCTGATATTATACTGGAAGGTCAATTGGCTCCCAACGAAAAAAACTGATTCCTAATATGTACAGTATGTGTGTGGTAGGAAACACAGGGGGGAGATGTAGTAACTCTTGGAGAGTGATAAAGTGGAGAGAGATAAAGTACCAGCCAATCGGCTTCTAGCTGCCATGTTACAGGCTGTGTTTGAAAAATGGCAGTTATTATTATTACCAGTTATTCATATAGCGCACACATATTCTGCAGCGCTGTACAGAGAATATTTGGCCATTCACATCAGTCCCTGCCCCAGTGGAGCTTACACTCTATATTCCCTACCACATGTACACGCACACACATTCACACTAGGGTACATTTTTGTTTGGAGCCAATTAACCTATCAGTATATTTTTGGTTTGTGGGAGAAAACCAGAGTATCCAGAGGAAATCCACACAAGCATGGGGAGAATATACAAACTCCACACAGTTAGAGCCATGGGGGGAATTGAACGCTTCTATAATGGGTGCAGTGTGTGCGGTGCACACAGGCCCCTGAGTCCATAGGGGGCCCCCACCGCACACGCTGCACCCATTTTGTGAATACTCACCCCTCCGGAGTCCCGCAGCGACGTCTACGGCGGTGTTAAAACTCTGTGAAAATGGCCCAGCGGCCATTTTCATGGAGTTCTGCGCATGCGCAGTAGAGAGATCTCAGGGAAAATGGCCGCCGCAACATTTTCCCGGGGATCTGTTCATGCGCAGTAGAGTCTGAGCACTCTAGTGCTCAGACTCTCCCAGCTGCCGGCAGAGAGGAGGGGGCCCGAACGGAGGAGGCTGCAGCCAGGCCTCCTCCTCTCTTAAAACACTGCGGACCCATGATCTCAGTGCTGGAGGCAGTAATGCTAACCCTTACACTGTCTGATAGGACCTGATTGGTTGGTAGTTTATCTCTCTCCCTTTACCTCTCTCCAAGGCTTAGTGTTTCTGTCTCATAGAATGTAAACTCCACTGGTGAATGGACTGGTGTCAATGGGCAAACATTCCCTGTAAAGTGCTGCTGAATATGTATGCAATATATAAATAACTGGTAATAAATAATACAATATAATTTAGAAGGCAAGATTTCCTGTTACCGAAACCCAGTGGAGGCAGCCATATTGTGGGTGGAACCAGAATTTTGCAGCCTATGAAGTTTCCAGGGGCCAGACATGCAAATGCATAATGGTCAGGGCCAGTTGCGGAGCTCTTGTTACTGCAATGCAGCTGCCACTGGGACAGGAGATGAGGGGGCTTCATGATGAGGGGGTTTCATGATGAGGGGGACTTCATTCCAAATGGAGCTTCACTGTGTATGTGTCAGTCCCTGAGAAGTGTGGTTTGATACCTTTTCTGAGCAGATAGGGCCTGGCACATGCTTGAGCCCAAGATAGAGGAGCAGAGGGGGGGGGGGGGGGGGGGTTGTTTGCCTAGGGTCCCAGTTCCATAATGTTGAAATACTTACTGAAGTTTGTGTGTAGAGAACAGGTGATTAAAGAACAGAGTGTTGTGGTAAGTAGCAAGAATGAATTTCCTATATACAATTTCACAATGTAACACAATCTTTTGCGTTATGCAAACTGTTTCTGGAGGAAGTGGGTTTCACTAGTGGGATGTAGTCAAAAGGTCAATAATAATTATTATATAATGACGTCAACACTGTTAAAATGTCAACAGATAATGGCCCTCATTCCGAGTTGATCGGTCGCAAGGCGAATTTAGCAGAGTTACACACGCTAAGCCGCCGCCTACTGGGAGTGAATCTTAGCTTCTTAAAATTGCGACCGATGTATTCGCAATTTTGCGATTACTAACTACTTAGCAGTTTCTGAGTAGCTCCAGACTTACTCTGCCTGTGCGATCAGTTCAGTGCTTGTCGTTCCTGGTTGACGTCACAAACACACCCAGCGTTCGCCCAGGCACTCCCACCGTTTCCCCGGCCACTCCTGCGTTTTTTCCGGAAACGGTAGCGTTTTCAGCCACACGCCCCTGAAACGCCGTGTTTCCGCCCAGTAACACCCATTTCCTGTCAATCACATTACGATCGCCGGAGCGAAGAAAAAGCCGTGAGTAAAATTACTTTCTTCATAGTAAAGTTACTTGGCGCAGTCGCAGTGCGAACATTGCGCATGCGTACTAAGCGGATTTTCACTGCGATGCGATGAAAAATACAGAGCGAACAACTCGGAATGAGGGCCAATATGTCAACATTCTCAGAATGTCTACGGGTGAGATATCAATATTAGGGTTAGGCTGCAGCAGGAAGTTAGGGTTAAGCTGCGGGGAGAGAGGTTAGGGTTAGGACAGAGATTTTCAACCTTTTACAACTTGCGGCACACTGAACAATATTTAAATATTGCCAAGGTGCACTCAAATATAATGGTGATGCATGGTGCAGTTGCGTGTCCTAGGATGTCATGTCGCAGCTTCTCCATAGGTAACGCCTGAGCCACATCTGAGAAAGCCAGAAGAGCCCAACACTGCCCGGGCCCAAAATTAGAACTGGCTCTGCAACTGCTAAACCCACCAGTATTGATCGTTCCAGGGCCTCAGTAGCGGCAAAACACTGACGGGCCTGGCTCTGCTTCTATGGCGGCACACCTGGAGACTGCTCAGGGCACACTAGTCTGCCACAGCAAAGTGGTTGAAAAACACTGGGTTAGGCAATAGAGAGAGAGAGTTAGGGGTAGGGATCAAGGATAGCTGTGCAGTATTTACTGGAACACCAGAGCATCGGAAAGTGCTGGTCACATGACTGCTGGGACCCGGAAGCCATCAGGAAAAGGTAAATGACCAGTGGGCCACCAGGACAAAATGTTGACATTCTAAAGTCATTATATTATCATTGTTTGCATGACTAACATGCTGACACGATCATCGCTGATATTCTGAGCTCTATGTTGATATTATAAGTCAACATTTCGTAACCAACCCTAGATAGTCACTAACTGTAATTAATAATCTGACTGGACTGTAGGAATACATGCTGTAGTAGACTGATTCTGCAGTAAAACATGGCAGAACATTTCCATGCTATTAGGGAAACGTGCAGTACAGGCAGCTTTAAAGAAACACATCTTTCTCCCTGCAAAACTGGATTATTACACGTCATCAGAGTAGGTGGAAATTAGTTCTTGACCTATTCTTTCAATGGGGCACATTGTATTCATTCTGGGTACTTTTTGTATGGAAAAGCGCCTTTCAACCAATGTAATAAAAAAAATGCAAATGTTCCAGAACGATCAATCATTTCTAGCCATTGTTAATGGAGTTCATATTATTATATTAAAATATATAATTCCTTTAACAGCAGGTATTACTTTGTGATACAAAGAATTCTTCAAAGCCTCTCTGCATTGATCGACTCCTTGTCTTCCGGCAAAGCCAGGAGTTGACAATTAAATGTCAAATACTTTGACAGCTTAATGACCCTTGAAAAAGGACAAAACAGCATTTGCAAATGGAAGAGAGTGACTGGAGAAGAAATACTGCGTTATAGGGCTATTATACACATAAATCATATATAACAGCCTCATAGCATGACGAGGCTCAGACAAAAGGCTAATTATGACATACATCTCTCTACCTTCTCCCATTACTTGATAAACTGCCTATTTCATTGCATATTTCACAGTAGAGAATGCATTATAATATATCCCGGCTTGGTTTTAAAAATTAGCTACTTCTGTTACATAGCGTTAAGTACACAGTCAGAATGAGTACTAATTGAAATCTGACTGGTGTCTATATATGTATGCAAAGACTTAAAATACACATTTTGTATGATAATTAGGAGCCCCAGTTCATTATAATCTATAATCAACTTTTACAGGGTTGCAAATTTCTCATCATTGACCAAAGAAAATGCACAGGGGTATAGTGCACAGTAGATGTGGGTCTGATTGCTAGACTGCTCGGTCTGCAACATTTGCCTCTGCTGTGTATGACCACACTTCTGCAACCAGACAATGGCGCATAATCAGCTTTAGGCTAGGCCACTCCGGCATTGTGTTCTTCATGTATACTTTATTATTCAATTAAAGTCATATTAACAAGATTGAAATGGTAACCTTTATAGTATATACATCAATGCCATATCTATAGTATACACAACAATGCCATATCTATAGTATACACAGCAATGCCATAACTATAGTATATACAGCAATGCCATAACTATAGTATATACAGCAATGCCATAACTATAGTATATACAGCAATGCCATATCTATAGTGTATACACATCAATGCCATATCTATAGTATACACAGCAATGCCATAACTATAGTATATACAGCAATGCCATAACTATAGTATATACAGCAATGCCATAACTATAGTATATACAGCAATGCCATATCTATAGTGTATACACATCAATGCCATATATATAGTATACACATCAATGCCATAACTATAGTATACACAGCAATGCCATAACTATAGTATATACAGCAATGCCATAACTATAGTATATACAGCAATGCCATAACTATAGTATATACAGCAATGCCATAACTATAGTATATACATCAATGCCATATCTATAGTGTATACACATCAATCCCATAACTAACTATAGTATACACAACAATGCCATAACTATAGTATATACAGCAATGCCATAACTATAGTATACACATCAATTCCATATCTATAGTATACACATCAATGCCATAACTATAGTATATACAGCAATGCCATAACTATAGTATACACATCAATGCCATATCTATAGTATACACATCAATGCCATATCTATAGTATACACAACAATGCCATAACTATAGTATATACAGCAATGCCATAATTATAGTATACACATCAATTCCATATCTATAGTATACACATCAATGCCATATCTATAGTATACACATCAATGCCATATCTATAGTATACACATCAATGCCATATATATAGTATACACATCAATGCCATAACTATAGTATACACATCAATTCCCTATCTATAGTATACACATCAATGCCATAACTATAGTATACACATCAATTCCATATCTATAGTATACACCTCAATGCCATAACTATAGTATACACAGCAATGCCATAACTATAGTATATACAGCAATGCCATATCTATAGTATACACATCAATGCCATAACTATAGTATACACAACAATGCCATAACTATAGTATATACAGCAATGCCATAACTATAGTATACACATCAATTCCATATCTATAGTATACACATCAATGCCATAACTATAGTATACACATCAATGCCATATCTATAGTATACACATCAATGCCATATATATAGTATACACATCAATGCCATAACTATAGTATACACATCAATTCCATATCTATAGTATACACATCAATGCCATAACTATAGTATACACATCAATTCCATATCTATAGTATACACCTCAATGCCATAACTATAGTATACACATCAATGCCATATCTATAGTATACACATCAATGCCATATATATAGTATACACATCAATGCCATATCTATAGTATACACAACAATGCCATAACTATAGTATACACAGCAATGCCATAACTATAGTATACACAGCAATGCCATAACTATAGTATACACATCAATTCCATATCTATAGTATACACATCAATGTCATATCTATAGTATACACATCAATGCCATATCTATAGTATACACATCAATGCCATATCTATAGTATATACAGCAATGCCATAACTATAGTATACACATCAATTCCATATCTATAGTATACACATCAATGCCATATCTATAGTATACACATCAATGCCATATCTATAGTATACACATCAATGCCATATCTATAGTATATACAGCAATGCCATAACTATAGTATACACATCAATTCCATATCTATAGTATACACATCAATGCCATATCTATAGTATACACATCAATGACATATCTATAGTATATACAGCAATGCCATAACTAAAGAAGCTGAAGGCTGCATAAGCCTGAAGCCATATAAGAGTCCAATTTTTTGTGATTGGTTGTTGATGACTAAGCAGTTGCTAGGCAGATGAGTGTGTTCTTGGGTATTTTCCTATAGGATCATAGGGCTGTCCATCAAAGGTGTAGGGGTTGGTCTTGGAAGAATATATAAGCCGTGATCATATGACTCAGCTTCCTCTTGCCATTTTGGAATGCCCAGGAAGGCTGAGTACAGATTGCACTTGTTTCTGATTTTATTGTTTAAGTAATTCCTTTTGGTGTATCCTTGTGGCCCGGTTTTGCCCCCCCCCCCCCCTTTCTCTCCCTGCGTGTCTTCATGCAGGTGTATAGGGTCCTTGAGTCCCTGTCCCCCGCGCTCCTCTGCCCGCATGCCTGCTTGTCCTCTCCCCCGCCCCTCCTCGTTTGGCTGCAGCCACGGGCTTCCGGCGCGGTCGTCCCCGGAGCGGGGCCACCCCTGTCCCTTTCCCGGCATCCGACCGTGCGCGGCGGGTTCGTGCCGCTTCGGCCCCCGCTTCTCCCCCTGCTGCTCCGCCGTGCGGGGTGGTGTGGCGCCCCTACAGCGGCGGGCTCTAGCGTTGTTCGGCCGCGGTCGCGTACTTCAACCCCGGCGGCTGTTTGGTGCCTGGCGGCTCTCCTCCGGTTCGTGCGCCCTGCGTTCGTCCCCAGCTCCCTCCCCGTTTTCCGGCCTGAGTGCCCACGTGGTGCCCGCTGTGCGGCCGGGGGCTGGCGGGCGGGCGGGGGGTGGGGGATGGGGCAGCAGCGTTTTTCAGCACGCCGGGTATTATGGCCGGGGAGGGTATGGGTCTGCGGCGGCTCCAGCACTGCATGTTTTTCTGATGCACTAGGTGCATCTGGGACATGCCACCAGGCTGGGAATTTGGTTGCCAGGTCCCTCAGTGGGGGTGGGTGGGTTATCGGGGCCCAGGCGCCCTGGTTTTGAGGACGGGTTTGCTGTAAGGGGTGCCGTTACGCGGTTGGCCCCCTTTAGCTGGGGACGCCTGCCGCTGGGCTCACGGCGGGGGTCTCGCCCGCGTGCCCCACCCCCCTTCTAGCACGGGGCTGTTCTGTCCTGCGCCCCCCCCTCTCCCCCGTGTCGCGGCTTGCTGTGGTGCGGAAGGTGGCGTCTGTCCACCTGCCTGGCCCTGTCCCTTGTTTCTCCAGCGGCTGGGTTTGCCGGGGGGCGGTTCCGGTAGTTGTTACCCGGAGCTCGTCCCTGCCCCATTCCGCAGGCCGTTACCACATCTACCGCGCCGCGCCATCCGGGTCTGCGGGCTCCTACCCCTGCAACTTATCACCCTATTGGCTCAGTTTTTACCCCCGGAGGTCAGCCCACGTGGTCGGTCATCTGCCCTCGGGGCGACCCTCCTTCCTCCCCCCCCCCCTCCTGACTGTGCCTCCTGTTTCGTCATCAAAGCGCGGGCGCTTCCGGCGCTTGTTGTCCCCTCTATTTTTGTCTGCGCAGGTGTCTGTGGGTCTGGAGGAGTCGGGCGTCCGCACGAAGGAACCGGAGGCCGAGGAGGGATGCAGTGGCAGCGGAAGACGCACCGCCGAGATCGGTGGCGGTGGCGACAGCTGATGGTGTTCCAAGACCTTCAGACACCGGTGAGCATGCTGTTGTTTCTCTTTATTGTTACAGTATTCCTTAACCTCTGTAGTGTCCTCTGGCTCTCCTTGGCGCCCGCGCTGGTGGGCTAGGCCCATTGCGCGGCGTGGGAGGTTAGGCGTCTCGGAACGGGACGGAGGCGGCGGCTTCGGTCCCCTCCGCCGCTCCCCCCTTTCCCCCTGAGGTTCGCGGTGAGGGCAGGCGGGGGCTTTGGGTTTTTGCGGATGGTTGCACCGGGAGCGACCTGCCTACCATCCTAGCTGGGTGCAGTAGTTGTGTTAGCGTTTTAAATCCGAGGTTTACGCGCGGGTTGATTACGACGTGAAGTCCATCGGGCTCGGGGGTTAACGTCAATTTCTTGGGGTTGTGTTTGGGGGTCACCCGGCAGGCCGGACCTCACAGTGGGGTCCCAGATCGCGGGGCCCTCGCAGTTGGTGTTTCTGTTTCACGCTCCATGGTAGGGAGGGGGGTTCTGCTTATGGCAAGGGCTAGTACACCATAGGTCCACTCCCGTGTCCGGCACTCCTGCAAATTTGCTAAGCCGGTCTCCCGTCCAATGACGGTGCCCCGGCCGCGAGTGGGTGTTGTAAGTCCGCGCACGCTTTACCGCTTCAGGTTCGGCGGAGGGTGGTCACCAAATCGGCTTGGGGCTCGTGCGGGCCCTATGCCGTTTTTTCCCCTCTTCCCGGCTTGTGCTTCTTCCCTGTGGGGTTGTTGCTAGGGACCCCGGGCTAGTGCCGCCTTAGCCTACATTTATCGTATCTTCAGGGGGTTTTCTTTTCATGCTCCATTTCCTAGACCGCGCGCGGGGTGAGTGTTAGTCTTTTAGGGACTCTGCGTTTTGATCCGTGAATAGGGGCCGGGTACCTCCCCTTTTGTTTAACTTATACGTGGGTCTTGTATGTGCCGCTTCTCCGGCGTCCCTAGCACCTCCAATTTTTAGGGCCTCGATTAGGGGCCTGGTTTCTCTGCTGACAGGTTAGTATCCCTGAATTTTTTCGGTCTCGTGTTTTTTCTGAGATATTCTGCACTTCATTGCGCTGGCGCGACGGTCCGGATCCGGTCCCCTTTTGGTCTCTCGCTACAGGAAATAGTTTCTCTTTAGGGGTATGGAAGGCAATGTGGTTTACAGCCGTCCTTCGGTAGGGGGCCAGGTTTTTGTCAGGGTCATGGGGGATCCTGTTGCCCCGGTACGCGGCTGCGGCCCTATCGGTTGCCTGAGGTTCTGGGGGTTGGCGCTGGGCACAATTGCGGCTTGCTGTCGCCTCCTCGCTGACAAGGTACCGACACTGTTGGTGTTTATTAACGACGGCTGGGGTTAACGGGAAGTCGGTTTAAGCGGGTGCAGTTGTTGGCTCCTCCCCTTTGGCGAGCAGGTTTATCCCCATGGGTGGCATAGTTTTTTCAGGAATCCTAAGGGCCCCTGCGGGGTCGACCAGGTAGCGTACCGCGGTTTCCCTTCCCGCGGGATCAGAGATGTTTGGGTGGATTTGGTCTTCATTACTATAGTTTTTCCGTGGAGGTTGTTGTGGCCTCCTCCCCCTTGTTCCCTATGGTCCCCCCAGGCTTTGCGGCTGTTGCGACAACTGCGTGGCTGCTGGCGGTGCAGTTTTACCATCCCGCTCCGGAGTCGCAATGGGTTGGCGGATGCTTTGTCTCTTTGCAATGTGATGAGTGCCGCGAGTGGGTTCCGGGGTGGCGTCATAAGGTTTTCTCATGCCTGTCTTCTGGCGGGTGGATTGTCCAGGCGGGTTGGCTACTCGGACAGGTCATGCGTTGGCTCCTTCCTCGTTTGGGGCGTCTGCTGCGTCCCGGGGTTCTTTCAGTAGGTTGGGTACAGCGGGTGTGTCCCTGGTAGACAGTTTGCTGGAGGGGGGTCCTAGGCGACCATGTATCCTGCCTTTGCGGGCATTTCCTTCCGTTCTAGACTGCGCAGGCTGGTGGACCCCTCCTGGTCTTTCGTTAGCACTTTGGGGTGGGAGCTAGGGTGCGCCCCGCGCCTGCGGACACACGTAGGCCTGCTGCGTGGCAAATTTTGGCAGAGTTGCTGGGTGTGCTGCCTCCTGTCGCCAAGTTGGTGTGGGAGGTGGCCCCGGTTTAGATTAGCCTTTGCTTTGGCTTTCTTCTGGTTTTTGCGGGTGAGCGAAGGGTGGCGAGCAGCAGGCAGTCGGGATGCCGGGACCATTATCTGTAACGCGGGTTGCAGGGTGGTCGGTTGCTCGGCAGGATGGTGTGATCCAAATCGGATCAAGCAGCTGGAGGTCGCTGGGTGTCCTTGGAGGCCCAGGAGGTTGTGGGTGTCGGCCCGCTGCGCCTGGCGCAGGAGTATGGATGGGCCTTCCAGGGGGCGACCAGTTGCTGATACAGGCGCTCGATGGTTATATCGCTAAGGTACAGGGTTGCTGCTGTGTTTGGGTTCGGTACCCATTCCTTGCGGAATGGGGCCGCTGGGCATGCGGCAACCACAGGGGCCCCCACAGCAGCTATTCAGGAGCTGAGCCATTGGGGGTATACTCTTAGGTCCTATTCCTTGCGGTGTTGGGGTGGCTGCCTTGCGGCAGCCTCAGGGTCATCCTCGGCAACTGTTGAGGAGCAGAGCTTTTGGGGGTGTGCTTATTATAGGGCCTATCCCCGGCGGACTGGGGAGGCTGACCATGCGGCAGCCACAGGGTTCTCCACGGCAGCGGTTTCAGGAGCGGGGTCGCTGGGGGGATGCTTGTTGCAGGTCCTGTTTACGGGCCGATTGGGGTGGCTGCTATGCGGCGGCCGCGGGGTCCCCCTCGGCAGCGGTTCCAGTGCTGGGACATTGGAGGTATACTTGTTAGGTCCTGTTCCGTGCAGAGGGGGGAGTCTGCCAGGCGGCAACCACAGGGTCCTCCCCGGCGGTTGTTCAGGAGCTGGGGGGTTGGAGGGTACTCCTTATAGGTCCTGTTCTTTTTGGATTGGGGTGGCTGCTGGGCGGCAGTCACAGGGTCCCCCGCGGCAGTGGTCCAGGACCTGGAGTGTTGGGGGTGTACTTCTTAGGCCTGTTTCCTTGCGGATGGGGATGGCTACCATGCGGCAGCCACGAGGTCCACCGCAGCAGCTATTCAGGAGGGGGTACTCTGGAGGTATATTTGTTTTTCAGATCCATTCCTAGTGGAGGGGGGGGGTGGCTGCCGTGCGGCAGACATAGGGTCCCCTTCGGCAGTTATTCAAGGGGTGGTTCATTGGAGATATACTTCTTAGGTCCTATTCCATACGGATGGGGGTGGCTACCATGCGGAAGCCACAGGTTCCTCCATGGCGGCGATGCAGGACGTGGGCCGTTGGAGGTATACTTTTTGGGTCCTATTCCTTGCGGATGGGGGTGGCTACCGTGCGGCAGCCACAGGGTCCTCCACGGCAGCTATTCAGGAGGTGCTCCGTGGAGGGAGGCTTACTAGAAGCCTTCTGCATGTGGATAATGTTTAGTTGTGCCTGTTGTGCTCACCCAAAAACTTGTTTACCCGTCGGTTTTTGAACAAGTAGCGTTCAGGAATCGAGGGTGTGAAGTGAATTTTTAAATTTTCCTCCGAGGGGGCCTAATTACAATTGGCTCATCAAAGGTCCACGGGAGGTTTTTTTTTAGTTTTCTCCTTCACTTGGGTTAGTTCTGTTACCTGCACTTGGTTTTCCTATGTGATGTCTGTCAGTGATGATTTCAGGGTGTTTTTCTTTTGCAGCCGTCAAAGGTTGAATGGGAATGGCTGGTTTGGCCACTCTTACAATTTTGGGCGGCAGGACATTACTTGGCGCATAGGACAGCTGATGTTTTGGGTTACGGCTTTTAGGTGGTCAGGCATCCTCTGCTGGTACTGCGTCAGCCGCAGTTTCGACAAGGGGGGAAGGCGTTCCATCTTCTCCGGCTGAAATTTTGCAGGTTTTGTCTTACCTGGGGTTCTGGTCCTGTTAGTTAGCTTTCTCCTTTCATGGTTTTTATTGGTTTGGATGGCGATGGGGTTTGTTAAACCTTTGTGGCGGGAAGTCGCTACCAACCAGCGGTCAGATGGGCATAAGTGGTCATTGTGGGGCACCCTCTTTAGAAGGTCGGCAGGTGTGTCCTTCTCTTGGGGTTGGACATTTAGACGTTCCCCTGCGGGAACCGAACGTTTGCCAGAGAAAAGAGTGGTGAGGCCTGCACAATGCGGGTTATGCAGAAAGGAGGCGGGGTTTGGGTACTCCCCTCCTTGGTGGTTGGATTTCATCCAACGGACTGGAGCTGGTGTCTGGTAGCGACTGGTCCTTTTGCCATCCTCCAATATAAAATCAATTCAATTACAATTATAGTTTAAAGAACAGGTCAGCGATCAATAAATATCGTCTGGCCTTTAACTACAGCTAACGTGTCCGTGTCGTTATTTTAGTGGTGTCGTTATTTTAGTGATAAGCTAGCTTAAAGAAGTGTTAATGTCAATCGCAATAAAATTATGGGCGCCTTAAAGAAGCTGAAGGCTGCATAAGCCTGAAGCCATATAAGAGTCCAATTTTTTGTGATTGGTTGTTGATGACTAAGCAGTTGCTAGGCAGATCAGTGTGTTCTTGGGTATTTTCCTATAGGATCATAGGGCTGTCCATCAAGGGTGTAGGGGTTGGTCTTGGAAGAATATATAAGCCGTGATCATATGACTCAGCTTCCTCTTGCCATTTTGGAATGCCCTCCCGCCCGCCCTGACCATAATTTTATTTTTATTTTCCTACATCTTGTCTTTCTCGGTGGGCTCTTGACAGCCAGATTGGCGGGAAGTCGCTACCAACCAGCGGTCAGATGGGCATAAGTGGTCATTGTGGGGCACCCTCTTTAGAAGGACGGCAGGTGTGTCCTTCTCTTGCGGTTGGACAGTTAGACGTTCCCCTGCGGGAACCGAACGTTTGCCAGAGAAAAGAGTGGTGAGGCCTGCACAATGCGGGTTATGCAGGAAGGAGGCGGGGTTTGGGTACTCCCCTCCTTGGTGGTTGGATTTCATCCAACGGACTGGAGCTGGTGTCTAGTAGTGACTGGTCCTTTTGCCATCCTCCAATATAAAATCAATTCAATTACAATTATAGTTTAAAGAACAGGTCAGCGATCAATAAATATCGTTTGGCTTTTAACTACAGCTAACGTGTCCGTGTCGTTATTTTAGTGGTGTCGTTATTTTAGTGATAAGCTAGCTTAAAGAAGTGTTTATGTCAATCGCAATAAAATTATGGGCGCCTTATAGTATACACATCAATTCCATATCTATAGTATACACATCAGTGCCATATCTATAGTATACACAGCAATGCCATAACTATAGTATACACATCAATTCCATATCTATAGTATACACATCAATGCCATATCTATAGTATACACATCAATGACATATCTATAGTATATACAGCAATGCCATAACTATAGTATACACATCAATTCCATATCTATAGTATACACACCAATGACATATATATAGTATATACAGCAATGCCATAACTATAGTATACACATCAATTCCATATCTATAGTATACACATCAATGACATATATATAGTATATACAGCAATGCCATAACTATAGTATACACATCAATTCCATATCTATAGTATACACATCAATGCCATATCTATAATATATAGATATGGCATATATAGATATGGCCAGATTCTGCTGCGCTGGTCCCGTGTCTGTGTTTCACTACTTGTATGTACTCCCTCCCTGTACTGTGCTCAGTGCCGTTTCTTGCGGCGGGCGAGCTGTGCAACCGCACGGGGCGCCCGCCGCGGCACTGTACGGGTCCCTGATTCCCTCCTCCCGAGTACTCCTGCTCGGGGGGCGGAGTTTCGTGGAATTATGCGATTGCGTCATGACGTCACGACGCAACCGCGTCAATCCGCGAAATTCCGCCCCCCGAGCAGGAGTACCCGGGAAGAGGAGGGGGAGCCAAGCTGGAAAGAGGAGCGGGAAGATCGTCTTGATATGTAAGTTGTATATCTCTCTCCCCCCTCCCTCTACCTTCCTTCCCGCCCTCACTTGACACTTGCCTGCCGTACTGTATAGAATGGGGACACTTTCCTGCCTTGCTGTGTAAAATGGGGACACTTGCCTGCTGTACTGTGTAAAATGGGGACATGTGCCTGCCGCAATGTGTAAAATGGGGACATGTGCCTGCCGTGCTGTGTAAAATGGGGACACTTGCCTGCTGTACTGTGTAAAATGGGGACATGTGCCTGCCGCAATGTGTAAAATGGGGACATGTGCCTGCCGCAATGTGTAAAATGGGGACATGTGCCTGCCGCAATGTGTAAAATGGGGACATGTGCCTGCCGTGCTGTGTAAAATGGGGACACCTGCCTGCCGTAATGTGGAAAATAGAGACACGTGCCTGCCGCAATGTGGAAAATGGGGACACGTGCCTGCCGAAATGTGGAAAATGGGGACACGTGCCTGCCGCAGTGTGTAAAATGGGGACATGTGCCTGCTGTAATGTGTAAAATGGGGATGCGTGCCTGCCGCAATGTGTAAAATGGGGACACGTGCCTGTCGCAATGTGTAAAATGGGGACACGTGCCTGCTGTAATGTGTAAAATGGGGGCACGTGCCTGCCGCAATGTGTAAAATGGGGACACGTGCCTGCCGCAATGTGTAAAATGGGGACACGTGCCTGCTGTAATGTGTAAAATGGGGGCACGTGCCTGTCGCAATGTGTAAAATGGGGACACGTGCCTGCCGCAATGTGTAAAATGGGGACACGTGCCTGTCGCAATGTGTAAAATGGGGACACGTGCCTGTCGCAATGTGTAAAATGGGGACACGTGCCTGCTGTAATGTGTAAAATGGGGACACGTGCCTGTCGCAATGTGTAAAATGGGGACACGTGCCTGCCGCAATGTGTAAAATGGGGACACGTGCCTGTCGCAATGTGTAAAATGGGGACACGTGCCTGCTGTAATGTGTAAAATGGGGACACGTGCCTGCCGCAATGTGTAAAATGGGGACACGTGCCTGTCGCAATGTGTAAAATGGGGACACGTGCCTGCCGCAATGTGTAAAATGGGGACACGTGCCTGTCGCAATGTGTAAAATGGGGACACGTGCCTGCTGTAATGTGTAAAATGGGGGCACGTGCCTGCCGCAATGTGTAAAATGGGGACACGTGCCTGTCGCAATGTGTAAAATGGGGACACGTGCCTGCTGTAATGTGTAAAATGGGGACACGTGCCTGTCGCAATGTGTAAAATGGGGACACGTGCCTGCCGCAATGTGTAAAATGGGGACACGTGCCTGTCGCAATGTGTAAAATGGGGACACGTGCCTGTCGCAATGTGTAAAATGGGGACACGTGCCTGCCGCAATGTGTAATATGGGGACACGTGCCTGCTGTACTGTGTAAAATGGGGACATGTGCCTGCCGCAATATGTAAAATGGGGACACGTGCCTGCCGTACTGTGTAAAAGGGGGACTTTTTTCTTTTTATCCTGTGGCGGCCGTGATTATGAGATCAGATGAGGTCACGCCCATTATAACAAAGCCATGCCCATTTTAACAAGGCCACGCCCCAGGCGCGCACATACTTTTCCTTTTTATATCTATGGGGGGGGGGGCATTTTTTTTCTGTGAATGGGGGAAGGGCGCATTTTGAAAACTCGCACTGGGAGCCAAATTAGCTAGAAACGGCCCTGACTGTGCTGTATGTAGTGTGTGCCCCCTCCATGTACTGTGCTGTATGTAGTGTGTGTGCTCCCCCTCCCTGTACTGTACTGTATGTAGTGTGTGCTCCCCCTCCCTGTACTGTGCTGTATGTAGTGTGTGCTCCCCCTCCCTGTACTGTGCTGTATGTAGTGTGTGCTCCCCCTCCCTGTACTGTGCGGTATGTAATGTGTGCTCCCTTCCTGTACTGTGCTGTATGTAGTGTGTGCTCCCCCTCCCTGTACTGTGCTGTATGTAGTGTGTGCTCCCCCTCCCTGTACTGTGCTGTATGTAGTGTGTGCTCCCCCTCCCTGTGCTGTATGTAGTGTGTGCTCTCTCCCTGTACTGTGCTGTATGTAGTGTGTGCTCCCCCTCCCTGTACTGTGCTGTATGTAGTGTGTGCTCCCCCTCCCTGTACTGTACTGTATGTAGTGTGTGCTCCCCCTCCCTGTACTGTACTGTATGTAGTGTGTGCTCCCCCTCCCTGTACTGTGCTGTATGTAGTGTGTGCTCCCTTCCTGTACTGTGCTGTATGTAGTGTGTGCTCCCCCTCCCCGTACTGTGCTGTATGTAGTGTGTGTGCTCCCCCTCCCTGTACTGTGCTGTATGTAGTGTGTGCTCCCCCTCCCTGTACTGTGCTGTATGTAGTGTGTGCTCCCTTCCTGCATACCTCCCAACTGTCCCGATTTTCACAGGACAGTTCCGTTTTTTGAGGACTGTCCCGCTGTCTCACCCGCGGGCCGCAGTGTCCCGCAGTGGAGGGGGCAGTTGGGAGTCTCTGTCACTCGCTGCCCTGCTTAGCAGAGCAGCGGTGAATAGACGAGCGTCTATTCACTGGAGTCAGAGGGAGAGGGGGCATGCCAGCGGCTCACAGAGCGCTGGGCATGCCCCCTCAGTGACGAAAACGGGGCGTGGCTCGCGATCGCGTGTCCTCCCATGATGCCACCCCCATTTCCTTAGGCCACACCCCTTTTTCGGGAGCGCGCGTGGCTTCGCCGCGCGTGTGTCCGTCCTTCACCAAATGAAAAGTTGGGAGGTATGCTTCCTGTACTGTGCTGTATGTAGTGTGTGCTCCTCCTCCCTGTACTGTGCTGTATCATGTAGTGTGTGCTCCTCCTCCCTGTAGTGTGCTGTATGTAGTGTGTGCTCCCTCTCCCTGTACTGTTCTGTATGTAGTGTGTGCTACCTCCCTGTACTGTGCTGTATGTAGTGTGTGCTCCCCCCTCCCTGTACTGTGCTGTATGTAGTGTGTGCTCCCTCCCTGTACTGTGCTGTATGTAGAGTGTGCTACCTCCCTGTACTGTGCTGTATGTAGTGTGTGCTCCCCCCTCCCTGTACTGTGCTGTATGTAGTGTGTGCCCCCCCTCCCTGTACTGTGCTGTATGTAGTGTGTGCTCCCCCTCCCTGTACTGTGCTGTATGTAGTGTGTGCTCCCTCCCTGTCCTGTGCTGTATGTAGTGTGTGCTCTCCCTCCCTGTACTGTGCTGTATGTAGTGTGTGCTCCCCCTCCCTGTACTGTGCTGTATGTAGTGTGTGCTCCCTCCCTGTACTGTGCTGTATGTAGTGTGTGCTCCCTCCCTGTACTGTGCTGTATGTAGTGTGTGCTCTCCCTCCCTGTACTGTGCTGTATGTAGTGTGTGCTCCCCCTCCCTGTACTGTGCTGTATGTAGTGTGTGCTCCCTCCCTGTACTGTATGTAGTATGTGCTCCCTCCATGTACTGTGCTGTATGTAGTGTGTGCTCCCTCCCTGTACTGTGCTGTATGTAGTGTGTGCTCCTCCTCCCTGTACTGTGCTGTATGTAGTGTGTGCTCCCTCCCTGTACTGTGCTGTATGTAGTGTGTGCTCCCTCCCTGTACTGTGCTGTATGTAGTGTGTGCTCCCCCTCCCTGTACTGTGCTGTATGTAGTGTGTGCCTCCTCCCTGTACTGTGCTGTATGTAGTGTGTGCCTCCTCCCTGTACTGTGCTGTATGTAGTGTGTGCTCCCTCCCTGTACTGTGCTGTATGTAGTGTGTGCTCCCTCCCTGTACTGTGCTGTATTTAGTGTGTGCTCCTCCCTGTACTGTGCTGTATGTAGTGTGTGCTCACTCCCTGTACTGTGCTGTATGTAGTGTGTGCTCCCTCCCTGTACTGTGCTGTATGTAGTGTGTGTGCTCCCTCCCTGTACTGTGCTGTATGTAGTGTGTGCTCCCCCTCCCTGTACTGTGCTGTATGTAGTGTGTGCTCCTCCTCCCTGTACTGTGCTGTATGTAGTGTGTGCTCCCTCCCTGTACTGTGCTGTATGTAGTGTGTGCTCCCTCCCTGTACTGTGCTGTATTTAGTGTGTGCTCCTCCCTGTACTGTGCTGTATGTAGTGTGTGCTCCCTCCCTGTACTGTGCTGTATGTAGTGTGTGCTCCCTCCCTGTACTGTGCTGTATGTAGTGTGTGCTCCCCTCTCTGTACTGTGCTGTATGTAGTGTGTGCTCTCCCTCCCTGTACTGTGCTGTATGTAGTGTGTGCTCCCCCTCCCTGTACTGTATGTAGTGTGTGCTCCCTCCCTGTACTGTATGTAGTATGTGCTCCCTCCATGTACTGTGCTGTATGTAGTGTGTGCTCCCTCCCTGTACTGTGCAGTGTGTAGTGTGTGCTCCTCCTCCCTGTACTGTGCTGTATGTAGTGTGTGCTCCCCCTCCCTGTACTGTGCTGTATGTAGTGTGTGCTCCCTCCCTGTACTGTGCTGTGTGTAGTGTGTGCTCCCTCCCTGTACTGTGCTCTATGTAGTGTGTGCTCCCTTCTTGTATAGTGCTGTGTGTAGTGTGTGCTCCCCCTCCCTGTACTGTGCTGTATGTAGTGTGTGCTCCCTCCCTGTACTGTGCTGTATGTAGTGTGTGCTCCCCCTCCCTGTACTGTGCTGTATGTAGTGTGTGCTCCTCCTCCCTGTACTGTGCTGTATGCAGTGTGTGCTCACTCCCTGTACTGTGCTGTATGTATTGTGTGCTCCCTCCCTGTACTGTGCTGTGTGTAGTGTGTGCTCCTCCTCCCTGTACTGTGCTGTATGTAGTGTGTGCTCCCCCTCCCTGTACTGTGCTGTATGTAGTGTGTGCTCCCTCCCTGTACTGTGCTGTGTGTAGTGTGAGCTCCCTCCCTGTACTGTGCTGTATGTAGTGTGTGCTCCCTCCCTGTACTGTGCTGTATGTAGTGTGTGCTCCCCCTCCCTGTACTGTGCTGTATGTAGTGTGTGTTCCCCCTCCCTGTACTGTGCTGTGTGTAGTGTGTGCTCCCCCTCCCTGTACTGTGCTGTATGTAGTGTGTGCTCCCTCCCTGTACTGTGCTGTATGTAGTGTGTGCTCCCCCTCCCTGTACTGTGCTGTATGTAGTATGTGCTCCCTCCCTGTACTGCGCTGTATGTAGTGTGTGCTCCTCCTCCCTGTACTGTGCTGTATGCAGTGTGTGCTCACTCCCTGTACTGTGCTGTATGTAGTGTGTGTGCTCCCCCTCCCTGTACTGTGCTGTATGTAGTGTGTGCTCCCTCCCTGTACTGTGCTGTATGTAGTGTGTGCTCCCCTCTCTGTACTGTGCTGTATGTAGTGTGTGCTCTCCCTCCCTGTACTGTGCTGTATGTAGTGTGTGCTCCCCCTCCCTGTACTGTATGTAGTGTGTGCTCCCTCCCTGTACTGTATGTAGTATGTGCTCCCTCCATGTACTGTGCTGTATGTAGTGTGTGCTCCCTCCCTGTACTGTGCTGTGTGTAGTGTGTGCTCCTACTCCCTGTGCTGTGCTGTATGTAGTGTGTGCTCCCCCTCCCTGTACTGTGCTGTATGTAGTGTGTGCTCCCTCCCTGTACTGTGCTGTGTGTAGTGTGTGCTCCCTCCCTGTACTGTGCTGTATGTAGTGTGTGCTCCCTTCTTTTATAGTGCTGTGTGTAGTGTGTGCTCCCCCTCCCTGTACTGTGCTGTATGTAGTGTGTGCTCCCTCCCTGTACTGTGCTGTATGTAGTGTGTGCTCCCTCCCTGTACTGTGCTGTATGTAGTGTGTGCTCCCCCTCCCTGTACTGTGCTGTATGTAGTGTGTGCTCCTCCTCCCTGTACTGTGCTGTATGCAGTGTGTGCTCCCTCCCTGTACTGTGCTGTATGTAGTGTGTGCTCCCTCCCTGTACTGTGCTGTGTGTAGTGTGTGCTCCTCCTCCCTGTACTGTGCTGTATGTAGTGTGTGCTCCCCCTCCCTGTACTGTGCTGTATGTAGTGTGTGCTCCCTCCCTGTACTGTGCTGTGTGTAGTGTGTGCTCCCTCCCTGTACTGTGCTGTATGTAGTGTGTGCTCCCTCCCTGTACTGTGCTGTATGTAGTGTGTGCTCCCCCTCCCTGTACTGTGCTGTATGTAGTGTGTGCTCCTCCTCCCTGTACTGTGCTGTGTGTAGTGTGTGCTCCCCCTCCCTGTACTGTGCTGTATGTAGTGTGTGCTCCCTCCCTGTACTGTGCTGTATGTAGTGTGTGCTCCCCCTCCCTGTACTGTGCTGTATGTAGTGTGTGCTCCCTCCCTGTACTGTGCTGTGTGTAGTGTGTGCTCCTCCTCCCTGTACTGTGCTGTATGTAGTGTGTGCTCCCCCTCCCTGTACTGTGCTGTATGTAGTGTGTGCTCCCTCCCTGTACTGTGCTGTGTGTAGTGTGTGCTCCCTCCCTGTACTGTGCTGTATGTAGTGTGTGCTCCCTCCCTGTACTGTGCTGTATGTAGTGTGTGCTCCCCCTCCCTGTACTGTGCTGTATGTAGTGTGTGCTCCCCCTCCCTGTACTGTGCTGTATGTAGTGTGTGCTCCCTCTCCCTGTACTGTGCTGTGTGTAGTGTGTGCTCCCCCTCCCTGTACTGTGCTGTATGTAGTGTGTGCTCCCTCCCTGTACTGTGCTGTATGTAGTGTGTGCTCCCTCCCTGTACTGTGCTGTATGTAGTGTGTGCTCCCCCTCCCTGTACTGTGCTGTATGTAGTATGTGCTCCCTCCCTGTACTGCGCTGTATGTAGTGTGTGCTCCTCCTCCCTGTACTGTGCTGTATGCAGTGTGTGCTCACTCCCTGTACTGTGCTGTATGTAGTGTGTGTGCTCCCCCTCCCTGTACTGTGCTGTATGTAGTGTGTGCTCCCTCCCTGTACTGTGCTGTATGTAGTGTATGCTCCCCCTCCCTGTACTGTACTGTATGTAGTGTGTGCTCCCTCCCTGTACTGTGCTGTATGTAGTGTGTGCTCCCCCTCCCTGTACTGTGCTGTATGTAGTGTGTGCTCCCTCCCTGTACTGTGCTGTGTGTAGTGTGTGCTCCTCCTCCCTGTACTGTGCTGTATGTAGTGTGTGCTCCCCCTCCCTGTACTGTGCTGTATGTAGTGTGTGCTCCCTCCCTGTACTGTGCTGTGTGTAGTGTGTGCTCCCTCCCTGTACTGTGCTGTGTGTAGTGTGTGCTCCCTCCCTGTACTGTGCTGTATGTAGTGTGTGCTCCCCCTCCCTGTACTGTGCTGTATGTAGTGTGTGCTCCCCCTCCCTGTACTGTGCTGTGTGTAGTGTGTGCTCCCCCTCCCTGTACTGTGCTGTATGTAGTGTGTGCTCCCTCCCTGTACTGTGCTGTATGTAGTGTGTGCTCCCTCCCTGTACTGTGCTGTATGTAGTGTGTGCTCCCCCTCCCTGTACTGTGCTGTATGTAGTATGTGCTCCCTCCCTGTACTGCGCTGTATGTAGTGTGTGCTCCTCCTCCCTGTACTGTGCTGTATGCAGTGTGTGCTCACTCCCTGTACTGTGCTGTATGTAGTGTGTGTGCTCCCCCTCCCTGTACTGTGCTGTATGTAGTGTATGCTCCCCCTCCCTGTACTGTACTGTATGTAGTGTGTGCTCCCCTACCCTGTACTGTGCTGTATGTAGTGTGTGCTCCCTCCATGTACTGTGCTGTATGTAGTGTGTGCTCCTCCTCCCTGTACTGTGCTGTATGTAGTGTGTGCTCCCTCCCTGTACTGTGCTGTATGTAGTGTGTGCTCCCTCCCTGTACTGTGCTGTATTTAGTGTGTGCTCCTCCCTGTACTGTGCTGTATGTAGTGTGTGCTCCCTTCCTGTACTGTGCTGTATGTAGTGTGTGCTCCCCCTCCCTGTACTGTGCTGTATGTAGTGTGTGCTCCCTCCCTGTACTGTACTGTATGTAGTGTGTGCTCCCTCCCTGTACTGTGCTGTATGTAGTGTGTGCTCCCTCCCTGTACTGTGCTGTGTGTAGTGTGTGCTCCCTCCCTGTACTGTGCTGTATGTAGTGTGTGCTCCCTTCTTGTATAGTGCTATGTGTAGTGTGTGCTCCCTCCCTGTACTGTGCTGTATGTAGTGTGTGCTCCCCCTCCCTGTACTGTGCTGTATGTAGTGTGTGCTCCCTCCCTGTACTGTGCTGTATGTAGTGTGTGCTCCCTCCCTGTACTGTGCTGTATGTAGTGTGTGTGCTCCCCCTCCCTGTACTGTGCTGTATGTAGTGTGTGCTCCCTCCCTGTACTGTGCTGTATGTAGTGTGTGCTCCCTGCCTGTACTGTGCTGTATGTAGTGTGTGCTCCCCCTCCCTGTACTGTGCTGTATGTAGTATGTGCTCCCTCCCTGTACTGCGCTGTATGTAGTGTGTGCTCCTCCTCCCTGTACTGTGCTGTATGCAGTGTGTGCTCACTCCCTGTACTGTGCTGTATGTAGTGTGTGTGCTCCCCCTCCCTGTACTGTGCTGTATGTAGTGTGTGCTCCCTCCCTGTACTGTGCTGTATTTAGTGTATGCTCCCCCTCCCTGTACTGTACTGTATGTAGTGTGTGCTCCCTCCCTGTACTGTGCTGTATGTAGTGTGTGCTCCCCCTCCCTGTACTGTGCTGTATGTAGTGTGTGCTCCCTCCCTGTACTGTGCTGTGTGTAGTGTGTGCTCCTCCTCCCTGTACTGTGCTGTATGTAGTGTGTGCTCCCCCTCCCTGTACTGTGCTGTATGTAGTGTGTGCTCCCTCCCTGTACTGTGCTGTGTGTAGTGTGTGCTCCCTCCCTGTACTGTGCTGTGTGTAGTGTGTGCTCCCTCCCTGTACTGTGCTGTATGTAGTGTGTGCTCCCCCTCCCTGTATTGTGCTGTATGTAGTGTGTGCTCCCCCTCCCTGTACTGTGCTGTGTGTAGTGTGTGCTCCCCCTCCCTGTACTGTGCTGTATGTAGTGTGTGCTCCCTCCCTGTACTGTGCTGTATGTAGTGTGTGCTCCCTCCCTGTACTGTGCTGTATGTAGTGTGTGCTCCCCCTCCCTGTACTGTGCTGTATGTAGTATGTGCTCCCTCCCTGTACTGCGCTGTATGTAGTGTGTGCTCCTCCTCCCTGTACTGTGCTGTATGCAGTGTGTGCTCACTCCCTGTACTGTGCTGTATGTAGTGTGTGTGCTCCCCCTCCCTGTACTGTGCTGTATGTAGTGTATGCTCCCCCTCCCTGTACTGTACTGTATGTAGTGTGTGCTCCCCTACCCTGTACTGTGCTGTATGTAGTGTGTGCTCCCTCCATGTACTGTGCTGTATGTAGTGTGTGCTCCTCCTCCCTGTACTGTGCTGTATGTAGTGTGTGCTCCCTCCCTGTACTGTGCTGTATGTAGTGTGTGCTCCCTCCCTGTACTGTGCTGTATTTAGTGTGTGCTCCTCCCTGTACTGTGCTGTATGTAGTGTGTGCTCCCTTCCTGTACTGTGCTGTATGTAGTGTGTGCTCCCCCTCCCTGTACTGTGCTGTATGTAGTGTGTGCTCCCTCCCTGTACTGTACTGTATGTAGTGTGTGCTCCCTCCCTGTACTGTGCTGTATGTAGTGTGTGCTCCCTCCCTGTACTGTGCTGTGTGTAGTGTGTGCTCCCTCCCTGTACTGTGCTGTATGTAGTGTGTGCTCCCTTCTTGTATAGTGCTATGTGTAGTGTGTGCTCCCTCCCTGTACTGTGCTGTATGTAGTGTGTGCTCCCCCTCCCTGTACTGTGCTGTATGTAGTGTGTGCTCCCTCCCTGTACTGTGCTGTATGTAGTGTGTGCTCCCTCCCTGTACTGTGCTGTATGTAGTGTGTGTGCTCCCCCTCCCTGTACTGTGCTGTATGTAGTGTGTGCTCCCTCCCTGTACTGTGCTGTATGTAGTGTATGCTCCCCCTCCCTGTACTGTGCTGTATGTAGTGTGTGCTCCCTCCCTGTACTGTGCTGTATGTTGTAGTGTGTGCTCCCTCCCTGTACTGTGCTGTATGTAGTGTGTGCTCCCCCTCCCTGTACTGTGCTGTATGTAATGTGTGCTCCCTTCCTGTACTGTGCTGTATGTAGTGTGTGCCCCATCCCTGTACTATGCTGTATGCAGTGTGTGCCCCCTCCCTGTACTGTGCTGTATGTAGTGTATGCCCCCTCCCTGTACTATGCTGTATGTAGTGTATGCTCCCTCCCTGTACTGTGCTGTATGTAGTGTGTGCCCCCCCCCCTCCCTGTACTGTGCTGTATGTAGTGTGTGCTCCCTCCCTTTACTGTGCTGTATGTAGTGTGTGCCCCCTCCCTGTACTGTGCTGTATGTAGTGTGTGCCCCCTCCCTGTACTGTGCTGTATGTAGTGTGTGCCCCCTCCCTGTACTGTACTGTATGTAGTGTGTTCTCCTCCTCCCTGTACTGTGCTGTATGTAGTGTGTGCTCCCTCCCTGTACTGTGCTGTATGTAGTGTGTGCCCCCTCCCTGTACTGTGCTGTATGTAGTGTGTGCCCCCTCCCTGTACTGTGCTGTATGTAGTGTGTGCCCCCTCCCTGTACTGTGCTGTATGTAGTGTGTTCTCCTCCTGCCTGTACTGTGCTGTATGTAGTGTGTGCTCCTTCTCCCTGTACTTTGAAACATATAAGGTTAAAAAAAGGGGTTTGTAGAATGAAAAATCAATAAAATCAGAAGTAGATTAAAGGCATGACTGCAGTGTCAGTAGACACTGAAAGTGGGCATATCAGTCCTTGTATATTCAGACGTACAGATGTACATCACGGAAGGGTATTGTAGCAGCATATGCATAAAGGGGGTCATTTTGAGTTGATCGCTCGCTGCCGATTTTTGCAGTGCTGCTATCAGGTAAAAAAACGTCAAAACTGCGCATGCGTATGTGCCGCAATGTGCACGCGCGTTGTTTGGGTACAAAGAGCATCGTTGTTGTGCAATGCTTTTAGCGACGAATCCATTCGCACAGGCGATCGCAAGGAGATTGACAGGAAGAGGGCGTTTGTGGGTGGCAACTGACCGTTTTCTGGGAGTTTTTGGGAAAACACAGGCATGTCCAGGCGTTTGCAGGGTGGGAATCTGACATCAATTCCGGGACCTCCGTCGCTAGAATCATCGCACTGGATAAGTAACTACAGGGCTGGTCTTGTTTTGCACAAAATGTGTTTGTGTCGCTCGGCTGCACATGCGATCGCACGCTTGCAAAGCGAAAATACACTCCCCTGTGGGTGGCGACAATGCATTTGCACGGCTGCTAAAAGTAGCTAGCGAGCGATCAACTCAGAATGAGGGCCACAGTCACAGGTAAACAATAGCACAACGTAAAGCAAAGGAGGTCCCAACTGTGTCTATCTCAGAATCAGGACCTCTGCTTCCATAAATTTCCCGAGCTGGTGTTCGATCCCAATCCGCCCCTGCACAGCAATGCCATATCTATAGTATATACATCAATGACATATGCTATCTATCTATCTATCTATCTATGGGGGTAATTCTGAGTTGATCGCAGCAGGATCTTTGTTACCAGTTGGGCAAAACCATGTGCACTGCAGGGGAGGCAGATATAACATGTGCAGAGAGAGCATACCTCCCAACTGTCCCGATTTTCGCGGGACAGTCCCGTTTTTTGGGGACTGTCCCGCTGTCCCACCCGCGGGCCGCAGTGTCCCGCGGTGGGGGGGGGGGCAGTTGGGAGTCTCTGTCACCCGCTGCCCTGCTTAGCAGAGCAGCGGTGAATAGACGCTGTGTGCATGCGCACAGCGTCTATTCAGTGCAGACAGAGGGAGAGGAGGCATGCCAGCAGCTCACAGAGCGCTGGGCATGCCCCCTCAGTGACGAAAACGGGGGCGTGACTCGCGATCGCGGGTCCTCCCGCGAAACCACGCCCCCTTTTCGTAGGCCACGCCTCCTTTTTGGGAGCTTCTCCGAAGAAGAAAGTTGGGAGGTATGAGAGAGAGTTAGATTTGGGTGGGTTATTTCGTTTCTGTGTAGGGTAAATACTGGCTGCTTTATTTTTACACTGCAATTTAGATTGCAGATTGAACACACCCCACCCAAATCTAACTCTCTCTGCACATGTTATATCTGCCTCCCCTGCACTGCACATGGTTTTGCCCAACTGCTAAAAATTTTCATGCTGCGATCAACTTGAAATTACCCCCTATCTATCTATCTATCTATCTATCTATCTATCTATCTATCTATCTATCTATCTATCTATCTATCTATCTATCTATCTATCTATCAGGCAAAACCATCTGCACTGCAGGGGGGAAGGAGATATAACGTGCAGAGAGAGTTAGATTTGGGTGGGTTATATTGTTTCTGTGCAGGGTAAATACTGGCTGCTTTATTTTTACACTGCAATTTAGATTTTAGTTTGAACACACCCCACCCAAATCTAAAGGACCCCATATTCTACAGCGACATGTCTGACCCTCATGTCGCATAAGATTTCCCTTGAACCACCCGGCAGCCTCCCAGGTGGCAGGATCACATAAGATACATTGTATACGGTCCTTTTGCATATGATGTATCTTATGCGATCCCAGCCATGCCTGCTTGTTCCAAGATATCACAAGTGCAGCACTAACGTTCTATGGGCTCCGATCCGATGCTCACGGGACCGCGCATCAGATTTGCCACTTTTCATCTGATTTATCGGCCCGACCGGTCGAAATCAGATGAAATCGGGCATTATTGTTGTAGTGTATGGAGCCCTTAACTCTCACATGTTATATCTGCCCCACCTGCAGTGCACATGGTTTTGCCCATAAGAGAAAGATTTTGCTCTTGCAATTCATGCTGAATTAGGCACATAGGGGGTCATTCCGAGTTGTTCACTAGCTGCTTTCGGTCGCAGCACGGCGATTAGGTAAAAAAGCAGCATTTCTGCGCATGCGTATGGTGCGCAGTGCGCACCCGCGACGTACTTTCACACAAGACTGCAGTTTCACCCAAGGTCTAGCGACGCTTTTCAGTCGCACTGCTGGCTGCAGAGTGATTGACAGGAAGTGGGTGTTTCTGGGTGGTAACTGCCCATTTTCGGGGAGTGTGTGTAAAAACGCAGGCGTGCCCGATAAAAACGCAGGAGTGGCTGGGGAAACAGGGGAGTGGCTGGTCGAACGCAGGGCGTGTTTGTGACGTCAAAACAGGAACTAAACAGACTGAAGTGATCGCTAGCTAGGAGTAAGTCTCGAGCTACTCTGAAACTGCACAATCTTTTTTTGTAGCAGTGCTGCGATCCTTTCGTTTGCACTTCTGCTAAGCTAAGATACACTCCCAGAGGGTGGCGGCTTAGCGTTTGCACTGCTGCTAAAAGCAGCTAGCGAGCGATCAACTCGGAATGAGGGCTAAAAGCAGCTAGCGAGCGATCAACTCGGAATGAGGGCTAAAAGCAGCTAGCGAGCGATTAACTCGGAATGAGGGCCATAGTGCGTACACACTGAAAGATGTTGAAAACTATGTGCCAAAAGATGAACAATGTGCACTATGTAGGCTTCTCATCTAATTTACATACTTGGTAGGGATTAAACGGGGGGGCAGGACTTTAGAATGGAATGGGACTTTAGAATGGAATGAAGAGACAGCAGCCATTCCCAAGCCCCCCGTGTTGCACTATTATGTTCCCCAGGGTGTGCCTCACTATCTACTTACCAACACAGTTTTTCCTCTGCAGGTCTGTGACTGTCTTCCTCAACTCCACATGCAGTCAAAATTGAAGTGTTTGGGGAGTGGATGTGATGACGAAAATCGTTCTCTAAATCGTGCATTGCAATACACACTGAATGATATGCACAATATAGTGAACTATCTAGCCAAAATAGAGCTGCATGTTGAAATGAGATAGCACCTAGTAAACGACCCTGTCTCACACTTGCCTACTCTCCCGGAATGGCCGGGAGGCTCCCGAAAATCGGGTGACCCTCCCGGCCCCCCGGAAGAGCAGGCAAGTCTCCCGATTCGTGGGGTCCCCCCCTGCCCGTCCGCCCACTTAGTGTGTAAAGTGGGCGGTCCGGGCAGTTGATGACGCGATTCTTGCTGAATCGCGTCATCATAGCCACGCCCCCTGCAGTGTAATGCCGGTGATCGCTGCATTACAGAGCGGGGGCGTGGCTTTAAAGAGGCATAATCATGACCCCGCCCTTGCTCCGCCCTTTCTCCGCCTCCGGCCGCTTCCCCGCTGCAGGACCACCTTCCTGAGGGGCTGTTGTTCAGCGGGGCACTGCGCCTTGGCTGTCACACCCCTAACGCTAAAAAAAAACAACAATAAGGCTGCGCTTACAGAGATGAATTGTCTGATAGTCAAATGAGATTTATTATGCTTAAAACTGTCGATAAAACAATTAAAATTGAATTTACACTGTAATGGATAGCCTCTAATCACCATTTAAACAGCACATATGCTTGTTTCGAATTTACCAAGGGACCCTGAGTACTCAGAACCAAATGAATCCTGGGGCTATAGCATAGTCCCTGGGCTGGGGAAATGTGTTCCAACGCTGGAGGATTAGCAGTTCCAATATTGAATCATAAAATAGGAAAGTCCTCACCAGTTGTGCGTGTTAAGAACAAAAGTCCAGTCCTTGGTTGCGGATGTGGTTCAGTGTTGGCAGTTTTGTGGGGTCCACGGTGGTCCAAGCAGAGGTGATTGGGTTGTGGTTGGATGATGAGAAGGCTCACACCTGACGCGTTTCACAGCTACTGCTGCTTTATCAGGATGGGTCAGAGAGCTAATTTCTCAGGGCTACAAGCTGGAGTTCGACAGTACTCCCCCCCAAAAAAAATTCAAATCAAGCTTACCAGCTTTGGAAGATATGCAAGTTACAATGTTCAAGTTCAAAATGGAATCCCTGCGAGCAGCGATTGCGGGCCTGGAAGAACAGGAATTCATGGTTCCTTGGATATCAAGGACGCCTATCTCCATATTCCGATTTGGGGGTACCAGAGGTTTGCCCTGCTGGACGATCACTTCCAGTTCCAGGCTCTACCCTTCGGCATGTCTACTGCCCCGAGGGTATTCACAAAGGTGATGACGGAGATGATGTTTCAACTCCCGGTCCAGGGGGTCAATGTGGTCCCTTATTTAGACGATCTTCTGATAAAGACAAGATCCAGGGAGCTTTTGTTGCTCCATATCGACCGCACCATCCATCCCATCCATCTTCTGTCAGACCATGGGTGGATTCTCAACTTGCAGAAGTCCCATCTGGAGCCGATGCAGAGGCTCCTGTTCCTGGGGATGTTGCTGGATACTGTGGCCCAGAAGGTGTTTCTCCCAGAGGACAAGGCGAAAACTGTTCAGGAAATGGTCCGCATTGTGCTCTGACCTACTCGAGTGTCCGTACAGCTTTGCATAAGATTGTTAGGAAAGATGGTTGCCTCATACGAGGCGATCTAGTATGGGAGGTTCCATGCCAGAATGTTTCAGTTGGATCTCCTGAGCAAGTGGTCCGGATCACATCTACAGATGCACCGGATGATTCAGCTGTCACCTCAGGCCAGGATTTCCCTCCTGTGGTTGCTACAGTCCTCCAATCTCCTGGAAGGCCAGAGTTTGGGGATTCAGGATTGGACCCTCCTCATGACGAATACCAGTCTACTGGGATGGGGAGCTGACACCCAGGGGGCGCAGTTCCAGGACCAATGGTCAGCTCACAAGGCCCTCCTTCCGATCAACATTCTGGAACTTTGGGCGATCTACAATGCTCTGCTTCAGGCCTCTCCTCTGCTCAAGGATTTCGCGATCCAGGTACAGGGGGTCATTCCGAGTTGATCACTCGCTAGCAACTTTTTGCAGCGCTACGATCACATAGTCACCGCCTATGGGGGAGTGTATTTTCGCTTTGCAAGTGTGCGAACGCTGTTGCAGCCGACGGCACAAAAAAGTTTTTTGCAGTTTCTGAGTAGCTCTGGACTTACTCAGCCGCTGCGATCACTTCAGTCTTTCTGGTCCCGGAATTGTCGTCAGACACCCGCACTGCAAACGCTTGGACACGCCTGCGTTTTTGCAAACACTCCCAGAAAATGGTCAGTTGACACCCACAAACAACCTCTTTCTGTCAATCACCTTGCGATCGGCTGTGCGAATGGATTCTTCGTAAAATCCATCGCCCAGCACCAATCCTCTCTATACCCGTACGACGCGCCTGCACATTGTGGTGCATACGCATGCGCAGTTTTGCAGAGATTTAACCTGATCGCAGTACTGCAAAAAGTTGCTTGCTAGCGAGCGATCAACTCAGAATGACCCCCACAGTCGGACAACGCCACGGCCGTGGTGTATATCAATCGACAAGGAGGGACAAAAAGCAGAGCCTGCATGCAAGAGGTGTCAAGGATACTCCTCTGGGCGGAAAGAAATGCAAGAGCATTGTCAGCAATCTTCATTCCGGGTGTGAACAACTGGGAGGTGGACTTCCTGAGTCGTCACGATCTCCACCCGGGGGAGTGGGGGCTCCACCATCTGGTGTTCCAGCAGATCATCGACCGGTGGGGTTGCCCACAAATAGACATGATAGCTTCTCGTCTCAACAAGAAACTTCCCTGGTATTGCTCATGCACCAGGGTTTCCTCCGATTCCATTGCTCCCAAGGGTGCTAAAGCGAATCAGAAATGAGGATGTCTAGGCCTCGGAGGGCGTGGTATGCGGATCTTCTTGATATGTCTGTCGAAAGACCCTTGGCCTCTACCACTCTGAAGTGATCTTCTTTAGCAAAGACCGTTCGTCTACCCAGACTTACCGCAACTTTGTTTGACGGCATGGAGGTTGAGCGGAACATCCTAGCTCACAAGGGTCTTTCCAAGAAGGTTATAGCTACCATGGTTCAGGCCAGGAAACCTGTGACTTGAAAACACTATCATCATATCTGGAGGAGATATGTATCTTGGTGCGAGGAAGGGTTTACGTCTGGGTTCTATTAAGGTCCACATTTCAGCCCTCTCCATTTTCTTCCAGAAGAAATTGGCAGTGTTGCCGGAAGATCAGACTTTCTTGCAAGGAGTACTCCACATACAACCACCTTTGGTGCCGCCTACGGCACCCTGGTATTTGGATGTAGTGTTGGCATTTCTACAGTCCTCCTGGTTTGAACCTCTGATGACAGTGGAAGACAAGTACCTCACGTGGAAGACGGTGATGTAACTGGCCCTGGCTTCTGCTCGACGTGTCTCAGAATTAGGGGCCTTATCGTGTAAAAGTCCGTACTTGGTCTTTTACGAGGACAGAGCGGAGCTCCGGACTAGACAGCAGCTCCTGCCGAAGGTTGTCTCCGCATTTCATCTGAATCAACCTTTTGTGGTTCAGTCCACTTCTGACGCTTCTGCTCCTCCAGAGGCTTTGGATGCTGGGCGTGCTTTGAAGATCTATGTCAAGCGCACGGCTCAAGTCAGAAAGACGGATTCCTTGTTCGTGCTCTATGATGCGCAGAAGAAGGGTTGCCCTGCTTCAAAGCAGTCCATTGCTTGTTGGATTAGGCTTACTATCCAACAGGCCTACGTGTTGGCAGCCTTACCTGTTCCTAGGTCTCTGAAGGCCCACTCTACAAGATCAGTGGGCTCTTCCTGGGTGGCTGCCCGTAGAGTCTCGGCCTTGCAACTATGCCGAGCTGCTACCTGGTCAGGGAAGAACACCTTTGTGAAGTTCTAAAAGTTTGATACCCTGGCCAAAGAGGATACCCAGTTTGGGCATGCGGTGCTGCAGCAGTCTCTGCACGTTCCCGCCCATTCTGGAAGCTTTGGAACGTCCCCATCGTACTAGTTTACCACAATATCCAGTATGGATGCTAGAGAAAATAGGATTTTAATACCTACCGGTAAATCCTTTTCTTGTAGTCCATAAGGGATATTGGGCGCCCGCCTCAGTGCGTTGACTTTTCTGCAGGTTCTTGTTCTATAGTTACCTGTTCAGCTGTTGCTGTTGTTGTTACCAGCCGTTGCTGGTTGTTTTATGTTCGTGGTGTGCTGGTGTGTAAATCTCACCACCCTTTGTTATCATGTTTCTTCTCTCATATATGTCCTTTCTCCTTCGGGCACATTTTTACCTATAACTGCCTGTGGGATGGGGCATAGAGGGGCGAGCCAGCACACCCAGTTGAAGAAATTTAAAGTGCACTGGCTCCTTTGGACCCCTTCTATACCACATTGTACTATTTTCCCCCAATATCCCTCATGGATCACGTGGAAAGGATTTACAGGTAGGTATTAAAATCCTATTTTCTCATATCTATTCTATATCATATATATTCTATATCACATCTATCTATCTAATATCCATCTATCTATCTATCTATCTATCTATCTATCTGTTCTATATCATATATATATATATATATATATATATATATATATTTATTTATTCTATATCACATCTATCTATCTATCTATCTATCATATATATTCTATATTATTATCTATCTATCTATCTAATATCTATCTATCTCATATCCAGGGGTGTGACCAGAACTTTGGGGCCCCATAGCAACATATTTAAGGGGCCCCCGTCCCAATGACTCTTGAGGACACCTCTCTGCCGCAGTTATACATTTTATGCCCCATATCTATCGCCTTACTGTCCATCTGTCTCATTTCATTGCGAATTCTCTGCTATGGCCCTCATTCCGAGTTGATCGGTCGCAAGGCGAATTTAGCAGAGTTACACACGCTAAGCCGCCGCCTACTGGGAGTGAATCTTAGCTTCTTAAAATTGCGACCGATGTATTCGCAATATTGCGATTACTAACTACTTAGCAGTTTCAGAGTAGCTCCAGACTTACTCTGCCTGTGCGATCAGTTCAGTGCTTGTCGTTCCTGGTTGACGTCACAAACACACCCAGCGTTCGCCCAGGCACTCCCACCGTTTCTCCGGCCACTCCTGCGTTTTTTCCGGAAACGGTAGCGTTTTCAGCCACACGCCCCTGAAACGCCGTGTTTCCGCCCAGTAACACCCATTTCCTGTCAATCACATTACGTTCGCCGGAGCGATGAAAAAGCCGTGAGTAAAATTACTTTCTACATAGCAAAGTTACTTGGCGCAGTCGCAGTGCGAACATTGCGCATGCGTACTAAGCGGATTTTCATTGCGATGCGATGAAAAATACCGAGCGAACAACTCGGAATGAGGGCCTCTCTGCTATGACCATTCTTCTTTGGTTTATAGCTGCAATTCTCTACAGTTGCATCCACTGTACCAGTCTGTACATTCTAATTAACATTTTGAACATTCCAATTAACACGCTAATTACATGTGTAAGGGTTAATACGGTCATAGGTGACATAGTAAATGTTTTCTGCATTGTCATTGTCTGCAATGCAGTTTTCAAACAGGGCCATGAACAGAGGAGGATTGGCCATAGGGCTTACAGGGAAGATTCCCGGTGGGCCGACGCACCAGTGGGGCCTGTTTTGTTTGAGGACATGTGGTCCTTTTTATAGACATAATGAATAAGATGCAAAATAATTTGCATATATGAAAATGACTTTGCCACTTAGCCTGTGATTGCAGATGATCTAGTGTATGCTCTGTCTGCCTGCTTGGCTGACATATAAGATTGAGTGAATAGTGATTGGGATACGGTCGGTGTAATAAGCAAGAAAATATATCTTTCTAAAGAATGATATAGTTTCCTAAATTCTGAAGGTGTATCATATAATGCGCTCATAATATTTAATTTTATTTCTTTTTAACTTCCCCCTTGATGCTGGACAAGCCCACTATCTGGAAAGTTTTGGGGGGAGGGTGCTGCTGCCATGGCCCATGGCTAGACCTTACACCTCTGGTGCTGCCCATGTGGGGCCACTAGTACAAATTTTTCCAGGGCCGCTTTTTGTTCCCAATCCGTCCCTGGCCATGAATAATACACATGACTCTACAACTGGAAAAAAGATTGTACAAGTAACTGAGGTCAAAGGTCAAGCAAAAATGGTGACCCCCACTCCCTCCTGCAAAACTGTGACGAGACCTAAGAGATATGTTCAAACTGGAGGTGTTCACATTAGAAAGAACTCTGGCAAAAGGAAATAGACATTTTTAAGTAAAATTGCTGTTTGCGCCTGAACTGTATTTCCTGTAGCTTAACCCCTTCACGTCCACTACATTGCTTATTCTTGTCAAATGCAGTAATAATAAGGCTATAAGATGCTGAGGGACGACACCACAGCTGAGCTGGTGGTAACGAACCTTATATACTTTAAGTCCCAGTACAGAGAGATCCTTCTGCATCCCCTGCCTGGTTTGCAGAGTCATTACAACAGGACATGGCCATAGATTTTCCCAGCAGTGTGAAATGATGCACATTGTTCACAGAGACAGCACATTAATAACTGGGGAATCTGAAATCTCTTTTTATCTGAGCAGAGGAACTGCCGAAGGGATAAGAAGCTGACTCCTTGGTTTTAATACAACATTCTTTTTTCTAACCTAAGAAATGAAAATTGATTGCAAGTCCTTTTTTAGAGGTTTTTTTTAATATTCCGTTGAAAGTATATGTGAAATACATATAAAACTATTGATTTTCTAGTATCAAACCGTTTTGGTTTAATTTATCTAGGGCATAAAAAATATTACTTTGTTAGTGCTGCTTTGTAATATATACATACGTCATTTCAAGCTGCATTAGCCCATAGGAAAATAATTTCCAAAAGATCCCTCTCCCCCTTACTAGAACTCTGGGGGCTGTTATGAGCAGCCATTTTTTTTTTTGGAGCTCTGATGGTTCTCTAATATAGTCTTCCTTCAAAGGTGTGAGAGGAACAAGAGAGCCCCTGGGGATTATGGATGCCTAGAGAAGCCCCCCAGGGTTCTGGCTGCGGGGAGGGCGCACCCTAGCAAAATAAATTCCTAAATGGTAGAGCAGCTTTAATTTAAAAATACACCTTCATTAAAAACTGCATAATTAAAACTTAGTGGGCGGGATGTATTAACATACATCGCCGCACCTCGACGGTTACCGCAGCGATGTTGATCGCGTATGTACTAACATATGCGATCAACATCGCGATGCGGTGACGGAGGCCCCCCGCGATACCTGTTAGGTGATCTGCGGGGGGTCTCCGTCACTTCCATGGGGTCCCCACACTGCCTTGATGCCGGGTAGCAGCAGCAGGCTGCCCCCGGCGCCTCCTCCAGCCGGAAGGACGTCCGGCTGCGTTGCTAGGGGGAGGAGGAGATTACCTTCCGGGTCCGGGGCATCATGGAGGAAGGTAAGCTGGGGGGGAGGGGGGGAGGCGTCTGCGGCGGTGTCGGCGGGTTGCGGCGGTCGGCGAAAAGAAGCCCATAGGCTTCTATAGGGTATCGCCATCCAGAGATGGCGATACCCTGGACGCCGAAAACGCGGCGGTAGGGTGTTAGTAAATATGAAAATGCGGTAAAACCCCCGTTTTCGGGGGGTTTACCGCATTTTTGCTTTAGTACATCCCGCCCAGCAAGAGATAAACTGGAGAGAGATTTACTAAGCCTTTACTCAGGGCCGGTTCTGGCTGTGGTTGCGCCCCGGGCAAAACTATAGGGGCATGGCTTCACATGGGGGCCCCCATTTGTGCTCCCTGTAGCGCCGCTGGTATAAAAAAAAAAAGTATACTTACTATCCCCGTTCCTGATCCAGACCGCTGCAGACAGCCGCCGGCACCGCTCTTCTCCTCAATCAGCATAGACACTAGAGGTCAATTATGACCCCTAGCGTCTGTGCCACAATTGCTGTGCGGTGCGCGATGACGTCATCGCGCACCGCACAGCAAAGGTCCCCTCCACGAAGGGAAACTAGATGCGTAGCGTCTGGTACCCTTCAGAGCGGGGGACCAGTGGGGGGCACAGCGGCGGGGGTGACAGCGGGGGGCACAGCGGTGGGGGGGCACAGTAGCAGATCTTGCCACGGTGCGGCGCCCTCCGGAAGGCGGCGCCCTGGGCAAAAGTCCTGCTTGCCCGTGGCAAGATCTGCTAGTGCCTTTACTAAGTCTATTTACTAAGCCTTGGATGGAGATAAAGTAGTCGGATATAAAGTACCAGTCAATCAGCTCCTAACTGCCATGTCACAGGCTGGGTGTAAACAAATTACAATTAGGAGCTGATTGGCTGGTACTTTATCTCCGACTACTTTATCTCCATCCAAGGCTTAGTAAATAGACCCCAAAGTATTAACAAAACAGCTTCTGAGTGACAATTTATTTGAGAAATGTATTTTAGGATTCGGTTGGTACTTTATCTCTCTTCACTTTATTTTCTCTCTCTGAGCATTGATAAATATCCCCATAATATTTTGTTTCAAAATAGTTTGCAGGTAACATTTTACAGAGTATGCTAAAGTTTTAGGGCATAGTCACATAAACCTTTTTAGCGCCATGTTCCTCAGATCTGCCAGTGGTTGATTTTTATTTATCTTTTTGAATTGATTAAAATGGCGACAAATCGTCAGAAGGAATAAAAACAAAACAAAACAATTCTTTAATCTCAGAAGTGATGATCTTTTTTTTTTTCTTTTTAGTGTTTTCCATCAAGGTAAATTAATCAGTATAGTTTTAAAAATGTGAAATAATAAGATTTTACTCACCGGTAAATCTATTTCTCGTAGTCCGTAGTGGATGCTGGGAACTCCGTAAGGACCATGGGGAATAGCGGCTCCGCAGGAGACTGGGCACAACTAAAGAAAGCTTTAGGACTACCTGGTGTGCACTGGCTCCTCCCACTATGACCCTCCTCCAGACCTCAGTTAGGATACTGTGCCCGGAAGAGCTGACACAATAAGGAAGGATTTTGCATCCCGGGTAAGACTCATACCAGCCACACCAATCACACCGTACAACTTGTGATACTATACCCAGTTAACAGTATGAAATATAACTGAGCCTCTCAACAGATGGCTCAACAATAACCCTTAGTTAGGCAATAACTACATACAAGTATTGCAGACAATCCGCACTTGGGATGGGCGCCCAGCATCCACTACGGACTACGAGAAATAGATTTACCGGTGAGTAAAATCTTATTTTCTCTGACGTCCTAGTGGATGCTGGGAACTCCGTAAGGACCATGGGGATTATACCAAAGCTCCCAAACGGGCGGGAGAGTGCGGATGACTCTGCAGCACCGAATGAGAGAACTCAAGGTCCTCCTCAGCCAGGGTATCAAATTTGAAGAATTTAGCAAACGTGTTTGCCCCTGACCAAGTTGCAGCTCGGCAAAGTTGTAAAGCCGAGACCCCTCGGGCAACCGCCCAAGATGAGCCCACTTTCCTCGTGGAATGGGCTTTTACTGATTTAGGATGCGGCAATCCAGCCGCAGAATGCTCCAGCTGAATTGTGCTACAAATTCAGCGAGCAATAGTCTGCTTAGAAGCAGGATCACCTATTTTGTTGGGTGCCTACAGGATAAAAAGCGAGTCAGTTTTCCTGACTCCAGCCGTCCTGGAAATATAAATTTTTAAGGCCCTGACTACGTCCAGTAACTTGGAATCTTCCAAGTCCCTAGTAGCCGCAGGCACTACAATAGGTTGGTTCAAGTGAAAAGCTGATACCACCTTGGGGAGAAACTGGGGACGAGTCCTCAATTCTGCCCTATCCATATGGAAAATCAGATAAGGGCTTTTACATGACAAAGCCGCCAATTCTGACACACGCCTGGCCGAAGCCAAGGCCAATAACATGACCACTTTCCACGTGAGATACTTCAAATCCACAGTTTTAAGTGGCTCAAACCAATGTGATTTTAGGAAACTCAACACCACGTTGAGATCCCAAGGTGCCACAGGAGGCACAAAAGGGGGCTGAATATGTAGCACTCCCTTTACAAATGTCTGAACTCCAGGCAGTGAAGCCAGTTCTTTCTGGAATAAAATCGACAGAGCCGAAATCTGGACCTTAATGGAACCCAAGTTTAGGCCCATAGTCACTCCTGACTGTAGGAAGTGCAGAAAACGACCCAGCTGAAAATCCTCTGTTGGGGCCTTCCTGGCCTCACACCACGCAACATATTTTCACCAAATACGGTGATAATGGTTTGCGGTTACTTCTTTCCTGGCTTTTATCAGCGTAGGAATGACTTCCTCCGGAATGCCCTTTTCCTTTAGGATCCGGAATTCAACCGCCATGCCGTCAAACGCAGCCGCGGTAAGTCTTGGAGCAGACAGGGCCCCTGCTGTAGCAGATCCTGTCTGAGCGGTAGAGGCCTCTGATATCATTTCTTGAAGTTCTGGGTACCAAGCTCTTCTTGGCCCATCCGGAACCACGAGTATCGTTCTTACTCCTCGTTTTCTTATTATTCTCAGTACCTTTGGTATGAGAGGCAGAGGAGGGAATACATAAACCGACTGGTACACCCACGGTGTCACTAGAGCGTCCACAGCTATTGCCTGAGGGTCCCTTGACCTGGCGCAATATCTAGTTTTTTGTTTAGGCGGGACGCCATCATGTCCACCTGTGGCCTTTCCCAACGGTTTACCAACAGTTGGAAGACTTCTGGATGAAGTCCCCACTCTCCCGGGTGTCGGTCGTGTCTGCTGAGGAAGTCTGCTTCCCAGTTGTCCACTCCCGGAATGAACACTGCTGACAGTGCTAAGACGTGATTTTCCGCCCATCGGAGAATCCTTGTGGCTTCTGCCATCGCCATCCTGCTTCTTGTGCCGCCCTGTCGGTTTACATGGGCGACTGCCGTGATGTTGTCTGATTGGATCAGTACCGGCTGGTTTTGAAGCAGAGGCCTTGCCAGACTTAGGGCATTGTAAATGGCCCTCAGTTCCAGAATATTTATGTGTAGGGACGACTCCTGACTTGACCAAAGTCCTTGGAAATTTCTTCCCTGTGTGACTGCCCCCCAGCCTCGAAGGCTGGCATCCGTGGTTAACAGGACCCAGTCCTGTATGCCGAATCTGCGGCCCTCTTGAAGATGAGCACTCTGCAGCCACCACAGTAGAGATATCCTGGTCCTTGAAGACAGGGTTATCAGCCGATGCATCTGAAGATGCGATTCCGACCACTTGTCCAAGAGGTCCCACTGAAAGGTTCTTGCATGGAACCTGCCGAATGGAATTTTGCTTCGTAAGAAGCTACCATTTTTCCCAGGACTCGTGTGCAGTGATGCACCGATACCTGTTTTGGTTTCAGGAGGTCTCTGACTAGAGATGACAGCTCCTTGGCTTTCTCCTGCGGGAGAAACACTTTTTTTCTGTTCTGTGTCCAGAACCATCCCCAGGAACAGTAGGCATGTGGTAGGAACCAGCTGTGACTTTGGTACTCCGACCAACAACTGCTCCTTGGACCTCGCCTTTATAAGGAGATCGTCCAAGTACGGGATAATTAAAACTCCCTTTTTTCGAAGGAGTATCATCATTTCTGCCATTACCTTGGTAAAGACCCTCGGTGCCATGGACAGTCCAAACGGCAGTGTTTGGAATTGGTAATGGCAATCCTGTACCACAAATCTGAGGTACTCCTGGTGAGGATGGTAAATGGGGACATGTAGGTAAGCATCCTTGATGTCCAGGGATACCATGTAATCCCCCTCCTCCAGGCTTGCAATAACCGCCCTGAGCGATACCATCTTGAACTTGAATTTTTTTATGTATGTGTTCAAGGATTTCAAATTTAAAATGGGTCTCACCGAACCGTCCGGTTTCGGTACCACAAACAGTGTGGAATAGTAACCCCGTCCTTGTTGAAGTAGGGGCACCTTGACTATCACCTGCTGGGAATACAGCTTGTGAATTGCCTCTAGCACAGCCTCCCTGCCCGAGGGAGTTGTCGGCAAGGCAGATTTGAGGAAACGGCGGGGGGGGAGACGCCTCGAATTCCAGCTTGTACCCCTGAGATACTACTTGAAGGATCCAGGGATCCACCTGTGAGCGAGCCCACTGATCGCTGAAATTTTTGAGGCGGCCCCCCACCGTACCTGGCTACGCCTGTGGAGCCCCCGCGTCATGCGGTGGACTCAGAGGAAGCGGGGGAAGAATTTTGATTCTGGGAACTGGCTGACTGGTGCATCTTTTTCCCTCTTCCCTCGTCTCTGTGCAGAAAGGAAGCGCCTTTGACCCGCTTGCTTTTCTGAAGCCGAAAGGACTGTACCTGATAATACAGTGCTTTCTTAGGCTGTGAGGAAACCTGAGGTAAAAATTTTCTTCCCAGCTGTTGCTGTGGATACGAGGTCCCAGAGACCATCCCCAAACAATTCCCCACCCTTATAAGGCTCTATGTGCCTTTTAAAATCAGCATCACCTGTCCAGTGTCGGGTCTCTAATACCCTCCTGACAGAATGGACATTGCATTAATTCTGGATGCCAGCCGGCAAAATATCCCTCTGTGCATCCCTCATATATAAGACGACGTTTTTAATATGCTCTTATGTTCGCAAAATAGTATCCCTGTTTGACAGGGTCACAGACCACGCTGCAGCAGCACTATCTGCAGGTCTCAGTCTAGTACCAGAGTGTGTAAATACAGACTTCAGGATAGCCTCCTGCTTTTTATCAGCAGGTACCTTCAAAGTGGCCGTATCCTAAGACGGCAGTGCCACCTTTTTTGACAAACGTGTGAGCGCCTTATCCACCCTAGGGGATATCTCCCAGCGTAACTTATCCTCTGGCGGGAAAGGGTACGCCATCAGTAACTTTTTAGAAATTACCAGTTTCTTATCGGGGGAACCCACGCTTTTTCACACTTCATTCACTCATTTGATGGGGGAACAAAACACTGCCTGCTTTTTCTCCCCAAACATAAAACCCTTTTTTAGTGGTACTTGGGTTAATGTCAGAAATGTGTAACACATTTTTTATTGCCGGGATCATGTAACGGATGTTCCTAGTGGATTGTGTATATGTCTCAACCTCGTCGACACTGGAGTCAGACTCCGTGTCGACATCTGTGTCTGCCATCTGAGGGAGCGGGCGTTTTTGAGCCCCTGATGGCCTTTGAGACGCCTGGGCAGGCGCGGGCTGAGAAGCCGGCTGTCCCACAGCTGTTACGTCATCCAGCCTTTTATGTAAGGAGTTGACACTGTCGGTTTATACCTTCCACCTATCCATCCACTCTGGTGTCGGCCCCACAGGGGGCGACATCACATTTATCGGCATCTGCTCTGCCACCACATAAGCCTCCTCATCAAACGTGTCGACACAGCCGTACCGACACACCGCACACACACAGGGAATGCTCTGACTGAGGACAGGACCCCACACAGCCCTTTGGGGAGACAGAGAGAGAGTATGCCAGCACACACCAGAGCGCTATATAATTTAGGGATTAACACTATATTGAGTGAATTTTTCCCAATAGCTGCTTGTATATACAATATTGCGCCTAAATTTAGTGCCCCCCCTCTCTTTTTAACCCTTTGAGCCTGCAAACTACAGGGGAGAGCCTGGGGAGCTGTCTTCCAGCTGCACTGTGAAGAGAAAATGGCGCCAGTGTGCTGAGGGAGATAGCTCCGCCCCTTTTTCGCGGATTTTTCTCCCGCTTTTTCACGGATTCTGGCAGGGGTATTTATCATATATATAGCCTCTGGGGCTATATATTGTGATACATTTGCCAGCCAAGGTGTTTTTATTGCTGCTCAGGGCGCCCCCCCAGCGCCCTGCACCCTCAGTGACCGGAGTGTGAGGTGTGCATGAGGAGCAATGGCGCACAGCTGCAGTGCTGTGCGCTACCTTGGTGAAGACTGATGTCTTCTGCCGCCGATTTTCCGGACCTCTTCTTGCTTCTGGCTCTGTAAGGGGGACGGCGGCGCGGCTCCGGGAACGAACACCAAGGCCAGTTCCATGCAGTCGATCCCTCTGGAGCTAATGGTGTCCAGTAGCCTAAGAAGCCCAAGCTAGCTGCAAGCAGGTAGGTTCGCTTCTTCTCCCCTTAGTCCCTCGTAGCAGTGAGCCTGTTGCCAGCAGGTCTCACTGTAAAATAAAAAACCTAAAATAAACTTTCTTTCTAGGAGCTCAGGAGAGCCCCTAGTGTGCATCCAGCTCGGCCGGGCACAGAAATCTAACTGAGGTCTGGAGGAGGGTCATAGTGGGAGGAGCCAGTGCACACCAGGTAGTCCTGAAGCTTTCTTTAGTTGTGCCCAGTCTCCTGCGGAGCCGCTATTCCCCATGGTCCTTACGGAGTTCCCAGCATCCACTAGGACGTCAGAGAAATGATAACCTCCATTCACTATAACCTACCCTAGTACTACATGTAGAAACCCCACATAAACCAATACGTGCAATGACAGTAATGGGAAACGTTCCATCCATGGAATTTATCATTGCTAGGTAAATGAGCTACTGTAGTTGTAGAATAGTACAGCCAGTGTACGGGCAGGCGGCGGGTTGCCCATACACACAGCCAGACCTGCTGAATTATCTGCAAGATATATCGTCATTGGCTGAGCTGCAGGGCTGATGTGAAATGTCTGTGAATGACGTCATTCACAGTCATATTTCATGTACACATCATGATATACACGGTCGAGTCACACTATTATGATCACCAGCTAATAGCCAGAGTAACCGCCGTGTGCAGCACGGACAGCAGCTAGAGGGGCTGAACTGTCGTTTTAGAGACACGTCTGGTAGACCCCAGGTTCGTTTTGGCAGGCAGCCCTCACGCACCTTCATAACCGACGTTGACCTCTCACATCAATGGCCCGTGGTGCTTCGCAGTGTCTACGTTGGTTATTCGTAATGGTGCCATTTGTCCAGTCACGATACACCTTCATCACAGCAGCACGCGAACAGTTCACAAATGCGCTGTTTCAGAAATACTGCCACCCTTGGCCCGAAAGCCAATAATCATCCCTTTTTGCAACTCGGATAAATTGCCCCTTTTACCAATAACAGCAACGAGTGATATGTGTGCAGACGGCCTATCGCTTACAGCACATGACGTACTTCATGGACTACTTCCTGCAGACGTCAAACGTAGGAGGTGGTCATAATAATGTGACTCGACCGTGTATCATCCAGTGTGTACCCAGCTAAAGAATCTCTTTCAGTTCCCTCATATATGCACAAAAAAACCAAGCAGCACTAGGTGTCTAGGGGACTGCATCGGCTGCAGCCTCTTAGAGCCAGTTAGGGCTGCTGTGATAGCAGGGGAGTGGTTTCCCATTGGAATCACTCTGCTAACTGCAGTTTGGACTGACAGTCTCACTGAAGGAAAACACCTCCCCCGGGACAGCCTGTCCGGCTGTAATTAGCAGGGAGCACTTCCGATTGGAAACCACTGCCAGGCAGCCTATATCTGGGGTGTCAGATTTTACTGGGGTGCCTGCATCCCGGCAGCTCCTAGGTAAAATTTGCCACTGTTCCAGATGTAGTTCCACAACAGCTGATGTCTGCTGTGAGCGGTGGGAGAGAAGTTCTCTTTGGGAATCAACAACGGTATGTAAACAGAGTAGCATGGTGGACAGACAGCTCCATCAGAACTACAAAATAGAATACTGACCATAATTTCAGGGGAAATATCCTGACATTGCAGACATCGTAAACATCTGTAAATGCCATTCCCTGGGAACAAATTTAGCAATGACCTTGTACCACTTTCATTTGCATATTGTAGTTCAGGTATTGGTTGGGGAAATCGTAAAGAGGTGGGGAACATGTGAAACAGGAGCAGCAGGTGATTAGCGAGATAAGGTAAGTCATCGCCCCCAGGCAGAGCAGAGTGCAGAGAGGAGTTGTTTAAACTTTAATCCATTCTTCTTGAGAGTACAGCAATCATGTCACAGTATGAAAACGAATCTATATTCTGCAAACACTAACACCATCAAACACTGACCACATATATACTCACACTTTACAGTATGTAGCGGAAGACTGAGCGCAGGAAAGCAGAATATATAGCGATCACTTTCTGTTCTAGAGCTGTAATTTATTGTCACTTTGCCCACATAACATATGCTCGGAAAAAGTTTTAATTATTCAAGAACTTCAGCATTTGGCAATACTCAATGAACTGACAACACTGACATGATATAAGAGAACAAAAGCTATGTAAAGGAATACTTGTTTGATTGAAAAACCAATATTTAAAATTGTATATCTGTTTTCATGCATGCTCTAAAATATAATGCACTATAAAATATTCACGTATATTATAAAGTATATTTATAGAGCACCAAAACCTCAATTGTGATATATTTATTTATGAAGGTTGTAAACAGCTGTTTCTGCTACTTCCCTGTTTTGTTCTTTGCAGTTTTATGTTGGACAGTAGAATAATGAGCTCATTGCTGGTCAAAGACAGCTCAAACACCAAAAATGCCTTGGTGTAGATTTACTAAAGCTTGTCAAACAGACAAGTGGAGGCGTTGCCCATAGCAGCCAATCAGATTCTGTCTATCATTTCTCTGTTGTATTCAATACAATGATGCACAGAACATGGGCCCTCATTCCGAGTTGTTCGCTCGTTGCCGAGTTTCGCTATATTGCGATTAGTCGCTTACTGCGCTTAGTTATTTTACACAAAAGTTAGGTATTTTACTCACGGCATAACGAGGATATTTCATCGTTCTGGTGATCGGAGTGTGATTGACAGGAAGTGGGTGTTTCAGGGCGGAAATTGGCCGTTTTATGGGCGTGTGCGAAAAAAACGCTGCCATTTTTGGGAAAAACGCGGGAGAGGCTGGAGAAACGGGGGAGTGTCTGGGCGAACGCTGGGTGTGTTTGTGACGTCAAACCAGGAACGAAACTGACTGAACTGATCGCAGTGGCAGAGTAAGTCCCGAGCTACTCAGAAACTGCAAAGAAATTTCTATTCGCAATTATGCGAATCTTTCGTTCGCAATTCTGCAAAGCTAAGATTCACTCCCAGTAGGCGGCGGCTTAGCGTGTGCAATGCTGCTAAAAGCAGCTAGCGAGCGAACAACTCGGAATGAAGGTCATGATTGGGCAACACCACCACTTGTCTGTATGACAAGCTTTAGTAAATCTACCCATTTAACTGGAAAGACCGCGTAGGGAGCATAATGCGACCACAGCGGCATAAACGCACCGTCCAGGGCCTCCGCAGCGCCGCTCAAGGCACCACATGGCCTGTGAGGGGTTAATGTTTTCGGCTGGGAGGAACTCAGAGAGTGGGCCGGGGGGCCCATTGGCTGCAGCATGAGAGGGGGCTGGCCTGTCATGCATATAGGCAGCCGGCAGGATACTTCCTGCCTCTCTTCAGCCTTTTCGTTAGGACTGCAAGTATCACCCTTCTTACATTTTAACTAATAGCTTTATTCTCTGCTCACATCTCTGCTCACATCTCATTATTCTTTTACATTTCCCTTCCTCTGATATTTAACCCCTCTTTCTGTTATTCCTACCCTTATAATCTTTTTAATCTTTGCTGTCCTTCACTTCTCTTAGCATATCTCTTACTATTTCAGCTCTCCTTCCCCTCCAGGCATGGCCGCTAGACGTCCCACCCGCTCCGCTGGCCTCCCCGCCCGGCTCATAGACGCGTCTGCTGTCCAGCCGGCACGGGGAAGACAGGCTGCAGCGGCCGTACGGGAACCCCAGGGCGCGCGCGGCCGGGCTCAGCCGCCCGCCCGGGCTCCCCCGCGCGTGCGCTCTCCGTCCCCGCTGCTAGCCGCGGCGGGGAACGGAGCGCTGGGCGGCCGGAGAAATACGCGGCAAAGAGCCAGGGATGGTGTCCTGCCATCCCTGAGCTCGCCGCTCGCTACACGCGGCTGCCCTGATCACGTGGGGCCGGGACAGAGCTCCCGGCCCGCGGATCAGCAGCCGCAGGCCAGCAATGAACACGTGGGAAGTGGGGGTCGGGAGGGGGGTCGTGCGGCTGCCAGACCTGCACAGGGCAGGCAGCGCGCGCGTGGCACCAGGAATACTGCCACTAGGGGGGCCCAGATGAGGCCTGTCCCCACTGTTCACCCCTCCCCCTCATCAAGTCAGGTCCAGCCCGCGCCCCCCCACGACAGGGAGGGGCGTCGCCCCCGCCCCGCTACTGCACACCCTCCTCTACCGATCCCCGCTAGGGAGGGGCCCATACGTCGGGGGCGTTCTGCGTCCGCCCGCGGCGGCGTGCCCCACCGGGCCTCTCCTGCAGGGGGTGCCCCTGTGGCGCCCCTCCCCTCCAGGATACCGCGTCTGGCTCGAGGCGCTGCGTCCGCCGTCCACGGCCATGCGCCTCCGACGGGGGTTCCTCACCCCAGGGGGCGGCGTGCGCAGTCGGGGGGTGTCCGTTCCGCACCTCCTCGCGGCCGGTCATCTCCCGCTAATGTGGATACGGAGGGGTCACATGCCTACATTGTGCCTCCTCCCGCCAGTAGCGATGACGGTTCAGTTTCTCCTCCGGTGGCCAATACGCGAGATCGGAGAAGATCGCGGCGGGAGCAATTGGCGCGGGATTTCTCCCAGCGGGACGGCGATACCGTGACGCCCGACAGTGAGGGATCATCGGGGTCCTTGCTCCCAACGGGGGGTTTACTATTCTCCCGTAGGGAACACGACCCGCGTGGCGGCTCTGAAGTTCCTACGCAGGCCACGGCAGCGGCACCCTTGGTGGACCCCACTGTTCTGTCCGCCATTTGTGCGGCTGTTGTGTCGGCAGTGGCGCCCTTGTTATCCCCCGTACCCGGGGGACTTGGGCGGTCCTCCACTTCTTTGGCGGATAGCATTGCGCAAGCTCTTGCCCCGCTTCTGTCCTCTGGCGCGACCGTTCCCCCGCCTGCCCCGCTCCCGGCTGCGGCAAACTCGGTGGAGGAGCGGGGAAACCATGTCTCTTTTGTCCCCCCAGCCGCGGACGTCAGGAGAGAAATGGAGTCTGTCGGCGCTTCCGCGAGTCGACCAGTGGCCGTCGAGACGGACGGTGTTCCCTCTCGTGCAGGTGAGTCTTCATCGGACCCCGACTGGTCCCGGGGAAGCGCGGTTACACCCCTTAGCGGCTTAGGATCGGTTTCTCACTCCGGCTCCTCTAGTGCTGGCGGCAGGGTGCGTAAGGATTCTAGCAAGCGCAGCCGCAGGCGTCGGTACACGGACTCTTCCCTTGCCTCCACGTCCTCAGAGGGCCTGTCCTCCTCTGATGGCGGACTGCACAGGGTTAAGCGCCGCAGACGACGCGAGCGTCGGTATTCGACCTCGTCCGCCTCCCAAGTCTCGGTGGAATCGGACACCGTGCACTGCGCTAATACGGCGGTGCAACGTGGTCTTAGGCCCCGGGTCCGGGATAGAATCCGCAAGGGCCAATATGTTAATATTTTCGCTCTCACTAGTGACGATAGAAAAGCCTTACTTTCCGCCAAGAAAAAGGGGCAGGGCAGCGAGGACGCTCTGCGCTCCTACCCGAATTGGGTACGCTGCATGTTGATATTTGCGGCATGTTACCTAGAGACCCGCCCGGACGAACATATGAACATAGTTCGATATCAATTCCTCATACATGTTCTGTACCACAAGTATAAAGGGTCGGCCTGGCGTCGTTATGATGAGGATTTTCGCCGAAAACAGCACGGGCGGCAGATCTATAACTTCGGCAAGAAGGATGTGGAACTGTGCTCGGAACTGACCCAGGGTTCGGCCGGCGCTGAGGAGAGCGGCACAGCGAAGAGATGGGCTAAGCGTCCCACCCCTCGTTCTGCCGGCTTTCGCGGCGGTTCAGGGCGCGCGGGGCATTCTGCAAAGCTAAGATTCACTCCCAGTAGGCGGCGGCTTAGCGTGTGCAATGCTGCTAAAAGCAGCTAGCGAGCGAACAACTCGGAATGAAGGTCATGATTGGGCAACACCACCACTTGTCTGTATGACAAGCTTTAGTAAATCTACCCATTTAACTGGAATGACATCACCAATGCTTACCAAAAACTTACAATGACGAGAAGACTTTATTACACAAAATGTATGATGCTTTAGACTTCTAAGCAATGTTCCTTTCTTCCCTTCCCAACTTCAGAGCAATGCAAGACTGAAATGCCCCACACCATAAGCATTGCAGGGTAAATAGATGTAAAAATCTATCTATCTATCTATCTATCTATCTATCTATCTACTTGTCTGTCTGTCTGTCAGGGGTGAGGAACCTTTTTTCTACCAAGGGCCATTTGGATATTTATAAAATTCTTCGGGGGCCATACAAAAATTATCAACTTAAAAATGAGCCTGCCCCCAGTAGATATGCCCCCAGTAGATATGCCCCCAGTAGTTATGCCCCAGTAGATATGCCCCCAGTAGATATGCCCCAGTAGATATGCCCCCAATAGGTATGCCCCAATTCAGTAGTTATACTCCCTGTCAGTTGTTATGCCCAAGTAGATATGCCCCCAGTCACTTGTTATGCCCCATTAGATTTGCCCCCAGTCAGTTGTTATGCCCCATTAGATATGCCCCCAGTCAGTTGTTATGCCCCATTAGATATGCCCCCAGTCAGTTGTTATGCCCCATTAAATATGCCCCATTAGATATGCTCCCTAGTAGCGCCGCTTACACACACACGCATTAAAAGAAAAAAAACCCACGATACTCACCAGCCCCGCTCCTGCTTCCGGACCGCTGCCCACCACCTGGTCGCCCGCTCCTCGGAACTATGGGAGAGATGTCATGATGTCTCTCCCAGTCGCCGCACAGCTGCTCACGTACACTGCCTGAGCCGGAAGCCGGAGCTCAGGAGTGAGCTCCTGCCTCCGGCTGCTGCTGAGGGGATGGAGCCGGGCACTGGTAACTAAGGCCCTCATTCCAATTGATCGCTCGCTAGCTACTTTTAGCAGCCGTGCAAACGCATAGTCGCCGCCCACGGGGGAGTGTATTTTAGCTTTGCAAGTGTGCGAACGCCTGTGCAGCCGAGCGGTACAAAAACATTTTGTGCAAAACAAGACCATCCCTGTAGTTACTTATCCTGTGCGATGATTCCAGTGACGGAGTTCCCAGAATTGATGTCAGATACCCGCCCTGCAAACACTTGGACACGCCTGCATTTTCCCTACCACTCCCAGAAAACGGTCAGTTGACACTCATAAGCGCCTTCTTCCTGTCAGTCTCCTTGCGATCGGCTGTGCGAATGGAATCGTCGCAAGAAGCAGTGCACAGCAACGATGCTGTTTGTACCCGTACGACACGCGTGCGCATTGCGGTGCATATGCATGCGCAGTTTTGCCGTTTTTTTACCTGATCGCTGCGCTGCGAAAATCAGCAACATGCGATCAACTCGGTATGACTCCCTAAATCTCAACGGGCACCTGGCATCTCCCTCGGTTAGGTGAGCCTGGCCGGGCCGGATTAAGTGGCTTTGCGGGCCTTATACGGGCCATGAGCCGGAAGTTCCCCACTCCTGATTTTAGATATATATCTATCTATCAGTTTTCTATCTATCTATCTATCTATCTATCTATCTATCTATCTATCTATCTATCTATCTATCTATCTATCTATCCATACCAGAGCATCTATGAGGAACTGTGAGATGGCAGGGTGGGAGTGTCGCCTGCCTGTCAGTCGGGGGAGGGGGGGGGGGGAGTCTAGGATATAAAAGACTGTCTGGAGTATTTGTCTATGAGACCAATGGCAGAAAAACTGCCCGGTGACTAGAGAGAAGAGATCTGTTAGATAGTGATAGGGCCGTTTGAGGACCTTTGTCAGTATCTTGTAAGAGCACTAAAGGCCCGTACACTCTGGCCGATATATCGGCCACTCTGTTGAACGGGTCCGTTGGCCAGTGTGTACGGGCGATATGTCTGTGAACTTCGTCGTTCACAGACATATCGCGTCGGCCCTACAGCACAGCCGACGGCCAATATATCTACCGATATACTGGCGCATCACCGTGTGTGTACGAGCAACCAGCCGACCGCCCGTACACATGCTGCGGCAGCCGGCGGTGATTGACAGCTGAACTGGGCGGGCATGTGTACACGCCCGCCCTGTTCATGACGTCAGTCCCCAACGGATCGGGCAGTGTGTATGCACAGCACAAGGCCCGATCCGTCCATAGATATATCTGCCGATCAATTGATCTGCAGATATATCTATCAGTGTGTATCCACCATAACTTTGTGATGGTTACTGATCTGCAGTCATCCTTACAAAATAAACTAGTGCACAAGTCCAAATTCAGTGCTTCCACTACACAGCTTACTTGTCACACTATCTACAGTATCTGTCTATCTATCTATCTATCTATCTATCTATCTATCTATCTATCGTTACTTTAGACCTTCTCTTGCCAACTGATGCTGATGTAAGAAGAAATTTGTTGCATCCTACTGAGAACAAAACACACATCCTCCAAATAAATACACAGCGGCATAGTGTAGCAATAAGATATTCCAGCATGATAGAGCGATACATCATCTGAGATCACAGCTTGACAGCCTATAGCTGAAGAATAATAGCTACCTTATAACCAGTCCTGGGACATGCCATTGGCATAGCCCTTTGAGTGAGTATCTCTAGATAACACCTATCCTGCAGTGATGAGTGTTAATAGGACAGAAAGAGTTATCCAGTAAGCAGGATTCTGTCTCCGTATGAGCCCAAGTCATAATCCGAATTCCCAGTTAGTAAAGCACTGAAACAATCCAACTGTAAAGGAAGGAATTAGGCTGGTACTATATAAATGAATGCTGCAATGAACTGTAAATTGGTTTGCCCATAAGTTCTATTGACCACCAATAGATCCCTAATAACAATATGTTCTTGTTTTCCTTCTCAAACTCTGTGTTGTGGCCGATATCACTTTGAAATTTAGAGAACAGGTTTTTGTACATTACTTCTACGGGGAAAAATACAATAAAGAGAAAAATAAATAATATTCTGCATCAACGCAATTAACATGACGTTAGATAAGGTATCCGGTCTATAGAGCTACACTAAAAAGGTCTACAGTCAATAGGTAGACCACTAATGGTAGACCTGCATTAGGTCGACAGGGTCAAAATGTCGACATGTAAAAGGTAGGCAGTTCAAAAAGTCGACAGGGTCAAAATGTCGACACAAGTTGTTGATTTTTGGGGGGGTGGGGGTTTCTTACTTTTTTAAAACTTTTTCATACTTTACCATACACGTGGACTATGACTGGGAATAGTAACCTTGCACCAAATGCAAGGGAACGTGGCACACTAACGAGGCTTGGTTGTGGCAGAAAAGTGACAAACCCACCCTCCCAAAATAATAAAATTGTGCCTACCTTTTTTTGTGTTAACAATTTTCATGTCGACCTTTTGACCCTGTTGACCTGTTCAACTGTCTACCTATTCTGTCAACCTTTTGCCTGTCGACCTTTTAACCCTGTCACTCTTTTGACCCTGTAGACCTGTTCTACTGTCTACCTATTCTGTTGGCCTTTTGCCTGTCGATCTTTTGACCCTGTAATGCATGTCTACCATTAGTGGTGGGCCTATTGACTGTAGACATTTGAGTGTAGACCTAATAATCCACACCCGTTAAATAACAGCTTTTATTCAGTAGCCTTTATGAGGTTCTCTTAGTGTGGTTCCTTTGCCAGCCACATGCAGTGATGCCAAGAGAGGGGGGGGGGGGAGACGGTACAAATTACCCGGGCCCAGGTCTGATGGAGGGGCCCAGTGAGGGTCCAGAAGGGGCCCAGGCCACCTCCCCCTTACCTAGCAGCAGCAGATGCAGCTCTTTTCCTCAGCCCATCACATGCCACTGTGTACTGGGCTGTAGTATGGCCATGGAGGTACTTAAAATACTATTTTTTTTCAGTATTTTTTTCTATGGGTACATGACCACACCTCCTGTGATTAGGCCACGCTCCTTGAAAAGTACCTCGGCCCATCCTGGCTTTAGACTGCCCTGGCCACATGCAGTGATGTACAGTATGATGCACGACAGGCTACAGCTTCAGGCTACAGCCCCAGGTACACTTACATTTACATTAAGCTTTGTATATGGAAATTTACAAAAACAATTTTTTTAGAAATGGAGAAAAATAATCATCTTCTCCTCCGCTCCTGACAGACACAGTTATTTTTAACAACTCATTACCAACAATGTATTGTAAATCTTCAACTCTTTAAGGAATATATGTCCCAAGACTGTAACGAGTGCTATACATACTTGCTGAATGAGAGGACATATATTTATCTAGCATACAGTATATTACAGTATGCTTCTTTGCCTATAATGCTGTCAATTAGTTCAGGACTGATTTAATGTGATATAACGCTAGAAAATCAAATTAAATAAAGCTGACAAGCAGTCAAATGTTTTCCGACATTATATAGGAAACATACTATATTTCTGTAACAGATGTTCGCAGTGGTAACTTAATTGCCTTAACATGAAATATCAGTGATGACACGGTCAATGTATAGGATGAAAATAGCATCATCAGCTTTTAAAGGACACCAAACCCGAAATGTATGTATCAATTCTCCCCTGCTGCTCCTCTCTCTGGAACTCACTTCCCTGCCCTATTAGACTGTTTACCAATTGACATTATTACAACACAGCTTTCATTAAAGCCCCCCAGCTCTCCTGACACTCTTAACTCCTCTGTCTTCCTCCCTCTTCCCATTCACTTCCTGCTTATACAGTACCTCCCATTTCTTTTACTTTACAGACTGTCAGCTCTTGTGAGCAGGGCCCTCCACTCTTTTCTTCTCGACCTTGTCCTTTCAGTCCCCTGAGTGCTATTGCTAAGATCTGTTAATTGCTGTCACTAGCTTAGTTGTCTAAATATCTCACTTTTGCTTTTCCCCTTGTACTGACTATTTGAATGTTTTTATATTGCATTGTTGTGTGTACCAATGAAATTATCCCTGTGTGGCACTACTGTCACTTGGCTGCACCATAAGTAATAAAGAACATTTTTTAAATAAAAGCATACTTGCCTACTTTGAGTATATACTCTGGAGAGGAGATGAAGTGGCTGGAGATGGCAGCGGGGCAGGACTATTTGCTTCATTAGGTCCCAAACCCTAACTGGTAAAATGCCACAACTCATAGCTATATGAAGGTGGTGGTGGTGGTGGGGGTGGGGGTGTTGGCAAGTTACACAATTATAGTAATGCATCACATTGGCCCCGACCCCTTCCCATACCTTGATTCCTGGCATTATTCTACCCATGTAATTAGGAAGTAGAACTGTGAGATATTTTACTACAGGTTGAGTATCCCTTATCCAAAATGCTTGGGACCAGAAGTATTTTGGATATCGGATTTTTCCATATTTTGGAATAATTGCATACTATAATGAGATATCATGGCGATGGGACCAAAGTCTAAGCACAGAATGCATTTATGTTTCATATACACCTTACACACACAGCCTGAAGGTAATTTTAGCCAATATTTTTAATAACTTTGTGCATTAAACAAAGTGTGTGTGCATTTACACAATTCATTTAAGTTTCATATACACCTTACATACACAGCCTGAAGGTCATTTAATACAATATTTTTAATAACATTGTGTATTAAACAAAGTTTGTGTACATTGAGCCATCAGAAAACAAATGTTTCACTATCTCACTCTCACTCAGAAAATTCCGTATTTCGGAATATTCCGTATTTCGGAATATTTGGATATGGGATACTCAACCTGTACTACTTTTGAGATCGCCCATGTACCTGGAAAGTATATATTATAAAAAGAAATGAAAAAATTGTTGTTGGAAAGGGATACTCTTTCTATAAGACAGCAAGAAGGCATAGCAGACTGAAAGGAGAGTCTTTTGTATTATATAATTCTCCCAACTGGTAAAACCTCTAGAGTCCAGTGCCAGCTTAACAATTGGGGATGAGAGAACAGCCCCAGGCCTCCACATAAAATTAGGCCCACCATCATGATTGCATGATGATGGCTAGGAGAGATTGAGACTGATAGTGTTGGGAGTGTGCATGCTTTCATGGCACTGGCCACACCCAAACAGCACTGGCCACACCCGCAAAGCACTGGTCACACCCACAGAGCACTGATCGCACCCACACAGCACTGGTCAAAGCTCCTCCCCTTATCACACTAACCTATTTATCATTTTCAGTCTCAGCCCTGTGACCCATAATACGACACAAGTGGGATCCCTTTCCTACGATCCCCCTCCATTTCTCCATCTATCCTCCCTCAGGCCTCCTCTCCCTGTTCTCCAGCCTAAGGTATAGGAAGCTTCCATAGTTCTACTTGATGGGAAGTGGAATTCTGTAAAATATTACTGGAGCTTTAAGTTCTCCTTTAAGGTAACATAAAAGTTATACATGATACTGTATAATAAGATAGATGCACCAAACAAGAATTTTGTTTTCCTTTTACAGTACATTTATTATATAGTTCAGCCCAACTGGACAGTTACTGGGGTTTCAACAGTTCTCAAGCTCTGTCCATGTAGAGCCAGACCTAAGAGTGAAGGATTTTCACAAACCTACAGTAATATTATACAGTAGTACTAATATAATAAAACAATCACAACAACGTCACAAAATCTAATACCAGGAGCCCCTTTAAATCTGGTAGCCATAGGCAGATGCCCCATGGCCAGAATATAGAGATGTACTTTTGCAATAATAGTTTAGTTTAATGTACAGAGCAATCATTGAGATACTTGCCATCAACACAAGAGGGTCTATTCCTGGTTGTACCGGCTACCTTTCCCGGCAGACACGAACATTTCACGGTTTGCGACCGTTCCTCGATTCGATTCTTATTGCAACATCTGTGTGCCGCTATAACTTCGCACGTTCCTCCTTCTGCAGAGACACAAAGTACACAAGAGCAAATTAACCTACAATTGCTGATAATAACAGAGCAATCCAATGTATCATGCACTAAAACAGTTCCTAACACAGAACGTCAGTTTTCCACCCGAGATTCTGCTACATTTGCTGTCATTAGTATACTACTGAATAATAGGTACAGTAACTACATGGCAAATCATTTATAATACATTAAAACCGTGGTACAGTAACACAATTGGACACATTTGTATGCTTGTTGTGACAATGTGTTATATTCAGTTAAATGATTTAGGAAGCTATGAAATGTGCACGAAAAATAAAATACAAAATATATGTATGCAAATAAAAATACGTATTTTCATTTTTGTGTATGTATTACCGCGTATAAAGGTGGACGGTAGAATGGCAGTGACCCTCCGAGACTTGCTGGACACCCTACCTTGTATCCAGCGGTCAGCTACTGTGTCTTTTTGTGTCCCATGCTCAAAAATCTAACTAAAAAAAGCAACATTTCTGAATACCCCTATTCACATACTTCTCCTACAAGCAATTGTGGGCTGTGCTCATCCACTCTCTAACCACAAGAATTGGGTATGACCCTCTGGGGGAGATGTAGCAAATCTTGGAAAGAGATCAAGTGGTTCCAACCAATCAGCTCCTAACTGCCATTTTACAGGCTGTTTCAAGAATGACAGCTAGGAGCTGATTGGTTGCTACTAGAGATGTGCGGCGGGCATTTTTTGTGTTTTGGTTCTAATTCCACTTCCGTGTTTTGCTTTTGGCTTGGTTTTGCCAAAACCACCCTTTCGTGTTTTGGTTTTGGTTTTGGATCTGGATGATTTTTGGGGGTAAAAACATAAAAACAGCTAAAATCACAGAATTTGGGGGTAATTTTGCTCCTACGTTATTATTAACCTCAATTACAATAATTTCCACTCATTTCCAGTCTATTCTGAACACCACAAACCTCACAATATTGTTTTTAGGCCAAAAGGTTGCACCGAGATTGCTGGATGACTAAGCTAAGCGACACAAGTGGACAACACAAACACCTGGCCCATCTAGGCGTGGCACTGCAGTGTCAGACAGGAGGGCAGATATAAAAAAAGGCACCAAACCGCACATGATGCAAAGAAGAAAAAAATTACAATGAGGTAGTTGTATGACTAAGCCAAAGCGACACAAACAATTGGCCCATCTAGGCGTGGCACTACAGGAGGGCAGATATAAAAAAAAAGGCAGCAAACAGCACATCATGCAAACAAGAAGAAAAAGATTTGCAATGAGGTAGTTGTATGACTAAGCCAAGCGACACAAACAATTGGCCCATCTAGGAGTGGCACTGCAGTGGCAGACAGGAGGGCAGATATAAAAAAAAAAAAAAGGCTCCAAACAGGACATCATGCAAAGAAGAAAAAGAATTGCAATGAGGTAGTTTTATGACTAAGCCAAGCGACACACACAATTGGCCCATCTAGGCGTGGCACTGCAGTGGCAGACAGGATGGCAGATATCAAAAAAGGCCCCTAACAGCACATGATGCAAAGAAGAAAAAAAGGTGCACCGAGGTTGCTGTATGACTAAGCTAAGCGACACAACCACCTGGCCCATCTATTAGTGTCACGCAGTGGCTGAATGTAGAGAGTGGGCCGCAATTGTTCGGTCCACTGACAGCATCTCCAGCACGCTCCAGTCACTTTTAAAAAAATCTGCAATTGGTGGACTTATATGGCAGTACCTCAGGACTAATACAGCAGTACCCCTGGACTCATACGGCAGTGTCACACAGGATGGCACTTTTCAAAAACTAGGCCCCAAACAGCACCTCATGCAAAGCGACACAAACAATTCCAACTGGAATTATACGTCCAAATCACTGGAATTAATTGGCAAAATCTCGCCATCGCCTGCCTGGTGAAGTAGAATCTAGATGGGATTTGGTACCGGGGACACAATACCTCCATCAATTGTCTAAATACCACTGCACTAATGGCGGATACCGGGCGCACGTCTAACACCAACATAAGTGTCAAGGCCTCAGCTATGAGGGCTTCCATCGTCATGTGAAACATGAACATAGGCCAGGGACTAGGCCGTTCCTTGCCACTCCGTGTTGTAAATGGCATATTGGCAAGTTTAAGTTTCTCCTCAGACGATTTAAATTTTTTGTTTTGATTCTTTTGACTGAACTTTGGCTTTTTGGATTTCACATGCACTCTACTATCACATTGGGCATCGGCCTTGGCAGACGACGTTGATGGCATTTCATCGTCTATGTCATGGCTAGTGGCAGCAGCTTCAGCACTAGGAGGAAGTGGTTCTTCTTGATCTTGATCCCTATTTTCTCCTCAAAATTTTTGTTCTCCATTATTTTTGGGGAGTTATATGAGACAATGGCCCTCATTCCGAGTTGATCGCTAGCTGCTTTCGGTCGCAGCGCGGCGATTAGGTGAAAAAGCGGCATTTCTGCGCATGCGTACGGGCCACAGTATGCACGCGCGAAGTACTTTCACACAAAACTATGCAGTTTTACACAAGGTCGAGCGACGCTTTTCTGTCGCTGTGTTGATCGGTCAGTGATTGACAGGAAGTGGGTGTTTCTGGGTGGTAACTGGCCGTTTTCTGGGAGTGTGCTAAAAAACGCAGGCGTGTCAGGTAAAAACGCAGGCGTGCCTGGGGAAACGGGGGAGTGGCTGGCCGAACGCAGGGCGTGTTTGTGACGTCAAACCAGGAACTAAACTGACTGAGGTGATCAGGCGCGGCGCTACCCGCTCAGCGAAGGGATGCAGTGCAGGGAGGCGCTGGGACGGAGAGGCGCTCCCCCTGCTCTGCATCCCTTCCCTGCTGCGCCGTCCTGGACCCCCTGCTGCTGCTGCTGTGCCTGTCACTGTATGACAGGCACTGGCAACGGCGCCTGCAGCATGAAAAGCCTCCTCCCTCCCCTCACCTGTGTGACAGCGGCTGTGTACGGGACGGAAGGGGCGGAGCTACACAGGGTGGAAGGGGTGGAGCTACATGGGACGGAAGGGGCGGAGCTACACGGACCAGGCTGCTATACCGAGGGAGACTGGCTTAGGTAAGTGGAGGGTGAGAGAGAAGTGTGTGTTTGTATATATGGTGGGTGTGTATGTGTGTGTATATATATATATATATATATATATATATATATATATGTGTGAAGTGTGTGTGTGTGTGTGTGTGTGTGTGTGTGTGTGTGTGTGTGTGTGAGGTATGTCTGTATACGCGCACCTTATGGATGCTAGTACTGGGGGGGCATTACGTATTATGACGCTATTACTGGGGGGGGCCATTACATGCAAGGACGCTACTACTACGGGGGGGGGCATTTTGTGAAACGACGCTACTACTGGGGGGGGGCGATTACGTATAAGGACGATACTACTACTAGGGGGGAATTACGTATAGGGACTCTACTAGTTTAGGGGGGGCATTACGCGTAATGACACTACTACTACTGGGGGGAGGGCATTACGTATAAGGACGATACTACTACTAGGGGGAATTACGTATAAGTAGGCTTCTACTACTGGGGGTGCATTATGTATAAGGACGCTACTACTACTGGGGGGGCATTATGTATAAGGACGCTACTACTACTGGGGGGGACATTACGTATAAGGACGATACTACTACTAGGGGGGAATTACGTATAGGGACTCTACTAGTTTAGGGGGGGCATTACGCGTAATGACACTACTACTACTGGGGGGAGGGCATTACGTATAAGGACGATACTACTACTAGGGGGAAATTACGTATAAGGACGCTTCTACTACTGGGGGTGCACTACGTATAAGGACGCTACTACTACTGGGGGAGCATTACGTATAAGGACGCGTCTACTACTGGGGGTGCACTACATATAAGGATGCTACTACTACTGGGGGGGACATTATGTATAAGGAGGCTACTACTTCTGGGGTGCATTACATATAAGGACGCTACTACTACGGGTGGGGCATTATGTATAAGATTGTGCTACATTGTGGCGTAATTTTAAATGGGGGTACTATTGTGTGGCCATGCCCATTACTTGTGAGACCACACCCCTTTACCCGGCGCGTGCCAAAGGAATATGGGAGAGCGCAAATTTATAGTTTGCAGGGGGGTGCCGAACACCCTAACACCGGCCCTGGAGGTGATCACAAGGAAGGAGTAGGTCTGGAGCTGCTCAGAAACGGCATGAAAATTTTTACGAGCAGTTCTGCTAACCTTTCGTTTGCACTTCTGCTAAGCAAAGATACACTCCCAGGGGGCGGCGGCCTAGCGTGTGCACTGCTGCTAAAAGCAGCTATCGAACGATCAACTCGGAATGAGGGTCAATATGCGTCACAGGAATGACTGGAATTACTGATGAGACAGGACACTACCACTGGTCTGATACAGCACAACAGGTTGTTGTTATAATTATTATACTGCAGCAGTGGACATATAGCAGTAGCGTATATCGTCACAGGAATTACTGATGACACAGGACACTACCACTAGTCTGATGCAGCACAACAGGTTGTTGTTATAATTATTATACTGCAGCAGTGGACATATAGCAGCAGCGTATATCGTCACTGGAATTACTGATGACACAGGACACTACCACTGGTCTGCACAACACAGCACCACTTTATACAGCTACACTGGATATATGGCAGCAGGGAACACCAACACTGTGAATGGATGGACTGATGCAGCACAATACACTAACTACACTGGACTGGTCTGCACAACACAGCACCACTTATACAGCTACACTGGATATATGGCAGCAGAGAACACCAACACTGTGACTGCCTGGACTGATGCAGCAGAATACACTGACTACACTGGACTGGGCAACACTTGCCACCCCACTTTCCCGCCCCAATACACAGACACTGAACACTGAGGACACATCCTCTCTATACACTCTCCAAGACTGGAGTGAAAATGGCAGCAACGCGCAGCTCCTTATATGGAATCCAAATCCCGTGAGAATCCGACAGCGGGATGATGACGTCTTGCCGCGTTCGGGTTTCCGAGTCAGGCGGAAAAACTTGAGCCGGGGTCGGATCCGGACTCGGAAGGCAAAGTCCGGTAGGGTTCGGTTCTCTGAGATCCGAACCCGCTCATCTCTAGGTGCTACATTATCTCTCTCCACTTTATTTCTCTCCAAGGTTTGATACATATTCCCCTGGTAGAGGCACGGGATCCGGTCTGAAGATCGACAGTGTCTAGGTCGACAATGTTTAGGTCGACCACTATAGGTCGACAGTCACTAGGTCGACATGGATGGAAGGTCGACAGGGTTTCTAGGTCGACATGTGCTAGGTCGACAGGTCTAAAGGTCGACATGAGTTTTTTACATTTTTTTTCTTTTTTTGAATTTTTTCATACTTAACGATCCACGTGGACTACGATTGGAACGGTAAAGTGTGCCGAGCGAAGCGAAGGCACCATGCCCGAAGCATGGCGAGCGAAGCGAGCCATGCGAGGGGACGCGGTGCACTAATTTGGGATCCCGGTCACTCTACGAAGAAAACGACACCAAAAAAAAAATCCTCATGTCGACCTTTAGACCTGTCGACCTAGCACATGTCGACCTAGAAACCCTGTCGACCTTCCATCCATGTCGTTCTAGTGACTGTCGACCTATAGTGGTCGACCTAAACATTGTCGACCTAGACACTGTCGATTTGATGAACCACACCCAGAGGCACAGTGGATCTGATAGCCGCACCATTGTTACCAGATACCCCTATACTTCACTTTCCATTAATAAACATTACCATTACCCCATGCTACTGGCACATAATTATGCCAGCTCCGCGTTGTTATGGCAACTTCTCTCCACATGTCATTCCTCGTATAGAACCTCTACTTCTGTTTTATCAGAGCCCCCTACAACACCCACCCATATCCTCAACATACTATTGACAGTGGAGATGTTACCCCTAGCAACCTACCAGATTCTAACCATCATTCTATAGAATGTATTAGACAGTGCTTAAACTGGTCCCCTAGAGAGGTGGTGGAACATGCCATGCCCCCTCCCCGGTGCCTACTAAATAAAGGGACAGCGTGCGCCACAGGCGTGTGCTGCAAAAAAGGGGCATAGTGTCAAAGAAAGGGGCGTGGTCACATAATTGTGTCCCTTATTCATGTTATGACATAAGGTAGTGCCCATTTTACACAATGGCTCTCATTCAGAGTTGTTCGCTCGCTAGTTGCTTTTAGCAGCATTGCACACACTAGGCCGCCGCCCTCTGGGAGTGTATCTTAGCTTAGCAGAAGTGTGAACGAAAGATTAGCAGAACTGATACAAAATAATTCTTTGCAGTTTCTGAGTAGCTCCAGACCTACTCACAGATTGGGATCAGCTCAGTCCGTTTAGTTCCTGGTTTGACGTCACAAACACGCCCTGCGTTCGGCCAGCCACTCCCCTGTTTCTCCAGACACTCCCACGTTTTTGCCTGACACGCCTGCATTTTTTAGCACACTCCCGGAAAACGCTCAGTTACCACCCAGAAATGCCCCTTTCCTGGCAATTATTCAACGATCAGCAGAGCGACTGAAAAGCGCCGCAGGATCCTCAGCAAATCTACTAAGTTTTTAGTTAAATAACTAAGCGCATGCGCCCTGCGTGCCTTGCGCATGCGCATTTAGCAACAAATCGCAGCATAGCGAAAATCGGCAACGAGCGAACAACTCGGAATGACCACCAATGTCCACATTAGTGCCCCTTCTACACAATGCCCACAGTAGTAGTGCCACTAATACACATAATGCCCACAGCAGTAGTGCCCCTTATAAATTGCCCACAGCAGTAGTGCCCTTTGTGCAATGCCACCTGTAGTGGTAGTGCCCCTTATGCAATGCCCACAGTAGTAGTGCCCCTTATGCAATGCCCACTGTAGTGGTAGTGTCCCTTATGCAATGCCCATAGTGGTAAGTGCCCCTTATGTAGTGCCCTTTATGCAGAGCCCATAGTAGTGGTGCCACTTATGCCCCAAGGAGTGATGCCCCTTATGCAGTGCTCCCAGTAGTAATGCCTCCTGTAGAGTGCCCCCAGTGGTAATGGCCCCTGTAGAAGTGCCGCCAGTGGTAATTACCCCTGTAGTATTGCCCTCAGTAGTGCCCCTAGTAATGCTCCCTGTAGTATTGACCCCATTAGTTGTGCCCCCATTAGTAATGCCCACTGTAGTAGAGCCCCTAATGATGCCCCAGTAATAGTGCCCCCAGTATTAATGCCCTTTTGGTAATGCCCCTGTAGTAGTGCCCCTAGTAATGCCCCCTATAGTATTGCCCCCAGTAGCAGTGTTCCCAATATTAATGCCCCACTTGGTAAGGCCCCATGTAGTAGTGCCCCTAGTAATGCGAGTCCCAACAGTAGTGTCCCTACTATTAATGCCCCTTTGGTAGAGCCCCTTATTAGTGACCCTTACTCACACAAAAAGCAAAACACAAACAATACTCACCTTAAGAACCACTCCTGTGTCTGACCGCTTCCGTCCATCTGGCGCCCGCTCCTCAGAACTATAGGAGAGACGTGATGACGTCTCTCTTATAGTGCACACTGCGGGACTCGGGAGCTCCTGCCTCCAGCTGCCGCTGTGGGAAAGGAGCCAGGTGCCCGCTGGTAAGAAAATCTCAGTGGGCGCCCGGCATCTTCCTGTGCACCAGGCTGGCAATCCAGGGTTAGGTGGGCCGGAGGAGGTGAAACTGGTTCCGGCTAACTTTAACCCCTTGTATTAAATGAATAATAGTGAGAATTTAATTGATGAACCAAATTACTTATGTTGTTGAGTTTATTTTTCTATCTTTAAATAAATCAAATATCAGTATTTTCTGCTTAGTCTAATCGCCAATCCTCTCTAATCTAGTGCCAATTTTCTGCATTGTGAGCTCGAAAAGATACATAGCAAGTTCTTAAATCTCTTTCGCTAAGGATGGTATCATAATTACTTTGTCAACAAAGAACAGAACAAAAAGGAACATTGTACCTGGCGCTTTGAGGGCTTTTGTCAATTACCAGAAGACAGTACATCAAGATAAACATCTCCAAAAGTATTTGATTGCCGTGTGTTAATGTTTAAAGTGCGCAGTTTCAGGGACATAAGTATTCAATGTTTGACAAAGACCTTGCTTGGGTGGGATGCGGAATGAATAGAAATTAACAGAAATGTTCTCATACAGATGACAGACAGGAGCCTAGCTGCCTATCTCTGTGTGGAGAGATGACTTTTGTGAGCGCAGGCATTTTGCTGCTGTCTTTCATGTAGCAGGATGTAGAAAAATATTGTTCTTGATTAAAAACAGAGGAATGTATAAATGTATTAGAGACACAGAGACACAGATAGGAACCACTTGGCCCATCTAGTCTGCCTCTTTTTTAACCATATTGTTACCTCAAACCCTTTTTTATTCTTACATATCAGAATCAGAATCAGCTTTATTGGCCAGGTACACTAGCATATACTAGGAATTTGTTTTCGGTTTACAGTGCAGCAGCCAGGGGGGAACAAGTAGACTAGAGGAGGGGGGGGGGGGGGGGGGGAGTGGAATAAATGCAGTATATCCTTATGTCTTTCCCATGCCTGTTTAAATTGATCTACTGTCTTAGCCTCTACCACCTCTGATGGGAGGCTATTCCACTTGTCCACTACCCTTTCTGTGAAGTTATTTTTCCATACATTTCCCATGAACCTGCCTCCCTCTCTCAGTGCATGTCCTCGTGTTCTAATACTTCTCTTCCTTTGAAAAAATTCTCCCTCCTGTACCTTTTGATATATTTGAAAGTTTCTATCATGTCCCAGGTAATTCTTTACAAGTAAGTTTTGTGATGTAGTCCATGCACCATTTTAGTTGCTCTTCTTGGTACAGTCTCTAATGTATTAATATCCTTTTGAAGATATGGCCTCCAGAACTGGAAACAATAGTCTAGATGAGGCCGTACCAATGACCTATACAGTGGTATTATTACTTCTTTCTATATGCCTCTGATTCCTCTCACTATGCAGCCAAGCCTTCCTTATTGCTTTGTTATATTGCTTACCTGTCTTTAAATCACCTGATATAATAACTCCTAGATATAGTGACTTTCCTTTAGGTTAAGACATGGAGGCTAATTCAGACCTGATCGCTGCTGTGTGTTTTTGCACAGCGGGTGATCAGGTCTGAACTGTGCAGGTGCCGCAGTGCGCCGGCGCAAGCAAGAGAGGCGATCGGCATCTCACCCCAGCGATTGCCTCTGCCTGACTGACAGGAAGAGGCATTCGCTGGGCGGGCCATCAGCATTGGGCCGCCGTTTTGGTGGCGCGGTCTGGGCAATGCAGGTGTGCCCGAACCATGCGGGGGGGCGGCCGCTGCGTGACGTCACATGCAGCGGCTGCAACCCGGAGAGCGATGGGTAGCTCCCTGCCAGTGCGCAAGAGTTGTGCTGGTAGGGAGCTACTCTTCAGGTTCAAAAGCATCGCCACCGTGCAATGCTTTTGTACCTATGCGGGGAGGAGACAGAGCCAGACATACGGGACAGACTAGCCCTGTGCTGCGTGTCCCCCCGTATGTCTGTGAAAGTGATTGTATATGTGCTAAATTTAGCGCATCTACGATCAAGTCTGAATTACCCCAAGGTAAGAAGGGTGATTTAGCATGATTACATTTAAGCTAAATACACTGGCCTGTGCAATATATATTTTTTCTAAACAGTATAGGGGGGAATTCAATTACTGTAGCTGTGGAAATTTTTCGGGAGAAATTTTTTAAAAAGATTTTAGCTCGATTTTTGCCAAATGTTTTTTTTCCGGGCAAATTAATTATAGCCCATATTTTTCTCCAGAAAAATTACCCATTTTCGGGAAAAACACATAGTACTCGGGATAAGTTTTGGACCACTATGTTTTCGCAGCCGCATTTGGGTCTTTTTATCAGAGATTCTTTTTCTGCATGACTCAGGCAGGTGAAAAAAAATCCCTGATCAGTGTCGGCATTGGGGACAATTGAATAGCCCCATGGGGGTTAGTTAGCTGCAGTAAATTACCGTGGCTAATTGAATTCCCCCTGTAGTATTTCAGACTTACCAACTATAGGGGTCAAATCAATTAGGAGTGACTCAGTTTATATACAGGGTATGCCGCACTTATGATACCACCCATAGGGCTGCAGGCAGAAATGTACGGGTGCGGGGTGAGATTGGGCTGCGTGGGGGGTGAGTTCAGCTGCAACTGCAGTCATTTTTACATCATTGCAACAGCAACTCACCCCCCTCTGATGTCATTGAATTGACCCCTAAAAATGTTCCCACCGGAGGGGGGCTGCAGCTAATCATTGTGGGAGGTGGGTTCGGGAACTTATCATCAGTAGGTTGTGATTTGTGGGTCTCTGAATTTAGGTTGGTGACAAGATTAAGCGATTTTTTTTAAAAAGCGTCATCACGACTCACGCCCCTCACATCATCTCCATTTCACTACTAAGTGGGCATGGTGCAGTAAAGGTGGGCGTCCATGGTTCTCTAAATTAAGGAGTCGTCCAGACATTTTGGGTGTGTAGGCAAGTTTTCCACAGCTTGTCTCAGCAGTGCCACCTGCTAATTAGGATGTAAGTTCTCTCATAAGCAGGGCCCTCCCTACCTTTTGTTTACAAGTCTGCATTTTTAATTGTCTACCTTGGATGTTCCTGTTTTATGTATGTTCCTGATATCCCCACTGGCTGGCACAGTGGATCAGTGTGGCGCATTACAAATCCAACAATAACAATTAGAGATGAGCGGGTTCGGATTTACTAAGATTTACTCGGATTTACCCGGATCTCTTTATTGGCTCTCGGATGACCCATGTTTTGGTTAGCCAATAAGAAAAATCTGGAAAATCTGAACTTGCGTTAATTCTGGCGTTAAGAACAGAGTAAATCCGAACCCGCTCATCTCTAATAATAATGCATGTGTTTAATATGCATCTGATAAATGTTGTGATGCATTCTCAAGTGTGCAATCTGCATTTTCCTAACATGCGTCAGTAACAACACAAGAAGTTGCTATCTTGTGCAATTAAAGCACAAGTGGGAAAGAAAATGCAAGAGCTACTTAACCACAGATTATTGTGTTAACAATGCACTGCAATGTAGGCCTTCAGCAGCGCAACACAGATAAAACTTATGTAAAAACCCAACAATGTTCTGTCTCACTTGGTACAACGATTTTCATTCATTGCATGCAGTTTTATTTGTGTTTGAACTTGCAACGTTTGAACACCTGTGTGTACGGGTCTACTACAATAAACCGGCACTCGGGTTCCCTGCGCCAAGCATACCGACGCCGGGATCCCGACTTTCCTGGAATGCCGGCAGTGGGGAGAGTGCAAAAGAGCCCCTTGCTGGCTCTCTGCGCTCGCCATACTACGGGCACGGTGGTGCACTACGTGCGCCACACTGTTTATTCTCCCTCCAGGGGGTGTCGTGGACACTCCAAGAGGGAGAATAGTTGTCGGTATCCCGGCAGTCGGGATTCTGGGACCGGTATGCAGAGTGCCGGGATCCTGACTGCCGGGATATCAAGCGCCTCCCTTATGTACAGAACGTAAAGCATAACAATGAGAGGATGACAACTGAGTCCTAGGTTTAAAAGAACAAAATCTGGGTGTTGGTAATGATACCATTTAGTTCAGAGCCGTAACTAGACTTTGTGGTGCCCTGTGCCAGAAAAAGAGTGTTCAGTGTTCATTATAGCATCCTGCACCTGTCACAACCTGTGCAGTTCCTCTTTCCTGCTTGGAATGTCGCTCTCTGCTCTGGTGCTCCTAGCACACTCTGGTCTGTATCTCAGCACTGACATCCCAGCCAGGAAAGAGGACCTGCACAGGTTGTGACAGGTGCAGGGTGCTAGAATGAACACTAGGACATTTCATAAAATAGTACACAATCAGGCGGCATTGTCTTTCCACAGATTGTTTTATCTCCCCACAGGTAACTTTAGGATGAAGTGTTACATTTTATTAAATTAAAGACTTGGATACACCTTTGAGCTACTCTGAATTATACCTGAGCCCCAGGGCACGAGTGCTACACACCTTTTCTCTATAAACTACTAATTTGTTTCACTTAGCATGAATTGGGGAAGCACAAATAAGCATTACAGTACAGTCTCTCTTTAAGAGAATATAGAGCACTGCATGCTTAAGCAATCATATATTTCTCTGACGTCCTAGTGGATGCTGGGAACTCTGTAAGGACCATGGGGAATAGCGGCTCTGGAGGAGACTGGGCACAAAAGTAAAAGCTTTAGGACTACCTGGTGTGCACTGGCTCCTCCCCCTATGACCCTCCTCCAAGCCTCAGTTAGATTTTTGTGCCCGAACGAGAAGGGTGCACACTAGGTGGCTCTCCTGAGCTGCTTAGTGAAAAAGTTTAAGTATAGGTTTTTTATTTTCAGTGAGTCCTGCTGGCAACAGGTTCACTGCACCGAGGGACTAAGGGGAGAAGAAGCGAACTCACCTGCGTGCAGAGTGGATTGGGCTTCTTAGGCTACTGGACATTAGCTCCAGAGGGACGATCACAGGCCCAGCCATGGATGGGTCCCAGAGCCGCGCCGCCGGCCCCCTTACAGAGCCAGAAGACAGAAGAGGTCCGGGAAATCGGCGGCAGAAGACGTCCTGTCTTCAATAAGGTAGCGCACAGCACCGCAGCTGTGCGCCATTGCTCTCAGCACACTTCACACTCCGGTCACTGAGGGTGCAGGGCGCTGGGGGGGGGGCGCCCTGAGACGCAATAAAAACACCTTAGATGGCGAAAAATACATTACATATAGCTCCTGGGCTATATGGATGCATTTAACCCCTGCCAGTTTTTCCTTAAAAAAGCGGGAGAAAGGCCGCCGAGAAGGGGGCGGAGCCTATCTCCTCAGCACACAAGCGCCATTTTCCCTCACAGCTCCGCTGGAAGGACGTCTCCCTGACTCTCCCCTGCAGTCCTGCACTACAGAAACAGGGTAAAACAAGAGAGGGGGGGCACTAATTTGGCAGATTAATCAATACAGCAGCTATATAAGGGAAAAACACTTATATAAGGTTATCCCTGTATATATATAGCGCTCTGGTGTGTGCTGGCAAGCTCTCCCTCTGTCTCCCCAAAGGGCTAGTGGGGTCCTGTCCTCTATCAGAGCATTCCCTGTGTGTGTGCTGTGTGTCGGTACGTTGTGTCGACATGTATGAGGAGGAAAATGGTATGGAGGCGGAGCAATTGCCTGTAATAGTGATGTCACCCCCTAGGGAGTCGACACCTGACTGGATGGTCTTATGGAAGGAATTACGTGATAGCGTCAGCACTTTACAAAAGACTGTTGACGACATGAGACAGCCGGCAAATCAGTTAGTACCTGTCCAGGCGTCTCAAACACCGTCAGGGGCTCTAAAGCGCCCGTTACCTCAGATGGTCGACACAGACCCAGACACGGACACTGACTCCAGTGTCGACGGTGAGGAAACAAACGTATTTTCCAGTAGGGTACACGTTACATGATCACGGCAATGAAGGAGGTTTTGAACATTTCTGATACTACAAGTACCACAAAAAAGGGTATTATGTGGGGTGTGAAAAAACTACCCGTAGTTTTTCCTGAAACAGATGAATTAAATGAGGTGTGTGATGAAGCGTGGGTTTCCCCCGATAAAAAACTGCTAATTTCTAAAAAATTATTGGCATTATACCCTTTCCCGCCAGAGGTTAGGGCGCGTTGGGAAACACCCCCTAGGGTAGATAAGGCGCTCACACGCTTATCAAAACAAGTGGCGTTACCGTCTCCTGATACGGCCGCCCTCAAGGAGCCAGCTGATAGGAAGCTGGAAAATATCCTAAAAAGTATATACACACATACTGGTGTTATACTGCGACCAGCAATCGCCTCAGCCTGGATGTGCAGTGCTGGGGTGGCTTGGTCGGATTCCCTGACTGAAAATATTGATACCCTGGACAGGGACAGTATATTATTGACTATAGAGCATTTAAAGGATGCATTTCTATATATGCGAGATGCACAGAGGGATATTTGCACTCTGGCATCAAGAGTAAGTGCGCTGTCCATTTCTGCCAGAAGAGGGTTATGGACGCGACAGTGGTCAGGTGATGCGGATTCCAAACGGCATATGGAAGTATTGCCGTATAAAGGGGAGGAGTTATTTGGGGTCGGTCTATCGGACCTGGTGGCCACGGCAACGGCTGGGAAATCCACCTTTTTACCCTAGGTCACCTCTCAGCAGAAAAAGACACCGTCTTTTCAGGCGCAGTCCTTTCGTCCCCATAAGGGCAAGCGGGCAAAATGCCACTCATATCTGCCCCGGGGCAGAGGAAGGGGAAAAAGACTGCAGCAGGCAGCCTCTTCCCAGGAACAGAAGCCCTCCCCCGCTTCTGCCAAGTCCTCAGCATGACGCTGGGGCCTTACAAGCGGACTCAGGTACGGTGGGGGGTCGTCTCAAGAATTTCAGCGCGCAGTGGGCTCACTCGCAAGTGGACCCCTGGATCCTGCAGGTAGTATCTCAGGGGTACAAATTGGAATTCGAGACGTCTCCCCCTCGCCGGTTCCTGAAGTCTGCTTTACCAACGTCTCCCTCCGACAGGGAGGCGGTATTGGAAGCCATTCACAAGCTGTATTCCCAGCAGGTGATAATCAAGGTACCCCTCCTACAACAGGGAAAGGGGTATTATTCCACGCTGTTTGTGGTACCGAAGCCGGACGGCTCGGTGAGACCTATTTTAAATCTGAAATCCTTGAACACTTACATACAAAGGTTCAAATTCAAGATGGAGTCACTCAGAGCAGTGATAGCGAACCTGGAAGAAGGGGACTATATGGTGTCTCTGGACATCAAGGATGCTTACCTCCATGTCCCAATTTGCCCTTCTCACCAAGGGTACCTCAGGTTTGTGGTACAGAACTGTCACTATCAGTTTCAGACGCTGCCGTTTGGATTGTTCACGGCACCCCGGGTCTTTACCAAGGTAATGGCCGAAATGATGATTCTTCTTCGAAGAAAAGGTGTCTTAATTATCCCTTACTTGGACGATCTCCTGATAAGGGCAAGGTCCAGTGAACAGTTAGAGGTCGGAGTAGCACTATCTCAAGTAGTACTACGACAGCACGGGTGGATTCTAAATATTCCAAAATCGCAGCTGATTCCGACGACACGTCTGCTGTTCCTAGGGATGATTCTGGACACAGTCCAGAAAAAGGTGTTTCTCCCGGAGGAGAAAGCCAGGGAGTTATCCGAGCTAGTCAGGAACCTCCTAAAACCAGGCCAAGTGTCAGTGCATCAATGCACAAGGGTCCTGGGAAAAATGGTGGCTTCTTACGAAGCGATTCCATTCGGCAGATTCCACGCAAGAACTTTTCAGTGGGATCTGCTGGACAAATGGTCCGGATCGCATCTTCAGATGCATCAGCGGATAACCCTGTCTCCAAGGACAAGGGTGTCTCTCCTGTGGTGGTTGCAAAGTGCTCATCTTCTAGAGGGCCGCAGATTCGGCATTCAGGACTGGGTCCTGGTGACCACGGATGCCAGCCTGAGAGGCTGGGGAGCAGTCACACAGAGAAGAAATTTCCAGGGCTTGTGGTCAAGCATGGAAACGTCATTTCACATAAATATCCTGGAACTAAGGGCCATTTACAATGCTCTAAGTCAAGCAAGGCCTCTGCTTCAGGGTCAGCCGGTGTTGATCCAGTCGGACAACATCACGGCAGTCGCCCACGTAAACAGACAGGGCGGCACAAGAAGCAGGAGGGCAATGGCAGAAGTTGCAAGGATTCTTCGCTGGGCGGAAAATCATGTGATAGCACTGTCAGCAGTGTTCATTCCGGGAGTGGACAACTGGGAAGCAGACTTCCTCAGCAGACACGACCTCCACCCGGGGGAGTGGGGACTTCACCCAGAAGTCTTCCACATGATTGTGAACCGTTGGGAAAAACCAAAGGTGGACATGATGGCGTCCCGCCTCAACAAAAAACTAGACAGATATTGCGCCAGGTCAAGGGACCCTCAGGCAATAGCTGTGGACGCTCTGGTAACACCGTGGGTGTACCAGTCAGTGTATGTGTTCCCTCCTCTGCCTCTCATACCCAAGGTACTGAGAATCATAAGAAGGAGAGGAGTAAGGACTATACTCGTGGCTCCGGATTGGCCAAGAAGGACTTGGTACCCGGAACTTCAAGAGATGCTCACGGAGGACCCGTGGCCTCTACCTCTAAGAAAGGACCTGCTCCAGCAGGGACCCTGTCTGTTCCAAGACTTACCGCGGCTGCGTTTGACGGCATGGCGGTTGAACGCCGGATCCTGAAGGAAAAAGGCATTCCGGATGAAGTCATCCCTACCCTGATCAAAGCCAGGAAGGATGTAACCGTGCAACATTATCACCGTATTTGGCGTAAATATGTTGCGTGGTGTGAGGCCAGGAAGGCCCCTACAGAGGAATTTCAACTGGGTCGTTTCCTGCATTTCCTGCAAACAGGACTGTCTATGGGCCTAAAATTAGGGTCCATTAAGGTTCAAATTTCGGCCCTGTCGATTTTCTTCCAGAAAGAACTGGCTTCAGTTCCTGAAGTTCAGACGTTTGTCAAGGGGGTACTGCATATACAGCCTCCTTTTGTGCCTCCAGTGGCACCTTGGGATCTCAATGTAGTTTTGGGGTTCCTAAAATCACATTGGTTTGAACCACTCACCACTGTGGACTTAAAATATCTCACATGGAAAGTGGTAATGCTGTTAGCCCTGGCTTCAGCCAGGCGTGTCTCAGAATTGGCGGCTTTATCCTATAAAAGCCCTTACCTAATTTTTCATACGGACAGGGCAGAATTGAGGACTCGTCCTCAATTTCTCCCTAAGGTGGTTTCAGCGTTTCACTTGAACCAGCCTATTGTGGTACCTGCGGCTACTAGGGACTTGGAGGACTCCAAGTTGCTGGACGTAGTCAGGGCCCTGAAAATATATGTTTCCAGGACGGCTGGAGTCAGAAAATCTGACTCGCTGTTTATCCTGTATGCACCCAACAAGCTGGGTGCTCCTGCTTCTAAGCAGACTATTGCTCGTTGGATTTGTAGTACAATTCAGCTTGCACATTCTGTGGCAGACCTGCCACAGCCAAAATCTGTAAAAGCCCATTCCACAAGGAAAGTGGGCTCATCTTGGGCGGCTGCCCGAGGGGTCTCGGCTTTACAACTTTGCCGAGCAGCTACTTGGTCAGGGGCAAACACGTTTGCTAAATTCTACAAATTTGATACCCTGGCTGAGGAGGACCTGGAGTTCTCTCATTCGGTGCTGCAGAGTCATCCGCACTCTCCCGCCCGTTTGGGAGCTTTGGTATAATCCCCATGGTCCTTACGGAGTTCCCAGCATCCACTAGGACGTTAGAGAAAATAAGAATTTACTTACCGATAATTCTATTTCTCGTAGTCCGTAGTGGATGCTGGGCGCCCGTCCCAAGTGCGGATTGTCTGCAATACTTGTACATAGTTATTGTTACAAAAATCGGGTTATTATTGTTGTGAGCCATCTTTTCAGAGGCTCCTCTGTTATCATGCTGTTAACTGGGTTCAGATCACAGGTTGTACGGTGTGATTGGTGTGGCTGGTATGAGTCTTACCCGGGATTCAAAATCCTTCCTTATTGTGTACGCTCGTCCGGGCACAGTATCCTAACTGAGGCTTGGAGGAGGGTCATGGGGGGAGGAGCCAGTGCACACCAGGTAGTCCTAAAGCTTTTACTTTTGTGCCCAGTCTCCTGCGGAGCCGCTATTCCCCATGGTCCTTACGGAGTTCCCAGCATCCACTACGGACTACGAGAAATAGAATTATCGGTAAGTAAATTCTTATTATTTTTTGTTAATTTCCTTTATTACAGTGAATAATTTCTGCAGCCTTACACATGATGTATGTCAGCCACAAAGCTTCTTCTGCGTCATGTAGATGCATTAAGGTGCTTTGATATTTATACAGGTAATAAACATCACTGTATTATTTTCCCAAGCTACATAATAATGAAAATGTATGAAAGCATGTTTAATACATTGCGTACATTACTTAATTTACCTGCATAAGAACCAAAGGATAACTTGTCTTTTTACTGAAATGAAATTCATTTGTGAATGGAATTTCCAAGTTTAATAATGACTTCTGGCGACACTAATGTAATCTGTGTTGAATAGGCACTGCCGGTGGTAGCTTCATATTAATATGAAATATACAGAATACTGCTACATCGAAAATGTAATTTATGGTAATTATATATGAACTGGAATAATGGATGGCTGATAAGGAATCAATCATTTTGTACCACAAAGCGTTTTACTTACTTCTGGGAAATTGTCTGCATATTTGTTTAAATAACTCCTTGTAAAACTTAATTACTTAATAACCTTGTAAATGTTTTTACCTGTACAGTTGCAACTTTTTTTTTTTTTTTGCAACCGTTTCCCCTCAATATCCCCCAATGTATGTAGGGCCTAATTCAAGGTTGATTGCAAAAGAAAAATCTTCTCTAATGGGCAAAGCACTGCAGGGTGTGTGTGTGTGTGTGTGTGTGTGTGTGTGTGTGTGTGTGTGTGTGTGTGTGTGTGTGTGTGTGTGTGTGTGTGTGTGTGTGTGTGTGTGTGTGTGCGTGCGTGCGTGCGTGTGTGTCAGATGCAACATGTGCAGAGAAAGTTAGATTTGGGTGGGTTATATTGTTTCTGTGCAGGGTAACTATAGGCTGCTTTATTTTTACACTGCAATTTAGATTTCAGTTTAAACACACCCCGCCAAAATCTAACTCTCTCTGCACATGTTACATCTGCCCCACCTGCAGTGCATATGATTTGCCCATTAGAAGATTTTGCTTTTGCGATCAACCTTAAATTGGGCCCTTAATGCAGGACTCTTTCTTTAAAAAAAATTATTGATACACCTACAGTACTGTATTTTTTGAAATTTTGAAAAAAAAAAATTTGACATTTATTTAATATTAATATTCAAATGACTGAGGGATGATTTTCTCAAATACAATTGCACAGTAAATAAAAATAAATAACAATTATTCTGATAATTTGCTCAGTTAAAAATTTCTTAACATTTTTTTGCTGGACACTAAGCAGAGATGAAAGATATTTGGAATCTCAAAAGGGCAGGAAACGACGGACTAGACAGCAAACTAGGATATTCAGGAAGGTACAAGAAGACAAAAGGATAATATGTGAAACAACAAAAATTGTAAGAGATAATGGGCCGGATTCAGCATTTTTTTTTTTTTGCACCCGTTTTCCTCAATATCCCCCAATGTATTTAGGGCCTAATTCAAGGTTGATTGCAAAAGCAAAATCTTTCTCTAATGGACAAAACCATGTGCAGTGCAGGTGAGGCAGATGTAACATGTGCAGAGAGAGTTAGATTTGGGTGGGGTGTGTTCAAACTGTAATCTAAATTGCAGTGTGAAAATAAAGCAGCCAGTATTTACCCTGCACAGAAACAATATAACCCACCCAAATCTAACTCTCTCTGCACATGTTACATTTGCCCCACCTGCAGTGCAAAATGGTCTTGCCCATTGGAGAAAGATTTTGCTTTTGCGATCCATGCTGACTTAGGCCTAATTAATTAATGATGGAGATGCCTATTTAGAAAAAAAGGGAAGTCTCACAAATAAAATTAAGAAAACTAATGTAGAGTAAATTATTCAAAATATCAGAATCGGTAGGCAGAAAAGCCAAGGGTCAGTGTCACTAGGCAATGCAGTGACAAAGTACAAATTGGGGGTTGCAGAAGCGGTAAACAGACCTGATTAGGAGGAAAAAAAGCAGCAAGGCAAGAAGATATACCAAGATCTTACAGGCAAGAAGAAAACCAACAACCCTGCCATAACAAGTGTGTATATAGCAGCTCCATTTGTCAGTAGAAGTTCAGTAATTGGAAGCCCATAGATCGTACTACTTAAAATCCCAGGATTTCCATTACGCTTCGCAAAGGTGCTGAAACAGAAATAAGGGGACTGGCAAAGGAAACAAAGACACACACAACTCAGAGTTACAGAGAGGATATTAAAAAAAGACAATGAAGGATGGGAAAATAAGGTAGCACAAAGCTCGAACACAGACAGAAACCGGAACAAAGACAAAAAAGGATATTTTCAATAAATGTATCATATCTATCTATACTGTATATGCTGTTTTAATATATACTATGTAGTAATCTGACTATTTTATTCTTTGCTTTCAGTTTGTTATTAATTACAGCATAACATGTTTACAAATGAGTAGCAAATATATGCTTCCTCCTCTGAACGTACCCATGGCCTGTTAGCTTGTAGAAGAGAGATTGTTTCCACACGAAACGAGTAGGGATAAAAAATGTGGTTAAAATGGTAAATATGTAACAGTGCTGAGAGACATCATGTCTCTCTGAATAGCAGTTTTTTAAGCACAATATTTGATATGTTTTACAATAAAACTGAAAAGAAAAACTATCGATCTTTTGGAAGGTTGACCTTACTTAGGTGCTGATTAAGAGATGGACGCAGCTGCACATCCGTAAACAGCGGCCGCATCCAACTGGTCAGCGTATGCGCACTGACCGCAGTACGCGTGCGCAACCCTTCTCCATGCGGCCGCATCCCGGAAGGATGGCCTGCAAGATGATTGACAGTGGCAGCTGTTCGCAGGACAGGGACGCAGCATGTGGGGGTGGGGCGGGCCAAACTGGGGTGTGCCATGACATATTTTCGGGATTGCTGCGTGATGTCACATGCAGCCGCTCCGATTAAAGGCCCATATAGATGGGCCGATGCGGGAGAGATGTGTGCTGAGCGAACCGCTCAGCATACATCTCTCCCGGCGCTCAGCACAGCGCGATCTGTGCTGAGCGTGCGGGGGGGAGACGGGGGGGGGGGGGGCTGCTCGTTTTACCCAGCGGGTGAAGTGAGCGACCCGCTAGATTGGCCTGCACGGCAGGCCAATCTAGCACCAGCGATAGCGATGCGCGGGGCTGCGCATCGCTATCGCTGTAGGGGGTACACACGGAGCGATAATGCTCAAATTCTAAGCAATCTAGTCAGATTGCTTAGAATATCGCTCCGTGAGTACCCCCCTTTAGACATTCACCTATGTGGTGGGATTTGGCTTGTTTCCATCATACATGGGGTACTCTAATTTACTCAGACAAAGTGTCTTCAACTAAATGCAGACTTTACTAGAATTCCGGCGCATGTTATGCCTACATATAATAACTAATTAATGATTGTTGCATACGGCTAGGAAATGGAGGCTTTTATAAAAGAGTTTATCCCCTACTAGATTTCTATTGAAAAATGATGGGTGTCCTGTATAATAATGGCACTATTGCGCTGTAAGAAACTTCCAGTAGTAGAAGGACCTGGTTTATCTATATTCCTCTGTAGAACGTGTCCCAAAACAATGATACTGCACGGTTAAAATATAATCCAATCAGACAGGACTGTCAATCAGTCTAGCTAATAACTGCATTGCTGTATGTGCATCAGTCAACCAAAATACAGGAGAACCTTGCAATACTAATTTGTGCTTTCTTCTTGCTCGCCTTATACTGTAATTACTTTTTTATTCAATTTTCTTCTGCTTCTCTGAAAGTGACACAGTTGTTCTATTCTGTTTAAGACAATTCAAGCAATATTTATATACTGTCTTCATTTAATTTGCAAAAAATTATAAGGTTTTTAAAAGTAGAAGATTTTTAAATAAATATTCCAAAACAGCAGTAATAACACTAATAATCTTTTAATGTTAATGAATAATTAATTTATAGAATATTTTGTAAAAAAAAATGTATACATTTTTTAAAAATTTAGTTCACGGTGCTTCTGTTGCCACCATAGAAGAAGCAGCTTCAAGCACATCTCAGGAACCCACTGGATTTAAAATCAAAATCTAATTTTCAATGCACCCATTACTGTTTAATAAACATATAGGGCCGGATGTAATGAAGTCTGAGTTGGCTGGAAGTGCGGTTTCCCGGTCGAACTCTGACATTTTTTTTAAAGCGGCAATCATTTACAAGACAAAACCATGCCTTGTAAATGACTTCCTCTTTAAAAATATGTCCGAATTCGGCCGGGATCCTGCATCTCCAGCCAACTCGGACTACATTACATCCAGCCCATAATCATTAGCTATTCTACCCGTAGATATTCACGTTTGGTAGATTAATTAAAACTTCTAGAAAAGAAAAGTGGAGATGTTGCACATTGCAACCAAATTGGCTCCAAATTTATTCTGCAGAAGGACAACAACCCCAAACATATGGCAAATATCATTAAGAACAAATCTTCAGCGTAAAGAAGAACAAGAAGTCCTGGAAGTGATGATATGGCCCCTGCAGAGCTCTGATCTCAACATCATCGAGTCTGTCTGAGATTACATAAACAGACAAGGATTTGAGCAACAGAAGATATGTGATTAGTTCTTCAAGATGTTTGGAACAACCTCCTGCCGAGTTCCTTCAAAAACTATGTGCAAGTGTACCTAGAAGAATTGATGCTGTTTTGAAGGGAAAGGTTGGTCACACCAAAAATGGATTTCATTTACATTTCTCTTTTGTTGATTTACTTAGCATTTTGTTAATTGATAGTAAATAAACTATTACACTTATATTTTTGAAAGTACTCTTAATGGGGGTACTCACGGAGTGATATTCTAAGCAATCTTACTAGATTGCTTAGAATTTAAGCATTATCACTCCGTGTAAACCCCCTACAGCGATAGCGATGCGCAGCCTCGCGCATCGCTATCGCTGGTGCTAGATTGGCCAATCTAGCGGGTCGCTCACTTCACCCGCTGGATGAAATGAGCGCCGCCCCCCCCCCCCCCCGTCTCCCCCTGCACGCTCAGCACACATTGTGCTGAGCGGGGGGAGAGATGTGTGCTGAGCGGTTCGCTCAGCACACATCTCTCCCACATCGGCCCGTGTATATGGTCCTTTACCTCGCAGCATTTGTTTTCAACCATACCTAAGCATTTTGCACAGTAATGTATATATATACAGTACCGGTCAAAAGTTTGGATATATATATACTGTATATATATATATATATATATATACATATGCATAGGCAGTATGACAGCACTCCCATTACTGCACGTGTAGTTCCCGGTACCCTCTGCAACTACTCCTAGCTAGGAATTCATCTATATACCAGACATACAGCTACACTCAGATAATAAAGACACCTCCAAAGCTCAGTAGTCATCAACGTTTCGATGGTTTAATGTATATCCTGATGACGATAGAGTAAACTATTGAAACGTTGATAGCTACCTGAACTTCGGAAGTGTCTTTATTATCCGAGTGCCACCATATGTCTGAGAGAAAAAAAATAAAAAAATAAAAATTATATGTATACATATACATATAATAAATTATATGTATACATATACATATAATAAATCAGATTAAAGTATATAAAATCCATTTACTTCAAAACCATTCCAAAAATGTCGCTACTCATCTTGGAAGCTTGATGCACTGATGGCAGTTAGCAGACTGGTCATGAAAGCAGCGACATTCTGCATTTTTTTCCTCTGAGAATAATATATTATTACTGTGATCATGTGCACTATGCTGTAATATAACATAATAGATTACATTTACACAGATAGGCAGTGTCCATAATTCTAACAGTGAGGGAGAAAATTCAACTCTTAGAACTGTTTAATTTAATTGAACAATATTGCAGCCTTGAAAAATGGTTCAATTATAAGTGTTTATTAATACCACTATGTACACTGCATCATGTTGTGTGCAACATTGTACTTTAAATGTGCCCCCGCAATGAGATTTATAATAGCGGACTGCGACTCTCTACTGTGCATTAGTTCTAAAACGCAAAAAGTCATTCCATAGCCCGTTCTGTTGTTCGATCTCTAGCTGAGAGGTAATAAAGAATGTTTATTCTAAGCTTTAAAAATATGGCTAGTTTGTATAAGAGGCAGAATTAGAATTGTACAAATGTTTGAAAGTCTGAGTCTGAGACGGCCATCGGCTTGGCAGAAAAACAGTTTCATTTTCTGTTGACATTTACGACTGTTAAATACATTTTAACTCTTACCCATTGCGGCAAGGAAGCTGAGAAACCAGAATTAATTCCATTATGGGTTGTAGAACGAGTTCATTCAGTACAAAAACTTTACCAAATCTTGTGAATTACCAAGCTAAGAAGTACACCTAAAATAAATCATTTATTCAAACTTAAAGGCCTATGACACCCAAAAAAAAAAATTCAGGTGAGAATTTATCGGCAGTTAAGAACCACTCGGTTTATTGACTGTATATAACGTACGGGTAGTGGCGGAAGTGCGATAATGCAGGATAAAGTCTCTGACCTCAGAGACTTTATCCATACCCTCCAACATTTTACACATAAAAATCGGTACAAATTAGAAAAGGGGGCGTTGCCATGGATAAAAGGGTGTGTGGCCACGCCCCTTTTCCTATACTTTCAATAGAAGTTTGGAGAGCCAAAAATCGGTACAGACCATAAAAAAGGTACTGTACCTACTAAAAAGGTACAGTTGGAGGGTATGCTTTATCCTGTCCGTCACCCACCATGTGGCTCATAAACAGTGGCAAGAGGGCGCTGCACGTGCACAGTACTAACTATGGTAGCCATCTTGGAAAAGGGAATGAAGCCTCCCCACAGGAACCAAAAGAGAGTATGCACAGTAGTGCATGCCAATATCAATGATATCACTGTCAGTCACCCCTTTTTGTATCCCTGTTTTAGAAAGCATGGTAAACCAGTATTTATTAGAGTAACTAGTGAACACACTAAAGTCTTAGGAATAAATTGATTTTAAGTACAGTAATTCATGGATGCACTGGATTCTACTGAAAACTACATATACAGTATATGAATTATGGATTAACCCAGAAAATAACTGCCCTGACTGTGCCACAGTGAAATCACTGGTTCCTAGAAAGCTGATAGGCTGCATTCTCACAACTGTTTGTCTAGGCCACAAAATGGCTATCAGCCTGTCTCTACTAACTGTGGCAGGTGCACATTAATGGAGCTTTCCTGAACTCAAAACTTCATTTGTACTGGTCAAATAAACCAGTACAAATGAATGCAGGTGCTAGCAAATTGTATTTTTTTTTTCCATACAGCCAAGTTCTTGCAACTAAAGTGTAGCAAAAAATATGACATTTGTTTTTTTATGATGTTGAACATGTGTTTTTAATAATGTTTTTTCTGTTATCTCCGCATACTTCATCTGTCTAGTTTATTACAACATTATGCAAATTGAACTCTGCAAAGAATTGTGGAATGAAGATCAAAGAAACGCAATGGAATAACTGAGGCATTGAATAGTTTTGGTCGACTAGGAATCTCATTTGATTTTATACAGCATTAATGACTGTGCCACTTAATGTATAAGTACATTCCATATTCTCACCAATAATCCCAGCACAAAATAAAGAGTAAACTGAATGTGGAAAAAAATTGATTTCCATTATAACCATAAATAATATCACTGTTTATTAGTAAACGAGATTCAAGAAATATTGTTCTGCGGAATGGTGTAAATAAAAAATAAAAATAAAAAAACATAAAAGGAAGAAAAAAAACCCAGTAATTTATGCATAAAATAATATTTTGTATCTTTTACAGATATGTGTAAATGCCTACAAGGGCACCATACTTAAAGTACGTAAAAAAAAAAAAAGTCAGTTAAAATATAGTCCACCTACTGTATCTATAGAGGAAAACATATTTTGTACCTTTGGCATATTAGGTAGACATCGGTTGATTATACAATTATTTAGCAAAAAATTCTTCTGAGTAACAATCTAAGGGGTCTATTCATGAAGCAGTGAAAAGTGTGGAGAAGTGATCCAGTGGAGAAGTTGCCCATGGCAACCAATCAGCTGCTATGTATAATTTTATAGAATACACTTGATGTTACATCAACACTGATTGGTTGCCATGGGCAACTACTCCACTGGCTCACTTCTCTACTCTTTTCACTACTTTATGAATAGACCCCTATTATATCTGAACTTTACTTGACATAATACATTTAAAAAAAAGTGGGTTTTAAATAATAAAATCATATCAGTACTTTAAGATCCCTCAAGGACAGGCATTATGAATACAGGTTGAGTATCCCATATCCAAATATTCCGAATACGGACTTTTTTGAGTGAGAGTTAGATAGTGAAACCTTTGTTTTTTGATGGCTCAATGTACACAAACTTTGTTTAATACACAAAGTTATTAAATATATTGTATTAAATGACCTTCAGGCTGTGTGTATAAGGTGTATATGAAACATAAATGAATTGTGTGAATGTACACACATTTTGTTTAATGCACAAAGTTATAAAAAATATTGGCTGAAACTACCTTCAGGCTGTGTGTATATGGTGTATATGAAACATAAAAGCATTCTGTGCTTAGATTTAGGTCCCATCACCATGATATCTCATTATGGTATGCAATTATTCCAAAATACGGAAAAATCCGATATCCAAAATACCTCTGGTCCCAAGCTTTGTATTTATGTGTGTATGTTTTTGTCCCAGTCCTGGTTGGTGGCAACAGCTTTTAATGGTAATTAATAAAAGTTAGATTTTATGCAATATTTTTCAATGAGTGTCCCCCAAAAAACGAGAGTCTTTTCCTCTTCTTTTTTGGTACCCAAGCATTTTGGATAAGGGATACTCAACCTGTACTAAAATCAGGATTACTAACAGAACCCTGCACACCTGGAGGAAGCACATAGAAACTCAAAGAGAACATACAAACTCCAAACAGATAGGGGTATAGTCAGAATCTAACTCATAAAGCAGTAATACTAACCACTGTGTCACCATGCTGTTCGCATACACACTGTAAATATAAATTCCACTGGAAATCATATTCCTTAACTAAATGTCACCATAAATGGTGACTACTCACTCTACTTTTCTGCTAAAACATTACGATGCTCTACACAGAGTAAACTGTGTAGTTTATTTCTTGAATTTTGGCATACCTGTGCCCAAGAGAAGATCCTTCCAGTTCCGTTAAGGGAAGATTTTAGACTTCCCCTAATTTCTCAAAGCTATTGGCAGCTGCCAAGTTACCCACTACCTCAACCAGTGAAGCTGCGCGGTTCCTATCTCCTCCCAAGTTTTTCGGACGTCAGTACCTTGTAAGTAACTGAATTGGTTTGTGAAGGTTATGTTGAGAATGTGTTTGGAATTTTGAGGAAAAAAAATACTTTAAAGTGTTTTTTTATTTCAGTTTACAAAATAGTTTTTTTTTTTTTTTCATATTATTTGAAAAAAAATTAAATGTTAACAAAATAATACATACTAATAATTAATTTAAAAAATATATAAATCAATGTAAAAAATATCAGTCTGCTGGCCTATAAATTGAATTGTTCAATAAATCAAAGTACAGAAGTGTTAGACATTTTTCTATGCAACATATAACTATCATCAACTTATATCTAAAAATGTATTAGCAAAATACCACATAACCGATAACATGTTGTGGGGGAGATGTATCAAAGCTTGATGAGAGATAAAGCAGTAACCAATCAGCTTTTGTCATTTTAGAGGCGTTATCTCTCTCCCAGTTTTGATATCTCCCCCTATGTGATGGACATAGAAGGCATGAAAGTTGGCAGGAGTAACCCAAATTCTGTATTAACTAGCACAACCATATCATTTATTGCAGAACCTAGGCTCTTGAATAGGTTACAATAATCCAGTGGTTCACAAACTAGGTGTCCTGGCCCCCTGGGGTGCCTCAGGGCATTTAGAGGGGTGTCCTGGGCTGGTGGTCCAGGACCAATTAAAATTATTTATGATGAATTTAATAGTCAAAACCAGTGCTTGTGGCTACCAATCATGAAATATGTGGACAAGCAGAAGCAAATCCTGGCCCTCACAACATAACAACCTAAGGATGACATACAAACATAATTTAATTCGTTTCATATTTGTTTCTAAATTTTTCAATAGGAAACTTTTGGCCTAGGGGTTCCGTGAAAAGAATTCTTAAACTCTAGGGTGCTGTGATTCAAAAAAGTTTGGAAACCACTGTCCTAACCTATTTTTATGTGTGTGTTTTTCTTGTTTTTTTGTTTTAAAGATGGAAGGGGTAAGAATACCCAAGCTAGTATATTGCATAGTTCTCTGCGGGGGTCCTTATCTGGATCACTTAACCAACGACCTTTTTTCCACTTCTAACATCTGTGTCTATTAACTAAACTGGGGGGAAAGTAATTAACAATTGAGCAACTTAGAGTGTGAAAGCTGCAATGTTCTAATTTAGGCAAGTTAATTGGAAACAGCAATCAGGGGGCTTTTTATCCACTTGCTACAAGACATTACAATTACCACTGAAAGATGAGTTTATACATCTTGGATGAATGCGCAGAAATTCAAATTTAGTTGCATTATGTTGAGATTGAATATTGTAGATGTTCTCAATGAGACTAAAATTTCATCATAGGTAGTTAAATATAAATTGCCCTTAACATATGTTATTACTAACTCTTTTTTACAGTATACAGTAAGACAACGTATATGTTATGTTGAATACTGCACATGTTTTTATAAAATCTGAACTCTGAAAGTGGCAATGTTCTAGTTCGGCTGTTTTAACATCAATATAATCTAACAAATACCAATTAATTAAACTTTTCCTGAGCCATTTTTTTACTCATATTTACATATATTTATTAAGTAGTGAAAAGTCTTATCTGTGGGGAAAACAGGTGATTGTGCCAGAGATAGGGTTTTTCCCTACCTATCAAGAACTACCAACGGTTAAGGGATTCAGAATAGTTTACAGCAGTGGTTCTCAAACTCGGTCCTCAGGACCCCACACAGTGCATGTTTTGCAGGTAACCCAGCAGGTGCACAGGTGTATTAATTACTCACAGACACATTTTAAAAGGTCCACAGGTGGAGCTAATTATTTCACTTGTGATTTTGTGAGGAGACCTGCAAAACATGCACCGTGTGGGGTCCTGAGGACCGAGTTTGAGAACCTATGGTTTACAGGGATCAGCATGGGACATGTACTGCTACAGTTTTCATATCACTATTACCATTTCAGGATGGGTTTTAAGGCTATCCATGCTTAAGTTCAGATGGTAAAATCCAATTGACTGGGGTACTAATTTAGTCACCTGTGCTTAAGCATGGATATCCTTAAAACCTGGACTGTACTGGCGGAGTTTGGGAAATTATTCCTTAGGCTTTAAATTAATAATAATAATAATAATAATAATACTGCTGTAGTGTCACGGTCCTGACTAAATGATTCATGTTCTGTGATTTACAGTACCTCAGTATTTCCTGCATGCCTGCATCTGCTCTGCAGCCCAGTCTCCTTTGCAAACCTGTACCTGCTTCACAGTTCAGCACACAAGCTGCAGTGTAAACTTGTAATCAAGTCACCTGTGTGAGAATTTCTCTGTGCAGCATCTGATTCTCCATGGTGCCTGCCTGGTGTTTAGGCTTCAGTTTTTCCCGGCCTGCTGCTGGCCTCAATCCACATCAGAGCCTAACCTGGATTACTGCTGTGACAGGTTCTGGTCATCTGACCATGATCCATCCACTCCTGAGCCAGACAGAGACTCCCTGAATCACCTGACTCTATCCACCAATCATCAAGCACCAAGGGGTATAAGTAAGGAGACCTAAGTTTCTGAATCTGCCACTTCTATGAGTCACACAGCTCAGTGTGTGAGCCTAGTAGCTGAGTGCCCCAGAGTTACAGATATTACCTTATTACCTGCAATCCTTTGTCCAGTTGCACTCCAGTCCGGTTGCACTTAAGTCCGGTTCCAGTACAGTTGCACTCCAATCCGGTTTGTTCTGTTCCAGTCCGGTTGTACTCCAGTTGCACTCCAGTCCGGGTGCACTCAAGTCCGGTTCCAGTACAGCTGCATTCCAATCCGGTTTGACCTGTTCCAGCCCGGTTGCACTTAAGTCCGGTTCCAGTGCAGTTGCATTCCAATCCGGCTTGTCCTGTTAACCCTCGCTCATCACCCTGCCGTGTTTCTTGCCAAGTAAGGAGAGTGTTAAATTATTACCCACAGTATTCATCCAGTACTCAGCTGGTTAATCCACTACTACACTCCTCCCTACTACATTCACCATCCTGTCATCAGCACCAAAGTCCCTGGTGTTCCAGTGGTCAGGATACGGCTCTCTCTGCCGAGACACGGGTTCGATTCCCGGTCAGGGATTGCTCTTTACCTCTCTATCGCAATGTTCCCTTCAGACCAGCCAACTCCGCACGTAGTCCTCCAGATACCCGCACAGACTTCACTTAGACTCCGGGCTCACAAAACAAACAGTCATGACACGTAGTAATTATTTCATACAAAATTGTAGCATTATATTTTTGATTGATCAACAGCACACTATACATGTGTGACAGGACGGTTCCGTACGAAAGCACTCGCCGCTTTCGCGTCCCGTCTCCTGCGCACAGAATGGAGGGTCAGATCACACGAGGCCTGACCACATAGGGGATTCCCGCTTACCGTCAGTAACCGCCTGTTACTGACTCCACCCACTGCGTTGTGGGTGGGTTTATGCTGCCACCACCAAACTCCTAACCTGCCGTGGTGTTTGGAACCACGGTTCTGCTCTGTATGTGCCGACGCACTGCCTTACCACACCTGTGTGGTGTTGACGAATCCCCACTAGCCACTTGCTAGGCCTCTACCGGTAGCTGGCGGAAGGCGGAACTTGGAGACGTTAGGTGCTTCCCTGGACAGCCGGAGGACGGGGCTATGTTTGGCATAACCCTGTAGGTCACAAGATGAAGCAATCTTCTTGAGGCAGATGAGATGTTTATTTGCTCAATAATAGCCTTAAAAAAGACTCTTCTCTATTGCTAGGGGCAACAGCATACAGCAAGATGTTCCAGCAGAATAAAGATGGTACAACTACAATACGGAGGCACGCAGGCCTCCTTTTTATGTCAATTTTCCACACAGTACCACAGGGGGGTAAGCCCTCCCTGTCTTCTCCAACCAATCAGGTTATCGCACAAAATATAAATAAATTACATTTTACAAGGATGTCAGTAAGTGCAAAAAAGCTATTTCCCTTTTCCTGCCACACACAGACAAAGTTTTGTATAATTTAAACTCCAATTCCTACCACCTGAGAGGTTACACTTCACCATTGATACATTTAACACATAGCTTTAAATACGGTTTGTATTGGATTTACCAAACAAATATTCTTCCTTCCTGCATCTACCATTCAGGATTCGTATATCAATTAAATCAGCTACATGAAACAAACAGGTTCCAAGCCCATAGACTTTATCTATGGGATAAGGAGATCTCACGTGATTAGCATCTCTCTCTAAGGTACTTACACATCAAAAGGTTTTGTCATTCACACCTCTCTGCTAGGACAGGGCCATTAGCATGCCACTTCCTACTGACAGGAGATGATTATTCAGACATTGATAAGAGTAAGTGCATTTTCCCCTTTAAAATACAGGTGACCATATCTTGAATATAAAATAAATACAGTTAAACATGCAATCCTGCAATTGTGCACAGAGCACTACATATGACATGTTAAAACACATCATTAAACAAACTTTTAAACAGTCCGCGCCCAGCGCCGTAAGTACGTTTAACAGTGACGCCAAGCGCCCATTGTCCCTTAATATGGCGCCGGGCACGAGGGTTAACCCCTTCTGTGCCGCAGCGGCCATTGTCCACGTGGGCTGGGGGTCTCTCCGGCCACACTCCCCCCCCCCCCATTCAAGCAGGTCAACCAGGGACCCATGTCCCAACGATTTGGTCCCTGGTCCCGCAGTCTGTTGGGTTGAAGGTGACGCTACCTGGGGGGCGTAGGCTCTGGCCTAGACAGTTCATCCATAGTGTAGTGGGCCTCTCTTTGTGGGTGCACAATGTTCAAATAGTCCACCTGAAGTCCAAGTTCAAGACTCCACCACAAAAGTCTGTCCAATTTCCCCAAGGTAGGTTGCAGCCACCTAACAGGTGGGTGGTAAGTCACCACGGTGGGGGGCCAGTTACACACAAGTGCCACCCACGGTGTCCCAATTGTGGCATACCCCACCTCCCACAAGAGCAGTATACTGCTCAAACAGGCCACAGGGTGCTCCTGCCCATATGGCTCTTTCTGGCTCGGTACTGCCCCCAGTCCGTGCAGTGGCGCAGTAGTTCGTAACACACAGTCCTGGTCAAGAATGTGCGCCATCAGCACTGGAGCGGGTACCAGAGCCTCCTTCAATGACTGGAATGCCAACTCGCAAGCAGGTGCAAAGTCCACTGACTTGGGAATGCCCTTCCTAGCCATCTCTGTCAAGGGGTTCACTACAGGACTAAAGTCAATGACAACATGTCCGTAGGGCCTTACAGGTTCTAAGGTCAGTACCGGTCTGGGTGATGTGGGTCGGGGACAGCCTCTGGTTGCCTCCACCCCCTCTGGTTTGGGCCTACCCCTGTCTCCTCCCACATGGTGCCCCAGGCACTGCACCTCCATCATTCCTATCTGGCAACTGTCTGCCCTAACTGTCAGACCTGCCCTCCAATCCTCCTCTGTCGACCTGTGACTCGGGAAACCTACCCTGTCACCTAGGCCTACTCTTTCCTCCTCGTCTGCTACCTGTGCCACAGTGATGGCGGCCAGACCACCAGCCTCTGGATCCTGTGTGGCATCCACTACAGGGAGGCTGCGTGTCTTCCCCGATCTACTGAGCATAGGCAGGGGACCTGCTATGTCCACAACAACTGGCTGTAAAGGTTCTCCTATGGGCAGAGGCCCAGAGACAACACAACCGCTGGAGTGCCCCAGCTGCCAACGCATGGCACCAGCCTTACAGTTGGTCTGGGCATCATCCGACATTCCAGACCAGGGTAAGCTCTGTGTCAGGCACTTCAGGGGATGGTCTATCTCTGAGTGGCTGTCCAAAGGGGTTTCGCTGGCAACCGACACCGGTTGCGCAGGAAAGTTCCCTGGGGGGACCAGCTGGACATGTTCCCTATCTGGTCTATCCCCTCCCACTTTCCTGGCTACCCTGTACCTTAACCCTTCCCGTCAGGTCAAACTTCCTGCCCCAACCCTGTCAAGGCCGCTGCCAGAGTGGCGCCTCATGCCTTTCGGGGATGGGTCAGAGAGTCGAGCCTCCCTAAACTCCTGCCTGTGGCCCTCAATCTCTCCTAAATTGGGACACTCTACAGGGGGATCTAGGTTGGGACTGCTAGGGTCAGTCTGGTAGGGGTCAGTCATGGAAAAGTCAGTGTGGTTTCTCATACTCACCGCCGGAGTTGGCAAACCACTTGGGTCAGGAGCATCATTTGGCAACCCCACAGGATCAAACGAGCTGGAACCAACATCCTCTGCGTTGCTAGGGGATGTAGGCATACCAGAAGCAAAAGGCATGCGGGGTCGATGTGCCGATCTAGCCGCTGTAATCTTTTCCTCTGGGCTGGTTGATGCTGTGGTTGGCTGTGCTGGCAGTTGTCATTCACACCTCTCTGCTAGGACAGGGCCATTAGCATGCCACTTCCTACTGACAGGAGATGATTATTCAGACATTGATAAGAGTAAGTGCATTTTCCCCTTTAAAATACAGGTGACCATATCTTGAATATAAAATAAATACAGTTAAACATGCAATCCTGCAATTGTGCACAGAGCACTACATATGACATGTTAAAACACATCATTAAACAAACTTTTAAACAGTCCGCGCCCAGCGCCGTAAGTACGTTTAACAGTGACGCCAAGCGCCCATTGTCCCTTAATATGGCGCCGGGCACGAGGGTTAACCCCTTCAGTGCCGCAGTGGCCATTGTCCACTAGAGATGAGCGCCTGAAATTTTTCGGGTTTTGTGTTTTGGTTTTGGGTTCGGTTCCGCGGCCGTGTTTTGGGTTCGACCGCGTTTTGGCAAAACCTCACCGAATTTTTTTTGTCGGATTCGGGTGTGTTTTGGATTCGGGTGTTTTTTTCAAAAAACCCTAAAAAACAGCTTAAATCATAGAATTTGGGGGTAATTTTGATCCCAAAGTATTATTAACCTCAAAAAACATAATTTACACTCATTTTCAGCCTATTCTGAACACATCACACCTCACAATATTATTTTTAGTCCTAAAATTTGCACCGAGGTCGCTGTGTGAGTAAGATAAGCGACCCTAGTGGCCGACACAAACACCGGGCCCATCTAGGAGTGGCACTGCAGTGTCACGCAGGATGTCCCTTCCAAAAAACCCTCCCCAAACAGCACATGACGCAAAGAAAAAAAGAGGCGCAATGAGGTAGCTGACTGTGTGAGAAAGATAAGCGACCCTAGTGGCCGACACAAACACCGGGCCCATCTAGGAGTGGCACTGCAGTGTCACGCAGGATGTCCCTTCCAAAAAACCCTCCCCAATCAGCACATGATGCAAAGAAAAAGAAAAGAAAAAAGAGGTGCAAGATGGAATTATCCTTGGGCCCTCCCACCCACCCTTATGTTGTATAAACAAAACAGGACATGCACACTTTAACCAACCCATCATTTCAGTGACAGGGTCTGCCACACGACTGTGACTGATATGACGGGTTGGTTTGGACCCCCCCCAAAAAAGAAGCAATTAATCTCTCCTTGCACAAACTGGCTCTACAGAGGCAAGATGTCCACCTCATCTTCACCCTCCGATATATCACCGTGTACATCCCCCTCCTCACAGATTATCAATTCGTCCCCACTGGAATCCACCATCTCAGCTCCCTGTGTACTTTGTGGAGGCAATTGCTGCTGGTCAATGTCTCCGCGGAGGAATTGATTATAATTCATTTTAATGAACATCATCTTCTCCACATTTTCTGGATGTAACCTCGTACGCCGATTGCTGACAAGGTGAGCGGCGGCACTAAACACTCTTTCGGAGTACACACTTGTGGGAGGGCAACTTAGGTAGAATAAAGCCAGTTTGTGCAAGGGCCTCCAAATTGCCTCTTTTTCCTGCCAGTATAAGTACGGACTGTGTGACGTGCCTACTTGGATGCGGTCACTCATATAATCCTCCACCATTCTATCAATGTTGAGAGAATCATATGCAGTGACAGTAGACGACATGTCCGTAATCGTTGTCAGGTCCTTCAGTCCGGACCAGATGTCAGCATCAGCAGTCGCTCCAGACTGCCCTGCATCACCGCCAGCGGGTGGGCTCGGAATTCTGAGCCTTTTCCTCGCACCCCCAGTTGCGGGAGAATGTGAAGGAGGAGATGTTGACAGGTCGCGTTCCGCTTGACTTGACAATTTTGTCACCAGCAGGTCTTTCAACCCCAGCAGACCTGTGTCTGCCGGAAAGAGAGATCCAAGGTAGGCTTTAAATCTAGGATCGAGCACGGTGGCCAAAATGTAGTGCTCTGATTTCAACAGATTGACCACCCGTGAATCCTTGTTAAGCGAATTAAGGGCTGCATCCACAAGTCCCACATGCCTAGCGGAATCGCTCCGTGTTAGCTCCTTCTTCAATGCCTCCAGCTTCTTCTGCAAAAGCCTGATGAGGGGAATGACCTGACTCAGGCTGGCAGTGTCTGAACTGACTTCACGTGTGGCAAGTTCAAAGGGCATCAGAACCTTGCACAACGTTGAAATCATTCTCCACTGCACTTGAGACAGGTGCATTCCATCTCCTATATCGTGCTCAATTGTATAGGCTTGAATGGCCTTTTGCTGCTCCTCCAACCTCTGAAGCATATAGAGGGTTGAATTCCACCTCGTTACCACTTCTTGCTTCAGATGATGGCAGGGCAGGTTCAGTAGTTTTTGGTGGTGCTCCAGTCTTCTGTATGTGGTGCCTGTACGCCGAAAGTGTCCCGCAATTTTTCTGGCCACCGACAGCATCTCTTGCACGCCCCTGTCGTTTTTTAAAAAATTCTGCACCACCAAATTCAAGGTATGTGCAAAACATGGGACGTGCTGGAATTTGCCCATATTTAATGCACACACAATATTGCTGGCGTTGTCCGATGCCACAAATCCACAGGAGAGTCCAATTGGGGTAAGCCATTCCGCGATGATCTTCCTCAGTTGCCGTAAGAGGTTTTCAGCTGTGTGCGTATTCTGGAAAGCGGTGATACAAAGCGTAGCCTGCCTAGGAAAGAGTTGGCGTTTGCGAGATGCTGCTACTGGTGCCGCCGCTGCTGTTCTTGCGGCGGGAGTCCATACATCTACCCAGTGGGCTGTCACAGTCATATAGTCCTGACCCTGCCCTGCTCCACTTGTCCACATGTCCGTGGTTAAGTGGACATTGGGTACAACTGCATTTTTTAGGACACTGGTGAGTCTTTTTCTGACGTCCGTGTACATTCTCGGTATCGCCTGCCTAGAGAAGTGGAACCTAGATGGTATTTGGTAACGGGGGCACACTGCCTCAATAAATTGTCTAGTTCCCTGTGAACTAACGGCGGATACCGGACGCACGTCTAACACCAACATAGTTGTCAAGGCCTCAGTTATCCGCTTTGCAGTAGGATGACTGCTGTGATATTTCATCTTCCTCGCAAAGGACTGTTGAACAGTCAATTGCTTACTGGAAGTAGTACAAGTGGGCTTACGACTTCCCCTCTGGGATGACCATCGACTCCCAGCGGCAACAACAGCAGCGCCAGCAGCAGTAGGCGTTACACGCAAGGATGCATCGGAGGAATCACAGGCAGGAGAGGACTCGTCAGACTTGCCAGTGACATGGCCTGCAGGACTATTGGCATTCCTGGGGAAGGAGGAAATTGACACTGAGGGAGTTGGTGGGGTGGTTTGCGTGAGCTTGGTTACAAGAGGAAGGGATTTACTGGTCAGTGGACTGCTTCCGCTGTCACCCAAAGTTTTTGAACTTGTCACTGACTTATTATGAATGCGCTGCAGGTGACGTATAAGGGAGGATGTTCCGAGGTGGTTAACGTCCTTACCCCTACTTATTACAGCTTGACAAAGGGAACACACGGCTTGACACCTGTTGTCCGCATTTCTGGTGAAATACCTCCACACCGAAGAGCTGATTTTTTTGGTATTTTCACCTGGCATGTCAACGGCCATATTCCTCCCACGGACAACAGGTGTCTCCCCGGGTGCCTGACTTAAACAAACCACCTCACCATCAGAATCCTCCTGGTCAATTTCCTCCCCAGCGCCAGCAACACCCATATCCTCCTCATCCTGGTGTACTTCAACACTGACATCTTCAATCTGACTATCAGGAACTGGACTGCGGGTGCTCCTTCCAGCACTTGCAGGGGGCATGCAAATAGTGGAAGGCGCATGCTCTTCACGTCCAGTGTTGGGAAGGTCAGGCATCGCAAACGACACAATTGGACTCTCCTTGTGGATTTGGGATTTCAAAGAACGCACAGTTCTTTGCGGTGCTTTTGCCAGCTTGAGTCTTTTCAGTTTTCTAGCGAGAGGCTGAGTGCTTCCATCCTCATGTGAAGCTGAACCACTAGCCATGAACATAGGCCAGGGCCTCAGCCGTTCCTTGCCACTCCGTGTGGTAAATGGCATATTGGCAAGTTTACGCTTCTCCTCCGACAATTTTATTTTAGGTTTTGGAGTCCTTTTTTTTCTGATATTTGGTGTTTTGGATTTGACATGCTCTGTACTATGACATTGGGCATCGGCCTTGGCAGACGACGTTGCTGGCATTTCATCGTCTCGGCCATGACTAGTGGCAGCAGCTTCAGCACGAGGTGGAAGTGGATCTTGATCTTTCCCTAATTTTGGAACCTCAACTTTTTTGTTCTCCATATTTTATAGGCAGAACTAAAAGGCACCTCAGGTAAACAATGGAGATGGATGGATTGGATACTAGTATACAATTATGGACGGACTGCCACGGTTAGGTGGTATAAAAAAACCACGGTTAGGTGGTATATATTATAATAATAATACAATTATGGATGGACGGACTGCCTGCCGACTGCCGACACAGAGGTAGCCACAGCCGTGAACTACCGCACTGTACACTGGTTGATAAAGAGATAGTAGTATACTCGTAACAACTAGTATGACACTATGACGACGGTATAAAGAATGAAAAAAAAACCACGGTTAGGTGGTATATATTATAATAATAATACAATTATGGATGGACGGACTGCCTGCCGACTGCCGACACAGAGGTAGCCACAGCCGTGAACTACCGCACTGTACACTGGTTGATAAAGAGATAGTAGTATACTCGTAACAACTAGTATGACACTATGACGGTATAAAGAATGAAAAAAAAACCACGGTTAGGTGGTATATATTATAATAATAATACAATTATGGATGGACGGACTGCCTGCCGACTGCCGACACAGAGGTAGCCACAGCCGTGAACTACCGCACTGTACACTGGTTGATAAAGAGATAGTAGTATACTCGTAACAACTAGTATGACACTATGACGACGGTATAAAGAAAGAAAAAAAAATACCACGGTTAGGTGGTATATATTGTAATACAATTATGGATGGACGGACTGCCTGCCGAGTTCCGACTGCCGACACAGAGGTAGCCACAGCCGTGAACTACCGCACTGTACTGTGTCTGCTGCTAATATAGACTGGTTGATAAAGAGATAGTATACAATACATACAACAATATACTACTATACTGGTGGTCAGGCACTGGTCACCACTAGTCACACTGGCAGTGGCACTCCTGCAGCAAAAGTGTGCACTGTTTAATTTTAAATTAATATAATATTATGTACTCCTGGGGGCTCCTGCTATAACAACCTGCAGTGCTCCCCAGTCTCCCCCACAATTATTATAAGCTTTGCCTTTTATACATTGATGTGCAGCACACCGGGCTGAGCTGAGTGCACACAGACTGAGTCACACTGTGTGACTGGCTGCTGCTGTGTATCGTTTTTTTTCAGGCAGAGAACGGATATAGCAGAGAACGGATATATTATATTAAAATAAATAAAAGTTAACTAACAACAACTGCACTGGTCACTGTGGTAAACACTGTCTGACTCTGCACAATCTCTCTCTCTCTTCTAATCTAATTTCTAATGGAGAGGACGCCAGCCACGTCCTCTCCCTATCAATCTCAATGCACGTGTGAAAATGGCGGCGACGCGCGGCTCCTTATATAGAATCCGAGTCTCGCGAGAATCCGACAGCGTCATGATGACGTTCGGGCGCGCTCGGGTTAACCGAGCAAGGCGGGAGGATCCGAGTCTGCTCGGACCCGTAAAAAAAACATGAAGTTCGTGCGGGTTCGGTTTCAGAGAAACCGAACCGGCTCATCTCTATTGTCCACGTGGGCTGGCGGTCTCTCCGGCCACAACATGTAACATCATAAAGCATTTCCCCACCATGTTTGCTAACATTGACATGACATTACAAGGAGGACATGTTGCCTTATTGTAAAAATCTACAAATAAAATATTAGTGAGTAGGATGTGCTTGGATATAGGGCAAGCATGAGAATTTCCATATCAAATAAGCTTTCACACTGGGGAACTGGTCTTTTTACCATAAAAAGGCTTGCAAATTGATCTCATGAGAAATTTGTACCGAGCCTCATTCATATGAATATAAAACATATCAAAGATAAATCAAAGAAAAATGATATAGAGAGGAGAGAAACAGGCTCCTGGCACCCAGAAAGTATATTAATTCATATAGGCATCACCGGAGACAGCAGAGAATTAACTAAGGATACCATCAAGGTGTCATCAAAATAAGACCAGAGGTAACTTATGTTCAACAATCCTTTTATCTCCTCCCTTCATCTTCCTCTCACTGTGATATTGATTCTTGTAGGGATGCCGCATTGTTTAAAAAATACACACAAAAAAATATAAAGATAGTGCTTAAAAAATATGCAAAGAGCATAAAAGACACACATCAGCTCTTTCAACAGGACTGAACTAACTACAAAAATATTTCCTGCTGTTTTTGAAAGACATGAGATATGATGAAGTTGAAAACAAAATACCAAGGGGTTAGCTATCATCTTGTGTACATGTTTACATACTAAAAAATGTACATTCTCTCTATGAAAAATATGGAACGCCACTGTATGGATGAATATAACAGCTAATAACTTTAGATCTTTGAAAACGCAGAATGTTTTTGTGCTATTATAAGTTTGAATTTAATTTGGAATTTAATGAAGGCTTTGGAGTGTTTTTTTTTAGTATTTTATGCAGGTGTGGATCACAAGATACCCACCACACTACCTTCAGCAGATGCATATAAAAGAGGTACTGTAATATATATATAAAACAATTCCAAAAGCATTTAAATACAGACCACTGCAACCATAGACCTTTGTGGTCTTTGTGACAAGGTGGTCCCGGGTGTAGAATACAGTATATTACTACATTAGTATTTTGGATCAATGTTTTATTTGAAACAAGTTATTTGGTAAATGCATTCAAATTATTAAAGGTCCATACACACTAGACGACGTCACTCTATGAGTGATGTCATCTAGTGTTTCCCCTCCCGGGCTGGGCGGTTGGCGGCCGCCCGTACACACTGAGCGATATGACCGCTCATATCGCTCAGTAACGTCACGCAGCGGCCGGCCGTGGATGCAGCTCCTGGACGACAGGCCAGATCAAGCATGCATGCACTGCCGACAGACGATCGTTGCCGACCATTGGGCCGCACATGGGGGGTCATTCCGAGTTGATCGCTAGCTGCCATTGTTCGCTGCATAACGATCAGTGAAAATAAGGCTAATCTGTGCATGCGTATGCACTGCAATGCGCACGCGCGACGTACGGGTACAAAGAGCATCGTGGTTTTGCACAGGTTCTAGCGAAGCATTCAGTCGCACAGCCGATTGCAAGGAGATTGACAGGAAGCGGGCGTTTCTGGGTGTCAACTGACCGTTTTCTGGGAGTGTTTGGAAAAATGCAGGCGTAGCCGGGCATTTGCTGGGCGGGTATCTGACGTCATTACCGTGTCATTCTTCGCAGCAATCATTGCACAGGATAAGTAACTACAGGGCTGGTCTTGTTTTGCACAAAATGTTTTTGCAGGCGCTCTGCTGCACAGGCATTCGCACTCCTGCAAAGCAAAAATACACTCCCCCGTGGGCGGTGACTATGCATTTGCACGGCTACTAAAAACTGCTAGTGAGCGATCAACTCGGAATGACCCCCATTGATCGTTGCTGGCGACATACACACTTGCTGTAAAAATGAGCGACGTCGCTCAGGAAGAGGGAAAATGAGCAACGTTGCTCATTTTCTCAGGCACCGGAGTCATTTCAGTATTTGTAAACTAGGAGTATTTGTCATAAATTAGTTCTATACATATCCCATAGAATGTGGTGATTAAAGTTGTATAAAGCTTTTTCATCGTGATTTTGGTCAATTGTTGGCTTAAAAAACACTAAACTCAATGATTAACTGGATGACTAAAAACAAATGACCCCTTATCTGATCTCATCATTGCCTTTTATGCGACAGCAAAAAGATAGTTTACAGCAGTGGTTCCCATTTTTCTTTATTGAATCATCGCACCCTAGAGTATCAGCATTTTTTTTTACTGCACTGCTAAGCCAAAAGTTTGTTTTTGAGAAACTCAGAATTTTTTTCAGTTAAGTAAATTGTGCTTACCCGTCATTTTTAGGTCCAACTTTGGGGTGTATTCAATAATTGTTGGAAGCTGCTGTCTTGTCGGAAAGACGGCAGCTTACGACAGGTTCAGGTCGGAAGGGGTTCCAACCTATTCAATAGGGGACCGTTTTTTCCGACAATGGCGCCGATCCGCGTGTATTGTCAGATGCATGGCCAAGCTCGACAGGTTTTAGCCCCGTTTCCGACAATGTCATTCCGACTTTAAAAAAGTTGGATTGCCATTGTCTGGATCGGGCCAAACCCGACTAGTCATTCGGCAGGAAACGCTGGCTCAAACACACTCCCCCTCACTCAGTTGCTAGGGAGCCTGGGCTTTCATCACCAACTTCCGCATGAAGCTGTCCACTTTCTCTGCGGGGGGAGACGGTCGACATGGCAGGGCGCTGGCTTCCTGCTCGCAGTGATCCGGGTGCGTGAGCCCTCTAGCTGCCCTGCTGCTGAGAGCTCTCAGCCAAACTCCATCCCGTCATCTTCCCTGGGGAACTGTTACCTCACAGCGCCACCTCCATGGACTGTGCACTCGGTGTTGGGGCTGCGGGTGACTGCTGCGGAGAACCAGGGAGACCTGTGTGCCTGCCGCTGCCTGCGCCAGAGGGAGACTGAGGGAAAACCAGGTAAGAGCTACACCTGTACTGCCCGGGCTCTGGTGGCTGCAGCTGTGAGTGACAGATGGGCACATCTGGGAGGCATATTGTCATGAACGGTCATTGAATAGGGCTCTGTCGGATCCGTTCCGACAAAGCTTGTCGGAAAGGATCCGACTTCAATTGAATATACCCCTATGTGGTAGTAGGCAGGGATGCATATCTCTTTGTCCACATATTTTGAATGGTTTTGCTTATCACACGTGCCAAAAATTATTTTATTTGGTACTGCACCACCAACCCGTGGCACTCCTGCATGTACCCTGCTATGGCACCCAGTTTAGTAACCGCTGGTTTACAGTTTAAGATCAATTTAAAATAAAAATGTCTACACCTTTGGGGAAAGTGCATTTGCGTCTGAAATAAAACTCTGATAGTAGACAGCAGGGACATTCAAGGCGGCCACCAGACTTAAATAAACTTGCAGCATAGAAGGGGGCTTATTGAGCGTATTCCCAATTTCTTAAATTGGGAATACTACTCTTATGTAGAGAGAGAGTGAGAAGGGGGGATATAGTCCATGGGGGTAATTCAGATCTGATCGCTCGCTAGCGTTTTTTGCAGCACTGCGATCAGGTCAGAACTGCGCATGAGTATACACCGCAATGCGCAGGCGTGTTGCACAGGTACAAAGCGGTTCATTGCTCTGCTATGGATTTGTGCGAAGAATCCATTTGCACGGGCGATCACAAGGTGATTGACAGGAAGAAGGCGTTTGTGGGTGTCAACTGACCATTTTCTGGGAGTGGTTGGAAAAACACAGGCGTTCCCAAGCGTTTGCAGGGCGGGTGTCTGACGTCAATTCCGGTCCCGGACAGGCTGAAGTGATCACAGCAGCTGAGTAAGTCCTGGGCTACTCAGAAACTGCACAAAATCTTTTTGTACCGCTGGGCTGCATATGCGATCGCACACTTGCAAAGCGAAAATACACTCCCCGGTGAACGCAGGACTGCAAAAAACAGCCTTTGGCATTTTTGCATGCCTAGGGGCACAAGCAGCTTCTGCTGATTAAAATGATGTGTGGCATGCCTATATGCTGTTTGTAGCGTTTCGTATACAGATACAGCCATAATCGCACACAGAATATAGGCATGCTGCATATAATTTTAATCAGCAGAAGCTGCTTGTGCGAAGGGATGCAGTGCAGGTAGGCGCCATGCAGGAGAGGCGCTCTAACTGCTCTGCATCCCTTCACTGTGCGCTGTTGTTGCCGGCATATCACTGTACAAGCAGCGGCAGCCGGCAGCCTGGATCGCGGATCTTCTAGTCCCCCCCCCTTCAAGCCCCGCCGCTGATGTCACCTCCTCCCGTCCTGTGTCAGCGCTGTGACGCTAGCAGGAGGAGGTGTGGGGGCGGGACCAGCAAAGGATGGCTTCGTGAGCAGAGAGCTGCAGTCACTGCTGACTGCAGTACTGCCAGGAGCCACTAGATGCCCCCATCTCTATGGACGGAGCCATCTCATCACCTGACAGGACTCAGAAACAAAAGAGAGACTGCTCGGGACCAGAAGAGAGGAACTAAAGTGAGTTTTCTTTTTATGTGTGATTGTCTGTCTGTCTGTCTATCTATCTATCTATCTATCTATCTATCTATCTATCTATCTATCTGTCTATTATCTATTTATCTATCTATTATCTATGTATCTGTCTGTTATCTATCTATTTATGTGTCTGCCTATTATCTATCTATTTATCTATCTATCTATCTATCTATCTATCTATCTATCTCATATCTATGGGGGAGTGTATTTTATCATAGCAGGGCTGCGATCGCTTGTGCAGCCCTGCTATGCTAAAAAAGTTTAAAGCAGAACAGGACCAGCCCTGCAGCTACTCACCAGTGCGACGGATCCAGCGATGATGTTCCCGGCTGTGACGTCAGACATCCGCTCTCCAAACGCCTGGATCCGCTTTGCGTTGGACTCACCACGCCTGGAAAATGGTGAGTATCCACCCCGGAACGCCTCCTGCCTGTCCGTCTTCTTGCGATCGCTGATGCGATCACATTTCTCGCTGGCGGCGTCGCTTCCCGGCGACGGCCGTCACCAGGCAATGACGCACGTGCGCAATGCATCTGGTGCGCATGCGCAGTTCTGACCCGTTCGCACCAGCATTACACCGCACATTGGGGGTCATTCTGACCTGTTCGCACGCAGCAAAGAACCGCTGCGTGCGAACAGGTCAGAATGACCCCCAATGTGCGGTGTAATGTGAACAAGATTGTGCTACTTTGTGGAGTAATATGAATTGGTAATATTGTGTGGCCACACCCCACCCGCTTCTTGCAGCATGCGACTTCGGTGTGCACTGTCCCTTTATTAAGTATGGGAGGGAGGGCGCAAATTTATAGTTTGCAGGGAGGCGCCGAACACCCTTGCACATTCAGGCAAGATTTAGGAGGACACATCTGTGTCCAAGCAGAGGCAGAGGCACACTGTTAGCGGCCGTATGAGTGCTGTGTGCGTGTAAGTGGATTGGTTGTGCAATAGTGTTCAGCATATGTGTAAGGGACATTATGTGTGTCATTACGTGTATAGATGCATTAATAATGTCGAAGTCGAAAAATATTGCAATACACACATCACGTACAAAATACACACAGATTACCTCCGTGCGCGTACTTATTCTGCTGTGCGTGCACATATTCGCAATTTGCGTATGGTCGCTCCTGCGGTCCTGCGCATTAGCGCGTCGTATGAGTATTTACGGTAGTGTTTGTAGTCGCATGGAAAAGCCATAAAACACATTACATATTTAATCCAATAGTACACATAGTCTCCCTGCATCACAACAGCAAGTTACAACAGTTTAAATGGTATCAGAACAAAGGGATTCACCTTTACAGGATAGGAGGGGACAGAACAAGGTTATAAGGTGGTGTTTGGTATCCAGCTGTAAGGTGTTTTAAGGGCAATATTCCGGTGTTGGTTTGCAGAAGATCGCACGCTCCTGCGAATAGTTATGCGCAGGAGCAGAATATAAATATAAACTGTATTTACTGTACATTTGTTATGCGGCGAGAATCCAGAGGAGACCACCTACAAGTGCATCTGGAACAGACATCGCCCACCTATTCAAACCAACCTATGACCTCTCCTGTACTGTAAATGACCATCCCTGTGTCCAATGGACAAAGAGATTACAGTATCCAATGTGTTAGGTTTTGGAAGATTGTATAAAAGAGCCAGCTGCATGCCTGGTCACTCACAGACTCTTAAGGTCATCTACCCTGATGACTGAGGACCAGACTGGGAAGCGCAGGCGAAACTAAACAAGTATGTACCATTGACAGTAGCCATTATTCTATTGTATTGTATTGTTTATATTGTTACCCCCTGCAAGTAAAGAAACGTTGGTGGGTTAGACCCCAACCTAGTTTTGATTTACAATTGGTGTCGTGTTTCCTTTCCCTGCTAAGGTTTAAAGTGTATTTACAGCCACTCGGGCTGCTGCATTGTGCTAACAGCGTATAGGCCTGTGTACGCAAACTGTGTAGTCCCTACGCCCTTTCGGTGTACATAAGCAGAGTGCGTACACTGTGCGACCTTGTGTACGTAAGGTTTGTAAATAATATAAAGGTGAAAGGTTAATTACTGCGGCCGCAGCGGCTCAATAGTAAAGTGTATCAAGTGTGTTTAAGGTATATGCTTTTTAGTCCTGTAAGTAAACCAGCGTTTACAATAATGTGCAGCATGTGTAAGGGGCATTATGTGTGTCGCAGGGACATACAGTCAGGGGAGGCAGTGCCTTCCCTGTCATTAATGACTGAAATAATATAAAGAAGATACTTATGACACATACTAGGTGCTTCATCGCGCCCTACGGGCGCTCTTCACACCGTCGCAAGGGGCTACGCCCCCTTAACCCTTGCATGCCTTTCTGGGGTTTAATATTTGTATTATATGGAGTATTACCTGCATTCCTTTGTTAGTGGTTAAATATTGCACAATGAAAGGGCGTGCGATGGTGAAGGAGGCGCAGCCCCTTGCGACGGCGTGAACAGCACCTGCAGGGCACGATGTACAGAATGTAGCGGGTGCGGGGGAGACTGCGGATGGTGTCTGTAGATGCTGCGGGTGGAGGGGAGGCAGAAGTGGGGGTGGGGCCCGGATGGGGAAGGTTCGGGAGGTGCTGCGCGTGGGGGAGGGGCAGAGGAGTGGGGGATGCAGATGGGGGAGGGGTCCGGAGGCACTGCAGGTGGGGGAGGGGCAGGGGTGCCACGGGTGGGAGAGGGGCAGGTGTGGTGATGTTGTGGATGGGTGAAGGGTTCCGGAGGTGCTGTGGGATGGGAAGGGACGGGAGTGCCGGGGGTGGGGTAGGGGACCGCAGGCACCATGGGTAGGGTAGGGGCAGGTACGGGTGTTGCGGCGGATGGGAAAGGAGGTCCGGAGGTGCTGCAGGTGGTGGAGGGGCAGGTGCGGGGGTGCCATTGGTGGGGGAGAGGTGGGTGAGGGGGGGACCGCTGATGGAGGAGGGTGTCTGCAGATGCTGCGGGTGGAGGGGGGCAGGTGTGGGGGGAGACATATAAGGGGGGTGAATGGTGGAAGGGGCCTGGAGGTGCTGTGGTTGGTGAAGGGGTGGAGGAGTGGGAGCCACGGGTGGTGTAGGGGGTCTGGAGGCACAGCATGTGGGGGAGGGGTGGAGTGCCGCATGTGGTGGAGGGGAAGGTGCGGAGGTGTGGTGCATTGGGGAGAGGTCTGGAGGCGCTGCGGGTACTGTACATGCCATAAAAGGTAGTTGGAGGGTATGCAGTAACAGGGCCAGGACAGGGGTGACAGGGTCAGTACAGGGTTGACGGGGCCAGGACAGGGGTGACAGGGTCAGAACAGGGGTGACGGTGCCAGGACAGGGGTGACGGGGCCAGGACAGGGGTGACAGGGCCAGGACAGAAATGATAGGGACAGGATAGGGGTGACAGGGCCAGGGTAGGGGCGGCAGGACCAGGACAGGGGTGACGGGGCCAGTATAGGGTTCACAGGGCAAGCACAGGGGTGACAGGGCCAGGATAGGGGTAACAGGGCCAGCATAAGGGTGACAGGGCCAGGATAAGGGTGAAAGGGCCAGGATAAGGGTGGCAGGGCAAGGCCAGGGGTGACAGGGACATGACAGAACACAGGGCACGGGAGAGATTGGTATTAGGGATAAAACAGTGGTTACAGACAGATGTGTCTTACCGGAGTTACGGCTGCTGGCTGCTGCTGTTCCACTCCAACCTGTTGGGATCTGCTGCTGCTGGAGACTTGGCATGGCTGACTCTCTCAGGCTGGAGTCCTGCTTCCTCTGCCCGTCCGCATCCCTCCCCCCCTCCTCAGTCACACACCGCAGACCTCGCGCAGCTGCCGGGCACTGTGGTAAGGTGAGACTGGAAATGACTGGTTAGCCCCCAGGAGATGCTGCGGCTGGAGGGAGGAGGGGGTCATAGCATGCACGTGGCGCGGACCTCACGGCTTCCGGGCACTGTGGTAAGGGGAGGCTGGGAGTGACTGGTTAGCTCCCAGGAGACGCTGCGGCTGGAGGGAGGAGTGGGTCAGAGCCTGCAAGCAGCTCGTATTTCTGCAGCGCTACCCGCCAGCTAAAGTGTGTGAATGAGCTGGGCGCACTCCACTGCGGGTGGCAGCGCTGCAGCTAGCGGTGGGGTTGCCGGGGCTGGAGATAACAGAGGCAGTATGGAACCTGCACAGCGGCAGGTACCCCACTAAACTGCAGCTAAGAAGCGTGGAGTGTGCCAGAAAGTGACGCTCCTCCGCACCAGAGAGACCCTGCTGAGTATGCCGATGTGGGGGGTCAAGCACACAGTGAGCCGGTGCCCGTCTGTCTGTATGACATACCCCTCACACACCCCCATACCTCCCAAATGTCCCAATTTTCACGGGACAGTCCCATTTTTTGGGGTCTGTCCCGCTGTCCCACCCGCGGGTCGCAGTGTCCGGCGGTGGGGGGGCAGTTGGAAAGCTCCTGTACTCGCTGTTCTGCTTAGCAGAGCAGCGGTGAATAGTGGAGACAGAGGGAGAGGGGGCATCAGGGGGTACGGATTAATGGGGGGGTTCCAGCAGCAGAGCCGGATTAAGGTGGGGGGGGGCAGGGGATACGTACCGTTGGCCCCACAGTTTTAGGGGGCCCCCCGGCTCGAGTAGCTCTGTCCCAGCTCAGAAGCTCCCCCCCCGTCCTGCCAGCAACAGCGGCAGCATTGTGCTACAGTCAGCACACGCTGCTGCATATAGGCAGGTCTGTGGTGTTGCAGGGAGGCAGCAGTCTCCCTGCTTTCTTCTGCCTGTGCGGGTGTGTAGGGGGGAGCGACCACCTCCTCTGGATTTAGCCCTAGCTGAGGGGCCAAAATCCCATTTAAAAAATAAAAATCGGAATTTGCATAAGGGGGCGTGGCCGCGCGGGCCGCGATTAGGCCACGCCCCCAACCCCCAGCAGGCACAGCAATGAGATAGGGCTCCCCTGTATCAGGTGCCCTGGGCCCCCCGGACTCATAATCAGCCCCTGGGAGCATGCCAGCAGCTCACAGAGCGCTGGGCATGCTCCCTCACTGACGAAAACGGGGACCCTCCCGTGAAACCACGCCCCCTTTTCGCCGAGTGTGTTTCCCTCCTTCTGCCTGGAGAAAGCTCCTGCAGAAAGCTGGGAGGTTTGCACCCCTGCCTGTGACATGTCCAATGCCCATGCTATCTGCTTCTGCTCCTAGTCTCCTGTAGATTTGGCCAGATCTCTGTGACTCATTTGACTAACTCCGCCCAGTGTTGTGACTCCGCCCAGCGTTAGCAAATGAATCACAAGGTCACAGAATAGGGCTATTATATAGGAGATTCTGTGTCATAAGTATTTGCTTTCTATTATCCTAATCATTATCGCTGTCTAAATGGGGTTGGGAGGCAGCGATCGTGGTGCCTCCCGTTGTGAATGGGGAAAGGTATGTGAGTGGGGGGAAAGGCGCGGGCGGGGCCTAGCAATGGGCATTAAAAGCCCACTGAAAATACATGGGAAAGCGACACCAGTAGATGTGCCGCTTTCATACAGGGACGTGCTTTCAACCCATGAAAGCACGCCCCTGTCAGTGAGGCCACAGTGATTGGCCAGCGGATCCGTCACTGGATCCGCTGTCAATCACTGTGTGGGTACGGCGAAGGTGCGGGCGTTGGTGGCGGTGCGGGCGGCGGTGAGAGTATTAGCGGCAGGCAGGGATCCGAGATTCCTGCCTGCCATTCTGCAGAGTTTGGTAGCGGAGAGGTACCAATTTCAAAAATGTCGCCTCAGCGGCAGATTTGAAATTCAAGATGGCCGCCGCCATGCAAAAGAGCTTAAAAGCCGCCGCCCACCAGGTGAAGACGCTGGAAGCCCTGGGGAAGGTGGCAGCCATGCAAAAGAGCTTAAAGGCCGCCGCCCCCCCAGGTGAAGACGCCGGAAGCCCTGGGAAGGCGGCAGCCACGCAAAAGAGCTTAAAGGCCCGCCGCCTCCCAGGTGAAGACGCAGGAGGAAGACGCTGGAAGCCCTGGGGAGGTAGTGGCCCCCCCAGGTGAAGACGTCGGAAGCCCTGGGGAGGCAGTGGTCATGCAAAAGAGCTTAAAGGCCGCCGCCCCCAGGTGAAGACCCTGATGAATAAACTCTTTTTTTAAAGATAATGTGGTGTTTTTATTTTAATATTTTCTTTACAGGTGGACTACAGGTGCCAGCGGGCCCATTATGTCCTGGCATGCTGGCACCTGTAAAGAACAATATTAACAATGAAACCCGCACCCACCGCCACCAGGGGTGCGGGGAATAGCACTGGGCTATCAGCCCAGTGCTGGTTATTGCTTGGGAAGGGGACCCCATTTTTACTTTTTGGGGTCCCCACTTCCGAGGCATTCCAGCCCTGGGCTGACTAGTTTGGGGGGGCAGATTAATGTTATGGCAGGGGGACCCCATGCCGAGTGTCTCTCCAGCTATGGCATTATCCCCCCTTCCCCCCCCCCCCCCCCGGCTGGTTCTGCCTGGTGCTGGTTTTAGCAATGTATGGGGGACTATACTTCCCCCCCCCCCATTGTATGATGGGGGGGGGGGGGGGGTGATTAGCTGCCAGTGCCTCCCCAACCACGACCTCACCGCACGCCACTGGCGTGTCGTGTATAAATGCATTAATAATGTGTGACAAATGTGTAAGAGGCACTATGTGTATCATTATGTGTATAAGGGCATTAATAATGTGCGGCATATGTGTAAGGGGCATTATGCATGTTATGTGTATAAATGCATTAATAATGTGTGACATATGTGTAAGGGGCACTGTGTGTGTTATTATGTGTATAAGGGCAATGGCATAGGCGTGCGCAAGGGGGGTGCCTGGTGCGCACAGGCACCCCCTAATGTCCAGCACTCCCCACACGCCGCACTCCCCACACGCCACGCATGCTAGGGCATAGTAGTTTGTGATGATCGCTGGGCCCGTGGGCCGTGCTGATCTCAGCCGGCTTATCATTGTTGTCTGTCACTGTGCCTCCCCCCTGCTGTGCCCGCCTACCGCCGCAGATTATGTGGATGTACAAGTAGCGGCAGCGCAGAGGGGACTGACGTCAGGCTCAGTCTATTGATGCAAAGTGTTCAATTCACACCGCGCTCCCTCCCTTCCCATCCAGCTGCTCTCCTCCTGCCTGCGCTCTCAGTCCATGTATGTCCTGCCACTGCCGTCCCGCCAACACTGCAGGACTCGTAGCCGCTGCAAGAACGGAGGAAACAGCTGAGCCTGAGACAGTTTAGCAGAGGGTGAGACTCTGACATTCTTTTCTTTTTACTTTGTCTTTATTTTGATTTTTTTTTATATATATTCAGGATCAGGATATACAGGTTGAGTATCCCTTATCCAAAATGCTTGGGACCAGAGTTATTTTGGATATCGGATTTTTCCGTATTTTGGAATAATTAGATACCATAATGAGATATCATGGTGATGGGACCTAAATCTAAGCACAGAATGCATTTAAGTTACATATTCACCTTATACACACAGCCTGAAGGTCATTTTAGCCAGTATTTTTTATAACTTTGTGCATTAAAAAAAGTGTGTCTACATTCACACAATTTATTTATGTTTTATATACACAGTATATACACAGCCTGAAGGTCATTTAATACAATATTATTCATAACTTTGTGTATTAAACAAAGTTTGTGTACATTGAGTCATCAAAAAACAAAGGTTTCACTATCTCACTCTCACTCAGAAAAGTCCGTATTTCGGAATATTCCGTATTTCGGAATATTTGGATATGGGATACTCAACCTGTACTAGCTGAGGTAAGCATTCAGTAGTTTCTTAAGTGCACCAATAGTCAATAGGTGCACTCGGGAAACTACTGAATGATTGGCTGCTAGGTTCTGCTTTTATATATATATATATATATATATATATTATAACCCTTTTCTTTTTTTATTTTCATGAGTGCATTTTTTTTTAGAACGCATCCTTTTTTTTTTTACGTACTGTATTTGGCCAGGCCAGCCAGGGGGAAAACGCATGTACAGCGTATACTATATATACATGAAGATACCTGAAAAAAAAAAAAAAAAAAGATCTGTGGATACACTCACGAAAAAAATGAAATAGAAAAGAAGGGCTAAATAAATATATTAGCATTCAGTAGTTTCCAGAGTGCACTTATAGATCTCATTCTTTCCTTTTTAGTAACTGTATTTATATACAATGATGAGATGGGTATGGTAGCACCGGGATGTAGTTATGTGACCGGCATGCCGATCATACCTGCAGTACTACACATACTGTGCTGTGTGGCATAATGTGAATTTCGTCTCATACGGTGCGGCGTAATGTGAATTCCGGCTCATACCATGTGGCGTAATGTGAATTTTGGCTCATACCGTGTGGTGTAATGTGAATTTTGGCTCATACTGTCTGGCGTAATGTGAATTTTGGCTCATACTGTCTGGCGTAATGTGAATTTTGGCTCATCCTGTGTGGTGTAATGTGAATTTTGGCTCATACTGTGTGATGTAATGTGAATTTTGGGTCATACTGTGTGGCGCAATGTGAATAAGGGGCACTACTGTCAGTAGCTGGTGAGCATGGGAGCATGTGTGACAAATGCTGGTGTCCTGCAGAGGTGGGGTCTGATGGCATAGAAAGAGCCCAATGTGGCTTTAATGGCACATGTATATATTTTAAACTTTACTTGTGTTATATTAAAACTGAAATGTTCGGCCCCCTAATTCTGCCGTACTTTTCAGAATGACCCACTCAAAATTTGGGTGTAGGTGTTGGCGGGTGCAAAGGGTGGTGTGTGTGTGGGGGAGAAATGCATATGCACCTAGGCTCACCACTCTCTCTAGTTCTGCCACTGGGTCAGGGATAGGTTGGGGAAGTGTAAGCAGTGATAGGGTGCAGCGGCAGCTAGGACTCGGGGTTATGCCCTAGCGGACATTTAGTACCGGCTGGTGGTCACACCATTATGTTTAATTTTATTTCTCTGGGGTGTATTATATCTATTTGTAGTATTAGGAACAAGGGAGACATTAGTCTAAGCCATGTGGTTTACTGAGAGTGTAAACTAGTGCTAGACACGCCCATAAAGTGGTGTTAGACACGCCCCAAAAGGTGGTGCTAAACACGACCCTCCTGCGGTGCACCCCCTAATAAAATTAGCTGCGCACGCCTATGGGCAGTGGTGTAAGTTCGTCACAGTTGCACAGAGGCAAGTTCATACCAGTTGCCCCCCCCCCTTATATTTAGATGTGTGTGTGTGTGTGTGTGTGTGTGTGTGTGTGTGTGTGTGTGTGTGTGTGTGTGTGTGTGTGTGTGTGGTGCTCTGGATTTTTTTTTATATACTGTATATATACATTTCATTGTCTTTTATTTTAAATCACACATTTTCTGAGCAGTCATACCCAGGATTAGAACCCACTGACAGCAGACATTTTACTGATGGAGCTATTTGCTCCAGTACAGGAAGCATGAGAATTGTAACTATATGAAGTTATGTGTAATTGTCAGAGAAGTAACTTTATATAGTGAAAAGATAGCGGCAGCCATCAATTAACTTACTTCAATGGTGTCACAGAATGGGGGAAGAAGAGCCCCCCTTCAGAGCAGGAGCCCGGCGGCAGATGACTCCGTTGCCTCCCAGAGTTCTGCCTCTGTATAAGGGCATTAATAATGTGCGGCATCTGTATAAGGGACATTGGGGGTAATTCTGAGTTGATCGCAGCAGCAAGTTTGTTAGCAATTGGGCAAAACCATGTGCACTACAGGGGGGGGCAGATATAACATTTGCAGAGAGAGTTAGATTTGGGTGGGTTATTTTGTTTCTGTGCAGGGTAAATACTGGCTGCTTTATTTTTACACTGCAATTTAGATTTCAGTTTGAATACACCCCACCCAAATCTAACTCTCTCTGCACATGTTATATCTGCCCCTCCTTCAGTGCACATGGTTTTGCCCAACTGCTAACAAAATTGCTGCTGCGATCAACTCAGAATTAGTCCCATTATGTGTATAAGGGCATTACTAAAGGTTGGCATAATGTGTAAGGTCCATTATGTTTATAAGGACATTAATAATGTGTATCATATGTGTAAAGGTGTGTATACACAGTGAGATCTTTGCTTTCGATTTTGACTATGTAGTCAAAATCGCAAGGAAAGCTAGTGCAAATCGCAAGGTGTTAGCCACCTTGCGATCCTAATTCAATCCTGATACGCACTCCCGCGGGTTGGTATCACAAGGCTAGATAGACTGTGCAGGCAAGTCAATCTTGACTATATAGTGTACTATCTAGTACAAAGTATAGTCAAAATTGTACATAGTCAAAATCGAAAATCGAAAGTACAGATAGTCAAAATCGGTGCTTATGGGCTCTGGGGGAGTTCAAGGGAAATTGCATAGTCAAAATCGGGCATCCGAGTTGATTGCTAGCTGCCGTTGTTCGCTGCACAGCGATCAGGCTAAAAATCTGCATTTCTGCGCATGCGTACGGGCCGCAGTACGCACGCGCGAAGTACTTTCACACAAAACTATGCAGTTTTACACAAGGTCGAGCAACGCTTTTCTGTTGCTCTGTTGATCGGTGAGTGATTGACAGGAAGTGGGTGTTTCTGGGAGTGTGCTAAAAAACGCAGGCGTGTCAGTTAAAAATGCAGGCGTGCCTGGGGAAACGGGGGAGTGGCTGGCCGAACGCAGGGCATGTTTGTGACGTCAAACCAGGAACTAAACTGTCTGCAGTGATAGCAAGGTAGGAGTAGGTTTGGAGCCACTCTGAAACTGCATGAAATTTTTTTCGAGCAGTTCTGCTAACCTTTCGGTCGCACCTCTGCTAAGCTAAGATACACTCCCAGAGGTCGGCGACCTAGCGTTTGCACTGCTGCTAAAAGCAGCTAGCGAGCGATCAACTCGGAATGAGGGCCATAGTCAATATCTCACCATGTGTATGTACCTTAAGGGGCAGTATGTGTGTCATTATGTGTATGGGTAATTTCTGTGTGGTGTTTTGTGGATAAAGGCATTACTAATGTGTGACATTATGTGTATAAGGTGCTCTACTATGTGGCGTAATGTATAGAAAGGGCACTACTGTGTGGTCTAATGGTAATAAAGAGCAATATGGTGTGGTGTAATGTGAATAATGAGAAATTCAGTGTGATGTAATGTGAATAAGGGACACTACTGTTAGGAGTAATGTATATAAGGTAAAGTGGTACTACTGTGTGGTGTGATGTAACGTAAATAAGGGACCCTATCGCATGATATAATGTGAATAAAGTTGCACTACTGCGTGGCGTAATTTGAATTGGGGGTATTATTGTGTGGCCATGCCCCTTGCCTTTTTGGGCTGTGCACCGAATGTGCGCACTGTCCTATTTAAAATATAAGGGGTAGGAGCACCAAAATGAGGACTGCTATGACTGAGGAGTGATGGTGCTGGGAAAGGGGTGCAGGATCAGAGGCAGAGCTAGCAGCATTGCTAGGGGGCACCAGACAAAAACTTGCCTAGGGCATCATATTGGTTAGGGCCGGCTCTGTGCTAAAGCACTCTTCCTCTGGGCTTGTGTTTGATGCCCCCTACCAAGTTCAAATACCACCTGATAAATACAAAGTTGGAGACAACTGGAGGCAAACAGGAGACCTGGGGAAACACAACTTTGATCACTCAGCTATGCTCAGTGATGGAGTGCTAGTTACTTTTTTCTTCATGGGGATTTTTCAGGTTGTTGGTTTCTTTTTTTAATTTGGACTATGATGGATCATGAAAGAAGAAAAAGAAAAAAGATGTCCACGTGGGCTACAGCTGGAGAAAAAAGGGTAAGTGGTGAATGACAGGTTGACATTTTATTTTATAATTTTGTGTGGGTGTTTTTTATTTTTGTCACATTGGTTATTCTAATTTTATTAATTACCCTGTCAACAGCCCTCTATTCATGGAGCCAGGACCAGAACTGAGAGGTGGGCATGGGGCAGGTCCTTCCATATGAAAAAAGATGTTGGTACTCAGATAAAAAGGTGCCAGTACTCACCTAATGTTCAATATTATACAGGATGTATAGAGTTGGGTACGAATGGTCGACAGTTATCATATCTACATGAGAATGTCGACAAGGTCGAACTATTGACATGCAGCATGCTTAGCATGTCAACAGTGACAATGTCAACATTTATCATTCATACATGGATGATACGTAGACATGATGACACGATTAACTGTCGACAAACATTCCCTGGTGGTCTAGCGATGTCTTACCTTGTCCCAGTGACTGCAGTGGCTCAAGCATCTTCTTCCGGGTCCCGGTGGTCATGTGAGCATCAGTATCGGTGCAGGCGTCTGAGAAGCAGGATTCTGGTAAGTAGTTCCCCCATATATGTAACCATTAACCCTAACTCTCCCACTGATGCTTAACTGTAAACTAGAGATGAGCGCCGGAAATTTTTCGGGTTTTGTGTTTTGGTTTTGGGTTCGGTTCCGCGGCCGTGTTTTGGGTTCGACCGCGTTTTGGCAAAACCTCACCGAATTTTTTTTGTCGGATTCGGGTGTGTTTTGGATTCGGGTGTTTTTTTCAAAAAACCCTAAAAAACAGCTTAAATCATAGAATTTGGGGGTAATTTTGATCCCAAAGTATTATTAACCTCAAAAAACATAATTTACACTCATTTTCAGCCTATTCTGAACACATCACACCTCACAATATTATTTTTAGTCCTAAAATTTGCACCGAGGTCGCTGTGTGAGTAAGATAAGCGACCCTAGTGGCCGACACAAACACCGGGCCCATCTAGGAGTGGCACTGCAGTGTCACGCAGGATGTCCCTTCCAAAAAACCCTCCCCAAACAGCACATGACGCAAAGAAAAAAAGAGGCGCAATGAGGTAGCTGTGTGAGTAAGATTAGCGACCCTAGTGGCCGACACAAACACCGGGCCCATCTAGGAGTGGCACTGCAGTGTCACGCAGGATGTCCCTTCCAAAAAACCCTCCCCAAACAGCACATGACGCAAAGAAAAAAAGAGGCGCAATGAGGTAGCTGACTGTGTGAGAAAGATAAGCGACCCTAGTGGCCGACACAAACACCGGGCCCATCTAGGAGTGGCACTGCAGTGTCACGCAGGATATCCCTTCCAAAAAACCCTCCCCAAACAGCACATGACGCAAAGAAAAAAAGAGGCGCAATGAGGTAGCTGACTGTGTGAGAAAGATAAGCGACCCTAGTGGCCGACACAAACACCGGGCCCATCTAGGAGTGGCACTGCAGTGTCACGCAGGATGTCCCTTCCAAAAAACCCTCCCCAAACAGCACATGACGCAAAGAAAAAAAGAGGCGCAATGAGGTAGCTGTGTGAGTAAGATTAGCGACCCTAGTGGCCGACACAAACACCGGGCCCATCTAGGAGTGGCACTGCAGTGTCACGCAGGATGTCCCTTCCAAAAAACCCTCCCCAAACAGCACATGACGCAAAGAAAAAAAGAGGCGCAATGAGGTAGCTGACTGTGTGAGAAAGATAAGCGACCCTAGTGGCCGACACAAACACCGGGCCCATCTAGGAGTGGCACTGCAGTGTCACGCAGGATGTCCCTTCCAAAAAACCCTCCCCAAACAGCACATGACGCAAAGAAAAAAAGAGGCGCAATGAGGTAGCTGTGTGAGAAAGATAAGCGACCCTAGTGGCCGACACAAACACCGGGCCCATCTAGGAGTGGCACTGCAGTGTCACGCAGGATGTCCCTTCCAAAAAACCCTCCCCAAACAGCACATGACGCAAAGAAAAATAAAAGAAAAAAGAGGTGCAAGATGGAATTGTCCTTGGGCCCTTCCCACCCACCCTTATGTTGTATAAACAAAACAGGACATGCACACTTTAACCAACCCATCATTTCAGTGACAGGGTCTGCCACACGACTGTGACTGAAATGACGGGTTGGTTTGGACCCCCACCAAAAAAGAAGCAATTAATCTCTCCTTGCACAAACTGGCTCTACAGAGGCAAGATGTCCACCTCATCATCATCCTCCGATATATCACCGTGTACATCCCCCTCCTCACAGATTATCAATTCGTCCCCACTGGAATCCACCATGTCAGCTCCCTGTGTACTTTGTGGAGGCAATTGCTGCTGGTCAATGTCTCCGCGGAGGAATTGATTATAATTCATTTTAATGAACATCATCTTCTCCACATTTTCTGGATGTAACCTCGTACGCCGATTGCTGACAAGGTGAGCGGCGGCACTAAACACTCTTTCGGAGTACACACTTGTGGGAGGGCAACTTAGGTAGAATAAAGCCAGTTTGTGCAAGGGCCTCCAAATTGCCTCTTTTTCCTGCCAGTATAAGTACGGACTGTGTGACGTGCCTACTTGGATGCGGTCACTCATATAATCCTCCACCATTCTATCAATGGTGATAGAATCATATGCAGTGACAGTAGACGACATGTCCGTAATGGTTGTCAGGTCCTTCAGTCCGGACCAGATGTCAGCATCAGCAGTCGCTCCAGACTGCCCTGCATCACCGCCAGCGGGTGGGCTCGGAATTCTGAGCCTTTTCCTCGCACCCCCAGTTGCGGGAGAATGTGAAGGAGGAGATGTTGACAGGTCGCGTTCCGCTTGACTTGACAATTTTCTCACCAGCAGGTCTTTGAAACCCAGCAGACTTGTGTGCGCCGGAAAGAGAGATCCAAGGTAGGTTTTAAATCTAGGATCGAGCACGGTGGCCAAAATGTAGTGCTCTGATTTCAACAGATTGACCACCCGTGAATCCTTGTTAAGCGAATTAAGGGCTCCATCCACAAGTCCCACATGCCTAGCGGAATCGCTCTGTCTTAGCTCCTCCTTCAATGTCTCCAGCTTCTTCTGCAAAAGCCTGATGAGGGGAATGACCTGACTCAGGCTGGCAGTGTCTGAACTGACTTCACGTGTGGCAAGTTCAAAAGGTTGCAGAACCTTGCACAACGTTGAAATCATTCTCCACTGCGCTTGAGACAGGTGCATTCCACCTCCTATATCGTGGTCAGTTGTATAGGCTTGAATGGCCTTTTGCTGCTCCTCCAACCTCTGAAGCATATAGAGGGTTGAATTCCACCTCGTTACCACCTCCTGCTTCAGATGATGGCAGGGCAGGTTCAGGCGTTTTTGGTGGTGCTCCAGTCTTCTGTACGTGCTGCCTGTACGCCGAAAGTGTCCCGCAATTTTTCTGGCCACCGACAGCATCTCTTGCACGCCCCTGTCGTTTTTTAAAAAATTCTGCACCACCAAATTCAAGGTATGTGCAAAACATGGGACGTGCTGGAATTTGCCCAGATGTAATGCACGCACAATATTGCTGGCGTTGTCCGATGCCACAAATCCACAGGAGAGTCCAATTGGGGTAAGCCATTCCGCGATGATCTTCCTCAGTTGCCGTAAGAGGTTTTCAGCTGTGTGCGTATTCTGGAAACCGGTGATACAAAGCGTAGCCTGCCTAGGAACGAGTTGGCGTTTGCGAGATGCTGCTACTGGTGCCGCCGCTGCTGTTCTTGCGGCGGGAGTCCATACATCTACCCAGTGGGCTGTCACAGTCATATAGTCCTGACCCTGCCCTGCTCCACTTGTCCACATGTCCGTGGTTAAGTGGACATTGGGTACAGCTGCATTTTTTAGGACACTGGTGACTCTTTTTATGAGGTCTGTGTACATTTTCGGTATCGCAACCCTAGAGAAATGGAACCTAGATGGTATTTGGTACCGGGGACACAGTACCTCCAACAAGTCTTTAGTTGGCTCTGCAGTAATGATGGATACCGGAACCACGTTTCTCACCACCCAGGATGTCAAGGCCTCAGTTATCCGCTTTGCAGTAGGATGACTGCTGTGATATTTAATCTTCCTCGCAAATGACTGTTGGACAGTCAATTGCTTGGTGGAAGTAGTAAAAGTGGTCTTACGACTTCCTCTCTGGGATGACCATCGACTCCCAGCAGCAACAACAGCAGCGCCAGCAGCAGTAGGCGTTACACGCAAGGATGCATCGGAGGAATCCCAGGCAGGAGAGGAATCGTCAGAATTGCCAGTGACATGGCCTGCAGGACTATTGGCATTCCTGGGGAAGGAGGAAATTGACACTGAGGGAGTTGGTGGGGTGGTTTGCGTGAGCTTGGTTACAAGAGGAAGGGATTTACTGGTCAGTGGAGTGCTTCCGCTGTCACCCAAAGTTTTTGAACTTGTCACTGACTTATTATGAATGCGCTGCAGGTGACGTATAAGGGAGGATGTTCCGAGGTGGTTAACGTCCTTACCCCTACTTATTACAGCTTGACAAAGGGAACACACGGCTTGACACCTGTTGTCCGCATTTCTGGTGAAATACCTCCACACCGAAGAGCTGATTTTTTTTGTATTTTCACCTGGCATGTCAACGGCCATATTCGTCCCACGGACAACAGGTGTCTCCCCGGGTGCCTGACTTAAACAAACCACCTCACCATCAGAATCCTCCTTGTCAATTTCCTCCCCAGCGCCAGCAACACCCATATCCTCCTCATCCTGGTGGACTTCAACACTGACATCTTCAATCTCACTATCAGGAACTGGACTGCGGGTGCTCCTTCCAGCACTTGCAGGGGGCGTGCAAATGGTGGAAGGCGCATGCTCTTCACATCCAGTGTTGGGAAGGTCAGGCATCGCAACCGACACAATTGGACTCTCCTTGTGGATTTGGGATTTCGAAGAACGCACAGTTCTTTGCTGTGCTTTTGCCAGCTTGAGTCGTTTCATTTTTCTAGCGAGAGGCTGAGTGCTTCCATCCTCATGTGAAGCTGAACCACTAGCCATGAACATAGGCCAGGGCCTCAGCCGTTCCTTGCCACTCCGTGTGGTAAATGGCATATTGGCAAGTTTACGCTTCTCCTCCGACAATTTTAGTTTAGGTTTTGGAGTCCTTTTTTTTCTGATATTTGGTGTTTTGGATTTGACATGCTCTGTACTATGACATTGGGCATCGGCCTTGGCAGACGACGTTGCTGGCATTTCATCGTCTCGGCCATGACTAGTGGCAGCAGCTTCAGCACGAGGTGGAAGTGGATCTTGATCTTTCCCTAATTTTGGAACCTCAACTTTTTTGTTCTCCATATTTTATAGGCAGAACTAAAAGGCACCTCAGGTAAACAATGGAGATGGATGGATTGGATACTAGTATACAATTATGGACGGACTGCCACGGTTAGGTGGTATAAAAAAACCACGGTTAGGTGGTATATATTATAATAATAATACAATTATGGATGGACGGACTGCCTGCCGACTGCCGACACAGAGGTAGCCACAGCCGTGAACTACCGCACTGTACACTGGTTGATAAAGAGATAGTAGTATACTCGTAACAACTAGTATGACACTATGACGACGGTATAAAGAAAGAAAAAAAAATACCACAGTTAGGTGGTATATATTATAATAATAATACAATTATGGATGGACGGACTGCCTGCCGACTGCCGACACAGAGGTAGCCACAGCCGTGAACTACCACACTGTACACTGGTTGATAAAGAGATAGTAGTATACTCGTAACAACTAGTATGACACTATGACGACGGTATAAAGAATGAAAAAAAAACCACGGTTAGGTGGTATATATTATAATAATAATACAATTATGGATGGACGGACTGCCTGCCGACTGCCGACACAGAGGTAGCCACAGCCGTGAACTACCGCACTGTACACTGGTTGATAAAGAGATAGTAGTATACTCGTAACAACTAGTATGACACTATGACGACGGTATAAAGAAAGAAAAAAAAATACCACAGTTAGGTGGTATATATTATAATAATAATACAATTATGGATGGACGGACTGCCTGCCGACTGCCGACACAGAGGTAGCCACAGCCGTGAACTACCGCACTGTACACTGGTTGATAAAGAGATAGTAGTATACTCGTAACAACTAGTATGACACTATGACGACGGTATAAAGAATGAAAAAAAAACCACGGTTAGGTGGTATATATTATAATAATAATACAATTATGGATGGACGGACTGCCTGCCGACTGCCGACACAGAGGTAGCCACAGCCGTGAACTACCGCACTGTACACTGGTTGATAAAGAGATAGTAGTATACTCGTAACAACTAGTATGACACTATGACGACGGTATAAAGAAAGAAAAAAAAATACCACAGTTAGGTGGTATATATTATAATAATAATACAATTATGGATGGACGGACTGCCTGCCGACTGCCGACACAGAGGTAGCCACAGCCGTGAACTACCGCACTGTACACTGGTTGATAAAGAGATAGTAGTATACTCGTAACAACTAGTATGACACTATGACGACGGTATAAAGAATGAAAAAAAAACCACGGTTAGGTGGTATATATTATAATAATAATACAATTATGGATGGACGGACTGCCTGCCGACTGCCGACACAGAGGTAGCCACAGCCGTGAACTACCGCACTGTACACTGGTTGATAAAGAGATAGTAGTATACTCGTAACAACTAGTATGACACTATGACGACGGTATAAAGAAAGAAAAAAAAATACCACAGTTAGGTGGTATATATTATAATAATAATACAATTATGGATGGACGGACTGCCTGCCGACTGCCGACACAGAGGTAGCCACAGCCGTGAACTACCGCACTGTACACTGGTTGATAAAGAGATAGTAGTATACTCGTAACAACTAGTATGACACTATGACGACGGTATAAAGAATGAAAAAAAAACCACGGTTAGGTGGTATATATTATAATAATAATACAATTATGGATGGACGGACTGCCTGCCGACTGCCGACACAGAGGTAGCCACAGCCGTGAACTACCGCACTGTACACTGGTTGATAAAGAGATAGTAGTATACTCGTAACAACTAGTATGACACTATGACGACGGTATAAAGAATGAAAAAAAAAACCACGGTTAGGTGGTATATATTATAATAATAATACAATTATGGATGGACGGACTGCCTGCCGACTGCCGACACAGAGGTAGCCACAGCCGTGAACTACCGCACTGTACACTGGTTGATAAAGAGATAGTAGTATACTCGTAACAACTAGTATGACACTATGACGACGGTATAAAGAATGAAAAAAAAACCACGGTTAGGTGGTATATATTATAATAATAATACAATTATGGATGGACGGACTGCCTGCCGACTGCCGACACAGAGGTAGCCACAGCCGTGAACTACCGCACTGTACACTGGTTGATAAAGAGATAGTAGTATACTCGTAACAACTAGTATGACACTATGACGACGGTATAAAGAATGAAAAAAAAACCACGGTTAGGTGGTATATATTATAATAATAATACAATTATGGATGGACGGACTGCCTGCCGACTGCCGACACAGAGGTAGCCACAGCCGTGAACTACCGCACTGTACACTGGTTGATAAAGAGATAGTAGTATACTCGTAACAACTAGTATGACACTATGACGACGGTATAAAGAATGAAAAAAAAACCACGGTTAGGTGGTATATATTATAATAATAATACAATTATGGATGGACGGACTGCCTGCCGACTGCCGACACAGAGGTAGCCACAGCCGTGAACTACCGCACTGTACACTGGTTGATAAAGAGATAGTAGTATACTCGTAACAACTAGTATGACACTATGACGGTATAAAGAATGAAAAAAAAAACCACGGTTAGGTGGTATATATTATAATAATAATACAATTATGGATGGACGGACTGCCTGCCGACTGCCGACACAGAGGTAGCCACAGCCGTGAACTACCGCACTGTACACTGGTTGATAAAGAGATAGTAGTATACTCGTAACAACTAGTATGACACTATGACGACGGTATAAAGAAAGAAAAAAAAATACCACGGTTAGGTGGTATATATTGTAATACAATTATGGATGGACGGACTGCCTGCCGAGTTCCGACTGCCGACACAGAGGTAGCCACAGCCGTGAACTACCGCACTGTACTGTGTCTGCTGCTAATATAGACTGGTTGATAAAGAGATAGTATACAATACATACAACAATATACTACTATACTGGTGGTCAGGCACTGGTCACCACTAGTCACACTGGCAGTGGCACTCCTGCAGCAAAAGTGTGCACTGTTTAATTTTAAATTAATATAATATTATGTACTCCTGGGGGCTCCTGCTATAACAACCTGCAGTGCTCCCCAGTCTCCCCCACAATTATTATAAGCTTTGCCTTTTATACATTGATGTGCAGCACACTGGGCTGAGCTGAGTGCACACAGACTGAGTCACACTGTGTGACTGGCTGCTGCTGTGTATCGTTTTTTTTCAGGCAGAGAACGGATATAGCAGAGAACGGATATATTATATTAAAATAAATAAAAGTTAACTAACAACAACTGCACTGGTCACTGTGGTAAACTCTGTCTGACTCTGCACAATCTCTCTCTCTCTTCTAATCTAATTTCTAATGGAGAGGACGCCAGCCACGTCCTCTCCCTATCAATCTCAATGCACGTGTGAAAATGGCGGCGACGCGCGGCTCCTTATATAGAATCCGAGTCTTGCGAGAATCCGACAGCGTCATGATGACGTTCGGGCGCGCTCGGGTTAACCGAGCAAGGCGGGAGGATCCGAGTCTGCTCGGACCCGTGAAAAAAACATGAAGTTCGTGCGGGTTCGGTTTCAGAGAAACCGAACCCGCTCATCTCTACTGTAAACCCCCCCCCCCCCACACACACACACACAGCCTAACCCTCCCACCCGCATTCCACATGGCGACATTGTGAATCTGTCAACAGTTTCAGGATGTCGATTTGGTGCTTGTCAACAGTTTGAAGCATATCAACATTGTAGTGTCAATATTATGAATGCCAGCATGGTTACAGTAGATGTTCTCACCAGTTGCCAATGGATAGTAGCTTGCACCCTGTAAATAAGTGTGCAGATGCTTTTTTTATTCATTGCTGACATTACTTCACTGATTTCTTCCTATTTGTGTTTCCATCTGGGGAGTATATCTGGACAGAGTGTTGACTGCAATGATCTGGGGACTGTATCTGGATGGAGTGTTATGCAAGCCCAGCAATCCTCAAGTCTCCTGCGTTCTAAAGCTTCACCATTAGCAGCTGCCTTTTCTAGGTGGATTAAGGCCCTCATTCCGAGTTGTTCGCTCGCAAGGCGATTTCAGCAGAGTTACACACGCTAAGCCGCCGCCTACTGGGAGTGAATCTAAACTTCTTAAATGTGCGACCGATGTATGCGCAATATTGCGATCAAAAACGAGTTAGCAGTTTTAGAGTAACTCCAGACTTACTCTGCCTGTGCGATCAGTTCAGTGCTTTTCGGTCCCGGCTGACGTCATAAACACACCCAGCGTTCGCCCAAGCACTCCCACCGTTTCTCCGGACACGCCTGCGTTTTTTCCGGAAACGGTAGCGTTTCCAGCCACACGCCCCTAAAACGCCGTACATCCGCCCAGTAACACCCATTTCCTGTCAATCACAATGCGATCGCCGGAGCGATGAAAAAGCCGTGAGTAAAAATACTTTCTTCTTAGTAAAGTTACTTGGCGCATGCGCAGTGCGAACATTACGCATGCGCACTAAGAGAATTCTCACTGCGATGCGATGAAAAATACCGAGCGAACAACTCGGAATGAGGGCCCAAGTCCACCCAGTACTCAGATGCCCCCAAGTCTTAATGTGGACAAAGAAATGATTGGAGGCTGGGCAAGGAAATATGCTGGAGTAGAACCCACCTGAAATGTAGCGGGTTAAGGCTGGACAGACTGGCACACACTAGACAAGGACAAAACCAAGAATACCAAAAGACAAGAACAAGACAAGAGAATAATGAATTAATAACTAGAGATGAGCGGGTTCGGTTCCTCGGAATCCGAACCCGCCCGAACTTCATGTTTTTTTTCACGGGTCCGAGCGACTCGGATCTTCCCGCCTTGCTCGGTTAACCCGAGCGCGCCCGAACGTCATCATGACGCTGTCGGATTCTCGCGAGACTCGGATTCTATATAAGGAGCCGCGCGTCGCCGCCATTTTCACACGTGCATTGAGATTGATAGGGAGAGGACGTGGCTGGCGTCCTCTCCATTTAGATTAGGGTTGAGAGAGAAAGAGAGAGAGAGATTGACCTGAGGCTGTGATACTGTAGAAGAGAGTGCAGAGTTTAGTGACTGACGACCACAGTGACCACCAGACAGTGCAGTTGTTTGTTTTATTTAATATATCCGTTCTCTGCCTGAAAAAAACGATACACACAGTGACTCAGTCACATACCATATCTGTGTGCACTGCTCAGCCCAGTGTGCTGCATCAATGTATATATATATCTGACTGTGCTCAGCTCACACAGCTTATAATTGTGGGGGAGACTGGGGAGCACTGCAGTGCCAGTTATAGGTTATAGCAGGAGCCAGGAGTACATAATATTATATTAAAATTAAACAGTGCACACTTTTGCTGCAGGAGTGCCACTGCCAGTGTGACTAGTGACCAGTGACCTGACCACCAGTATATATAATATTAGTAGTATACTATCTCTTTATCAACCAGTCTATATTAGCAGCAGACACAGTACAGTGCGGTAGTTCACGGCTGTGGCTACCTCTGTGTCGGCACTCGGCAGCCGGTCCATAATTGTATATACCACCTAACCGTGGTTTTTTTTTCTTTCTTTATAGTCATACTAGTTACGAGTATACTATCTCTTTATCAACCAGTCTATATTAGCAGCAGACACAGTACAGTGCGGTAGTTCACGGCTGTGGCTACCTCTGTGTCGGCACTCGGCAGCCAGTCCATAATTGTATATACCACCTAGCCGTGGTTTTTTTTTCTTTCTTTATACATACATACTAGTTACGAGTATACTATCTCTTTATCAACCAGTCTATATTAGCAGCAGACACAGTACAGTGCGGTAGTTCACGGCTGTGGCTACCTCTGTGTCGGCACTCGGCAGCCCGTCCATAATTGTATATACCACCTAACCGTGGTTTTTTTTTTCTTTCTTTATACATACATACTAGTTACGAGTATACTATCTCTTTATCAACCAGTCTATATATTAGCAGCAGACACAGTACAGTGCGGTAGTTCACGGCTGTGGCTACCTCTGTGTCGGCACTCGGCAGCCCGTCCATAATTGTATATACCACCTAGCCGTGGTTTTTTTTTCTTTCTTTATACATACATACTAGTTACGAGTATACTATCTCTTTATCAACCAGTCTATATTAGCAGCAGACACAGTACAGTGCGGTAGTTCACGGCTGTGGCTACCTCTGTGTCGGCACTCGGCAGCCCGTCCATAATTGTATATACCACCTAACCGTGGTTTTTTTTTCTTTCTTTATACATACATACTAGTTACGAGTATACTATCTCTTTATCAACCAGTCTATATATTAGCAGCAGACACAGTACAGTGCGGTAGTTCACGGCTGTGGCTACCTCTGTGTCGGCACTCGGCAGCCCGTCCATAATTGTATATACCACCTAACCGTGGTTTTTTTTTCTTTCTTTATACATACATACTAGTTACGAGTATACTATCTCTTTATCAACCAGTCTATATTAGCAGCAGACACAGTACAGTGCGGTAGTTCACGGCTGTGGCTACCTCTGTGTCGGCACTCGGCAGCCCGTCCATAATTGTATATACCACCTAACCGTGGTTTTTTTTTCTTTCTTTATAGTCATACTAGTTACGAGTATACTATCTCTTTATCAACCAGTCTATATTAGCAGCAGACACAGTACAGTGCGGTAGTTCACGGCTGTGGCTACCTCTGTGTCGGCACTCGGCAGCCCGTCCATAATTGTATATACCACCTAACCGTGGTTTTTTTTTTCTTTCTTTATACATACATACTAGTTACGAGTATACTATCTCTTTATCAACCAGTCTATATTAGCAGCAGACACAGTACAGTGCGGTAGTTCACGGCTGTGGCTACCTCTGTGTCGGCACTCGGCAGCTCGTCCATAATTGTATATACCACCTAACCGTGGTTACGATTACGGACATGTCGTCTACTGTCACTGCATATGATTCTCTCCCCATTGAAAGAATGGTGGAGGATTATATGAGTGACCGCATCCAAGTAGGCACGTCACACAGTCCGTACTTATACTGGCAGGAAAAAGAGGCAATTTGGAGGCCCTTGCACAAACTGGCTTTATTCTACCTAAGTTGCCCTCCCACAAGTGTGTACTCCGAAAGAGTGTTTAGTGCCGCCGCTCACCTTGTCAGCAATCGGCGTACGAGGTTACATCCAGAAAATGTGGAGAAGATGATGTTCATTAAAATGAATTATAATCAATTCCTCCGTGGAGACATTGACCAGCAGCAATTGCCTCCACAAAGTACACAGGGAGCTGAGATGGTGGATTCCAGTGGGGACGAATTGATAATCTGTGAGGAGGGGGATGTACACGGTGATATATCGGAGGATGATGATGAGGTGGACATCTTGCCTCTGTAGAGCCAGTTTGTGCAAGGAGAGATTAATTGCTTCTTTTTTGGTGGAGGTCCAAACCAACCCGTCATATCAGTCACAGTCGTGTGGCAGACCCTGTCACTGAAATGATGGGTTGGTTAAAGTGTGCATGTCCTGTTTATACAACATAAGGGTGGGTGGGAGGGCCCAAGGACAATTCCATCTTGCACCTCTTTTTTCTTTTCTTTTTCTTTGCGTCATGTGCTGTTTGGGGAGGGTTTTTTGGAAGGGACATCCTGCGTGACACTGCAGTGCCACTCCTAGATGGGCCCGGTGTTTGTGTCGGCCACTAGGGTCGCTTATCTTACTCACACAGCTACCTCATTGCGCCTCTTTTTTTCTTTGCGTCATGTGCTGTTTGGGGAGGGTTTTTTGGAAGGGACATCCTGCGTGACACTGCAGTGACACTCCTAGATGGGCCCGGTGTTTGTGTCGGCCACTAGGGTCGCTTATCTTACTCACACAGCTACCTCATTGCGCCTCTTTTTTTCTTTGCGTCATGTGCTGTTTGGGGAGGGTTTTTTGGAAGGGACATCCTGCGTGACACTGCAGTGCCACTCCTAGATGGGCCCGGTGTTTGTGTCGGCCACTAGGGTCGCTTATCTTACTCACACAGCGACCTCGGTGCAAATTTTAGGACTAAAAATAATATTGTGAGGTGTGAGGTATTCAGAATAGACTGAAAATGAGTGGAAATTATGTTTTTTGAGGTTAATAATACTTTGGGATCAAAATGACCGCCAAATTCTATGATTTAAGCTGTTTTTTAGGTTTTTTGGAAAAAAACACCCAAATCCAAAACACACCCGAATCCGACAAAAAAAATTCGGTGAGGTTTTGCCAAAACGCGGTCGAACCCAAAACACGGCCGCGGAACCGAACCCAAAACCAAAACACAAAACCCGAAAAATTTCCGGCGCTCATCTCTATTAATAACTAGGTATGGTAATAAGGTAAAGGTACTAATGAGACATCTGGGTATTGAGAAACACAGAGGGAGTGATGCACTAATGGTAATAGCAACGGGGGAGTAGTCAGGAGAGAAGGCAATAACAGACTAGCAGGCTAGGTAATCTAATTGAAGAGACAGGCAAGAAACAAATCAAATGGTACATAAACAGCAGGGAATGCTCTGAACTCACAGTGGTTGCTACTGGCAACAACAGAAATACATGACAATAGAATACAGACAGGGAAAGCAGAGTAGACATACAAACAACACAGAATGCTCCAGGCCAGTGGATGTTACTCCTGGCAACCGCAGTACCAACACAAAGGAGCAAAGAAGACTGAGGCAAGGAATAGTTCAGAGAACAGACTAATAGGACTGTAACAATCAGGGACGTGCAGTGAGCTAAATGGCTCAGGAGGAACTGGCTGACCCCAGAGCCAGATTTACACACAATATATGAGTCAAAACGTACATGTGGGCATTATACACAGATGCAGCATTATAAACTCCTGGAAATTTGGTGAATTTTGATCAGAGATGTGCGGAAAAGATAAGCAGGTGAGGCACTGTGTAGGTGGGGGGTGGGGAGGCACTGCCTCACCTGCCATAGGCTTTTTACCCCAGAGTTTAGGCTATAAAAATTATTAGAATAATGCAAAGAAGATATTTCAAACAAATTATTAGTATTTTTAGTGTGGAGAAATCCCCACTGCAGCTAAAACCAAGACAGACTGAAACCAGACAGGACTGGGTCTGGCAAGGACACTTTAGCACAGGATCTCACAGGACAAGAATATGAAACTGAGAGCCAAAGGCTTCTGCAGAAAACAGAATCTAAGACCAGCAGGGAGTAACGGGCAGACTGGGAATATGAAGAGAGCACCAATCAATGGCAAGGTTCAATTCAGACAGACGCCTTTACTTACTAACTCGGTACAACTGTGTTACTGCACATAACCCAGGCTCCCGACTTAACAAGAACCACATGCTGAAGTCAGGTAACGAAGCAATCCCAAACAGGTGTGCTGAAAAACACAGAAGCCAGTCTCCAGGTTGCTAGGAGACAGCCAGATCAGCAAGAAGGGAAGAGCTGCTGCTGCAACAACTCATAACAATTTGTGGAACTATTTCTAAGAATTAAAAATAAGACCAAACAAAGGGTCAGGTAATTAGCACCCCTGAGTACCTCCATAAAAAAGCAGATTAGAGAAATGTTCTAAACGGTTTTGTAAAACACTCACACCTTTCCACAATTGGCCACAAAATTTTGAACGTCTTCTGCTGATTTTGAGCTTTTGTACTTCACGTGGAGTCCCCGCTGACATTTTCAATTCACACCACAGAGTAACATTACTTTACAGTACAGACCCAGCTCTATCTACATGCTATGAATTCAGAAAAATTTGGAATCTACAAATACATTGTGGGATTACCATCCAATTGAATGGAGAAGCAAAAACAGATAACTATAATGGTATCATCAGAAGATCCCAACTAAAATGCAGGGCTGTTGAGATGTTTCTAATAGGGTTGGGACTTGTAGATATATGGGTGTATTAGGACATATTGCGAGCTTTGACTGATCCACACAGATCAATATAATTTTTTAATTAAATTGTACATCCCTTATGATGTCCTGTGAGCAGGAAAAGGCAATTAACTGAACAGGGATTTGTAAACAACACTTTTTGTCTGTGTCTGCATATAAATGACATAAGGATGCTTACCTGTCTCCTAAATCAGGACGGGTTAAACACTCAGCTGTCTGCCTAAAAAGGTATTTAGACTTCAAACAGAATCTGTTTGAGTTCATATATGGGAAAACTGATGCAGGGTACATCATACTACTACATAAGCATCAGTTTTCCCATATATGAACTTGGCCCTTGTATGGCTCACCTCCCACAGTGTAACCTTCAAAGTGCGCCCAACATGGCTGCCCCATATGGTACACTTGTGGATGGGATGAAAAATACATAGACCTGATGGTTTTGATGGAACCCTACTTTGAACTGTAGGACTCTAAAATCACCCCCATTTTGTGTCATCTCTTCTAGGGGTGGACTATTCCACCCTGGGTAATCCTACGCTGAGCGCCCAAGATGGCTGCCGCACCTGGTACCTTGTGAGGGTGGAATACACAACCCTTGGAAGATATTACCCAAAATACCTACACCAATCCTGCATTATGCTTTCTGTGTGCTTAAGGTTTTCTTTTATGTCTGTGTGGCTTATCTATTGTTGTATTACTCAAATCCTCTGTATCATGTGCATTGTTTTTGATATCTGTAAAGCGCCTTGAGTCCTGTTGGAGAAAGAGCGCTATATAAATAAAATTATTATTAATTATTATTATTATTATTATTATATTGCTAAGGTTACCCTATAACTATTATTTATTGCTAGAAGCAAGGGTAGACCAGCTAACTGTTTGGCAGTCTGTGTCACAGATAGGTGTATGGTACAATGGGCAGAGAGATACAATATTCATTGTGAGTATTATATTCGGCTCTGCTCTCGCTACATCAAAACTTGGGGATCTGCATGAACGCAGTCCTGACACTTAGCACTAGTCAAGGTGTTTCAAATTACTGACTCTGACCTTAGCCAGAGTACACACTCAGGGATACTTACTGGGGTCCCTGACAGTAACCTTGATGGCAATTTAAAAAAAAAACCATGCAATTAGGAATCAGATTGTAAGGTCCACAATACTTAAAAAAAAAATGCAATATTTTGTCTTCTGCTTGCGAATTTCTTTCTCCCTCTGTCTAGATTTCCAGTGTCTGCCTGATTTTAAGAACTTTGCTTTAACTGTATCCCCTGTGCACTTATCTATTATTGTGGAGTAAAGTTGCTGACAAAATTCTTGAATAAAGTGATTTATGGTATATAAATATATAAATATAATGTTCTATTCAGTATAATTTATTAGCTTTTTTTTATTTTTTGGATGTTAGTAGGAAGGTAAGTGTTGTGAATACTGTGTGTATATGTGTTGAGGGGGGTATTTATCAAATATTGCTTGCCAGAATAGAGGATGTCAAAATGAATATCTGGGCAGGGAAATGATAGGTATCACTACCACTTCCCCACCCTGTCTTACACTGTGCAAGTGGCCACTGTGAAGGATAGATTTTAAAATGTTAATATTCAACAGAATTTTTTGCATTTTGTAACCATTCAAAAAATTTTAGAAAGCCCATGAGATTTGACCATAATCGGGCCAGTTTGCACATGTTTGAGATCTATTTGAAATATTTTTGCAGCTTTTTATAGTGAACAGTAGAGATGAGCGCCTGAAATTTTTCGGGTTTTGTGTTTTGGTTTTGGGTTCGGTTCCGCGGCCGTGTTTTGGGTTCGAACGCGTTTTGGCAAAACCTCACCGAATTTTTTTTGTCGGATTCGGGTGTGTTTTGGATTCGGGTGTTTTTTTCAAAAAACACTAAAAAACAGCTTAAATCATAGAATTTGGGGGTCATTTTGATCCCAAAGTATTATTAACCTCAAAAACCATAATTTACACTCATTTTCAGTCTATTCTGAATACCTCACACCTCACAATATTATTTTTAGTCCTAAAATTTGCACCGAGGTCGCTGTGTGAGTAAGATAAGCGACCCTAGTGGCCGACACAAACACCGGGCCCATCTAGGAGTGGCACTGCAGTGTCACGCAGGATGTCCCTTCCAAAAAACCCTCCCCAAACAGCACATGACGCAAAGAAAAAAAGAGGCGCAATGAGGTAGCTGTGTGAGTAAGATTAGCGACCCTAGTGGCCGACACAAACACCGGGCCCATCTAGGAGTGGCACTGCAGTGTCACGCAGGATGGCCCTTCCAAAAAACCCTCCCCAAACAGCACATGACGCAAAGAAAAAAAGAGGCGCAATGAGGTAGCTGTGTGAGTAAGATTAGCGACCCTAGTGGCCGACACAAACACCGGGCCCATCTAGGAGTGGCACTGCAGTGTCACGCAGGATGTCCCTTCCAAAAAACCCTCCCCAAACAGCACATGACGCAAAGAAAAAAAGAGGCGCAATGAGGTAGCTGTGTGAGTAAGATTAGCGACCCTAGTGGCCGACACAAACACCGGGCCCATCTAGGAGTGGCACTGCAGTGTCACGCAGGATGTCCCTTCCAAAAAACCCTCCCCAAACAGCACATGACGCAAAGAAAAAAAGAGGCGCAATGAGGTAGCTGACTGTGTGAGTAAGATTAGCGACCCTAGTGGCCGACACAAACACCGGGCCCATTTAGGAGTGGCACTGCAGTGTCACGCAGGATGTCCCTTCCAAAAAACCCTCCCCAATCAGCACATGATGCAAAGAAAAAGAAAAGAAAAAAGAGGTGCAAGATGGAATTGTCCTTGGGCCCTCCCACCCACCCTTATGTTGTATAAACAAATCAGGACATGCACACTTTAACCAACCCATCATTTCAGTGACAGGGTCTGCCACACGACTGTGACTGATATGACGGGTTGGTTTGGACCCCCCCCAAAAAAGAAGCAATTAATCTCTCCTTGCACAAACTGGCTCTACAGAGGCAAGATGTCCACCTCATCATCACCCTCCGATATATCACCGTGTACATCCCCCTCCTCACAGATTATCAATTCGTCCCCACTGGAATCCACCATCTCAGCTCCCTGTGTACTTTGTGGAGGCAATTGCTGCTGGTCAATGTCTCCGCGGAGGAATTGATTATAATTCATTTTAATGAACATCATCTTCTCCACATTTTCTGGATGTAACCTCGTACGCCGATTGCTGACAAGGTGAGCGGCGGCACTAAACACTCTTTCGGAGTACACACTTGTGGGAGGGCAACTTAGGTAGAATAAAGCCAGTTTGTGCAAGGGCCTCCAAATTGCCTCTTTTTCCTGCCAGTATAAGTACGGACTGTGTGACGTGCCTACTTGGATGCGGTCACTCATATAATCCTCCACCATTCTATCAATGTTGAGAGAATCATATGCAGTGACAGTAGACGACATGTCCGTAATCGTTGTCAGGTCCTTCAGTCCGGACCAGATGTCAGCATCAGCAGTCGCTCCAGACTGCCCTGCATCACCGCCAGCGGGTGGGCTCGGAATTCTGAGCCTTTTCCTCGCACCCCCAGTTGCGGGAGAATGTGAAGGAGGAGATGTTGACAGGTCGCGTTCCGCTTGACTTGACAATTTTGTCACCAGCAGGTCTTTCAACCCCAGCAGACTTGTGTCTGCCGGAAAGAGAGATCCAAGGTAGGCTTTAAATCTAGGATCGAGCACGGTGGCCAAAATGTAGTGCTCTGATTTCAACAGATTGACCACCCGTGAATCCTTGTTAAGCGAATTAAGGGCTCCATCCACAAGTCCCACATGCCTAGCGGAATCGCTCCGTGTTAGCTCCTCCTTCAATGTCTCCAGCTTCTTCTGCAAAAGCCTGATGAGGGGAATGACCTGACTCAGGCTGGCAGTGTCTGAACTGACTTCACGTGTGGCAAGTTCAAAGGGCATCAGAACCTTGCACAACGTTGAAATCATTCTCCACTGCGCTTGAGACAGGTGCATTCCACCTACTATATCGTGCTCAATTGTATAGGCTTGAATGGCCTTTTGCTGCTCCTCCAACCTCTGAAGCATATAGAGGGTTGAATTCCACCTCGTTACCACTTCTTGCTTCAGATGATGGCAGGGCAGGTTCAGTAGTTTTTGGTGGTGCTCCAGTCTTCTGTACGTGGTGCCTGTACGCCGAAAGTGTCCCGCAATTCTTCTGGCCACCGACAGCATCTCTTGCACGCCCCTGTCGTTTTTTAAAAAATTCTGCACCACCAAATTCAAGGTATGTGCAAAACATGGGACGTGCTGGAATTTGCCCATATTTAATGCACACACAATATTGCTGGCGTTGTCCGATGCCACAAATCCACAGGAGAGTCCAATTGGGGTAAGCCATTCCGCGATGATCTTCCTCAGTTGCCGTAAGAGGTTTTCAGCTGTGTGCGTATTCTGGAAAGCGGTGATACAAAGCGTAGCCTGCCTAGGAAAGAGTTGGCGTTTGCGAGATGCTGCTACTGGTGCCGCCGCTGCTGTTCTTGCGGCGGGAGTCCATACATCTACCCAGTGGGCTGTCACAGTCATATAGTCCTGACCCTGCCCTGCTCCACTTGTCCACATGTCCGTGGTTAAGTGGACATTGGGTACAACTGCATTTTTTAGGACACTGGTGAGTCTTTTTCTGACGTCCGTGTACATTCTCGGTATCGCCTGCCTAGAGAAGTGGAACCTAGATGGTATTTGGTAACGGGGGCACACTGCCTCAATAAATTGTCTAGTTCCCTGTGAACTAACGGCGGATACCGGACGCACGTCTAACACCAACATAGTTGTCAAGGCCTCAGTTATCCGCTTTGCAGCAGGATGACTGCTGTGATATTTCATCTTCCTCGCAAAGGACTGTTGAACAGTCAATTGCTTACTGGAAGTAGTACAAGTGGGCTTACGACTTCCCCTCTGGGATGACCATCGACTCCCAGCAGCAACAACAGCAGCGCCAGCAGCAGTAGGCGTTACACGCAAGGATGCATCGGAGGAATCCCAGGCAGGAGAGGAATCGTCAGAACTGCCAGTGACATGGCCTGCAGGACTATTGGCATTCCTGGGGAAGGAGGAAATTGACACTGAGGGAGTTGGTGGGGTGGTTTGCGTGAGCTTGGTTACAAGAGGAAGGGATTTACTGGTCAGTGGACTGCTTCCGCTGTCACCCAAAGTTTTTGAACTTGTCACTGACTTATTATGAATGCGCTGCAGGTGACGTATAAGGGAGGATGTTCCGAGGTGGTTAACGTCCTTACCCCTACTTATTACAGCTTGACAAAGGGAACACACGGCTTGACACCTGTTGTCCGCATTTCTGGTGAAATACCTCCACACCGAAGAGCTGATTTTTTTGGTATTTTCACCTGGCATGTCAACGGCCATATTCCTCCCATGGACAACAGGTGTCTCCCCGGGTGCCTGACTTAAACAAACCACCTCACCATCAGAATCCTCCTGGTCAATTTCCTCCCCAGCGCCAGCAACACCCATATCCTCCTCATCCTGGTGTACTTCAACACTGACATCTTCAATCTGACTATCAGGAACTGGACTGCGGGTGCTCCTTCCAGCACTTGCAGGGGGCGTGCAAATGGTGGAAGGCGCATGCTCTTCACGTCCAGTGTTGGGAAGGTCAGGCATCGCAACCGACACAATTGGACTCTCCTTGTGGATTTGGGATTTCGAAGAATGCACAGTTCTTTGCTGTGCTGCTTTTGCCAGCTTGAGTCTTTTCATTTTTCTAGCGAGAGGCTGAGTGCTTCCATCCTCATGTGAAGCTGAACCACTAGCCATGAACATAGGCCAGGGCCTCAGCCGTTCCTTGCCACTCCGTGTCGTAAATGGCATATTGGCAAGTTTACGCTTCTCCTCCGACAATTTTAGTTTAGGTTTTGGAGTCCTTTTTTTTCTGATATTTGGTGTTTTGGATTTGACATGCTCTGTACTATGACATTGGGCATCGGCCTTGGCAGACGACGTTGCTGGCATTTCATCGTCTCGGCCATGACTAGTGGCAGCAGCTTCAGCACGAGGTGGAAGTGGATCTTGATCTTTCCCTAATTTTGGAACCTCAACATTTTTGTTCTCCATATTTTAATAGGCACAACTAAAAGGCACCTCAGGTAAACAATGGAGATGGATACTAGTATACAATTATGGACTGCCTGCCGAGTGCAGACACAGAGGTAGCCACAGCCGTGAACTACCGTACTGTACTGTGTCTGCTGCTAATAATATAGACTGGTTGATAAAGAGATGTCGTAGTAGTATGTATGTATAAAGAAGAAAGAAAAAAAAACCACGGTTAGGTGGTATACAATTATGGACGGACTGCCTGCCGAGTGCAGACACAGAGGTAGCCACAGCCGTGAACTACCGTACTGTACTGTGTCTGCTGCTAATATAGACTGGTTGATAAAGAGATGTCTATGTAACTATGTATGTATAAAGAAGAAAGAAAAAAAAACCACGGTTAGGTGGTATACAATTATGGACGGACTGCCTGCCGAGTGCAGACACAGAGGTAGCCACAGCCGTGAACTACCGTACTGTACTGTGTCTGCTGCTAATATAGACTGGTTGATAAAGAGATGTCTATGTAACTATGTATGTATAAAGAAGAAAGAAAAAAAAACCACGGTTAGGTGGTATACAATTATGGACGGACTGCCTGCCGAGTGCAGACACAGAGGTAGCCACAGCCGTGAACTACCGTACTGTACTGTGTCTGCTGCTAATATAGACTGGTTGATAAAGAGATGTCTATGTAACTATGTATGTATAAAGAAGAAAGAAAAAAAAACCACGGTTAGGTGGTATACAATTATGGACGGACTGCCTGCCGAGTGCAGACACAGAGGTAGCCACAGCCGTGAACTACCGTACTGTACTGTGTCTGCTGCTAATATAGACTGGTTGATAAAGAGATGTCTATGTAACTATGTATGTATAAAGAAGAAAGAAAAAAAAACCACGGTTAGGTGGTATACAATTATGGACGGACTGCCTGCCGAGTGCAGACACAGAGGTAGCCACAGCCGTGAACTACCGTACTGTACTGTGTCTGCTGCTAATATAGACTGGTTGATAAAGAGATGTCGTAGTAGTATGTATGTATAAAGAAGAAAAAAAAACCACGGTTAGGTGGTATACAATTATGGACGGACTGCCTGCCGAGTGCAGACACAGAGGTAGCCACAGCCGTGAACTACCGTACTGTGTCTGCTGCGACTGGATGATAAATGATATAAAAAATATATATATATCACTACTGCAGCCGGACAGGTATATATTATATATTATATAATGACGGACCTGCTGGACACTGTCTGTCAGCAGAATGAGTTTTATTTTTATAGAATAAAAAAAAAAACAACACACAAGTGAAGTCACACGACGAGTGTTTAACTTTTTCAGGCAATCACAATATAAGTATACTACTAACTATACTGGTGGTCAGTGTGGTCAGGTCACTGGTCAGTCACACTGGCAGTGGCACTCCTGCAGCAAAAGTGTGCACTGTTTAATTTTAATATAATATTATGTACTCCTGGCTCCTGCTATAACCTATAACTGGCACTGCAGTGCTCCCCAGTCTCCCCCACAATTATAAGCTGTGTGAGCTGAGCAGTCAGACAGATATATAATATATATAGATGATGCAGCACACTGGGCTGAGCCTGAGCAGTGCACACAGATATGGTATGTGACTGAGTCACTGTGTGTATCGCTTTTTTCAGGCAGAGAACGGATATATTAAATAAACTGCACTGTCTGGTGGTCACTCACTATATAATATTATGTACTCCTGGCTCCTGCTATAACCTATAACTGGCACTGCAGTGCTCCCCAGTCTCCCCCACAATTATAAGCTGTGTGAGCTGAGCAGTCAGACAGATATATAATATATATAGATGATGCAGCACACTGGGCTGAGCCTGAGCAGTGCACACAGATATGGTATGTGACTGAGTCACTGTGTGTATCGCTTTTTTCAGGCAGAGAACGGATATATTAAATAAACTGCACTGTCTGGTGGTCACTCACTAGTAAACTCTCTGCACTCTCTACACTTCTACAGTACTCCTCCTAGTCCTAAACTCCAGTAAATCTCTCTCTCTTATAATCTAAATGGAGAGGACGCCAGCCACGTCCTCTCCCTATCAATCTCAATGCACGTGTGAAAATGGCGGCGACGCGCGGCTCCTTATATAGAATCCGAGTCTCGCGATAGAATCCGAGCCTCGCGAGAATCCGACAGCGTCATGATGACGTTCGGGCGCGCTCGGGTTAACCGAGCAAGGCGGGAAGATCCGAGTCGCTCGGATCCGTGTAAAAAAAGCTGAAGTTCGGGCGGGTTCGGATTCCGAGGAACCGAACCCGCTCATCTCTAGTGAACAGCTAACTTTAAACAACCAGGGCCCTCATTCCGAGTTGTTCGCTCGCAAGCTGCTTTTAGCAGCATTGCACACGCTAAGCCGCCGCCTACTGGGAGTGAATCTTAGCTTATCAAAATTGCGAACGAAAGATTCGCAATATTGCGAAAAGACTTCTCTGTGCAGTTTCTGAATAGCTCGAGACTTACTCTTCCAGTGCGATCAGTTCAGTGCTTGTCGGTCCTGGTTTGACGTCAGAAACACACCCAGCGTTCGCCCAGACACTCCCCCGTTTCTCCAGCCACGGTAGCGTTTTTTCACACACTCCCATAAAACGGCCAGTTTCCGCCCAGAAACACCCACTTCCTGTCAATCACATTACGATCACCAGAACGAAGAAAAAAACCTTGTAATGCCGTGAGTATAATACCAATCTTCATAGCAAATTTACTTGGCGCAGTCGCAGTGCGAACATTGCGCATGCGCAATTTGTGGAAAAACGCTGCGATGCAAAGAAAATTACAGAGCGAACAACTCGGAATGACCACTGATGTTCACTGGCTTATTTTTCTAATTGAAAAATGTACATAAAACACGAACTTAAAAAAGACAAATCATTTCAACACAGTTTGAATTGGAATCTACTTTATCTTGAACATGTTTAGAGCTTTAGAATATGGAAAACTCGATTGAATTTCAAATTGATTTTGACAGAAAACACTCCATCAAGTTTGATCCAATCAAAATTATCTGATAATCTAATAAAATGCTGTTGATATTGATGACCCATTCTGTTAACTGACATATGATCCATGCAAAAAATCCATATTCTTACCTACAGTATATCTACAGGAATGTAAATAGTTACAGACAGGGCCATTGAAAGCTTTGTGAGACCGCATCCTTCCCCCAACAAACCCAGGGTCAGCAACAGAAATCTTGGGCCTGGTATGCTCATATTTTTAGAGTCCCCTATGTCCTTCACATTAGGAGCATGCTGGTTGGCAATTGGCTAATCCCCTCTTTGTCTGTCAGCCTCATCCCCCGTGTCTCTCCAGCCTTATCTCTGACATGTCTCTCCAGCACCACTCCTGTGTCTCCATCCTCATCCCCCTTATGTCTCCCCAGCCTCATCCCGTCTGAGTCTCTCAACCTTATACCCCTGTCTCTCTCCAGCCAAATCTTTGCCTGTGTTGCTCCAGCCTCAAACTCCATCTCTTCAGTCTCATCTTCGCCTATGTTACCCCAGCACCATCCCTGATGTGTCTCTCCAGCATCACTTCTCTGTCTCCATCCTTAACCAACCCATGTCTCTCTAGCCTCATCCCCTCCATGTTGCTCCATCTCCAGCCATCCATTCATGTCCCATGTGTCTATCAGCCTCATTCCCTCCCCTGTATATTTCAGCCTCAACCCAACCCCTGTGTTTCTCATCCTCATCCTCCCTGTGTCTCCCAACCTAATCCCCCTGTGTCTTTCAACCTCAGCGTCATGTGCTCTCCAGCACATCCCCTTGTGTCTATCCAGGCCAGTAGCACTTCATCTCCAGCCTCCCCCAACCCTTGCCTGACCTGTGTCTCTCCAGCCCACACTAACAGTACCTCCTGCTGCTTCTCTTTGCAGATGGCTCAGCTCCTCATGACCTCATCCACTCTGTGCTTGCACAAAAAGACTTTATTGTGCCATACTCCCTCTCCTAGATACAACAGCAGCATAGGAAATGCGGACATATGAACTGGACTCTCAAGGTTCCTGAGAGGCCGGGGCCCCCCAGAATCTCGGTACCCAATACAAGTGTGCCCCTTCTAACTCCCTCTCTGTGGGCCTGGCCAACCACCCTTGAACATTGCACTTCTTTTTCTCCTGCTTCTTACCTTGGCAGGCAGTCTGGGAGTATGGAGTTTGTCCGTGACATCACATGTAACAAATTCCCGGCTACTTCTCCTTCAGCTTCATGTTGGAGCACTGTGAGAATGTTTAAAAGGCTGAAGGAGTGGCAACACATCATTCATTTAGCATTTTAGGGACCCTCTAAGCAATGGCACTGTAGACATTGCTTAGGTACACCTAATTTTAGCGTCTGCCCTGGTTACGATAGGGTTATATTTGCAAAATAGACCCTTATGTTCTATTTTGCAGAAACAACCTCTGTGAAAAAAGAAAAAAAAATAACTCTCCCAACGTAGGGAGAGTTTTCCTTGGAGAAAACCTTCTTATAATCATGATCAAAGCTGTGCACACAGGTAGCGAATGATGTAACAAGATAATTCATGAACTACAGTATATTAGCATAGTGAGGGAATGAGAAGGAGTTTTGAACCCGAGTCTGCAGAAATGAAATGAAAGTCTTGGCCTTTGTGTCGGGAACACTGAAAAAATCTTGTGTTGTACAGTACACCTTGCTTGGATCTACTAATTAAGAAATATATCTTTATAGCAAGTTTACTATACAATGTGGACCTATTGATAAATCACTGTATAGTGTTCATTCTAGTACTCTGCATCTGTCACAACCTCTTCAGTTTCTCTTTCCTGCCTGGGGTGTCGCTCTCTGCTCTGGTGCTTCTAGCACACTCTGGTCTATATCTCAGCGTTGAGATACATACCAGAGTGTGCTAGAAGCACCAAAGCAGAGAGCGACACCCAGGACAGAACAAAGGAACTGCATGGGTTGGACAGATGCAGGATGCTAGAATGAACACTAACTGACTGCACAGGTACAGTATATGCCAAAATATACTGTAGTTTTGTTTGTATCTGGTTAAAATTAGTATGACTATACCAAGAATGCCAAATTATTTACATTTATAGTATTTATTTATATGACGCACACATATTCCACAGCATTTTACAGAGATATTTGGCCATTCACATCAGACCTTGCCCCAGTGAAGCTTACAATCTAAATTCCTTACAACATGATTGTACATACACACTAGGGTTTTAATTGGGAGCCAATAAACTTACCAGTATATTTTTGAAGTTTGGGAGGAAACCCATGCAAGCAATGGGAGAACATACAAACTCCACACAGTTAGGGCCATGGTGGTAAATTAAAGCAGGGCTTATCAATAAACATGGTATAAATGCTTACGTGATTTGGCATACCTATACACCTGTTGCTGAATTGTGCTAGCTCCAAAAAGCAGAAATGAACAAGTTCTTCAGTATCTCTTAATACTTTGTCTCTGGGTCTCATTCATGAAGAGTGCCACGGGCCTGAGTCTGAGTTAGACACTATTGAGATCATCAGAAGACTGCACATGTGTTGCAAGAAGCAATCACACACTGTGCATGCACTGCACCGTGCAAACAAAGCTAATAAATGTACAGTATATAGAAATTAAATAGACTTTTAGGCTATTGCGATGTCCAAGGGAACATACTGATCTAAGCCAGGTCAGCATAGCAGGATCCAGTGTGGGTGGGTGGCCAGTGCGAGGGGTGTGGCTTGAATTAGGGGGCTGTATGTGGGCATGTTTGGGGCATGGCTGCACAATTCCATTATTGCCCACGCCTCCCGCTATATTATGCCGAGATTACTGGCATTGTACAGCAGGGGCACGGCTATGATGACATAATTACAGCACAAATCACGTCACCGGCCACCAGGTCAGCCCACTTCGCTTCACAGTTGGTAGAAAGGCAGCGGGCCGGTTCCGGAAGACTTGCCCACTGTTCTAGGAGAACCACACAATTTTCGAGAGCCTCCCGGACATTCCAAGAGAGTAGGCAAGTATGGTTTAATCCCGTCAATTGTATGTTTGTAAAAAAAAAAAAATATTACAACTGGGTTAGTGTGATCTGGGCCCGTCAGTGTCTGCTAGGTGCTAGGCAGGATAAATTAAATAATCCAGCTATGAGTGGATTTACAGTCAACTCAATACTTACTTCATTAATATCTTCTCCAGGAGAAGCCCAGGGAGGAACTGTAGGTAGCAGCTGATGGAGGCGGGGCAGAGTTGGAAGCGGGCGAGATATGGGAGGACCACCCACTCTACTATGAGTACCAGGAACTACCCAAATATTTCTGAGTCTCCAGCATGTTTTGTTACAGTAGGCAAGTATGCGTCAAGTATAAGTGGTCAGAGACAGCAACAATAGTTTTGAAAGACATGTCTTTTAGCTGCCTATAGACAAATACCCTTTACACAGTTAAACAGTGGTGGGAGTGGGCCAGTGTATTGTGACATGTCGTAACAACACTTAATCTAGCACTCTTTTAGCACCTACTGTAAATTGTTGGGGTTTTTTGTTTTTGTTTTTTTACCAATGAGACACCTAATTATTACTTCTCACCTATGTAACACTCTCAACACAAAGGGGTCATTCTGACCCGATCGCTTGCTGCACTTTGTCTCAGCGCAGCGATCGGGTCGGAACTGCGCATGCGCCAGTGCCGCAGTGCGCCGGCGCATGGCAGCCGTCATTGCCTAGTGATCGCCTCTGAGACAGAGGCAGTCGCTGGGCGGGAGGGGGCTGGACGGCGGCGTTAAGCCGCCATTTGGTGGGAGCGGTCCGGCCAACGCAGGCGTGGCTGGACCGTTGGGGGGGGCGTTCCGCGGCAGCTGTGTGATGTCACATGCAGCTGCTGCGGGCCGGGGAGCGACGAGTAGCTCCCGGCAAGCACGGTAAAGCTGTGCTGGCCGAGAGCTACTCTTGAAGTGCAAAGGCATCGCCGGCACTGACATGTGGGGCGGACTAGCCCTGTGCTGGGCGTCCCCCCGCATGTCAGTGTGAATGATCATAGCTGTGCTAAATTTAGCACAGCTACGATCAACTCGGAATGACCCCCATAGTTGCTTCTCACTAATGTAACACTTTTTAACACTTTAACCTCTCACTAGTGCTGTCTTGGGGTGATTGGCTTGTGCTGGCCTGGGGTATCCCGTGCTCTGGACTTGAATCTTAGGAAAGTTAGGTTCCCACCAGATGAAAGGTCACCTGGCCGCAGTTGGTGGGCCCATATTTGTGGGCGAAATTATGCTAAGCACCTCAATTTTAATCTATTATATATTGCAGAATTTAATATAATGATGCTGTTCGGAATAGCAGTGTTTAGTACGTGGAGTGTGCACCTGCATTTTCTCCTTTTTCTATGTGGAATTTGAACTCTCAGCATGGCAGCACCTCTCATTATGTTTAGAATTAGGGTGTGCAATCTAAGCCCCCTGCCCCCAACACCCACATTAACTTCTCCTGCTGCTTCAACTGCAATACTATGAAATTACCTACATTTCCTACAAATATCTACCCCATGCTCTACTGTTATGTACAGTAGTAGTGTACAGGCCCGGCGCTACCCGCTCAGCGAAGGGATGCAGAGCAGGGAGGCGCTGGGACAGAGAGGCTCTCCCCCTGCTCTGCATCCCTTCCCTGCTGCGCCGTCCTGGCCCCCCTGCTGCTGCTGCTGCTGCTGTGTCTGTCACTGTATGACAGTCACTGGCAGCGGCACCTGCAGCATGAAAAGCCTCCTCCCTACCCTCCCCTCACCTGTGTGACAGCGGCTGTGTACGGGACGGAAGGGGGCGTAGCTAAACGGCATGGAAGGGGCGGAGCTAAATGGTCCAGAAGGGGCGGAGCTACACGGACCAGGCTGCTGTACTGAGGGAGACTGGCTTAGGTAAGTAGAGGGTGAGAGAGAAGTGTGTGTTTGTATATATGGTGTGTGTGTATGTGTGTGTATATATGTGTGAATTGTTTGTGTGTGTGTGTGTGTGAGGTATGTCTGTGTACGCGCACTTTATGGATGGTAGTACTGGGGGGGCAATACGTATAATGACGATATTACTGAGGGGGGGCATTACATGTAAGGACGCAACTACTACAGGGGGGGGCATTTTGTGAAATAACGCTACTACTGGGGGGGGCATTACGTATAAGGACGATACTACTACTAGGGGGGAATTACGTATAAGGACGATACTACTACTAGGGGGGAATTACGTATAAGGACACTTCTACTACAGGGGGGGAATTACGCGTAATGACGCTACTACTACTGGGGGGGGGGGGCATTACATATAAGGACGCTACTACTACTAGGGGGGAATTACGTATAAGTACGCGTCTACTACTAGGGGCGCACTACATATAAGGATGCTACTAGTACTAGGGGGGCATTATGTATAAGGAGGCCACTACTACTGGGGGTGCACTACGTATAAGGACGCTACTACTACAAGGGGGGCAGTACGCATAATGACGCTACTACTACTGGGGGGGCATTACGTATAAGGACGCTACTACTACTAGGGGGGCATTATGTATAAGGACCCTACTATTACTGGGGGGGGCATTACGTATAAGGACGCTACTACCACAGGGGGGGTATTACGCATAATGACGCTACTACTACTGGGGGGGGGGGCATTACGTATAAAGACGCTGCTACTACTACTAGGGGGGAATTACGTATAAAGACCCGTCTACTACTGGGGGCGCACTACATATAAGGATGCTACTACTACTGGGGGGGCATTATGTATAAGGACGCTACTACTACTGGGGGGCATTATGTATAAGGACGCGTCTACTACTGGGGGGGCATTATGTATAAGGAGGCTACTACTACTGGGGGGCATTATGTATAAGGATGCTACTACTACTGGGGTGCATTACATATGACGCTACTACTATGGGTGGGGCATTATGTATAAGAGGAATAAGATTGTGCTACATTGTGGTGTCATTGGGGGTACTATTGTGTGGCCATGCCCCTTACTTGTGAGCCCACACCCCTTTTCCCGGCGCGTGCCAAAGGAATATGGGAGGGCGCAAATTTATAGTTTGCAGGGTGGCGCCGAACACCCTAGCACCGGCCCTGGTAGTGTAGATGTTTTATGTGCCGCTACCATCATTTAATTGAAAAATGATAAAGCTATATTGTTTCTGCATAAATCCCCCCCCCCCCCCCCATCCCCTCACCAACCCCTCCCGCCGCCCCAAAAATGTTGCTACATATATACTGGAAGAGTATAACTGACAGCAAATAATTTATTTTCCTACACCCTGACATTAATAATAATAATTATAATAATAATTGCTGTATTTATCCCTATGAGCTGTAAACTTGATTGAATTCTAAGAAAAACAAATCTGTGATCCTTTAATTGAAAATAAAAGCACATCAATGACCACCATCAAATATCAAAAGCCATATAGAAAGCCGATAAAAGCCCTTAATTGTCTTATTTATATTTAGAACTCACCGGTATTGTTTTTGCGTAGGTAATTACAGCGCATTTGTGCTAGGCAACAAATAGCAGCGATGCCCTGTAAATCAGCTATATAACGTGGCCGAGTCCAGGCTGTGATTGTGAATAACTTCGTACTGTGCCACTTTTATCTGTAAAGTTCCCACTGCAGACAGCTAAATGCAACATTATTAGTAATATAAATATTACAAGATCTCACCTGCTGAGCGATCTGTTGTGATAAAAAACTGTATTGAACTGCGTCCTACTGTTTAACTAATGAGGTGATTTTTGCCCGTTCTAATACGTCTCTGGGTCTTTTGTCTGCTAGTATTTATTTAATGACAGCACAACTTGGCATCTTGCTTTTGAATAGTCCCCTCCGTTAGCCTTGGCAAAAACAAGACCTTTGCCAAACATAGACGGGTGACTCATAATACCTCCTGTAACAAACACTATCTAATATCAGAGGATGCAGTTTAACAACACAGAAGGGGCCATCCATTCTCTATAACTCTTATTCAGTCATCATGCTGTGATTGCATTCCACGATTTACAGCGTGTTAACCAGGCACACTAATGGGACTGTAGACATGAAGTGAAGTATATGTACAGTACAGTGTACAGTGCCTGCACAGATGTTTTTTCCCCATGTTCCATATTGCATGCATGTTTTAGATGTGGGTGAAGCACATTGTATGTGGTATCCGGACTCCAGGTCGACAGCACAAAGGTCGACACACCTTAGGTCGACGCCAATTGGTCGACACACCTTAGGTCGACATGGACAAAAGGTCGACAGGAACAAGGTCGACATGGAAAAAGGTCGACATGAGTTTTTCACGATTTTTTTCTTTTTATGAACCTTTTCATACTTAACGATCCACGTGGACTACAATTGGAACGGTAAAGTGTGCCGAGCGAAGCGGTAGCGGAGCGAAGGCACCATGCCCGAAGCATGGTGAGCGAAGCGAGCCATGCGAGGAGACGCGGTGCACTAATTGGGGTTCCCGGTCACTCTACGAAGAAAACGACACCAAAAAAACATAAAAAACTCATGTCGACCTTTTTCCATGTCAACCTTGTTCCTGTCAACCTTTTGTCCATGTCGACCTTTTGTCCATGTCGACCTAAGGTGTGTCGACCAATTGGCGTCGACCTAAGGTGTGTCGACCTTTGTGCTGTCGACCCTCAGTCCCAGACCCATTGTATGTATATACAGTACAGTACTGTACAGATTAGTTCAGAGTAGACGTCTTAATAAAACAGACACCGACCCTAAAGTAGAACTATAATATCAAATAGGAGAAGACGGGAGGATTAGCCATAGGGCTCATTGGGAAATTTCCCAGTGGGCCAACACACCTGTCTGTGAGGTGGCCTGTCACCTGGCTGACTTTTTGTTGTGGTTCCTGGACCAGCCACCTGGCGGCCGTTGGCAGCACTTCAGGTGGCTGGGAGCACCAGCCTCAGTAGCAGTAGCGACACCTACTGCAGTGACAGGAATGGAGATGGCTATGCTCCAGCACTGAGGTTTAAGAGAAAATGAGGTGCTTCTTCTCTTCCAGACCTGATACCTGCACAAAGACAGCTGCAACAGCAGGTACAGGTGGGCCTCAGGGGTGAGGAATGCTGTACTTTTCCAGTTGCTGAAAAGGACAAACAGTTTACTGCAGGGGGTGCACTCACTGTGCAGGAGGGCTGGGCTGCAACCACTAGCAGAGAGCAATGCCCACAGCCATGCGCTGAGACACGCTGCCTGGATTCTAAGCCCTAAAGGTACAAATCACATTGCAAGAGGGAGCAAGAATACGGTCTGCCTCATATATGACACCCATACGGGAGCCAGGTAATACATATGCATGCACATAATACATGTTCAGGATGTGTGAAGGGCACAAAGCTGCAGGGCCGGAATGATGGCCCCAATTTCCTGAAGGCTGGTGCTGGACCCAGTGCCCTGAAGGCTGGTGCTGGACACAGTGCCCTGAAGGCTGGTGATGGATCCAGTGCCCTGAAGGCTGGTGCTGGACCCAGGGTAGTCAATGAGTGACTGACACAGATACACTGAGGGTGTGTGGTATATAATGTTTCCTACTCCTAGTTTTGGACCATTCCACACTAATTAATGGGGTGGAAATAATGATAATAAAGATGTATTACATGCCTGCCATCGCTTGCTGCTTATTTATCTATCAGTGATGTTATGGACAAATTATTGCTGAACATTTTGTTTTACTAAAGCTCAAATAAAATCCCTTTGCTTATTTAACTTTATTACTGTGATTTCAATGCCAAAAACCACTGCTCTAAGTGCAGTGTCGGACTGGGGCATGCAGGGCCCACTGGGGTAATGCAGTGGTAGGGGCCCATGTTAGGGGTGTGGCCAGTCTGCAGAGGGGGTGTGGCCTGCCACCTCATTGGTTTGACTAACCATTTGAGTGCAACGTCTGGGTCCCTTCATAAATATATACAGTAAATTCAGCTGCTGCATGCATGATAATTAGGGAGGCCAATCCCCGGGATTGCAGTAGGGATCAGTAAAGAAGGATATAGGGAGCATCGTAGAGGGTAGGTAGCGGTGCGGGAGGGTGGAGGTAGTGGCGGGGAAGGGAGGGAGGGTGTAGGTGGCAGTGCAGGAGGGTGTAGGTAGCTGGGCGGGAGGGTGTAGGTAGCTGGGCGGGAGGGTGTAGGTAGCTGGGCGGGAGGGTGTAGTTAGCAGTGCGGAGGTTGTAGGTAGCTGGGCGGGAGGGTGTAGGTAGCTGGGCGGGAGGGTGTACAGTAGGTAGCGGGGAGGGTTGGTAGCGGCGCGGGAGGGAGGCTGGGTGTAAGTAATAACACTTACTATTAGGTGGGCGCCAGCCATGGACACACTGAACGCGGCGGCATTTCAAATGAAGCGCCGGCCGCCAGCCAACCAGAGCAGGCGGACCAGCAGCCAATCAGGGAAGCGGCCGCAGCAGTCGCTCCTGATTGGCTGCCGCGGCAGCTTCCCTGATTGGCTGCCGGTACGCCAGCTCTGATTGGCTGGCGGCCGGCGCCACATTTGAAGTGTCGCCGCGTTCAGCGTTCGTCTATGGCTGCCGCCCGCTTAAGTGTAAGTAGTATTACTTACACACACTCCCTCCCGCACATGCGCAGTGCAATCCCGTGAATCCCGGGATTGGATGCTCCAATCCCGGGATTCAAATCCCGGCATTTTTGGGCCCAAATCCCGGGATCCCGCCGATTTCCGATCCCGGGATTGGCCTCCCTAATGATAATATATCAGATTAATAACAGATTAATAACAACAATGCCCTGTAGAAAATACACCATAGTCCAGTATAAGGTAACGTGTATAACCATGTATAATTCAAGTGCACAGTCTGGAACCTGATCCTTAGAGCAGGAGGTGGGCCCCCAGGCAGTGGGGCCCACCGGTGGTTTCCCCTGTACCCCGGTGGGCCAGTCCAAGCCTGTCTATGTGAGATTTGACCTTTATCCCTCTACAGTATTTTCAAACATTTTTCTGTGTTGTTGTCTTTTATTGCCCCAAGAATGACGAAAACGGGGGGAGTGGCACGTGGGCATGGCATTTCACACCAGGCCGTGCTTCTCAGGCACGCGCAAAGGTCCCTATCTTCACTACTAGAGAGTAAAGGCCCGTACACACTGGCCGATATATCGGCCGTTCTCTTGAACGGCCGATATATCGCGGGTCCGTCGGCCAGTGTGTACGGCCGATACGTCTGTGAACTCCGTCGTTCACAGACGTATCGCGTCGGCCCTGCAGCACAGCCGATGGCCAATATATCTACCGATATATTGGCGCGTCGCTGTGTGTGTGCGGCGGTCGGCCGACCGCCCGTACACATGCTGCGGCGGCCGGCGGTGATTGACACGCCCGCCCAGTTCATGACGCCAGTCCCCGACGGATCGGGCAGTGTGTATGCTCAACACACTGCCCGATCCGTCCATAGATATATCTGCAGATCAATTGATCTGCAGATATATCTTTCTAGTGTGTACCCACCTTTAGGATGTACAGATGTTGTATGGCGTTCACTAGGATGTTTACGGTACTAGGCCTAATGTTCTGCTAGTCAACATCATAGCCAGCTTGTCTTATGCCTGAAATATTTGGTAATGTACTGTAATGTACTGTAATGTACTGTAATGTACTGTAATGTAGGACAATAGTTTGCTCTTAGGAAATAGATTTGTCAATGTACAGGGATTATACAGATGGACCTACAGTATATGTCGGAGTGTTCCTAAACCTTTTTTTTTTACAAGTCAAAAATTGCCTCCAACCACCGGGAAGAATAGCGCTGCCTGGAGCCTATGCAGGACGGTACAGGGGGCTGTACAGGCTGCAGTGTGCATGTCTGGAGCGTCCAAAGGCTAGTCAGATGCAGGGACCGTGGTGTCGTTCACAGAGCCCTGCTCTCTGTGCGACTGCACCTCTTGCAAATCCCTAGTTATGACCCTGAGGTAAATGCCTTTAGATCCTAACTAATACATAGAGAACAATCAGATTCTAAATCTTACTTTTAAGACTGAGGAAATTTTTTCTACACATTAGAAGAGGTTTCTGAACAACTGCCCTCACGCTTCAGACTCGATTAATGAACTACGGTATCTATACTAGATTACTGCATAAGGTATAAATAAAATATTATTGTAAAAGAATGAATGGCTTCATTTTGGGATGATACAGTACAATGTATGATGGAAACATGTTGTCAGGGAAGAAAAGTTATATTAAATTGTTTTATACAGCACAACGAGCAGCTTAATCAACTGTTCGTAAAGGAGAAACAGATGACAAAAGAAATGGGCCATCGATAAATGGCCCCTGGGGGCACTTTGTACACAGTAGTATAATCTGACAAACATCTGCTGAGAGGAGACAGGATTAAGGAGATCAACATGAAAGGTTCTCCATCTGATGTATTTCCAGTGTCAACACACAGCCGTTCCTCTTAACCCCTTTCAAGGCTGGAAACTTGGCACCTGCTTATAGTGATGGCGGCCATTTTGAGGGCTTACCCAATATGTTTTGACTAAGGCAATATATGGATTGGAAATAGGGACATTATTAAGGCATAAGGCATGAATAGCAGTTCTCATAGTACTGCTTCAGTCCACAAAATGGCTGCCTCCAGCCCTCCACTGTAAGTAGGTAATAACTGGTACATTTGAACACTTGCCACAGTTATAAATTTCATGCTGATGGAAATAGAATACTACAGTGCGTTGCAGTTAATCAGGGGGAGATGTCGCAAACCTTGGAGAGACAAAGTGGAGAGAGATAAAGTACCAACCAATCAGCTCCTAACTACTATGTTATACGCTGTGTTTAAAAAATTACAGGAGCTGATTGGTTGATTGGTTGGTAAGTTATCTCTCTTTCCAAGATTTGATACATCTCCCCCTCTATATATGACTATGGGGGTCATTCCGAGTTGTTCGCTCGTTGACGTTTTTCGCAACGGTGCGATTAAGGCAAAAATGCGCATGCGCATGGTTCGCAGTGCGCATGCGGTTAGTATTTTAACACAAAACTTAGTAGATTTACTCACGCCCGAACGAAGATTTTTCATCGTTGAAGTGATCGTAGTGTGATTGACAGGAAGTGGGTGTTTCTGGGCGGAAACTGGCCGTTTTCTGGGAGTGTGCGGAAAAACGCAGGCATTCCATGGAAAAACGCGGGAGTGTCTGGAGAAACGGGGGAGTGGCTGGCCGAACGCTGGGCGTGTGTGTGACGTCAAACCAGGAACGAAACTGACTGAACTGATCGCTATTTGTAAGTCTGGAGCTACTCAAAAACTGCTAAGAATTTTCTTTTCGCAATTCTGCTAATCTTTCGTTCGCAATTCTGCTAAGCTAAGATACACTCCCAGAGGGCGGCAGCTTAGCATGTGCAATGCTGCTAAAAGCAGCTAGCGAGCGAACAACTCGGAATCACCCCCTATGCTCCCAGAATGTCTAGGAGACGGCCCACATCCCTAGTGTGCAATAAATGTCATTGTGAAGTTCCCTGCTGCATGATGTCGCTAACCTCAGCACTGCACAGCGGCAGCGGGACTATGATGACACAAATGCCAACTGGACACAGATGTGAGAATTAAAGCATTTATATGGCTTTGATTTATTTCCTTTATTGTCTGCAGCCTTTTACTAATTGTCTTTTTCTGTCTTCTTTCTAAGATGTTCGAGACAGTTATTTATATATTTGGGTGGAATTCTTGTATTACTGTTCCAACGCTGTAGTAGGGCTGCAGTTCTCCATAAGCTGGCCCTGTCTTTCTGAGCATGTGACATCATAATGTCCAAAGGGGAAGGGGCCACTGGACCAAGGAAAAGTTCAGAGCAGTCAAGCATCCTAAGGACGTGCTGGGCGGCTCCACAGTGACTTGCTGCTAGGACTAGAGAGGTTCTGAGCACCTGGAGTATCCTAAGGATGGTTTAGGCGGCAGCTATTTAGGCTCCAGGGTGCAGTCCCAGTATATAAGGGGGACATTTATTAAGCAGTGATAAAGAGCGGAGAAGTGAGCCAGTGGAGAAGTTGCCCATGGCAACCAATCAGCACTGAAGTAACATCTATAATTTGCATACTATAAAATCATACATGCTGATTTGTTGATGGGGAAATTCTCCACTGGCTCACTTCTCCGCTCTTATCACTGCTTAGTAAATGTACCCCTGTGTCTCTAAAGCTAATCACACATGGAATTCTCCTGCTGCTGTACTCAGGAGTTGAACTACAGGATTTTCTTGTAATTTGGTCAGAGATGTTGATTGCCAAAGTGGACAAGATCATCCGGCCGCATTGCCCTTTGGGTCAAGCAACAGAATCACTTTCACCTCCATTGCAGTCTGTTGATGCGATCAGTAGATGGCGTCACTAAGGTCAATATTGTGATAGCAGGGGCGTTTTAAGAGAGGAGGGGGCCCGTGTGCAGAATCTGGGTTGGCCCCCTCGCAATCACTCTCAAACTACCATGCCCGAAAATGATCAGTCTTTGAGAAGGTCATTTTGCAGATGTCAGCACCCTTAGACTCATGGACCTGATCAGGCGACCAGCGTTCTGCTGAGCTGTATATTTCTAACCTAGTCGAGCTGCACATGATGCTTCCAGCTAACATTAAAATCTGTATATGCTGCTCCTATGCGTGGAAGTTCAGATCAAGCTTCCTGGATCATCTAATGATCTGTGCAGATGTTTTACAGGTTCAGCCTGCTCTATGATGTGAGACGCAATAAGAGAAATGCCATTACTGCAAAAAGCCATGTGTGTGCAATTCCCTGTACAAGACAAATGACAATTCCTCACACATTGCGAAATATCATAAGCAGACTAAATTTATTGCTGAAATGGTAAAACATCACAATAATATGCAGTAATAATCTAAAACAACCTCAGAATCATCTTTTGTGTGTGTGAATATATATATATATATATATATATATATAAAAAGGACAAATAGATGCAGGGGCGCACGGGTAACGTTCGGTGAGCACTAAGAGTGCACGTGAGTCTGTGATTTTTAAAAGAATAAATATATATATATAACTTAAAAAATATATAATACTATCCCAATTGATGGGTGGCAGCAACCTTAAACAATGTGATATGTGCTTGGATGGCACATAAAAGGTATAATATGAAACTGGTGAAGAAAAGGGCACCTATTTAGTGTTTCTTTAAAAAATTGATATGAAGTGAATCAGGTGGTAATGTATGGACATCACTTATCTGATATACACACTTTCTTCGGTCTCATGACCAATGCACATATGTAAAGAGAAGATAGAACAGAAATAACATAGCGCGTACAGTTTTTAAAACATATTTCACCATAAAAATAGAAGTAGTTGTATCTAAAAAACCTCCTAAGGATAAGCAAATCCTCAATGGTAAAAATCCACCAGCAGGGATTATTGGGGTTTTTCACAAATTTTAATACAACATAAAACATAGAAGGTATTGAATAGTAAAAAATGCAAGCGTACAGAATATAACAAGATTCGAGTTTATCAATCTGTATGTACAATCGGATACATCCTGTTTTCCATAAAAATCCAATATTGGTAAAAATGCAAACGTACAGGATATTAAAGTTATAAAAGCTTATCTGTCCATAAGGAGGTCTCAGGTACAGCAGTACCAACGCGTTTTGTCAGCAGTATGACTTCATCATGGGGATATCTATATATATAAATACATACAGTGTCGGACTGGGGCATGGAGGGCCCACCGGGGGGGGTGCCGAGGTAAAGGCCCATGCTTAGGGTTGTGGCCAGCTGCCACAGAGGCTTGGCTAATATGCAGGGCCGTATTAAGGGCCACATGGGCCTGGAGCTGAAAATATTCAAGGGCCTATTGTGAGAATCGGGGGAGGTGTGATCAGTGCTGTGTGGGTGTATGAGCCATATGGATATGTACATTATCAGCTCCAATGTTTCCTTAAATATGTAAAAATACAAAAAAATTGCATGAATTTGTAAGAAAAATAGAAATGCAATCTTAATAGATATGATTTATAACCAACCATGTGGCCAGCTGGTGGCTATCATCATCATGATGCCATGATGATGGGCCTATTTTTATGTGGAGGCCTGGAGCTGGAGTTCCATCCGCCCCATTGTTAATCTGGCCCTGCTAATATGGTATGGACCCCATGATAAATATATATAGTAAATACTGCTAGTGCATGCATGATAATGTACCAGATTAACAACTGCAATGCACTGTAGATAATATGTACACTGCTCAAAAAAATAAAGGGAACACTTAAACAACACAATGTAACTCCAAGTCAATCACACTTCTGTGAAATCAAACTTTCCACTTAGGAAGCAACACTGATTGACAGTTAATTTCACATGCTGTTGTGCAAATGGAATGGAATAGACAACAGGTGGAAATTATAGGCAATTAGCAAGACACCCCCAATAAAGGAGTGCTGCAGGTGGTGACCACAGACCATCTCTCAGCTCCTATGCTTTCTGGCTGATGTTTTGGTCACTTTTGAAAGCTGGCTGTGCTTTAACTCTAGTGGTAGCATGAGACGGAGTCTACAACCCACACAAGTGGCTCAGATAGTGCAACTCATCCAGGATGGCACATCAATGCGAGCTATGGCAAGAAGGTTTGCTGTTTCTGTCAGCGTAGTGTCCAGAGCGTGGAAGCGCTACCAGGAGACAGGCCAGTACATCAGGAGACGTGGAGGAGGCCGTAGGAGGGCATCAACCCAGCAGCAGGACCGCTACCTCCGCCTTTGTGCAAGGAGGAACAGGAGGAGCACTGCCAGAGCCCTGCAAAATGACCTCCAGCAAGCCACAAATGTGCATGTGTCTACTCAAACGATCAGAAACAGACTCCATGAGGGTGGTATGAGGGCCCGACGTCCACAGGTGGGGGTTGTGCTTACAGCCCAACACCGTGCAGGACGTTTGGCATTTGCCAGAGAACACCAAGATTGGCAAATTCGCCACTGGTGCCCTGTGCTCTTCACAGATGAAAGCAGGTTCTCACTGAGCACACGTGACAGACGTGACAGAGTCTGGAGACGCCAAGGAGAACGTTCTGCTGCCTGCAACATTCTCCAGCATGACCGGTTTGGCAGTGGGTCAGTAATGGTGTGGGGTGGCATTTCTTTGGGGGGCCGCAAACCCCTCCATGTGCTCGTAAGAGGTAGCCTGACTGCCATTAGGTACCGAGATGAGATCCTCAGACCCCTTGTGAGACCATATGCTGGTGCGGTTGGCCCATGGTTCCTCCTAATGCAAGACAATGCTAGACCTCATGTGGCTGGAGTGTGTCAGCAGTTCCTGCAAGACGAAGGCATTGATGCTATGGACTGGCCCGCCCGTTCCCCAGACCAGAATCCAATTGAGCACATCTGGGACATCATGTCTCGCTCCATCCACCAATGCCACGTTGCACCACAGACTGTCCAGGAGTTGGCAGATGCTTTAGTCCAGGTCTGGGAGGAGATCCCTCAGGAGACCATCCGCCACCTCATCAGGAGCATGCCCAGGCGTTGTAGGGAGGTCATACAGGCACGAGGAGGCCACAGACACTACGGAGCCTCATTTTGACTTGTTTTAAGGACATTACATCAAAGTTGGATCAGCCTGTAGTGTGTTTTTCCACTTTAATTTTGAGGGTGACTCCAAATCCAGACCTCCATGGGTTAATAAATTTGATTTCCATTGATAATTTTTGTGTGATTTTGTTGTCAGCACATTCAACTATGTAAAGAACAAAGTATTTAATAAGAATATTTCATTCATTCAGATCTAGGATGTGTTACTTTAGTGTTCCCTTTATTTTGTTTGAGCAGTGTATGTATATATATATATATATATATATATATACACACAAACAAAGGAGGATAAGTGAGCTTGCTATGGTGAGTGCTGAATTTTCTGTTTGTATATATGTATATATATATATATATATATATATATAACTGTCCAACAATGAACGGCACTCAGAGTCAAAATGATGCAAAAAATTGTATTCCACGGTCAACGTTTCGGGGGACGGACCCCCGTCGTCAGGACACAACAGACACACAAAAACATAAAACACTTACCCTCCTAAATACCACAGTAGTCCCGCCGCCATCGTCCGTCATGTGCGCGCCCGCTACTCACTCTGCTTCCGCTCACGTCAGACACCCACTTCCGGAAACAGCCGTCTCCATGGAAACCAGCAGCTTGCGGTTCACACAGAACCCGGCTGCAGACCATCGGCGGGAGGAGGCGCAGGCATAATCCACAGGGGAGGCTGGGCTGTCATCACTACGGGCAGGCAGGGACGTACACTGAAATAAAAACAAAGGAAAACAGCAATACATGATGAAAAAAGCAGCATTATCCGTAGGCATAAATCAATACAACAATAAGAAGATTACATAAATCAATGAAAAGAGATAAAGTAAACCCCAAAAGCACAAAACACCCCACATTACACAAGCGTATTCCAATTAATTTTTTCATTGAGCCCCCCAGGGGCGCAGGTACCCAATCTCAATATCCACTTAGTTTCTTTGACTAAAAGAGATTTAGCCCGATCACCCCCCCTCAGGCTCAGGGGAACGTGATCTATGATAAAGTACCGGAGTGACTCTAATGTGTGACCAGCATTTTTGAAGTGTTTAGCTACTGGTTGGTCAACCACTTTTCCTTCAAGCGTGAGTTTTATGGCCGATCTATGTGCCGCCATCCTCTCAGAAAACTTCCGAGTAGTCTGGCCCACATACATGAGCCCACACGGACAAACAATAATATATACGACAAATGTTGTTGAACAGGTTAAAACAAACCTGATGTCGTATATTTTGGAGCAATGGGGGTGTTTGAACGATCTACAGTTCAACATCAATTTACACGTGGCACACCCACTGCAACGATAGCAACCAGCAGGTTTGTAAGCTACATTAGGGGGCCTAGCGATACCCATCCCAGTAATATCTGTTCTAACAATTCTATCTTTGATGTTACGACCACGACGAAATGACATCAGAGGAGCAGTGTGGTTAAACACTTTGAGCTCTGGATCTGAGGACACAATAGGCCACAGTGCCCTAGTGGCTCTACTCACCCCTCCACTCGATGAGGTGAAGTTACAGGGGAAGGGAATCCTATTCTTAAGGTGTCGATCGGTCGGTGTCAGAAGAGATTGCCTAGACATACCTAGAACCTCCTGTTTCTGCCTCTCCAGCAAATCAGGATCATAACCCCTAGTTATGAAGTTATGAATTAAAGCATCCAGCTCATCCGGAACTCTCGAGGGGTCTGATGCTATTCTAGCTATTCGCATCATCTGTGAGCGAGGGAGCCCTTTCTTGAGGGGCTCAGGATGGTGGCTAGATGCTAATAAAAGCGTATTCCGATCAGTAGGTTTGTGAAAAACCTCCGTAGCCAAGCAGCCATTTTCAAGATGGATATTGACATCCAGAAAATGGATGTCTGTCATGCTGCACATCAATGTAAATTTAATTGGAGAATCGGAGTCATTGACCTCAGCAACAAATTTGACAAGAGCATCCCGTCCCCCTCTCCATAACAGGAAGATATCGTCTATATAGCGACAATAAAGAAGGATATTGTCACCAATAGACGAATTGGAGAAAAAAATACGTTTCTCGTGTTCAAACATAAAAATGTTTGCGTACGACGGGGCCACCGGGGACCCCATCGCACATCCCCTTAATTGAAGAAAAAAAGAACCATCAAATAAAAAATAGTTGCGCTTAAGGGTTAGCTCCAAAAGGGACAGGAATAGCTCATGATCAAATAGCTGCTCAGGAAGTTCAACCTGCAAAAAGTTCCTCATAGCACAGAGTCCTGCATCGTGTGGAATGGCCGTATACAGGCTGCAGACATCAAGACAGCAAAGTAGAGTTCCTGGAGGAATGTCCTGGATAGACTGTAATTTTTTAAGGAAGGAGGTAGTGTCCTTTAGAAAAGAATCTCTATGTAGTAACAGAGGCTGTAGGATGGAATCAAGTAACTGAGCAACCGGTCTGTAGAGTGAATCCGGAGCCGAGATAATGGGGCGTCCCGGGGGTTTCAGGGCGTCCTTATGCAATTTGGGGAGTGTGTAAAGCAAAGGAACCCTAGGGTGATCGACATCCAAGGCTTTGACTATTTTCTTTGGTAGTTGTCCAGATAATAGGGCTGTATTTAGAATCCCAGAGAGTTCTTTCTTAAACCGGACAGTTGGATCTGATGGTAATTTGCGATAAACATCACTGTCGTCCAGCTGAGCATAAATCTCCTCTCTGTAATCCTGACGACGGGGGTCCGTCCCCCGAAACGTTGACCGTGGAATACAATTTTTTGCATCATTTTGACTCTGAGTGCCGTTCATTGTTGGACAGTTGTGTATTTTTGGTTCTGGCACCGGAGCAGCTGTATTAATCTAATTGGAGTGCCGGCTGCTGCTGGATCTATATATTAGTGCCCCTTCTTGTGGTGCACACGTTGCATGGCACCCACTCTATTTTTCAGCACATACTCTGCTATTTGTTTTTAAGTCACTGCGTACAGATGGATTCTGCAGCACTTTCCTCCCAGGATGTTCCTGGGTTCAGAAACTCTAGGATTACCGACATGGGAGAGACATTCAGTTTTTCCCAGGCTGAGATTGATTCTATCCTCTGTCAGGAGGTAGTCTCTAATACTGATAAATCTATGAATGCAGAGACACTCTTTCACCAAATCTGGAGGTTGAAGCGCAGAGAAATCGACTATATGCTCCACAGTAGTTCCCTTTCAGAATATTTCAGAGTACGCAAGATCCCTAGGGGCTTCCGGGTGAGAAACGTCCCAACCATAGGACGGAATAACCCGGATTTTGTGCGTAAGTGGATCGCTATTTTAAATAAATGCGCCTTCGACCTTATGATCTTGGTTATCGACGAAGCTAATAAAGAACTGATAGCCACTCGTTCAAAGATCAGGGCATTTGAATCTGCTTCTTTTAAAGTGTTGGAGGAAGACACCACACAAGATTGGCTAAGGAAATTGGAGGCACAGTGTCAGCAATATCAAAAAGACCTGTTGAAATTTAAACGCAACAAAAAACTGGCTGTGGATGCAGATTACGAAGATTACCAGGTATACAGGTGGTTAGTTGGCAATGAACCAACTAAGGTTCCGCAAAAGTTTCAAAGATCAAGGAGACCTTGGCACAAAAAATCCTCGCAGAAGGATAAACAAGGACCACGCTCCAGCTCGGATAGCGAATTTGCTGCATCTGAATGTGATGAGGTACCCGCAGACCAGGGAGCCCCTTTAGTGAAGGACACCCGCACTATCAAAAAGCCTATAACATCACTGCCACCCGACGGGGTGGCCAAAACAAAAGGGGTGCGGGCAGTAGTGCAGCGCCAGAATCGCTGATTTTCAATCTTTCGCACCGTACCCTGGAGCCGGCGGAAATTTCGGTGCTTTGTAAAGGACTCAGCTTTGTGCCTACTAACCTCCATGATGTATACAACTGGTCCAAAGATATACATGCTTTTTCTAGAAAGTTGAGACTTAAAGAATTTTTTCAGCATTCCACAGATTCCAGTGATTCCTCCATTTTTTCCAGCTTTATTAAACGATCTGTCAGATCATCTTTTGACCCTGTCTCGTCCAATGCTTCTTTGAAATCTTTCCATAGGCTGCTAGATGATTCCATCACTAAATTTGTGGCAGCACCAGCCAAAATCAAATTCAATCTCTCCAAGGTTGAAACTGAAGCACTTACAACTTTGGCGTCTTATGACGATATCATTATTAGACCCGCCGATAAAGGCGGTGGGATTGTGGTCCTAGATTTAAAGTATTACAGAGAGGAGATTTATGCTCAGCTGGACGACAGTGATGTTTATCGCAAATTACCATCAGATCCAACTGTCCGGTTTAAGAAAGAACTCTCTGGGATTCTAAATACAGCCCTATTATCTGGACAACTACCAAAGAAAATAGTCAAAGCCTTGGATGTCGATCACCCTAGGGTTCCTTTGCTTTACACACTCCCCAAATTGCATAAGGACGCCCTGAAACCCCCGGGACGCCCCATTATCTCGGCTCCGGATTCACTCTACAGACCGGTTGCTCAGTTACTTGATTCCATCCTACAGCCTCTGTTACTACATAGAGATTCTTTTCTAAAGGACACTACCTCCTTCCTTAAAAAATTACAGTCTATCCAGGACATTCCTCCAGGAACTCTACTTTGCTGTCTTGATGTCTGCAGCCTGTATACGGCCATTCCACACGATGCAGGACTCTGTGCTATGAGGAACTTTTTGCAGGTTGAACTTCCTGAGCAGCTATTTGATCATGAGCTATTCCTGTCCCTTTTGGAGCTAACCCTTAAGCGCAACTATTTTTTATTTGATGGTTCTTTTTTTCTTCAATTAAGGGGATGTGCGATGGGGTCCCCGGTGGCCCCGTCGTACGCAAACATTTTTATGTTTGAACACGAGAAACGTATTTTTTTCTCCAATTCGTCTATTGGTGACAATATCCTTCTTTATTGTCGCTATATAGACGATATCTTCCTGTTATGGAGAGGGGGACGGGATGCTCTTGTCAAATTTGTTGCTGAGGTCAATGACTCCGATTCTCCAATTAAATTTACATTGATGTGCAGCATGACAGACATCCATTTTCTGGATGTCAATATCCATCTTGAAAATGGCTGCTTGGCTACGGAGGTTTTTCACAAACCTACTGATCGGAATACGCTTTTATTAGCATCTAGCCACCATCCTGAGCCCCTCAAGAAAGGGCTCCCTCGCTCACAGATGATGCGAATAGCTAGAATAGCATCAGACCCCTCGAGAGTTCCGGATGAGCTGGATGCTTTAATTCATAACTTCATAACTAGGGGTTATGATCCTGATTTGCTGGAGAGGCAGAAACAGGAGGTTCTAGGTATGTCTAGGCAATCTCTTCTGACACCGACCGATCGACACCTTAAGAATAGGATTCCCTTCCCCTGTAACTTCACCTCATCGAGTGGAGGGGTGAGTAGAGCCACTAGGGCACTGTGGCCTATTGTGTCCTCAGATCCAGAGCTCAAAGTGTTTAACCACACTGCTCCTCTGATGTCATTTCGTCGTGGTCGTAACATCAAAGATAGAATTGTTAGAACAGATATTACTGGGATGGGTATCGCTAGGCCCCCTAATGTAGCTTACAAACCTGCTGGTTGCTATCGTTGCAGTGGGTGTGCCACGTGTAAATTGATGTTGAACTGTAGATCGTTCAAACACCCCCATTGCTCCAAAATATACGACATCAGGTTTGTTTTAACCTGTTCAACAACATTTGTCGTATATATTATTGTTTGTCCGTGTGGGCTCATGTATGTGGGCCAGACTACTCGGAAGTTTTCTGAGAGGATGGCGGCACATAGATCGGCCATAAAACTCACGCTTGAAGGAAAAGTGGTTGACCAACCAGTAGCTAAACACTTCAAAAATGCTGGTCACACATTAGAGTCACTCCGGTACTTTATCATAGATCACGTTCCCCTGAGCCTGAGGGGGGGTGATCGGGCTAAATCTCTTTTAGTCAAAGAAACTAAGTGGATATTGAGATTGGGTACCTGCGCCCCTGGGGGGCTCAATGAAAAAATTAATTGGAATACGCTTGTGTAATGTGGGGTGTTTTGTGCTTTTGGGGTTTACTTTATCTCTTTTCATTGATTTATGTAATCTTCTTATTGTTGTATTGATTTATGCCTACGGATAATGCTGCTTTTTTCATCATGTATTGCTGTTTTCCTTTGTTTTTATTTCAGTGTACGTCCCTGCCTGCCCGTAGTGATGACAGCCCAGCCTCCCCTGTGGATTATGCCTGCGCCTCCTCCCGCCGATGGTCTGCAGCCGGGTTCTGTGTGAACCGCAAGCTGCTGGTTTCCATGGAGACGGCTGTTTCCGGAAGTGGGTGTCTGACGTGAGCGGAAGCAGAGTGAGTAGCGGGCGCGCACATGACGGACGATGGCGGCGGGACTACTGTGGTATTTAGGAGGGTAAGTGTTTTATGTTTTTGTGTGTCTGTTGTGTCCTGACGACGGGGGTCCGTCCCCCGAAACGTTGACCGTGGAATACAATTTTTTGCATCATTTTGACTCTGAGTGCCGTTCATTGTTGGACAGTTGTGTATTTTTGGTTCTGGCACCGGAGCAGCTGTATTAATCTAATTGGAGTGCCGGCTGCTGCTGGATCTATATATATATATATATATATATATATATATATGGCATACATTTGTCTATGATGATGTTTCATCTAGACTGAAAAACTAAATTTTCTGCTCTGAATGATGTGCTGGTTTCCCATGTGTACAGAGCCCCTGGTATGTATATATGTACGTACGTATGTACGTACGTACGGACGGACGGACGTACGGACGGACGTACGTGTACGTATAGTAAATATAAATATATATATAATATAGCAGTACAGATGGTGTAATGGTTAGCACTACTGCCTCACAGCACTGAGATTATGGGTTCGATTCCCACGTACTTGCATGGGTTTCCTCCCACAATCCAAAAATATACTGGATGGTTAATTGGCTCCCAACAAAATTCACCCTAGCGTAAATGTGTGTGCGTTTACATTTGTTAGGGAATCTAGATTGTAAGCTCCACTGGGGCAGGGACTGATGTGAATGGCCAAATATTCTCTGTAAAGTGCTGTGTGTGCTATATAAATAGCTGGTAATAATATATACTGTATATATACTGGCAGATCTTATATCCTGTTTTGTCTATTTGAATCATAGCAACTTCTGAGAGTGTAGTGTTATAAAAGTAATAAGGTCACACAATACACTGCACTGCCTGAGAAAACGGCTCAGTTGTGAAACGCGCTGCAAGAAACTACAAAGTGAGACCCATTCTCTTATCATTTTATTTGTTCATTTATTTGTACATTTTCATTTTATTCTTACTTTTTAACGACTCACAATTTGAAGCGCTTTTATATGCTATCTGACCTTTTAGTGCCAACATTCTAGTTCATCCTAATATCGCTTTATTTGCTTTTTTTGTATACATTATTAATCCACATATTGCTATAGTATCCAGTAATCGTCACTTTTAAGAACATAAAAGTTCCAGGACATACTTGGGTTTATTATTTTCTGTATATTTCAAATAAAGCAATATTGTAGTAAACATTCCTCCCTTTATTCTGTGCACAGCTCACGATAAAGTGAGTAAAGAAGCAGGCAGTTCACTAATTCCTTTGCAACAATAATATTAATCCTAAGTGCCTAGGACACTATATTGCGTGTGCTATGATATACATAAGATGTACAGAAGTCCAAGAATCGCTACCCGAGGCAGATCGTCGATGTCGCAAATCTCGTTCTATATGGCACCAAAAGGACGGGTGTATGAGGGCACAAGAGCAGCTTGTAAACTTTGCATCAAGAACAAAAGTGGTCAAATAAAATCCTGCAATTTTACAGTTCTGTGGAATATGTTGATGCTGTATAAACAGTAACAACAGTCAGGCCCGGCAACAGGGGGGTCAAATGGGACAGAGGGGCCCGAGGATCAGGCAAAAAAAAAAGTGACCACAGAGCCTGTTAATTATTGTGATACTGTCCGCTCCGCTCACCGGGTCGGAGCGGACAATCAGCATGTCCCAATCAACCTCCCCTAAGTTCCTCCCCCACAGTTACTCGTCACTTGGTCTGAACCCAGTGATGTAGTAACACATGCTGCTGTTTGTAACGGCTCTCCCCTGCCCTTCTGCCGCTGCCGCCGAGGAGCTCCGAGCAGCCCCCCTGAGCCCAGCAGCTGCTGCACTGAAGGACACAGTAGCCATCGCCGCTGCCCACAGCCACCTCCTCCATACTGCTGCCGCTTCCTCCACTCCACAGCTGCAGCTGCCCCCAGCCGCCTCCTCTGTACCGCCGACCAAAGCCTCCTCCTCCCTCTTTTAGGTAATCTTAACCTGCTCCCTACTGTATGTCCTTCCTGTACCTCTCCCTGTCACTCTCCCTGTCCCTGCTGTCACTCTCCCTGTCCCTCTGTCATCTCTCTGTCCATATATTCCTGCTGTCACTCTCCCTGTCCCTGTATTTTGGCTCATTCCATGTGGTGTAATGTGAATTTTGGCTCATTCCGTGTGGTGTAATGTGAATTTTGGCTCATTCCGTGTGGCATAATGTAATTTTTGGATCATACTGTGTGGCGTAATGTGAAAGGGGCACCAGTACTAGATAGTATAAGGGGTCCTACTATTGTGGTGCAAAATGTGTATAAGGGGTATACGGTGTGGTACACTACACTTAAGCACAAGCCCCTTTTAAGAGGCCACATCCCCTTTTCCAGGGCACGCGCATAATTACAACCTTCACTTTTCCATACCCCCACTTCAAAATTTCCACTTCGACCACTGTGTATATATATCTCCTATATAATAGCCCTATTCTGTGACCTTGTGATTCATTTGCTAACGCTGGGCGGAGTCACAACACTGGGCGGAGTTAGTCAAATGAGTCACAGAGATCTGGCCAAATCTACAGGAGACTAGGAGCAGAAGCAGATAGCATGGGCATTGGACATGTCACAGGCAGGGGTGCAAACCTCCCAGCTTTCTGCAGGAGCTTTCTCCAGGCAGAAGGAGGGAAACACACTCGGCAAAAAGGGGGCGTGGCTTCACGGGAGGGTCCCCGTTTTCGTCAGTGAGGGAGCATGCCCAGCGCTCTGTGAGCTGCTGGCATGCTCCCAGGGGCTGATTATGAGTCCGGGGGGGCCAGGGCACTTGATACAGGGGAGCCCTATCTCATTGCTGTGCCTGCTGGGGTTGGGGGCGTGGCCTAATCGCGGCCCGCGCGGCCACGCCCCCTTATGCAAATTCCGATTTTTATTTTTATTTTTTAAATGGGATTTTGGCCCCTCAGCTAGGGCTAAATCCAGAGGAGGTGGTCGCTCCCCCCTACACACCCGCACAGGCAGAAGAAAGCAGGGAGACTGCTGCCTCCCTGCAACACCACAGACCTGCCTATATGCAGCAGCGTGTGCTGACTGTAGCACAATGCTGCCGATGTTGCTGGCAGGACGGGGGGGGGGGAGCTTCTGAGCTGGGACAGAGCTACTCAAGCCGGGGGGCCCCATAAAACTGTGGGGCCAACGGTACGTATCCCCTGCCCCCCCACCTTAATCCGGCTCTGCTGCTGGAACCCCCCCATTAATCCGTACCCCCTGATGCCCCCTCTCCCTCTGTCTCCACTATTCACCGCTGCTCTGCTAAGCAGAACAGCGAGTACAGGAGCTTTCCAACTGCCCCCCCACCGCCGGACACTGCGACCCGCGGGTGGGACAGCGGGACAGACCCCAAAAAATGGGACTGTCCCGCGAAAATCGGGACATTTGGGAGGTATGGGGGTGTGTGAGGGGTATGTCATACAGACAGACGGGCACCGGCTCACTGTGTGCTTGACCCCCCACATCGGCATACTCAGCAGGGTCTCTCTGGTGCGGAGGAGCGTCACTTTTTGGCACACTCCACGCTTCTTAGCTGCAGTTTAGTGGGGCACCTGCCGCTGTGCAGGTTCCATACTGCCTCTGTTATCTCCAGCCCCGGCAACCCCACCGCTAGCTGCAGCGCTGCCACCCGCAGTGGAGTGCGCCCAGCTCATTCACACACTTTAGCTGGCGGGTAGCGCTGCAGAAATCCAAGCTGCTTGCAGGCTCTGACCCACCCCTCCCTCCAGCCGCAGCGTCTCCTGGGAGCTAACCAGTCACTCCCAGCCTCCCCTTACCACGGTGCCCGGCAGCTGCGCGAGGTCTGCGGTGTGTGACTGAGGAGGGGGGAAAAGATGCGGACGGGCAGAGGAAGCAGGACTCCAGCCTGAGAGAGTCAGCCATGCCAAGTCTCCAGCAGCAGCCGTGAGGTCCGCGCCACGTGCATGCTATGACCCCCTCCTCCCTCCAGCCGCAGCATCTCCTGGGGGCTAACCAGTCATTTCCAGTCTCACCTTGACTGAGGAGGGGGGAAAAGATGCGGACGGGCAGAGGAAGCAGGACTCCAGCCTGAGAGAGTCAGCCATGCCAAGTCTCCAGCAGCAGCAGATCCCAACAGGTTGGAGTGGAACAGCAGCAGCCAGCAGCCGTGACTCCGGTAAGACACATCTGTCTGTCACCACTGTTTTGTCCCTAATACCAACCTCTCCCGTGCCCTGTGTTCTGTCATGTCCCTGTCACCCCTGGCCTTGCCCTGCCACCCTTATCCTGGCCCTTTCACCCTTATCCTGGCCCTGTCACCCTTATGCTTGCCCTGTTACCCCTATCCTGGCCGTGTCACCCCTGTGCTTGCCCTGTGAACCCTATACTGGCCCCGTCACCCCTGTCCTGGTCCTGCCGCCCCTACCCTGGCCCTGTCACCCCTATCCTGTCCCTATCATTTCTGTCCTGGCCCTGTCACTCCTGTCCTGGCCCCGTCACCCCTGTCCTAGCACCGTCACCCCTGTTCTGACCCTGTCACCCCTGTCCTGGCCCCGTCAATCCTGTACTGACCCGGTCACCCCTGTCCTGGCCCTGTTACTGCATACCCTCCAACTACCTATTATGGCATGTACAGTACCCGCAGCGCCTCCAGACCTCTCCCCAATGCACCACACCTCCGCACCTTCCCCTCCACCACATGCGGCACTCCACCCCTCCCCCACATGCTGTGCCTCCAGACCCCCTACACCACCCGTGGCTCCCACTCCTCCACCCCTTCACCACCCACAGCACCTCCAGGCCCCTTCCACCATTCACCCCCTTTATATGTCTCCCCCCACACCTGCCCCCCTCCACCCGCAGCATCTGCAGACACCCTCCTCCATCAGCGGTCCCCCCCTCACCCACCCCTCCCTTACCAATGGCACCCCCGCACCTGCCCCTCCACCACCTGCAGCACCTCCGGACCTCCTTTCCCATCCGCCGCAACACCCGTACCTGCCCCTACCCTACCCATGGTGCCTGCGGTCCCCTACCCCATCCCCGGCACTCCCGTCCCTTCCCATCCCACAGCACCTCCGGAACCCTTCACCCATCCACAACATCCCCACACCTGCCCCTCTCCCACCCGTGGCACCCCTGCCCCTCCCCCACATGCAGTGCCTCCGGACCCCTCCCCCATCTGCATCCCCCACTCCTCTGCCCCTCCCCCACGCGCAGCACCTCCCGAACCTTCCCCATCCGGGCCCCACCCCCACTTCTGCCTCCCCTCCACCCGCAGCATCTACAGACACCATCCGCAGTTCCCCCCGCACCCGCTACATTCTGTACATCGTGCCCTGCAGGTGCTGTTCACGCCGTCGCAAGGGGCTGCGCCTCCTTCATCATCGCACGCCCTTTCATTGTGCAATATTTAACCACTAACAAAGGAATGCAGGTAATACTCTATATAATACAAATATTAAACCCCAGAAAGGCATGCAAGGGTTAAGGGGGCGTAGCCCCTTGCAACGGTGTGAAGAGCGCCCGAAGGGCACGATGAAGCACCTAGTATATATATATATATATATATATATATATATATATATGTATGCGTGTATTTGGTGATCCATGTATTGGCACAGGATGTTTGGAGGAGGGTCAAGGGGGTTTGGGGGAGGGGGTCCCCAGACATATCCGTGTACCAGGCCACAAGATTTCTGTTGCCGGCCCTGACAGTAATCATATATACAGATAACATGTATGCATAGCTGTCAACATTTGTAGTGAAGTCAACATTTGTAGTGGACACAGCAAGTGCACATGAAGGGAGAGTAGCCACTCATCATCACAGAGTGGCAAGAGCTTCAATCACACTGGACCCTCCCCCCAGTCCTGTTCCCCTTCCTTTGTATGGCCAGTACATGTGGAACCTGTTCACTGCTACTTTCCTGTACAGAGCAGCAGAAGTGAACTGAACATGCTATGGGGGAGATGTATCAAAGCTTGGGGAGAGATAAATTGGAGAAAGATAAAGTAACAGCTAATCAGCTCCTAACTACCATGTTACAGGCTGTGTTTGAAAATGACAGTTAAGCTGGGTACACACTACACAATGGTCCTAATTCTGAGTTGATCGCAGCAGCAATTTTGTTAGCAGTTGGGCAAAACCATGTGCACTGCAGGGGGGACAGATATAACATGTGCAGAGAGAGTTAGATTTGGGTGGGGTGTGTTCAAACTGAAATCTAAACTGCAGTGTAAAAATAAAGCAGCCAGTATTTACCCTGCACAGAAACAAAATAACCCACCCAAATCTAACTCTCTCTGCAAATGTTATATCTGCCCCCCCCATGCAGTGCACATGGTTTTGCCCAATTGCTAACAAACTTGCTGCTGCGATCAACTCAGAATTACCCCCAATGTGTGTACCAAGCATCATCGTGGGTAATGGGACCCGGTGGGGGTGTATCGGCAAGTGTGTATGCACTTGCTGATGACAGCAGCAACAAAGTGACGCCGGAGGGCCTCGCTAGCGATGTCCTCCATCGGCCTTGACGATGTACTCGGCATGTCGGTCCGAGGAGCCGCAGGATCGGCCGACATATCGTCTAGTGTGTACCCAGCTTAAGGAGCTGATTGGTTTATACTTTATCTCTTTCCACTTTAAGGGGGAGATGTACTAAGCAGTGCTAAAAGTGGAGAAGTGAGCCGGAGGAGAAGTTGCCCATGGCAACCAATCAGCTGCTCTGTATACTTTTATAACATGCAAATGGTAAATGTTACGTCAATGCTGATTGGTTACCATGGGCAACTTCTCCACCGGCTCACTTCTCCACTTTTATCACTGATTTGTACAGCGCCCCCTAACTCTCTCCAAGGTCTGTTATATATTTCCAGCTGTCGAGTCAATTGGACAGTAGTAGTACAGTTAAATTCTTTTACAGAACACATAAATTCTGCCGTAGAATGTCCGGGTATGGGACTCAAGGTCGACAGCAATTAGGGCGACACCCATTGGTCGACAGTGGGTAGGTCGACACTAGAAAGAGGTCGACATTAACAAGGTCGACATGAAAAAAGGTTGACATGAGCTTTTTATTTTTTTGGGTGTCGTTTTCTCCGTCAAATGACCGGGAACCCCAATTAGTGCACCGCCTCCCCTTGCATGGCTCACTTCGCTCGCCATGCTGCGGGCAAGGTGCCTCGCTCCGCTGCGCTCGCCACAGGTTACCGTTCCAAATCGCAGTCCACGTGGATCGTAAAGTATGAAAAAGTCCAAAAAAAGGAAGCGAAAAACCCATGTCGACCTTTTTTCATGTCGACCTAATGGCCATGTCGACCTATTTCTAGTGCCCACCTATCCACTGTCGGCCAATGGGTGTCGACCTAACTGGTGTTGACCGAGAGTCCGGATACCCAAATGTTCACAAGTCATGTTGTGTAAAAACAATAAATGGTTGACACCCAGGAAAATAGAGTGGGGTGGGGTATATTAAATACTGTCCTCCCATCATTTCAGGAAAGATCTTATTGGTCAGCAAGAATTTCAGATATCTACAGTTCCAGTAAAATTTACTTTTTCAGTTCTCCAAACAACCTAATGCTACCACAGCACTTATGAGCGTTCTCTAGCTAATTCTAATATATAAGTACATCATTTACAAGTTACTCATGGTACAATTATCACTTTTGTTGTCTTCTTTCATTTATTGTATTGGCAGCACTAAAAACATTTTAAATTCTCAATTTGTAATCTCAATTTATCATAACAGGCAAAGCCGCAAAGAAGCCATTCAACGCCTTCCATGCAGCAGTCTAGCAATGAATGAAGTGCCTGCATTGCTAGACAATGGCAGCACTAGATGATGGTAGAACATTGTCCAATTAACAAAGAGTCATTAAGTTCAGAGCCAAGATCTACCAATATGAAGAGAATGCATCTCCCGCACTGAACAAACACCATGACAGAAACCAATTAAAGGAACATTATGCTGAACCAATATATGTTCTAAAAATAACATACCCGCCTTTTAGGTGATCTTCTTACAATACACACATCCCACTGGCGGAAATATGCTTTCTTCAGAATATATTGCTTGTTAAAGTAAAGCATATATTCTGTAACTTATGATAATAATTAAGCCTCAGGAGGCACCATTTCATATGGGAGTCTTTGGTGTGTTATTACTCAGCACAAGAAGCAATATGGCAGCCAGGGACGTTTTCAGAGTCAAATGCATATCAGCATATGGAAAATGGTGCCAGTGCCATTTTCCTGTGGTGAAACTAAATGGAGTGCGCTACTTTCCAGGATCCATGTTGCTACTCATCCAGGGAAGCTTCATTCCTTGTACCAAGATGGCCACTGATGCTATTACTGCGCATGTTCGGAGAAATCTTGAGACTGTGGGGTCTATTTACTAAGCATTAGATGGAGATAAAGTCGCTGGAGATAAAGTACCGGCCAATCAGCTCCTAACTGTCATGTTACAAACACAGCCTGTGGCGTGGCAGTTAGGAGCTGATTGGTTGGTGCTTTATTTCCAGCGACTTTATCTCCATCTAAGGCTTAGTAAATAGACCCCTGTGTGAGAATGCCACAGTGAAAGACAGTAGGCTTCAGTGAGACCTGCACTTACCTGTTGTTGTAGACGCTGTTCCAGCATACTGCAGTGCTGCCCAGTACCCACATATACTCACTTGCTGACATGACACCCCACTATGGAGGTCATTCCGAGTTGTTCGCTCGTTAATTTTTTCTCGCAACGGAGCGATTAGTCGCTAATGCGCATGCGCAATGTCCGCACTGTGACTGCGCCAAGTAAATTTGCTATGCAGTTAGGAATTTTACTCACGGCATTACGAGGTTTTTTCTTCGTTCTGGTGATCGTAATGTGATTGACAGGAAGTGGGTGTTTCTGGGCGGAAACTGGCCGTTTTATGGGTGTGTGCGAAAAAACGCTACCGTTTCTGGGAAAAACGCGGGAGTGGCTGGAGAAACGGAGGAGTGTCTGGGCGAACGCTGGGTGTGTTTGTGATGTCAAACCAGTAACGACAAGCACTGAACTGATCGCAGATGCCGAGTAAGTCTGGAGCTACTCAGAAACTGCTAAGAAGTGTCTATTCGCAATTCTGCTAATCTTTCGTTCGCAATTTTGATAAGCTAAGATTCACTCCCAGTAGGCGGCGGCTTAGCGTGTGCAAAGCTGCTAAAAGCAGCTTGCGAGCGAACAACTCGGAATGACCCCCAATGTTCAAGTTCCGCTCCATCTACCAGTGTGTTTAACAGTGAGTACGGCTGTACCTGCATTTTCTTCCATAAAACCAGTCCAATGGTCAAAGCTGTAACTAGACTTTTAGGTGCACTGGGCCAAAAAGAGAATTGGTTCACCCCCCCACCCCTCCATTTTTCCAATAGGGTCATAAGGCACATGCCTCATGGGGAAGGGGGATTGCCAAAATTAAGGGGAAGGACATGCTATGATGCCCCCTTCCATATAAGAAAATTGATTTGGACACAAATCCTCTTTCTACCACATTCATGCACCATTATTCAGTTACAATACCCTTTATTATTCACAGAACTCCACTATGAACAACCTCCGCCACTGAGGGACAGGGAGGAGGACAGCTGACCGGTAGGGGCTAATATTTGTTATTTTATTTCTCCTGTGGGGAACAATAGGATTTCAATAGGATTTATGTGGGGAGAATAAGAATTTATGGATTTATCGGGGGAACAATGGCCCTCATTCCGAGTTGTTCGCTCGCAAGCTGCTTTTAGCAGCTTTGCACACACTAAGCCGCCGCCTACTGGGAGTGAATCTTAGCTTATCAAAATTGCGAACGAAAGATTAGCAAAATTGCGAATAGACACTTCTTAGCAGTTTCTGAGTAGCTCCACACTTACTCGGCAACTGCGATCAGTTCAGTCAGTTTCGTTCCTTGGTTTGACGTCACAAACACTCCCAGCGTTCGGCCAGACACTCCTCCGTTTCTCCAGCCACTCCCGCGTTTTTCCCAGAAACGGTAGCGTTTTTTCGCACACACCCATAAAACGGCCAGTTTCCGCCCAGAAACACCCACTTCCTGTCAATCACATTACGATCACCAGAACGAAAAAAATAACCTCGTAATGCCGTGAGTAAAATACCTAACTGCATAGCAAATTTACTTGGCGCAGTCGCACTGCGGACATTGCGCATGCGCATTAGCGACTAATTGCTCCGTTGCGAGAAAAATATAACGAGCGAACAACTCGGAATGACCCCCAATGTTAATAATTAATGTGGGGAGCAATAGGATTTATGTGGGGAGAAATGTGATTGATTTATGTGTGAGCAACATAATTTATGTGGGGAGCAATGTGATTGTTTTTTCTGTGTAGGCCAATGTATGTGTGGCTTTTTTTTTTTTTTTTACTGTGAGGGCTGATATGTGTATGTTTTGAGGGGTTTTTCTGTGGGGAACTGGTGGTGTGCCTTGGCAATTTTAAAATATTGTTCGGTGTGCCGCGAGTAAAAAAAGGTTGAAAACCACTGTCCTAGAGGATAATGGGGTCCACATTAGTACCATGGGGATGTACCAAAGCTCCCAGAAAGGGAGGTAGAGCGCGGAGGCTCCTGCAGAACTGATTGACCAAACTTCAGGTCCTCAGAGGCCAAAGTATCGAACTTGTAGAGCTTTGCAAACGTGTTCGACCCAGACCAAGTAGCCGCTCGGCAAAGCTGTAAAGCCGAGATACCCCGGGCAGCCGCCCAGGAAGAACCCACCTTACGAGTAGAGTGGGCCTTAACATACGTAGGAAACGGCAATCCTGCCGTAGAATATGCATGCTGGATAGTGAAACTGATCCAGTGAGAAATCGTCTGCTTAGAAGCAGGACACCCAAGTTTCTTGGGATCATACAGGACAAACAGAGAGTCTGATTTTCTGTGACGAGCAGTCCTCTTCACATAGATTTTCAGAGCCCTTACAACATCCAAGGACTTTGATGAAATTGAGGAGTCAGTAGCAACTGGCACCACAATAGGCTGGTTGATATGAAATGCCGACACAACCTTTGGAAGGAACTGCTGACTGGTCTGGAGCTCAGCTCTATCTTCATGGAAGATCAGGTAGGGGTTCTTACAAGACTAAGCCCCCAACTCTGACAATGTTTATTTGAAGACTGGATTCCAGGCTTGACACGTCTAGCAGAAGCTAAGGCCAACAAAGTGACAGCCTTCCACGTGAGAAACTTGACCTTAACCTCTGGTAGAGGTTCGAACCAATCCGATTGGAGGAACTGTAACACCACATTAAGATCACAGGGCGCTGTAGGCGGCACAAAGGGAGGCTGGATGTGCAGAACCCCTTTCAAGAAAGTCTGATTATTTCTGGAAGAAAATGGATAGGACCGAAATCTGGACCTTTACGGATTCCAACCTCAGGCCCATATCCACACCTGCTTGCAGGAAGAGGAGAAACCATCCCAGTTGAAACTCCACCATAGGAAACTTCTTGGACTCACACCAAGATACATATTTTTTCCAAATACAAAGGTAATGTTTAGACGTTACTCCTTTCCTAGCCTGTATCAGGGTAGGAATAACCTTGTTCGGAATGCCCTTCCGAGCTAATATCTGGCATTCAACCTCCATGCCGTCAAACGTAGCAGCGGTAAGTCTTGATAAGCGAACGGCACCTGCTGCAGCAGGTCCTCCTGAAGAGGAAGAGGCCTCGGCTCTTCCAGCAGTAGATCCAGAAGATCTGCGTACCAAGCCCTTCTTGGCCAGTCTGGAGCAATGAGGATTGCCTGAACTCTTGTTCTCCTTATGAGTTTTAGAACTCTTGGAATGAGTGGAAGTGGAGGAAACACGTACACTGACTGGAACACCCACGGAGTCACTAGGGCATCCACTGCCACGGCTTGCGGGTCCCTTGACCTGGAACAATACCTCCAAAGCTTCTTGTTAAGACGAGAGGCCATCAAGTCTGTTTGAGGTACACCCCAAAGATCTGTTACCTCCGCGAACACCTCTGGATGGAGTCCCCACTCTCCTGGATGGAGATCGTGTCTGCTGAGGAAGTCCGCTTCCCAATTGTCTACTCCCAGAATGAAGATTGCAGACAGAGCCACCGCGTGCTTTTCTGCCCAGAGGATGATTCTTGTTACCTCTGACATTGCAGCTCTGCTCTTCGTTCCGCCCTGTCGGTTTATGTAGGCCACCATCGTTACATTGTCCGACTGCACTTGAATGGCTCGATCTTGCAGAAGATGAGCAGCTTGGAGAAGACCGTTGTAGACGGCTCTTAGTTCTAGAATGTTTATTTGAAGACTGGATTCCAGGCTTGACCACTTTCCTTGGAAGGGTTCCTCCTGAGTGACTACGCCCCAGCCCTGGACACTTGCATCCGTGGTAAGAAGGACCAGTCCTGAATCCCGAACTTGCGGCCCTCCAGAAGGTGAGGCATTTGCAGTCACCAGAGGAGTGAAATCCTGGTTTTCGGCAACAGACGTATCCTCTGGTGCATGTGTAGGTGAGAACCCGACCATTTGTCTAGGAGATCCAGTTGGAAACACCGAGCATGAAACTTTCCGTACTGTAGAGCCTCGTAGGAGGCAACGATCTTCCCCAGAAGGCGAATGAACTGATGAACCGATACCCGGGTTGGCTTCAGGACATCCCGAACCATTGTTTGAATCACCAACGCTTTCTCCTCCGGCAGAAACACCCTCTGCACTTCTGTGTTGAGGATCATCCCCAGAAAAGACAATCTCCTTGTCGGCTCCAAATGTGACTTTGGAAGGTTCAGGATCCAACCGTGTTCCCTGAGCATATGAGTCGTGAGAACAATGGACTGCAACAACGTCTCCCAGGACAATGCCTTTATCAGCAGATCGTCCAGATATGGGATTATGTTCACCCCCTGTCTGCGGAGGAGAATCATCATCTCGGCCATAACCTTGGTGAACACCCTCTGTGCTGTGGAGAGGCCGAATGGCAGTGCCTGAAATTGATAGTGACTGTCTAACAGTGCAAATCTGAGATAAGCCTGGTGTGGCGGCCAAATCAGAATGTGGAGGTAGGCATCCTTGATATCCAGGGATACCAGGAATTCTCCCTCCTCTAGGCCTGAAATCACTGCTCTGAGAGACTCCATTTTGAATTTGAACACCCTCAGGTAAGGGTTCAACAAATTCAGGTTCAAAATTGGTCTAACCGAATCATCCGGTTTCGGTACCACGAAAAGGTTTGAATAATAACCCTTGTTTTGCATATTAGGTGGAACTGGGACAATGACCTGTGACTTTTCCAATTTTAGGATGGCCTCCCGTAGGATAGCCCTGTCTGTCAGCAAAGCTGGCAAGCCTGACTTGAAGAATCGTGAGGCAGGAGTGTTTGAAGCTCCAGTCTGTACCCCTGGGACACAATATCCTGTACCCAGGGATCCAGGCCGGACGACACCCAGATGTGTCTGAAACGTCTGAGACTCGCACCCACCAGCCCTTCCTCAAGGCTGTGCGGTCCACCGTGATGCTGAGGATTTTGAAGGACCAGAAGCAGGTTTCTGGTCTTGGGAGCCTGCGGGTTCAGGCTTTTTGGATTTGCACGACCACCTCTAAAGAAAGTGGTAGGAGGCTTGGACTTTTTTGCCTTAGCGGTCCGAAAGGACTGTGACACAGCAGAAGAAAATGGATTCTTCGTAGAAGGTGTAGCAGAGGGTAGGAAAGGTGACTTACCCGCGGTTGCCGTGGAAATCCAAACCCAGCCTGTGAAATGTAAGTTAGAAGCTGATTGGCTGATATTTTATCTCCATTGACTTTAGCTCCATTCAAGGCTTAGTAAATAGATCCCTAAAACATGAAAACTCTCTCAGACGTTTGGACCTCTGTACATCTCCCCTATGCTGTCTCAGATTGAGCGGCTCTCCTAAAACACCGGGGCCTCTCCAGCCGCTAATAAATTCACAGCGGCTGACTAGGGAATGCCCAGAAACAGTGCTGGCACACCGCCATTTTACTAACCACCCCCAGTTACCTCCCCCAATCCATCTGTACGTACGCCATCGCTTATCATTCGCAGCACTTCTGCCAGTACAGCTTTGGCACATGCGCACTGGCAAACAATAGCTACACTGATGTTGCGTGCATCTCTGCATAGGGCTCTCTCTTTGATTTTCTGTCTCTCTTACTCCCCCCACCCCACCGCCACTTCCCTCGGACTTGAACAACAGACTTTCTGCATCAGCAGTAGAGATGAGCGGAGTTTTGCCTGGATTATGTTCTGCTGAATGGCATTCCCCAGGATCTATAGTCTATACATGTTGTACAGCATTTCAGTTTATATAGACCCAACCCAAATCTAACTCTCTCTGCACATGTTATATCTGCCCCACCTGCAGTGCACATGGGGGGCAATTCTGAGTTGATCGCAGCAGTAACTTTGGCCCTCATTCCGAGTTGTTCGCTCGGTAAATTTCATCGCATCGCAGCGATTTTCCGCTTAGTGCGCATGCGCAATGTCCGCACTGCGACTGCGCCAAGTAAATTTGCTATGAAGTTTGGATTTTTACTCACGGCTTTTTCTTCGCTCAGGCGATCGTAGTGTGATTGACAGGAAATGGGTGTTTCTGGGCGGAAACAGGCCGTTTTATGGGCGTGTGGGAAAAAACGCTACCGTTTCCGGAAAAAACGCAGGAGTGGCCGGAGAAACGGAGGAGTGTCTGGGCGAACGCTGGGAGTGTTTGTGACGTCAAACCAGGAACGACAAGCACTGAACTGATCGCAGATGCCGAGTAAGTCTGAAGCTACTCAGAAACTGCTACGAGGTGTGTAATCGCAATATTGCGAATACATCGTTCGCAATTTTAAGATGCTAAGATTCACTCCCAGTAGGCGGCGGCTTAGCGTGAGCAACTCTGCTAAAATCGCCTTGCGAGCGAACAACTCGGAATGACCTCCTTTGTTAGCAGTTGGGCAAAACCATGGCCCTCATTCCGAGTTGTTCGCTCGCAAGGCGATTTTAGCAGAGTTGCTCACGCTAAGCCGCCGCCTACTGGGAGTGAATCTTAGCATCTTAAAATTGCGAACGATGTATTCGCAATATTGCGATTACAGGCCCTCATTCCGAGTCGTTCGCTCGGTAAATTTCTTCGCATCGCAGCGTTTTTCTGCTTAGTACGCATGCGCAATGTTCGCACTGTGACTGCGCCAAGTAATTTTGATATGAAGATAGTATTTTTACTCACGGCTTTTTCTTCGCTCCGGCGATCGTAGTGTGATTGACAGGAAATGGGTGTTACTGGGCGGAAACACGGCGTTTTATGGGCGTGTGGATAAAAACGCTACCGTTTCCAGAAAAAGCGCGGGAGTGGCTGGAGAAACGGAGGAGTGTCTGGGCGAACGCTGGGTGTGTTTGTGACGTCAAACCAGGAACGACAAGCACTGAACTGATCGCAGATGCCGAGTAAGTCTGAAGCTACTCTGAAACTGCTAAGTAGTTTGTAATCGCAATATTGCGAATACATCGTTCGCAATTTTAAGAAGCTAAGATTCACTCCCAGTAGGCGGCGGCTTAGCGTGTGTAACTCTGCTAAAATCGCCTTGCGAGCGAACAACTCGGAATGAGGGCCACAAACTACTTAGCAGTTTCAGAGTAGCTTCAGACTTACTCGGCATCTGCGATCAGTTCAGTGCTTGTCGTTCCTGGTTTGACGTCACAAACACACCCAGCGTTCGCCCAGACACTCCTCCGTTTCTCCAGCCACTCCCACATTTTTTCCGGAAACGGTAGCGTTTTTATCCACACGCCCATAAAACGCAGTGTTTCCGCCCAGTAACACCCATTTCCTGTCAATCACACTACGATCGCCGGAGCGAAGAAAAAGCCGTGAGTAAAAATACTATCTTCATAGCAAAATTACTTGGCGCAGTCGCAGTGCGAACATTGCGCATGCGTACTAAGCAGAAAAACGCTGCGATGCGAAGAAAATTACCGAGCGAACGACTCAGAATGAGGGCCTATGTGCACTGCAGGGGGGCCAGATATAACATGTACAGAGAGAGTTAGATTTGGGTGTGGTGTGTTCAAACTAAAATCTAAATTGCAGTGTAAAAATAAAGCAGCCAGTATTTATCCTGCACAGAAACAATATAACCCACCCAAATCTAACTCTCTCTGCACATGTTATATCTGCCCCCCCCCCCTGCAGTGCACATGGGGGGTAATTCTGAGTTGATCGCAGCAGGAATTTTGTTAGCAGTTGGGCAAAACCATGGGGGTCATTCCGAGTTGTTCGCTCGTTGCCGATTTTCGCAACGGAGCGATTAAGGCAAAAATGCGCATGCGCATGGTTTGCAGTGCGCATGCGGTTAGTATTTTAGCTCAAAACTTAGTAGATTTACTCACGTCTGAACTGAGTTTTTTCATCGTTGAAGTGATCGGAGTGTGATTGACAGGAAGTGGGTGTTTCTGGGCGGAAACTGGCCGTTTTCTGGGAGTGTGCGGAAAAACGCAGGCGTGTCAGGGAAAAAGGCGGGAGTGTCTGGAGAAACGGGGGAGTGTCTGGCCAAACGCTGGGCGTGTGACTTAGTGATGAGCGGGTTCGGTTCCTCGGAATCCGAACCCCCCCGAACTCCAGCCTTTTTACACGGATCCGAGGCAGACTCGGATCTTCCCGCCTTGCTCGGCTAACCCGAGCGCGCCCGAACGTCATCATCCCGCTGTCGGATTCTCGCGAGGCTCGGATTCTATCGCGAGACTCGGATTCTATATAAGGAGCCGCGCGTCGCCGCCATTTTCACACGTGCATTGAGATTCATAGGGAGAGGACGTGGCTGGCGTCCTCTCCATTTAGATTAGAAGAGAGAGAGTGAGAGTGAGACACTTGATTTACTGGAGCTTAGGAGTACTCAGAGAGTGCAGAGTTTACTAGTGACTGACCAGTGACCACCAGTGCAGTTTTATTATATTATTATTTAATATAATCCGTTCTCTGCCTGAAAAAAAACGATACACAGTGACACAGTAACAGTATACCATATCTGTGCTCAGCCTCAGTGTGCTGCATCATCTATGTATATCTGACTGTGCTGAGTGCTCAGTGCTCACACAGCTTAATTGTGGGGGAGACTGGGGAGCAGTAGCAGGAGTACATATTATTTAACAGTGCACACTTTTGCTGCCAGAGTGCCACTGCCAGTGTGACTGACCAGTGACCACTGTCTGACCACCAGTATATTGTGATTGTCTGCCTGAAAAAGTTAAACACTCGTCGTGTGGTGTTTTTATTCTATAAACGCATTCTGCTGACAGTGTCCAGCAGGTCCGTCATTAATTATATAATATATACCTGTCCGGCTGCAGTAGTGATATATATATATATATATATATATATATATATATTTTTTTTTTATATCATTATCATCCAGTCTATATTAGCAGCAGACGCAGTACGGTAGTCCACGGCTGTAGCTACCTCTGTGTCGGCAGTCGCTCGTCCATCCATAATTGTAGACCACCTACCTGTGGTGTTTTTTTTTTTTTCTATCTTCTTGATACTAGTAGCTTACTTTAGGAGTCTGCAGTGCTGACAGTGTCCAGCAGGTCCGTCATTATAATATATACCTGTCTGGCTGCAGTAGTGATATATATATATTTTTTATATCATTATCATCCAGTCTATATTAGCAGCAGACGCAGTACGGTAGTCCACGGCTGTAGCTACCTCTGTGTCGGCAGTCGCTCGTCCATCCATAATTGTATACCACCTACCTGTTGTGTTTTTTTTTTTCTATCTTCTTGATACTAGTAGCTTACTTTAGGAGTCTGCAGTGCTGACAGTGTCCAGTGCTGACCCGTCATTTCAGTCACAGTCGTGTGGCAGACCCTGTCACTGAAATGATGGGTTGGTTAAAGTGTGCATGTCCTGTTTATACAACATAAGGGTGGGTGGGAGGGCCCAAGGACAATTCCATCTTGCACCTCTTTTTTCTTTCATTTTTCTTTGCGTCATGTGCTGTTTGGGGGGTGTTTTTTGGAAGGGCCATCCTGCGTGACACTGCAGTGCCACTCCTAGATGGGCCAGGTGTTTGTGTCGGCCACTAGGGTCGCTTAGCTTAGTCACACAGCTACCTCATTGCGCCTCTTTTTTTTCTTCTTTGCGTCATGTGCTGTTTGGGGACTAGTTTTTTGAAGGGCCATCCTGCGTGACACTGCAGTGCCACTCCTAGATGGGCCAGGTGTTTGTGTCGGCCACTTGGGTCGCTTATCTTAGTCACACAGCTACCTCATTGCGCCTCTTTTTTTTCTTCTTTGCGTCATGTGCTGTTTGGGGAGTGTTTTTTGGAAGGGCCATCCTGTGTGATACTGCAGTGCCACTCCTAGATGGGCCAGGTGTTTGTGTCGGCCACTAGGGTCGCTTAGCTTAGTCACACAGCTACCTCATTGCGCCTCTTTTTTTTCTTCTTTGCGTCATGTGCTGTTTGGGGACTAGTTTTTTTAAGGGCCATCCTGCGTGACACTGCAGTGCCACTCCTAGATGGGCCAGGTGTTTGTGTCGGCCACTTGGGTCGCTTATCTTAGTCACACAGCTACCTCATTGCGCCTCTTTTTTTCTTCTTTGCGTCATGTGCTGTTTGGGGAGTGTTTTTTGGAAGGGCCATCCTGCGTGACACTGCAGTGCCACTCCTAGATGGGCCAGGTGTTTGTGTCGGCCACTTGGGTCGCTTATCTTACTCACACAGCTACCTAATTGCGCCTCTTTTTTTCTTTGCGTCATGTGCTGTTTGGGGAGTGTTTTTTGGAAGGGCCATCCTGCGTGACACTGCAGTGCCACTCCTAGATGGGCCAGGTGTTTGTGTCGGCCACTTGGGTCGCTGAGCTTAGTCATCCAGCGACCTCGGTGCAAATTTTAGGACTAAAAATAATATTGTGAGGTGTGAGGTGTTCAGAATAGACTGAAAATGAGTGGAAATAATGGTTATTGAGGTTAATAATACTTTGGGATCAAAATGACCCCCAAATTCTATGATTTAAGCTGTTTTTTAGGGTTTTTTGGAAAAAAAAAACCGAATCCAAAACACACCCGAATCCGACAAAAAAAATTCGGTGAGGTTTTGCCAAAACGCGTTCGAACCCAAAACACGGCCGCGGAACCGAACCAAAAACCAAAACACAAAACCCGAAAAATTTCCGGTGCTCATCACTAGCGTGTGTGTGATGTCAAACCAGGAACGAAACTGACTGAACTGATCGCTATTTGTGAGTAAGTATCGAGCTACTCAGAAACTGCTAAGAAATTTCTATTCGCAATTCTGCTAATCTTTCGTTCGCAATTCTGCTCAGCTAAAATACACTCCCAGAGGGCGGCGGCCTAGCGTGTGCAATGCTGCTAAAAGCAACTAGCGAGCAAACAACTCGGAATCACCCCCCATGTGCACTGCAAGGGAGGCAGATATAACATGTTCAGAGAGAGATAGATTTGGGTGGGGTGTGTTCAATCTGCAATCTAAATTGCAGTGTAAATATAAAGCAGCCAGTATTTACCCTGCACAGAAACAAAATAACCCACCCAAATCTAACTCTCTCTGCACATGTTATATCTGCCTCCCCTGCAGTGCACATGGTTTTGCCCAACTGCTAAAAAATTTCCTGCTGCAATCAACTCAGAATTACCCCCATGGTTTTGCCCAACTGCTAACAAAGTTGCTGCTGCGATCAACTCAGAATTACCCCCATGGTTTTGCCCATTAGCTAATAAATTTGCTCCTGCGATCAGATCTGAATTAGGCCCAATATCTCATGTGAAGTTAACAACACCCATCAGTGTAAAGACCCCATACAGTCTAAATTGCAAGGATCCCTGTTGTGCTATAATTGTAATTTTTGATACTGAATATTCCAGTCATTTCTGTGTCTGTTTGAAGTACCAGTCTGAATTTGCAGACAATAGTCAGCAAAGTGTCTATTCAAGCACAGGCAATTCTGATATTAAATCTTAAAGCGCCTATAGAGTGAGAAGTGAGATTATTCTTACTGAGTTCTCTAATTATTACAAGGTATCATTAGCACGTATTGTGGAAGGCAGGCGGCTCTGCAATGCTAAATCTCCCGAGGACAAAAAGTGAATTCCGGCTGATGGTTATTTGCTTCCATCATAATGCCAATAATGGATTTAATATCAGATCATATAAATGTGAATCTTTTATTCTCAACAGTACTGAGCAGTGATGAGAGAAATACTGAGGGAATTTTACCTTCCAATTAAGCATTTGAATCATGGAAGTTAGCGACAATCGTAATCTATTCGGAAATTAACTTGCTATCTGAAGCATATAGAAGGGAAAGGACACATTCGGTCTGAGAATGGAAACAGGAACATTGTCATTTGGAAAGAAAGTGCCTGAAAGTGGCGGCATAATTTGGTATGGAGGGGTCATCAAAGGATTTCTTTACTAATATTCCTCCTTTCTTCAGGAAGCGACAGCTGCAAAACCAATTTGTGGGGAAGTTATTACTTTATAGTTTTGAAAATGAGATCTGACTGCTATAGGCAAAGTTTAACGGTTACTTAACGTTGTCTGAAACAAATCACCATCAGCCTTCACTACGGTATGTCAATGGATCAGAGATGTGCAAGAACTGAATACAGCACCAGTGTTTGTAGTATTGATTTTTTTTAAAGGAAAATTAAGAGCTGTAAAACATGTGCACCAACATTTCTTCTTTATGCGCACAATTGTGTCTACCTGTACGCACAGCATATGTCAAGGTGCAATACCACTTTTCAGCAACTTGTCAAGTTCTCTACTCTTCAGAAGACTTGTTACAGTCTGGGGGAGATGTACTAAGCCTTGGAGAATGATAAAGTGGAGAGAGAAAAATACCAGCTAATCAGCTCCTAAAAGCCAGTACACACGGGGAGAGATGTGTGCTGAGTGATCTAGCACAGAACACTCAGCACATATCTCTCCCCCGCTCAGCACACAGCGCAATGTGTGCAGAGCGAGGGAGGGGACGGGGGCGCTCATTTCACTCAGCGGGTGAAATGAGCGATGTGCTAGATCGTGCCTGCATGCAAACCAATCTAGTACCAGCGATAGCGACGCGTGGGGCCCGCGCATCGCTATTGCTAGGGGTCATACACACGGAGAGATCCGTGCTTAATTTCTAAGCAATCTAGTCAGACTGCTTAAGGGCCGTATTCACGGGATGATTTGGGGAGAGATGTGTGCTCAGCACACATCTCTCCTCCCGCTCAGCACAGCGCAATGTGTGCTGAGCTTGCTGTGGGAGACGGAGGAGGGGGGGCTCATTTCACCCAGCGGGTGAAGTGAGCAGCCTGCTAGATTGGCCAATCTACCACCAGCGATAGCGATGTGCGGGGCTGCACATCGCTATCGCTGTGAGGGCTACACATGGAGTGATCGCTGCTTACAATCTAAGCAATCTAGTGAGATTGCCTAGATTTTAAGCAGCGATCGCTCCGTGAGTACCCCCCTTTAGAGTTTAAGCACGGATCTCTCCGTGTGTACCCCCCTTTACTTCCATGTTACAGGCTGTGGGGCAGATGTATTAAGTCTGGAGAAGGGAAAAAGAAGTGATAAGTGCACCAGCCAGTCAGCTTCTAACTGTCATTTTTCAAATCTGTAATGATTGGTTGGTGCATTATATCACCCTGCACTTATCACTGATTTATCACTTCTTTATCCCTTCTCCAGGTTAATACATCTGCCCCTGTGTTTGAAAAATGACAGGAACTGAATGGCTGGTACTTAGCGGCTCATTTATTAAGCCTTGGAGAGTGATAAATTGCATGGTGATAAGGTACCAACCTAACTGCCATGTCACAAGCTGGGTTTGTAAAATGACAGTTATATAAAGTACCAGCCAATCGGCTCCTAACTGACATGCCACAGCCTGTGTTTGAAAAATGACAGTTAGAAGCTGATTGGCTGGTACTTTATCTCCAGGCACTTTATCTCCTAACGGTGCGACAGAATTAATTTTAAGACTTGAGCTGTTCCATTACAGAGAAAAAGGTTGCAAACCATTGTTCTAAAGAGAGAGGAAGAGGACAAGTGCAGAACTTGCCCATTGCAACAAATCACCTTTGAGGTAGCATATATCAAGTACATTCTTATAAAGTGATAGGTAGAAGCTGATTGGTTACTATGGGCTACTGAGGTTTTCAATCTTCACCCATGTACATTTCTAGAGATTCACGCAAGCCAGCAGAAGGAGGTGTAACAGTTTTACAGGGGTAGGTCTCTAAAGCAGAACCAGGATAGTCATTCACAGCTATGAATTATACTATGGGCTGGCTTTTTAATGACCCTCAAGTTACAATACTGTACTAAAACCACAGCATGAGCTCAGACATCAGCTTCTATCACCTGGTACAAGTCATAGAAACATGTTCTTATACTAACATTGCATGTACCTGCAAGATATGCCCTAATCCATATAAACATGTTCTTATACTAACATTGCATTTACCTGCAAGATATGTCCTAATCCATGCCATCCAATCAGAAATAAGCTTTTATCTGTCTTATACAAATTAGACACTGTAAGCAAGAATACGATTGGTTGTTCAGATTTAGTGGAAATGCAATTGACAATACATAAGCTCTAATTAAAGCAAATGTTTAATTTACTTAGGGGAGTAAGGAGACAATGGAAGCAGTTCGTCTTCAGGTGCCGGCACTGAAGGGGACACTGTGACCTCCTTCATTGCTACAGTTTCTACTTTATGGAGAGCAGGAATAAGTAGGGCACTCAGGAGGCATGTACTAAGGTCTACCCCTGCCTAGAGAGAGAACTCTGGCAAGGAAACAGCACCAATGTGCATAAAAAGGGAGGACAGCGGTTGAAGTGCATGGCCCCTCCCCCTTTTGCTGGCTTTTTCCGCTCATAAGGAAGGGGGTGGGATTTGGAAGGAGTATCCTCTCTTCCAGGAGCCCAGGACTTCCTAGTGAATGTGGAGTTGCTTTGCATGTAGCAAATCCCCGATTATCAGTACTTTGCTCATGTGGAGGACCCATTCTGGGTTGGTGGGCAGCTAAGCACATATAAACATACATGTGAAGATTGATGTAATATACAGTACTGTATGTGCTAGCAGTGTTTCCAGGATCGGCAGAAGCGCTGTCTATCACAGCCGCCATGCAGAACCCGGGTCTTGACATTACGCTTCACTCTCCTAAACCCGCCCCCAGACTCCTGTGAAACTAGCCAATGAGAGTCTGAGAGAAGGCTTAGAAGAACAGTGAATCCTAATGCTTAATGACTGAGTCCCAGGTTCTGCATGGCAGCTGTGATATACCCGATCCCAGATACACTGCCAGCACATATATTACATACATCTTCACATGCATGTTTACACATGCTTAGCGGCCTCCGCTAGTGCTGGGGGATCTGATACTGCGTCCTTAGACGCATTTCAGAGCAGTAATGCAGCAGAAGGCGTGACGCCCCCTACTGCTGCATTACCATATTACATACTAGCCTACTTTTCTGTTGCTCCCTCCGGGAGGGAGCAGCCAAGTTACATAGGAGGGGGGCGTGGAGGACTCGGTACGGAGGTGTGGTGACGCAATTGCGTCATTGTAGCCGCGCCCACCACTTTTCAATGCCCCATTACCGGCATTGTGAAGTGGGGGCAGGGCTACGATGACGCGATTTAGCGCAAATCGTGTCATCGTCCCGCCTGCTTCTCCTCTGTGACAGGATGCGCAAAGAGCGGGTGCCGGTGCACGTGGGGGTGCGGCGCGGGATGCGGGAGACTTGCCCACTTCCCCGGAGGGCCAAGAGTGACACCCAATTTTCGGGAGCCTGCCGCCTTTTCGGGAGAGTAAGCAACTATGCCATATTAATGCTATCGCTGCCGCATCTATGTAAGAAACAGTGATAGCTCCTCCAACCACCTCTAAATTAGAGATGAGCGGATTCGGTTTTACTCGGTTTTACTCGGTTCTCAAAACCGACCCTTATTGGCTATCCAAAACACGTGACATCTGTGAGCCAATTAGATGCCGTTTTGAGAACCGAGTAAAACCGAGTAAAACCGAACCCGCTCATCTCTACTCTAAATCAGGCCCCAGTATGTTTAACATCTGTTAATAATAGTTTCTAAGAATTTGCTTTGATAACTCATTTCTACCAGCCCACGTCCACCTTCACACTTCTAACCCGGCTGCGGCGGACACCATTCAACCATGCATTTAAATCCGCTCCTGTAGTTAATTCCTAGACTTTCAAAGACACGACAGGATTCAAACAGCACCCATGCAAATGAGATCCTTTTATTTATCGTGTGCTTTAGAATTGGGCTTCCTGGAAGGCCTTAACCCCGACTTTAACACCGCTCATTTAATTACATCTAGAAAAGGTTAGAATTTTTTTCTCCTTTTTTTTTTTTTTTTTTTTTATAACACAGTCGTATTCTCTGGGAATTATCTCACTCTAAAATATAATTAATCATCCTCTGTCATATTTTTATTATACGCAGCATTCTCTAGAGCAGACTCTTTATTCTTCCTTCATTCAAATTCCGGTGACCTTCCTGCTCACTCTATTTAGACCTCAGGTGGATTCCTGCCCACTGCCGAGAAAACATTGGATGCCGCTAGACTCATTTGTCAGGCGCATTATCAGCTTACAAACTCCACATCTCCGCATATGTTTAACATTTTAGCTTATAGAGACATTGAGAAATTCACGCAGACGGCATCTGTCGGAAATGTCCGAAAAATTCCATTTCAAATAATAAAACCTTCATCCTAAGATTATTTTCTTTGTGGTGTAAGTTGCTAGTAAACATCATTTGCATATTGTGCATACAGCTGTTTCGACAAGAACTGTTTGCCGCGGTTCATTAAAATGATTTGATTTGTCAGAATCTAGTTAGGATTTTATTCACAGCGGTAACAGTTTGGAGTAATGTACAGTACGGCAGAAACATAGCTCTCGTTTCAAAGCCCGTGGAATGAAAGGGGGTGAATTTAAGTAGACAGCATCAGTATACATCATAAATGCAATAATTTCCCAACACTGTTTTCTTTAGTTATATACTTTTTTGTTACTTTTTTGTCCTGAGGGATAAAAGACTCTTAATAGAGATGTATAAAAGCAGAACGAGCTGACAACGCAGTCTGATAAGAGAATCGTCTCTCGGTTGAAAGACGCGGATGACTTTCTTTGCGGTGCACTTGTCAGTCTGTTGCAATTATTTCAAGTAAATACAACAGCAGAAGGTGGAAGCAGTAATCGGGTTGAAGTTTTGTTTAATTAATATGTCTAATGCTATCGGTTATACGAAGTGTGACGTGCACCGGTTCCCGTTTACTGTGTGCCAGAGAAATATCGCTTGTTGTGGGGAGTTGTTGGCAAGGTATCCGTTCATATGGTCAACCATGTTATGGTCGACAGTCATTAGGTCGACCACTATTGGTCGACATTGACATGGTCGACATGGACACATGGTCGACACATGAAAATGGACGACACATGAAAGGTCGACACATGAAAAGGTCGACATGAGTTTTTTAACTTTTTTTTCTTTTGGGGAACTTTTCCATACTTTACGATCCACGTGGACTACGATTGGAACGGTAATCTGTGCCATGCGAGGGGACGCGGTGCACTAATTGGGGTTCCCAGTCACTTTACGCAAAAAACGACACCAAAAAAAGTTTAAAAAACTCATGTCGACCTTTTCATGTGTCGACCATTTTCACATGTCGACCATGTGCCCATGTCGACCATGTCAATGTCGACCAATAGTGGTCGACCTAATGACTGTCGACCATAACATGGTCGACCATTCATACCGGAACCTGTTGGCAAAAGCATGAACTGAGGTAGCAACGTTTAGGCCACAGTTGTGTGTTTGGTTTAATCGAGAACAAGCAAAGCATTGGGTGTTAAATAATTGGCTTTTTGTTAAAATAATCTCATTTTGTGGGGTTTCTATAGTGGGTGCAAGGTGTGTGATGCAGATGGGCCCCAGGAGGTCCCACTCCACGCACCCTGCACCCATACATTATAATTACCTTTACAGTCCGACACAACTGCTGCAGAAATCACCGGGAAAATGGCGCTGCTACCATTTCTGCAAAGAGTTGTGCATGGTAACATGGCTCGCCCCATGTTCCCAGACAACCGCACATGTGCATTATACTCTGACACAGTGGCGAGGGAGGGCGGCTGCATGGGCACTACACAACGCCCCCTCCTACCTTCAGTCATATCTGTTTCATTGCCAGTGGCCACACATTGCATGGGGGGCGGTTAACACATATAAACATACACGTAATTTTGTATGTAATATATGTGCTGGCTGCCTGTCCTCAGAATCAGCAATGTGTTTCACTGAGCCGCCGTTACATCGGGGACACAGCGTTTGGCATGTCTTTCCAATATAATCCCGCAGGGCAGACTCCTATGAAACTAGCCAATGGGAGTCTGGGGGTGGGCTTAGAAGGAGAAGCTAAGACACATGAAACGCACAGCCAGCACATATATTACATACAACATTACATGTACGTTTATATGTGTTAACTGCCTCCCACGGGCAGCAGTCACCACAGCCCATTGCCATATCTCATTACTTTTATTGCTGAGGAGGCAATACATATTTCACCAGATTCATATCATAAATGTCCTTAGTATAAGGACTGTGTCATTATCAATGTTTTGTTTTGGCCTGCCAAGCCGCACAAGACTCGCCAGCTTATAAAACTATTATGTCATTGTCAAAAGCTTTGGCTGGAGAAATGGGCGATACTGCCAGGGTAAAGCTGGTGTTTTAACTAGAGATGTGCACTTGAAATTTTTCGGGTTTTGTGTTTTGGTTTTGGGTTCGGTTCCGCGGCCGTGTTTTGGGTTCGACCGCGTTTTGGCAAAACCTCACCGAATTTTTTTTGTCGGATTCGGGTGTGTTTTGGATTCGGGTGTTTTTTTTTCAAAAAACACTAAAAACAGCTTAAATCATAGAATTTGGGGGTCATTTTGATCCCAAAGTATTATTAACCTCAAAAACCATAATTTCCACTCATTTTCAGTCTATTCTGAACACCTCACACCTCACAATATTATTTTTAGTCCTAAAATTTGCACCGAGGTCGCTGGATGACTAAGCTAAGCGACCCTAGTGGCCGACACAAACACCTGGCCCATCTAGGAGTGGCACTGCAGTGTCACGCAGGATGGCCCTTCCAAAAAACACTCCCCAAACAGCACATGACGCAAAGAAAAAAAGAGGCGCAATGAGGTAGCTGTGTGAGTAAGATAAGCGACCCTAGTGGCCGACACAAACACCTGGCCCATCTAGGAGTGGCACTGCAGTGTCACGCAGGATGGCCCTTCCAAAAAACACTCACAAAACAGCACATGACGCAAAGAAAAAAAGAGGCGCAATGAGGTAGCTGTGTGAGTAAGATAAGCGACCCTAGTGGCCGACACAAACACCTGGCCCATCTAGGAGTGGCACTGCAGTGTCACGCAGGATGGCCCTTCCAAAAAACACTCCCCAAACAGCACATGACGCAAAGAAAAAAAGAGGCGCAATGAGGTAGCTGTGTGAGTAAGATAAGCGACCCTAGTGGCCGACACAAACACCTGGCCCATCTAGGAGTGGCACTGCAGTGTCACGCAGGATGGCCCTTCAAAAAAATACTCTCCAAACAGCACATTACGCAAAGAAAAATGAAAGAAAAAAGAGGTGCAAGATGGAATTGTCCTTGGGCCCTCCCACCCACCCTTATGTTGTATAAACAGGACATGCACACTTTAACCAACCCATCATTTCAGTGACAGGGTCTGCCACACGACTGTGACTGAAATGACGGGTTGGTTTGGACCCCCACCAAAAAAGAAGCAATTAATCTCTCCTTGCACAAACTGGCTCTACAGAGGCAAGATGTCCACCTCATCATCATCCTCCGATATATCACCGTGTACATCCCCCTCCTCACAGATTATCAATTCGTCCCCACTGGAATCCACCATCTCAGCTCCCTGTGTACTTTGTGGAGGCAATTGCTGCTGGTCAATGTCTCCACGGAGGAATTGATTATAATTCATTTTAATGAACATCATCTTCTCCACATTTTCTGGAAGTAACCTCGTACGCCGATTGCTGACAAGGTGAGCGGCGGCACTAAACACTCTTTCGGAGTACACTCTTGTGGGAGGGCAACTTAGGTAGAATAAAGCCAGTTTGTGCAAGGGCCTCCAAATTGCCTCTTTTTCCTGCCAGTATAAGTACGGACTGTCTGACGTGCCTACTTGGATGCGGTCACTCATATAATCCTCCACCATTCTTTCAATGGGGAGAGAATCATATGCAGTGCCAGTAGACGACATGTCCGTATCCGTAATCGTTGGCAGGTCCTTCAGTCCGGACCAGATGTCAGCATCAGCAGTCGCTCCAGACTGCCCTGCATCACCGCCAGCGGGTGGGCTCGGAATTCTGAGCCTTTTCCTCGCACCCCCAGTTGCGGGAGAATGTGAAGGAGGAGATGTTGACAGGTCGCGTTCCGCTTGACTTGACAATTTTCTCACCAGCAGGTCTTTGAACCCCAGCAGACTTGTGTGTGCCGGAAAGAGAGATCCAAGGTAGGTTTTAAATCTAGGATCGAGCACGGTGGCCAAAATGTAGTGCTCTGATTTCAACAGATTGACCACCCGTGAATCCTTGTTAAGCGAATTAAGGGCTCCATCCACAAGTCCCACATGGCAGTGTCTGAACTGACTTCACGTGTGGCAAGTTCAAAGGGCAGCAGAACCTTGCACAACGTTGAAATCATTCTCCACTGCGTTTGTGACAGGTGCATTCCACCTCCTATATCGTGCTCAATTGTATAGGCTTGAATGGCCTTTTGCTGCTCCTCCAACCTCTGAAGCATATATAGGGTTGAATTCCACCTCGTTACCACTTCTTGCTTCAGATGATGGCAGGGCAGGTTCAGGCGTTTTTGGTGGTGCTCCAGTCTTCTGTACGTGGTGCCTGTACGCCGAAAGTGTCCCACAATTCTTCTGGCCACCGACAGCATCTCTTGCACGCCCCTCTCGTTTTTTAAATAATTCTGCACCACCAAATTCAAGGTATGTGCAAAACATGGGACGTGCTGGAATTTGCCCATATTTAATGCACACACAATATTGCTGGCGTTGTCCGATGCCACAAATCCACAGGAGAGTCCAATTGGGGTAAGCCATTCCGCGATGATCTTCCTCAGTTGCCGTAAGAGGTTTTCAGCTGTGTGCGTATTCTGGAAACCGGTGATACAAAGCGTAGCCTGCCTAGGAAAGAGTTGGCGTTTGCGAGATGCTGCTACTGGTGCCGCCGCTGCTGTTCTTGCGGCGGGAGTCCATACATCTACCCAGTGGGCTGTCACAGTCATATAGTCCTGACCCTGCCCTGCTCCACTTGTCCACATGTCCGTGGTTAAGTGGACATTGGGTACAACTGCATTTTTTAGGACACTGGTGAGTCTTTTTCTGACGTCCGTGTACATTCTCGGTATCGCCTGCCTAGAGAAGTGGAACCTAGATGGTATTTGGTAACGGGGGCACACTACCTCAAGAAATTGTCTAGTTCCCTGTGAACTAACGGCGGATACCGGACGCACGTCTAACACCAACATAGTTGTCAAGGCCTCAGTTATCCGCTTTGCAACAGGATGACTGCTGTGATATTTCATCTTCCTCGCAAAGGACTGTTGGACAGTCAATTGCTTACTGGAAGTAGTACAAGTGGTCTTACGACTTCCCCTCTGGGATGACCATCGACTCCCAGCAGCAACAACAGCTGCACCAGCAGCAGTAGGCGTTACACGCAAGGATGCATCGGAGGAATCCCAGGCAAGAGAGGACTCGTCAGAATTGCCAGTGACATGGCCTGCAGGACTATTGGCATTCCTGGGGAAGGAGGAAATTGACACTGAGGGAGTTGGTGGGGTGGTTTGCGTGAGCTTGGTTACAAGAGGAAGGGATTTACTGGTCAGTGGACTGCTTCCGCTGTCGCCCAAAGTTTTTGAACTTGTCACTGACTTATTATGAATGCGCTGCAGGTGACGTATAAGGGAGGATGTTCCGAGGTGGTTAACGTCCTTACCCCTACTTATTACAGCTTGACAAAGGCAACACACGGCTTGACAAATGTTGTCCGCATTTCTGTTGAAATACTTCCACACCGAAGAGCTGATTTTTTTTGTATTTTCACCAGGCATGTCAATGGCCATATTCCTCCCACGGACAACAGGTGTCTCCACGGGTGCCTGACTTAAACAAACCACCTCACCATCAGAATCCTCCTTGTCAATTTCCTCCCCAGCGCCAGCAACACCCATATCCTCCTCATCCTGGTGTACTTCAACACTGACATCTTCAATCTGACTATCAGGAACTGGACTGCGGGTGCTCCTTCCAGCACTTGCAGGGGGCGTGCAATTGGTGGAAGGCGCATGCTCTTCACGTCCAGTGTTGGGAAGGTCAGGCATCGCAACCGACACAATTGGACTCTCCTTGTGGATTTGGGATTTCGAAGAACGCACAGTTCTTTGCTGTGCTTTTGCCAGCTTGAGTCTTTTCATTTTTCTAGCGAGAGGCTGAGTGCTTCCATCCTCATGTGAAGCTGAACCACTAGCCATGAACATAGGCCAGGGCCTCAGCCGTTCCTTGCCACTCCGTGTGGTAAATGGCATATTGGCAAGTTTACGCTTCTCCTCCGACAATTTTATTTTAGATTTTTGAGTCCTTTTTTTACTGATATTTGGTGTTTTGGATTTTACATGCTCTGTACTATGACATTGGGCATCGGCCTTGGCAGACGACGTTGCTGGCATTTCATCGTCTCGGCCATGACTAGTGGCAGCAGCTTCAGCACGAGGTGGAAGTCGATCTTGATCTTTCCCTATTTTTGGAACCTCAACATTTTTGTTCTCCATATTTTAATAGGCACAACTAAAAGGCACCTCAGGTAAACAATGGAGATGGATGGATACTAGTATACTTATGGATGACGAGCGACTGCCGACACAGAGGTAGCTACAGCCGTGGACTACCGTACTGTGTCTGCTGCTAATATAGACTGGATGATAATGAGATAAAATTAAAATATATATATATATATCACACTAGTACTGCAGCCGGACAGGTATATATTATGTAATGACGGACCTGCTGGACACTGTCTGTCAGACTCAGCACTGCAGACTCCTAAAGTAAGCTACTAGTATCAAGAAGATAGAAAAAAAAAAAACACGGGTAGGTGGTATACAATTATGGATGGACGAGCGACTGCCGACACAGAGGTAGCTACAGCCGTGGACTACCGTACTGTGTCTGCTGCTAATATAGACTGGATGATAATGAGATAAAATTTAAATATATATATATATCACACTAGTACTGCAGCCGGACAGGTATATATTATGTAATGACGGACCTGCTGGACACTGTCTGTCAGCACTGCAGACTCCTAAAGTAAGCTACTAGTATCAAGAAGATAGAAAAAAAAAACCACGGGTAGGTGGTATACAATTATGGATGGACGAGCGACTGCCGACACAGAGGTAGCTACAGCCGTGGACTACCGTACTGTGTCTGCTGCTAATATAGACTGGATGATAATGAGATAAAATTAAAATATATATATATATATATCACACTAGTACTGCAGCCGGACAGGTATATATTATGTAATGACGGACCTGCTGGACACTGTCTGTCAGCACTGCAGACTCCTAAAGTAAGCTACTAGTATCAAGAAGATAGAAAAAAAAAAAAACCACGGGTAGGTGGTATACAATTATGGATGGACGAGCGACTGCCGACACAGAGGTAGCTACAGCCGTGGACTACCGTACTGTGTCTGCTGCTAATATAGACTGGATGATAATGAGATAAAATTAAAATATATATATATATCACACTAGTACTGCAGCCGGACAGGTATATATTATGTAATGACGGACCTGCTGGACACTGTCTGTCAGACTCAGCACTGCAGACTCCTAAAGTAAGCAACTAGTATCAAGAAGATAGAAAAAAAAAAAACCACGGGTAGGTGGTATACAATTATGGATGGACGAGCGACTGCCGACACAGAGGTAGCTACAGCCGTGGACTACCGTACTGTGTCTGCTGCTAATATAGACTGGATGATAATGAGATAAAATTAAAATATATATATATCACACTAGTACTGCAGCCGGACAGGTATATATTATGTAATGACGGACCTGCTGGACACGGTCTGCAGAATGCGTTTATAAAAACACCACACGACGAGTGTTTAACTTTTTCAGGCAGACAATCACAATATACTGGTGGTCAGCAGACAATCACAATACTGGTGGTCAGTGGTCACTGGTCAGTCACACTGGCAGTGGCACTCTGGCAGCAAAAGTGTGCACTGTACTTAAAATATGTACTCCTGCTATAACTGCTCCCCAGTCTCCCCCACAATTAAGCTGTGTGAGCAGTGAGCACTCAGCACAGTCAGATAATGATATACAGTATTACATATGATGCAGCACACTGGGCTGAGCACAGATATGGTATGTGACTGTGTCACACTGTGTATCGTTTTTTATCAGGCAGAGAACGGATTAATTAAACTGGTGGTCACTGGTCACACTATCAGCAGCAAGTAGTACTCCTCCTAATAATATGCTCCCCAAAATTTGTGTCTCTCTCTAGTACTCTAGTCTAAACGGAGAGGACGCCAGCCACGTCCTCTCCCTATCAATCTCAATGCACGTGTGAAAATGGCGGCGACGCGCGGCTCCTTATATAGAATCCGAGTCTCGCGATAGAATCCGAGCCTCGCGAGAATCCGACAGCGGGATGATGACGTTCGGGCGCGCTCGTGTAAAAAAACCTGAAGTTCAGGCGGGTTCGGATTCCGAGGAACCGAACCCGCTCATCTCTAGTTTTAACTAAATATATATGCGTTGATGTAAAATATGTTGTTACTATCGGTTTATGCGGACCAGGCTCATCTGCACTTAATCAAAAATGTAAAAGTTTGCAGAGGAAACTGGAGAGACCTACGGGCAGGGTTATATGTATAATTTATGTGTTCAAACTTTGCATTTTGATATTATAAAACTACAGTAGCATCCACTGCGCCTGATTAACTGGACTGACTCTACTGAAGTTGTATACTATCAAGACACAAGGATTAAGAGGACACGTTGCCAGTAGCAAACAATTAGCTATCATTTTATAGCATGTACTTGATAAATGATAGGTGGAAGCTGATTGGTTACTGTAGACAATTTCTCCACTTATCCTCTATATAAGGTTTGATATATCTTCCAAGGGCCGTCTCCGCTTTCTCTCTTTAGGCGTGACATGGGGCAGACTGGCCATAGAGTTCACCAGGAAGATTCCTGGTAGGCCGATGTGTCTGTGAGGTTGGTTTTGTGTGTTGTCATGTGGCCCCACCCCCACATGACAGGCAGCCCACCACATTAAGGGGGTCATTCAGACATGATCGCACGCTAGGATTTTTCGCTGCACTGCGATCAGGTCAGAACTGCGCATGCACCGCAATGTGCAGGCGCGTCGTACGGCTACAAAGCGGATCGTTGCTGGGCGATGGATTGTACGAAGAATCCATTCGCACAGCTGATCACAAGGAGATTGACAGGAAGAGGGCGTTTGTGGGTGTCAACTGATCATTTTCTGGGAGTGTTTGGAAAAACACAGGCATGTCCAAGCGTTTGCAGGGCGGGCGTCTGACGTCAATTCCGGCCCCGGACAGGCTGAAGTGATCGCAGCAGCTAAGTAAGTCATGGGCAACTCAGAAACTGCACAAAACGTTTTTGTACCGCCCGGCTGCACATGTGTTCGCACACTTGCAAAGCAAAAATACACTCCCCTATGGGCGGCGACTATCTGATCACAGCAGTGCAAAAAAAACCCTAACGAGCGATCAGGTCTGAATTAGTACAGGCCCCTGAATTAGTACTGAGGCCCTCAGTACACTACATTGTCCCCATTTATTCTGTTATTCCATCTCTGCAGTACAGCAACTCTGCCATCCAGTGATGTTGCCATGGCTACACAGTATATTCCTCTCGTGCTGCCCATGTTGGGTCACTTCTACAAAACTTTACAGGGCCACTTTTAGTTCCCAATCTGCCACTGGGTGTGACACATCTTCATCATGTACGTGTTGTCAACTAGCTAGTACGGAAACTATGCTACCCTACAAAATATGTGCCACATGTAGAAATATAAGTATACAGTATAGATAAAAGGGAAAATGAAATCATGTATATTATTTTCTCATAAGATACTTGCCCTTGCACAATCAAATCCTGTCATAATTTGATCAGGTAGAGATGATCATACAGCATACCTCCAAACATGACCGTCTCCAGCAGGGACAAAATGCTCTGTTCCTGGACTTTGTGATTGGTGGCACCTGTGTTGGACAGGTTGATGGATAAGAAAGGTGTTTCAGCACAGGTGCCGGCAATCATAAATTAAGAGGGAAGTCCAGGAGCAGAGCATTCTCTCCCTCCTGAAGAAGGTCATGTTGGGAGGCACAGTATGTACATCACATCTGAGGTTTTTGGCATAAATTGAACAATATATGAGCCTGCCCACCAATCGTCTTGGTGACCTCGTCGGACAGGTCCCTAACGTTATAGGGATTCACCTCTGGGGTGCAGGGCACCCGCAAACCACCCCGGGGCATCACATAAATCAAGTATAGCAGTGAAAAATCAGTGTTTTAGGCAAGTGAGAGTAGAGGCTGAGTATTAAAAAGAGAGCAGCAGTAAGGTATTAGAAGGTGAGGTTAGCTGATAAATGTTACATGTGTAAAAGATGTGTGAAAAAATGCTACATAAATAAAAAACATTATTACTATACTTTTACGCTAAAAACCCAATACAGGGAGTAATGTTTCATTACTGATAATACGTATCAGTAATCACAGTAATAGGAGTACTTTTACTACTCATTCATTGGACAATGAGAAAATGACATCACTCACCTATCTCCCCCAGCTTTCTGTAGTTTGGAAAGTGACTTGAAGAAAACACTGGGAAAACAGAAAAGGACAGTAGATTAGAAAAACACTCATGTTAAACGCTTGCACATCTGACCTGTTCACAATAGGAATACGAAGGAGGTTTATAACAGTTCCCAAATTACACTATGTCACATTGTCTGTGTATTATAAAGCATCTGTGTAGCTATGTGTCTTTCCAGAAGAAAATAGACATTTACGCTAAAGCTATTTCAGCCGCTCAGTCTGTTTGGGGATGCCCGCCCTAAAATCAATTATAAATATTAACGATAATCACATGAATCCTTATATCATGTTTTTACATGTCTGGTGCCCTTTATCATTGAGCACTATACTGTGCAACGGGATGCAGTCAAAATGCCTGCTGTCAGGATCCCGTCGATCAGGATACCGACGCCGGAATCCCGACAGCCGGCAATTTACTGGCGGCCAGCATCCCAACTCACGCCCTGATTTCCCACTCGATTTGTGGGTCCACACCACCAATCGAGTGGGAATAGAACCTGTGACGAGCGAAGCTTACCACTGGGCCCGATATGTGGCGAGCCCGCGAGGGGACTCGCTGCCGGTATTCCGGCAGACGGGATACCGCTGTTGGGATACTGACAACCGGCATCCCATTCTTCCGGTATTACAAACGGGATCCTGTAAATCAAAATAGCTCGGACTGACCAGACTATTGCGTAAGGATCTTCACATGGATGGTGTAATGGTTAGCATTACTGCCTCACAGCACTGAGGTCATGGGTTCGATTCCCACCATGGCCCCAACTGTGTGGAGTTTGTATATTCTCCCCGTACTTGCGTGGGTTTCCTCCGGGTACTCCGGTTTCCTCCCACAATCCAAAAATATACTGGTAGGTTAATTGGCGCCCAACAAAATTACCCTAGGCGTGAATGTGTGTACGTGTACATGTGGTAGGGAATATAGATTGTAAGCTCCAATGGGGCAGGGACTGATGTGAATGAGCAAATATTCTCTGTAAAGCACTGCGGAATATGTGTGCGCTATATAAATAACTGGTAATAAATAATAAATAATAATAATAGCCTAGGTCTATATAATGTGCCTGTTTGCTTTGTATTTGTGCTGCGACTGTGGAAGTAATGAGTGCTTTAATGTGGAGTCATCCTTTACAAGTACTTTCAGTTACAAAACCTGACTTATAGTTGAGCTCAATACCAAACACACCAATGTATTTATAAGTACAAGAGCCACAAATGGCGCTGTCCCATGTCAAATAATGTGTTAATGATTATGGGACCTTTGCACACCTTGGGGAAGGTCACTGTAAAAGGTCATATGGTGTCACTAAGCTATCTCAGCACAGGAACAATGGTATTCTAAGCTGGACAAGCAAAGCAAGTTTTAGCAGGCAAGACCGTGCTAAAAGAGAGATATATAGGGGTCTATTCATGAAGCAGTGAAAAGAGTGGAGAAGTGAGCCTGTGGAGAAGTTGCCCATGGCAACCAATCAGCTGCTCCGTATAATTGTATAGTATGCAAATTATAGATGTTACTTGAATGCTGATTGGTTGGTTGCAACTTCTCCACAGGCTCACTTCTCCACACTTTTCACTGCTTCATGAGTAGACCCCATAATCCTCCACTCAGTGAGTCCCTCCTGCATCCTTACTATAGCATTTCAAGATCACCAGTCCCATCTTGGACCTCCATCCACTCTACACGGGTGTCTTCATGTTGCAGTGATATACAGTATATTTGCTGCTCAGGGATGCTCTTACTGGACACAGTTATTGTGGACAGACAAACCACCCATTAGTAGATAGCTATAACTGTCTGACTATATTATCCTCCATCCCGACTTATAAACATTCCTGACCTGTCCTTAGGGACACATGGTTTTACCTCTCCAGCAAACCTGGTTTCTGTTGAGACTGGTGCCAGATGACAGACGTACACTGTATCTAATACCTTTGGCTGGTATCATATATACTATCAGTTCTGTCAACTATTCCGTTAATATTAGTATTCATATTGTGCGCTATGATCCAAGTTGTCGTTACATTTCTTTTGCAGCATTTGGTTGATAGCTTACGAAACTCATGAAAGCGCCAGATACATATTTGTGCTGTGTGTGAAAGAGACCAGTTGAGCTCTCTGCTAGATTTGAATATTCTCCAGGAAAGGATTGGCAGTGATGCTAATACATGCACTGGGACGACCTTTGGCCATTGATGCACGTGGTGAAGTACAGTACAGCAAAAGCTCATGACATGAATTGCAAAGCTGGAAGGGGCAGGTCAATAAAATGAACTGCAGTCAGGAATTACATTCCTTATACAAAAGTAATATACTACTTAGAAAATGACAGTTAATAGTGAAAAATGACTCAGTAGCATTCATTTATATTCTCAAACATTATAATGGATTTCACATACAAGTTCATCAGCACAGGATAGTAAAGTACTAGATATGAATTTGATACTTCTAGAAGTTGAATTATCCAGTTATACTTCTAGCAGGGGAAGGCTGGCAGGAGCAGTATGATTTGCCGGTGCTCGTAATACCGACGCCAGGATCCCGATTTCTAAGAAGCCGACAGGGGTGAGTAAGGAGTGTACCCCCTTCTCCCCAAAACCTAACCCCCCCATCCCCACTGCCTAAACCTAACCCTCCCTCCCCTACCCCCCGCAGCCTAACCCTAACCCTCTGAGGGCGGTGCCTAACCCTCCCCCTCTCTCTCCACAGCCTAACCCTAACCCCCCGGATGCAGCCTACCCCTAACTTCCCCCTACAGCCTAAACCTAATCTCCCCTTACCCACGGCTTTCCTGACTTGCGGTCCAGTGTGTCCTCGTTTGGGAATCCGGCGCCGGGATGGTGTACTCCTCTGGATGCCGGTGCCGGCATTTAGAAGGGGGTCAGTATTCCTGCGTCAGTATTCTTACTGCCGGAATACCGATAGCCGGGATCCTGCCTACTTCCAAGGCCGGTAATATGACTTCCACTGTGTATGTTTCAATAAAATCTTGATATAATAAATAACCAATGTTTTTGGGCTGTAACAATGCCTATGACTGAATGATAAATGTAACCATAAGCCCTGAAGAAGTACATAGAGCGAAACGCGTCTGATAGTTTGTATATACTGTTTGTGACAAGCTGTTTTACTCTAATAAATCTAAGTGATTACCTTTTTAAAAAAATAATAAATGTACAGTATATACTATATTTAACCTCAGATTTCTGCTTTTTCATCAAATTAGGTTTAGTTATATTTCATCTTGATTAGGCTAAATATATCATTTTGCTACAGATTTTCTTCCAAAACGCCAGGACAAGCTTATGGGCATAATTCCTTGGCCAGCAATTTTATACAACATACTGAACACTGTGTTGTAGAATGTTGCACTGTGTCAGCATCTGTTGGTTTGGTCATAAGACATGAGCAGAAAAAGGGAAGGTTACATGGAATAAAAACCCTCACCCTTTAGAATGGTTCACTACTTCAGTGACATAAGTAATTAATCAGAAACAGTGTATACAAGGTCACGGAAATCGTTGTCCCTTGTAAATGGCGAGAGACTGATACAAATCATTGGACTGTGATAAACTCTCCTGGTGGGCTATTTAAAGGGTGTTCAAAGCTTTTATACTAATTTATTCACTTTTAAAAAATGGCACCATGGGCACACTATAATAGTAGCCACAATAAATAGAACAAGAGTCACAGTTCAGTTTATTAAAAAGGTAACAGTGTCAAAATTCCATATTTGGCCATTCTAATTACTTGGCCCCAGAGCTGAATTAAGATTCCATTGGTAACATAGTGGTTTGAGACCCATTATCCACTGGCGTATTAACAATTGGTGCAATGGCCCTCATTCCGAGTTGTTCGCTCGCTAGCTGCTTTTAGCAGCATTGCACACGCTAGGCCACCGCCCTCTGGGAGTGTATCTTAGCTTAGCAGAACTGCTACTAAAAATTTTCATGCAATTTCTGAGTAGCTCCAGACCTACTCCTAGATTGCGATCACCTCAGTCCGTTTAGTTCCTGGTTTGACGTCACAAACACGCCCTGCGTTCGGCCAGCCACTCCCCCGTTTCTCCAGCCACTCCCGCATTTTTACCTGGCACGCCTGCGTTTTTTAGCACACTCCCTGAAAACGGCCAGTTTCTGCCCAGAAACACCCACTTCCTGTCAATCACACTACGATCACTCGAGCGTTGAAAAAACGTGGTTCGAGCTTGTGTAAATCTACAAAGTTTTGTGTTAAAGTACTTAACGCATGCGCGCTGCGTACCATGCGCTTGCGTATTTTTGCTGTTTTTTCACTTGATCGCTGCACTGCGAAAATCGGCCGCGAGCGAACAACTCGGAATGACCCCCAATGTGTACGGTGCACACGGGGTCCAGGGGGCCCCACACCGCACACCCTGCATCTATTTTTCTTAGAACTTACCCTCCGGAGTCCCGCGTCGGCAGCAGCAGCGCTGCAGAAATCACCAGGAAAACGTCGCATTGGCTGTTTTCCCAGCGTTTCGTCCATGTGCTGTAAGAAAATCACTGTGAAAATGGCCACCTCGCCATTTTCCCGGAGACCTGTGCATGCGCACTAGACTCTGTGACAGCGCTAGGGTCCTCTAGTGCCCCTAGTGCCCAGAGTCTACAGCGCAGCCGGCTAGAGGAGAGGGGGTCCAGACGGAGTCTGCACATGGGCCTCCTCCTCTTTTGAAGCACCCCTGCCCTTATCGTCTTCATTTGACATTAATTTCTAGGCCTTATACAAGTGAATGTGCTTCTCATGAGCGTTGTACAACAGTGTTGATTAATAAGCCAGCCACCACTCATTCAGAGGTGCACGCAATGGCCTAGCGCTGCTGTGATCGCATCCATAGTGTAAGTGCGAAAATATGCTAACAACTCAGCCGCGCTCTTGTGCATAGACGCTGGCCATCTCCTGCTGCAAACGGATTCACAGCGCAACACTCAAACACACCCAGAACACACACCTGGCATTCCTATTCCCCCAAATGCTAATAGTATACGATTAAATCCTCTGTGTGAGCGCTGGCACAAGATTCCGTGGCAATAAAGTCTCTCTTTACAAGTTTGAGTTCGGCATTGTGTGCACCCCTGTGAATCAGGCCCACAGAAACTACTATATTTTTCCATTCTTTTAATGTTAGAACAACTCATGACATCATTTTAAAATGACTTACTGCATGTTGTGATATTGCTGTGAAAGTTATGTTGCATTTCACTAGTCACTGCTTTAAATCACGACATAAACCTTCCGGTTAAAAGAAATATTTGCAGTAGCAAGATCTGATTTACCTACTCACACCCTACCACACACACAAAAAGAGACAATGGGGATCATTCCAACTCATTTGCACGCTGCGATTCATCACTGCGGTGCGAACGGGTCGGAAATGCGCATGCACAGTGGCTAGAGAGGAGGTGGCCCAAACGGAGATGACACATGGACCTCCTCCTCTCTTATGATGCTCTGAGAAAGAGACAAATTGTGAGAGAGAGAGAAATGCAGAGATCTCGTAGGTCCCAAATCACTGTCACGCAATAAGCAGCCCCCCATCAGCTGGAGAACGTGTTAGCCTCTGAAGAGATCATTCATTTTTGTAATTTGTCACTCGCTGACATTAAAGTAATTAGCAGCGTTCTAACCAGAGCCGGCCTTATGCATAGGCAAACTAGGCAAATGCCTAGGGCATTTGGTATGCTTAGGGGCACCAGCAGCTTCTGCTGATTAAAATGATATGCGGCATGCCTATATTCTGTGTGTGACTGCGGCTGTATCTGCATACGAAATGCTACGTTGCAGTGTATTCCTGGAAATCACTGTAATGTAGCATTTTGTATGCAGATACAGCCGCAGTCGCACACAGAATATAGGCATGCTGCATATCATTTTAATCAGCAGAAGCTGCTTGTGCATCCTAGCCACATAGTAATGCAAATAATATGATGCATTTTCATAAACAAAAGGCGCCCGACGTTAGCAGAGCTGCCAGCCGACTCATGCCAGGCATTTCCTGCAGAACTAGTGGCGGTGCTAGGGGGCACCAGCCAAAATCTTGCCTAGGGCATCATATTGGTTAGGGCCTGCTCTGGTTCTAACCCTCTAATGAGTTCTTGGGTTAAGAGAATTAATATGCCAATTGTGTATCACAGAACCACCAGTGTGCCCACCATCAATGGTGACCATCTATGCTTAAGGTGGCACGCACCATCGATGGTAAGGAACTAATCTATGTAGTGCTATTGATGGATTTACCATCCGTGTATTTGTGCATGTGCATGCGTGGCTGCTGGAGCTGGCGCTTCTGTACAAGAGCCAGGGGGCGGGGCTGGGGTGTGACTGGCAGCTGTGCCTGTCAAGGTGGTGGGCCATCCCATTCACAGCACAACACACAACACACTGTGTGTAAAGGGGGGGTACACACGGAGAGATCCGTGCTTAATTTCTAAGCAATCTGACTAGATTTCTTAGCAATTAAGCAATCTGACTAGATTACTTATTAATTAACGAGTTGATCGCTAGCTGCTTTCGTTCGCTGTGCAGCGTTGAGGCATAAAAACTGCACTTCTGCGCATGCGTATGCGGTACAATGCGCACGCGCAAAGTAATATTGCAACGAACGATGTCGTTTCACACAGGGTCCAGCGAAGCTTTTCAGTCGCACTGCTGGCCGCAGAGTGATTGACATGAAGTGGGTGTTTCTGGGTGTCAACTGACCGTTTTCAGGGAGTGTTCGTAAAAACGCAGGCGTGCCAGGAAAAACGCAGGCGTGGCTGGGAGAACGCAGGGCGTGTTTGTGACGTCAAAACATGAACTGAACAGTCTGAAGTCATCGCAAGCGCTGAGTAGGTATTGAGCTACTCTAAAACTGCACACAAAAAAATATGCCGCCGCTCTGCGATCCTTTCGTTCGCACTTCTGCTAAGCTAAAATACACTCCCAGTGGGAGGCGGCATAGCGTTTGCACGGCTGCTAAAAACTGCTAGCGAGCGAACAACTCGGAATGACCACCTAAGCACGGATCTGTCCGTGTGTATGCCGCATAGTGATAGCAGGATCGCTATCCCCGGTACTAGATTGGCGTGTGTGCGCCCCTTATGTGGGGTGGTGGCTGACAGCAGATGTGCACAAGATGTTCTGTAATCCATTGCAACCAATCAGATTCTTTTTTTAGTTCTATGTCAAATCAAATTTATCTTTTGGTTTTTCCACAGTAGGTTACATTAGGGCTGGACCTAAGAGGTGAAATCCGTGTTACCACATTGGTGGCCTGTGCATGCACACAGGAGACCCGCTGCTTCTGGTGATGGGTTTCCATCTTACGATTGGCCAGCCTTTGGCTCTCGGATCAGGGCATGCTGGGAAACAGGAATGTATACAAATTGCATATGTGTTGTCAAAGGTGAAAAGCACCGTTCGCAGCTACTTATTAATTTGACCCTAGCTACTAGTAAATATACAAGGCAAGCTGTTTCTTAAATACGTGTAAGACATTATTGCTACGGACGTGTAGCGAGGGACTAACCGCTAAATCCTGGTTGGGTTTATGAATTAAGTGGAAGCAAATGATGGAATATTTACAGAAGGGAACTGGAGACAATGAAGCAGCGACAGAGACCAGATAGCATGTTCTCAGTAAGATCTTGATACTGCATTTTCTGCTCGTTAGGGACTGAACATAAAATATCTTTAGCTGCATCGCAGGCAAACAGCCCGCCTCTCTCCAGCACCCTTGCAAACACTCTTATCTGGTAAATTGCTTTTGAGACAACATTATTTTGTGTCCTTGACCATATCTGAAATGTTATTTGTTTTGGCTTCTCAAAGAGATTGACAGCTTTACTTCTTGACTTTTAAAAGACCACTAAACTGAAAAGCAAAGTTACTTTCCTGTTTCATTAAACGTGGGACAGATAGACAGAACCATAAGGGGCTAATTCAGTAAGGATTGCAAAATCTGCTAATTAGCAGAATTTGCAATCCTTTGGATTGCATGCTGGGGGCCGCCCATCGCAGAGCAAGACCACCCAGCTGCTGACCACCGCCTCCCCCCGTTGAACAAGCAGAAATTGCTAACACATCGCAATTTCTGCTTGTTAGCAGAAACTAAGGATGGCTTCTGCCAGCGCAGTTTGGTTGCGGCCGCAGGAGTCCCACCGCCATGTTCTTGAACACGGCAGCTGCGTGTGACATCACACAGCCGATGTGATCATGCCCCCATTCACGCCGCACTGTCCCCGTTTGCGCCACACTGCGTGTGCACCCGTGTGCAGACTCCGTGTGTGGGCCCCCTCCTCTCCCGTAGCCGTCGCACCGCTGCTAGCGCACTGAACACTAGAGACTCTGGCACAGTGCCAGTATCTACAGCGCATGCGCAGGACTCCGAAAAAATGGCGCGGCAGCCATTTTTTGGAGTCCTACGCATGCGCTGTAGACTCTGGCCCTGTGCCAGAGTCTACAGCGCTCAGAGCGCTAGCAGCGGCGCAACGGCTACGGGAGAGGAGGGGGCCCACACACGGAGTCTGCACACGGGTTCCCTCCTCTCTAGAGACGCCCCTGTACACACATATACAGTAACCCATCTTTTATGGAGATTTCTCATTTTGAGACCCCACCCTTTAATGAATGCATCCCTATTCTTTACAGAGATCCCTCACTTTACAGATAGTTCCTCACGTTCCCCACTCACCATTTCCCAACTGTGTGATTCCTCATCTACTGCCTGGAATATTTATTTACATGACTGTATGGGGGTCCAGACCATTGAGTGTTCACTCAAACAGGGACGATCATAATGTTACTTATAAGAGGCCTGGTTTCTCTATGATCATCATCAGGGAAACACTTACCAGAGGAAACGCCTGAAGTTTCCCCACAGTCATGTGCAGCTGCTGGTGATAAGATAAAGTTTTGACCTAGGAGGGGTCTATCCACTGGGCCCGGTTCCCTAGCCCGACAGCAGTCAAAGTAGAGGGAAGTCCCTGTTGTCCTGATGGTGACTGAGGGACAGAACCCTCAAATAGGGACTGTCCTGCTGTAATCGGGACAGTTGGGACGTACAGATGGAGCCATGATCATCTTGGCTTCTATGCTGCGCCTAGGCAGTAGGCACACCATGGTTTATTAGCATAAGCCTTTCATCTATTGTTCTCAGCTGCAATAGAATAAGGGCGGGATGTACTAAAGGAAAAATGCGGTAAAACCCCCGAAAACGGGGGTTTTACCGCATTTTCAAATGTACTAATACCCTACCGCCGCGTTTTCGCCGTCCAGGGTATCGCCATCCACCCTATAGAAGCATATGGGCTTCTTATCACCGACCGCCGCAACCCGCCGCCTCCGCCGCAGACACCGACCGCCCTCCCCGGCATACCTTCCTCCAGGCTGCCCTGGTACCGGAATGTAGTCTCCTCCTCCCCCTAGCAACGCAGCTGTACTTTATTTAGCTCCTGTGGGTATATATAATCCCATGCAGCACAAACTGTATATCTCATGAAATGCTTCACCCCTATTTGCGATGTAAACCAGGGCAATAATACATAAGACCTAGTTACTAGAATGTAACAGATGAATAAATGGTTTAAAATGTTCTAGCTTGGTGGCTTATTATAGATGTATGGAGGCAATACATCCCCTGGAGATGATCACATTTTATTCTGCATGAAATGAATGTATAGCTGCATTAGTGAGCACTCCAACTGCCAGTTCTCTCCTAGGGGGAAGTTTAAAGCATTTAGCAATCAATTTAATAATGTGATCGTTTAGTGACTCACGTGTAATATAGAGGATTTGTGGTAGGGAATGTCACTGAGCTAGGAATAAGCAGATATGAGGCATACTGTATGGGAACATGGGGGGATTGGTCAGTGTGGGGTATTGAAGTGTCTGTGGGGCAGATTTAATAAAGCTTGTTTCCTGCCATGGCTCATAATCCGCCACACATTGGATATGGGGTTGATGTATCAAGCAGTGAAAAAAAAGAGAAGTGGACCAGAGGAGAAATCGCCCATAGCAACCACTCAACACACACCTTGATATACAACAACCCGTCCGCAAAGGGTCTTCACAGCCAAACTTACAAGCATTAGTTTGCGGGATAAAAACTAATAGGTAAATTAAGTATAGTGTAGTTTACAAAAAGTAGAAGAGTTGCCCATAGCAACCAGTGAAATGCAAGCCATTATTTTCGAGTATGTTCCAGAAGCTGATTGGTTGCTACCAGCAAGCAACACCTCCATTTTTGTAATCTCCAACTTTAGTAAATCTACTCCTAAAACCACATCTGCTGTGTTGCAGTTTGCATATCCCTAAACCACATGGTAAAGCCCAAATGGGAACAAGCATTTCTAGTTCCTTCAATTTTCTATAAGCCAAATGCTACTCTGGTTCTCTACGGTGTGGCCTGAAATAATTATAAGACCCCCACAGCTAAAAAGGACTGGCTGTTTGGTAAGTAGTACTGGCAACCCCTGATATCCCTGTCTGGTGGGAACAAAGGCAATACAGTTAAAATGTATTGGAAGCACTACAGTGGCAATTGTAGTGGTATTAGAATGTCACTGCATGGCCACATGAACCAATTGCCAGTGGTGCCGAGAGAGGCGGGTAGAGGGTACAAATTACCCGGGCCCAGGTCTGATGGAGGGGCCTAGGCCACCACCCCCTTACCTAGCAGCAGCAGATGCAGCTCTTTTCCTCAGCCCATCACATGCCACTGTGTACTTACTGGGCTGCAGTGAGGCCACGGAGGTGCTTAAAATACTATTTTTTTCATAATTTTTTTCTAAGGTTACATGACCACGCCTCCTGTGATTAGGCCACGCCCATTGTAAAGTACCTGGTCCCTTCCTGGCTCTCGACTGCCCTGCCTATTGCTACAGTATATTTTCACTGTATTATCCTAGTACCTAGACCTGTATCTAGGCTTGTTGATGCCCTGGGCCAGAGGTTCCCAGACTGTGTGCCGTGGTTTCCTGGGGTGCCTCGGGACACTTGCAGGGGTGCCCTGGGTTGGTGGTCCAGGACCAATTCAAATTATTCATGGTCAATATAATAAGTAAAACCAGTGCTGGTGGCTGCCAGTCATAAAATATGTGGCCAAACAGAAGCAAATCTTGTCCCTCACCACACAACTGACCCTAAGGATGACATATAAACGCCATCTACTTAATGTAATATTTCTTTCTAAATTCCTCAATAAGAAATTTTTGGCCTACTGTAGGGGTGCCGTGAAAAAAATTCTGATATTCTAGGGCGCCGTGATTCAAAAAAGTTTGGAAACCACTGCCCTGGGCTGCAGCGATGATACACAATATATGTATGCAGTACAGCCAGCTCTAGATACAGGAGAGGGGATGCAGTTAATTTCACGAATGACCGGATCCCGGCGGTTGAAGTCCCGACAGCTGCCCGGTATTCCCTCTAGGGTGGTGGTCCATGCTAGAAGGGTCAATGGCCGGTCTGGCCACACAGAGAGCCGGACTGGCCGCATGCAGCTCTTGGCTCTCTATTTGCCCGCCCCCGCCCGTTCAACGTTGTGAATGCACAACAAATGCCAGTGCTGCAAAAAGACGCCCCAGTCCGTCCCTGCACCCCATGTATTGAAAGCAGAATTGTAGTTTTAAACCTTGAAGTTCAAAATATTTAACCTTTATCAATACAAAATAAATAAATAAAACATCTCTCTTTAAAAGAATATTATATTTTTAAAACACAGACAAGTAAATACAGCAACAACTGCAAATTTTGAGTCTTTAAATTGACCTTTGAGGTGCTGGGACATCACAATGGCGAAGCAGTTTATTATTCCCTAGGGTGATAGGAGTCAATCAATTAGCCCCTAAATAACTGATAAAACCCACACGCAGGTGATTGCTCTGAAATTAAAAACAAGCAGACAATCGCTCTGAGGCTAATACATTTATTTTATCAGCTAAACCCAACATGTAGCGTCTTTGTTCCTGCAAAGGTAAACACTAAAGAGAGGACAATGATTGTACACAGCGAGCTACACTCCACAGAAGGATAAAAGATGAGACGTTCACCCCGGGATGAGAGCAGTAGCGGATCTTGCTACGGGCATGCAGAATTTTTGCCCGGGGCGCCGCCTTCCGGAGGGCGCCGCTGCCATGGCAAGATCCGCTACTGGTGCCCCCCAGTGCTCGGTAGATGCGGTGCTGTGCGTGATAAAGTCACCGCGCACCGCACTGCATTGTGGGAGCGGCACATAGACACTAGGGGTTATAATTGACCTCTAGTGTCTATGCGGTGCTATGACGTCTCTCCCATAGATCAGAGGAGTGGCACCGGCGGCCGGAGACGGAGGACAGCAGTGGTCGGGAATCAGGAGCAGGGATTGTAAGTATTAATTTATTTTTCTTTATTTTTTTATTTTTTAAGCGGCGCAACTAGGGGGCACAACTCTACAGGGGGCATAACTGACCACGCCCCTTCTCCATGAAGCCACGCCCCTATTTTTCCACCAGGGGCGCCACAAAGTCTAGATCCGGCCCTGGATGAGAGCTAGCCTTGCCCTGCTGGTATGATCCCAATTAATATTTGAGTTTGATATATTTTTTAAAAAAAAAAGGAAAACAAACCTAATATACAAACTACCAGAACTGAACTACTAATAATGGGGCTAATTCAGACGAAAGTTTTGTAAATAAAACTGAAACGTTAACCAGCTGAGGCGTACTGCGCCCATTATTGAAAGAAATTAGAAGTCCGAGTGAGTGCCACCCTTCTTGTTCCATGTATATATATATATAAAATCTGACGGGGCCCCAACTATCTCGCTGTACCGGGCCCCAAGATTTCTGTTGCCAGCCCTGCATGCCGCTATAAGATCCGCACTGTTAACTTGCTGTAAGTAACCATGAATAGATCCTGACACCGGCAAACGTCACTGTGGACATAGTGGGCCTGATTCTGTGTCTTTTGCCACATCTGTGTCTTTATGTAAAATCTGTGACCGATTCTGTTCCATGTGAGACACCCACTTGCAACGGGGCAAATCCGTCTCAGTGCGTCTTTAGACTCTCCATCGGTCTATTGAAACGTGCACCAGCTCTATGGCAGGTGCAGTTTCATCCTGTGTGAGCAGTTCTGTGTCTGTAGATGCAGCTGCTGTACTGCCAAAAATGTACTGGTGCTGCCATACGACTAGGCCCACACTGACCTGTAATATACTGGTGCTGTCATACAGCTAGGCCCACACTGACCTGTCATATACTGGTGCTGCCATACGACTAGGCCCACACTGACCTGTCATATACTGGTGCTGCCATACGACTAGGCCCACACTGACCTGTCATGTACTGGTGCTGCCATACGACTAGGCCCACACTGACCTGTCATATACTGGTGCTGTCATACAGCTAGGCCCACACTGACCTGTCATATACTGGTGCTGTCATACAGCTAGGCCCACACTGACCTGTCATATACTGGTGTTGTCATACAGCTAGGCCCACACTGACCTGTCATATACTGGTGCTGTCATACAGCTAGGCCCACACTGACCTGTCATATACTGGTGCTGCCATACGACTAGGCCCACACTGACCTGTCATGTACTGGTGCTGTCATACAGCTAGGCCCACACTGACCTGTCATATACTGGTGCTGTCATACAGCTAGGCCCACACTGACCTGTCATATACTGGTGCTGTCATACAGCTAGGCCCACTCTGACCTGTCATATACTGGTGCTGCCATACGACTAGGCCCACACTGACCTGTCATATACTGGTGTTGTCATACAGCTAGGCCCACACTGACCTGTCATATACTGGTGCTGTCATACGACTAGGCCCACACTGACCTGTCATATACTGGTGCTGTCATACGACTAGGCCCACACTGACCTGTCATATACTGGTGCTGCCATACGACTAGGCCCACACTGACCTGTCATATACTGGTGTTGTCATACAGCTAGGCCCACACTGACCTGTAATATACTGGTGCTGTCATACAGCTAGGCCCACACTGACCTGTAATATACTGGTGCTGTCATACAGCTAGGCCCACACTGACCTGTCATGTACTGGTGCTGTCATACACCTAGGCCCACACTGACCTGTCATATACTGGTGCTGTCATACAGCTAGGCCCACACTGACCTGTCATATACTGGTGCTGTCATACGACTAGGCCCACACTGAAGTGTCATATACTGGTGCTGTCATACGACTAGGCCCACACTGACCTGTAATATACTGGTGCTGTCATACAGCTAGGCCCACACTGACCTGTCATATACTGGTGCTGTCATACGACTAGGCCCACACTGACCTGTCATGTACTGGTGCTGCCATACGACTAGGCCCACACTGACCTGTAATATACTGGTGCTGCCATACAGCTAGGCCCACACTGACCTGTAATATACTGGTGCTGCCATACGACTAGGCCCACACTGACCTGTCATATACTGGTGCTGTCATACAGCTAGGCCCACACTGACCTGTCATATACTGGTGCTGTCATACGACTAGGCCCACACTGACCTGTCATATACTGGTGTTGTCATACAGCTAGGCCCACACTGACCTGTCATATACTGGTGCTGTCATACGACTAGGCCCACACTGACCTGTAATATACTGGTGCTGCCATACGACTAGGCCCACACTGACCTGTCATATACTGGTGCTGTCATACAGCTAGGCCCACACTGACCTGTCATGTACTGGTGCTGTCATACAGCTAGGCCCACACTGACCTGTCATATACTGGTGCTGTCATACGACTAGGCCCACACTGAAGTGTCATATACTGGTGCTGTCATACGACTAGGCCCACACTGACCTGTAATATACTGGTGCTGTCATACAGCTAGGCCCACACTGACCTGTCATATACTGGTGCTGTCATACGACTAGGCCCACACTGACCTGTCATATACTGGTGCTGTCATACACCTAGGCCCACACTGACCTGTCATATACTGGTGCTGTCATACAGCTAGGCCCACACTGACCTGTCATATACTGGTGTTGTCATACAACTAGGCCCACTCTGAAGTGTCATATACTGGTGCTGTCATACAGCTAGGCCCACACTGACCTGTCATATACTGGTGCTGTCATACAGCTAGGCCCACACTGACCTGTCATATACTGGTGCTGTCATACAGCTAGGCCCACACTGACCTGTCATATACTGGTGCTGTCATACGACTAGGCCCACACTGACCTGTAATATACTGGTGCTGTCATACGACTAGGCCCACACTGACCTGTCATATACTGGTGTTGTCATACAGCTAGGCCCACACTGACCTGTCATATACTGGTGCTGTCATACAGCTAGGCCCACACTGACCTGTCATATACTGGTGCTGTCATACGACTAGGCCCACACTGACCTGTCATATACTGGTGCTGTCATACGACTAGGCCCACACTGACCTGTCATATACTGGTGCTGTCATACGACTAGGCCCACACTGACCTGTAATATACTGGTGCTGTCATACGACTAGGCCCACACTGACCTGTCATATACTGGTGCTGTCATACAGCTAGGCCCACACTGACCTGTCATATACTGGTGCTGTCATACAGCTAGGCCCACACTGACCTGTCATATACTGGTGCTGTCATACAGCTAGGCCCACACTGACCTGTCATATACTGGTGCTGTCATACAGCTAGGCCCACACTGACCTGTCATATACTGGTGCTGTCATACAGCTAGGCCCACACTGACCTGTCATGTACTGGTGCTGTCATACAGCTAGGCCCACACTGACCTGTCATATACTGGTGCTGTCATACGACTAGGCCCACACTGACCTGTCATATACTGGTGCTGTCATACGACTAGGCCCACACTGACCTGTAATATACTGGTGCTGTCATACAGCTAGGCCCACACTGACCTGTCATATACTGGTGCTGTCATACAGCTAGGCCCACACTGACCTGTCATATACTGGTGCTGTCATACAGCTAGGCCCACACTGACCTGTCATATACTGGTGCTGTCATACAGCTAGGCCCACACTGACCTGTCATATACTGGTGCTGTCATACAGCTAGGCCCACACTGACCTGTAATATACTGGTGCTGTCATACGTCTGATTACCACTGACGTGTCATACACTGGTACTGCCGTATGCCGGGCCCCCACTGACCTGTTATACACTGGTGCTGCCATACACCTGGCCACCACTGACCCGTCATATACTGGTGCTGCCATACACCTGAATCCCACTGACCTGTCATATACAGGTGTTGCCATATGCCTGGCCCCAACTGACCTGTCATATACTGGTGTGGTGCTGCCATATGCCTGGCCACCACTGACCTGTCATATACTGGTGTGGTGCTGCCATATGCCTGGCCACCACTGACCTGTCATATACTGATGCTGCCATACGTCTGGCCCCCACTGACCTGTCATACACTGGTACTGCCGTATACCTGGCCCCCAATGCCCCCACTGACCTGTTATATACTGGTGCTGCCATACACCTGAATCCTACTGACCTGTTATATACTGGTGCTGCCATACACCTGAATCCCACTGACCTGTTATATACTGGTGCTGCCATACACCTGAATCCCACTGACCTGTCATACACTGGTGCTGAGATTCGCCTGACCCCCACTGATCTGCCATATACTGGTTCTGCCATACACCTGGCCACCACTGACCTGTAATATACTGATGCAGCCATACGTCTGGCTACCACTGACCTGTCATATACTGGTGCTGCAATACACCTGGCCCCAACTGACCTGTTATATACTAGTGTGGTGCTGCCACACGCCTGCCCCCACTGACTTGTCATACTGGTGCTCCCATACGCATAGCTTCATTGATCTGAGGCCTGAGAATCTTCAGCAAAACACGCTAGCTTGATACATTCTGCTAGTAGTAACTATAAATCTAAATGTTCATTAGGTTTAAGATAAGACTAATGTATACAGAACAGGTTTAACCAACCACACACACAAAGCTCAGTGAAGGGCGGTAATCCCTTTACGCTCCATGACTGCTTACCTTTAAAATGATTTTACATGGAGAACAGCCCCCCAGCACCACCTGTATAATACAAAGATTAGCCATTTGCACAGGAACATGTTGTTATCTAACTCTTAGAGGATCCAGCTTCACCTCCATCACACCTAGTTTCATAGGTGTGCGCAGGGGGGGTGCCTGGTGCGCACAGGCACCCCCTAATGTCTGGCACCCCCGATCTCACATGCCTAATGCAACGATCGCCGAGCAGGCTGATTACGGTCCACTCTGTGCTGCACCCTGTGAGGACTGCATTACTGACCGGACACCTGGGTTAATCAAGGATGCCACCGCCCACCCATCACACCCGCCACATGCCCACCTCTCTCCTTCTATGCTATGCCAATGCCAGACACTGATGAGGAGCAGCATGCAGCCAGCGTTCCTCTTAGGGAGACAAATTCAATACTGGCAGGCGGCCGGCAGCAGTATTGATACGTCACTAATTTTTCCAGAAGCAGCAGTACTAGTCTGCGACTGTCAGTGTCAGTGAGTGACTGACTGGTAAATAAGCTGCTGCAGCTTGCAGGGGAAAGAGAGGGGGAGCCAGACCAGGCTGAGGAGGAGCAGTGTAATTGCAGTGAGTGCCATCAGGGGTGTTTGTTTGGTGCACACCACAACATCTGACAATGTATCTGCTTTATTAGGATTGGCACAAGGGTGGATATTTTATATTGCGTTGACGTCAATAGATGGTGCTAGACATGCCCAAAAGGCGGTGCTAGACACACCCCTCCGACGGTGCACCCCCTAATAATATGTGCTGCGCACGCCTATGCCTAGTTTCCTTAGAGGGTAAACTGCTTCTTGCTATGACATAATGATTAAAAACTTCATGCAAATTGTGGGATAATTTGCATCCAAGTTACAACCTTTTTTTATATACGCTGGTGTTATTAAAAGACCATCTACATCTACAACTTAATTTATATATGGTAGAAAATGCGATTTAGGTGTAATCACTGGTGGAACGCATGGGACTCAGTCTAAGCAACTGAATTCAGAATAAATATACTGTAGCAGGCAAGTATGTAGTTCAGGGTACTCACTGAGCAGTGTCAGGCCTGATGTAAGGGACCCTCCGATTGGGTCTGGAGGGCTGCTGTGGTGTGTTATAATATATAGTGATAGCCTTGCTGTGCCATGTAGTAAGTCATGGCCTGTATGCCAATGTACCTGGGTACTGTGCTTGCAGGCGATTTTAGGATGACAAGGGGCCACACATTATGTCCCTATAAGATGTCAGGATGCTGAAATCATATTCAGACTCCATTACTGTTACAGTAAGTCTAAGGATGCTGCCCTGCCCTGGAGGTCTTGTGACAAAAGTCTCTTTTACAGAATGACACTATTTGGATTTCATTTGCCACGCTAATTACTGCTAATTAGCGCACAAGGAAAATTGCGTGTAGTCTTGGACTGTTATGCCCATGGCTATTCAATTACAAGCCCTTTTCCTCGTGCTGTAAATCTGCAGCTAACATGCGCTAACTCATAGATTCCAGAATAAGTGCCGGAGTTATAAATGAACGTGTTCGAGGCATCTGTGATAATGGTAAAAAGCCCTACTTACCAGGATTTCTGTTCGAGCCTCCTGTCCGAGCCACATCCTAGGTGCAGCGGGTTGGGTACAGGATACCGGCAGTTAGGATGCCGACGGTCAGAATATCGACACTAGCATCCGGACTGCCATAATCCCAACAGGTACAAGAAAATAAACTAACTCTAATCGTACCCCTAACCCTCCCCTCCCACAGCCTAACACTAATTCTCCCTTCTCGCAGCCTAACACTAATTCTCCCCTCCCGCAGCCTAACCCTCCCCTCCCACAGCCCAACCCTAACCCCCCCTTCTCCACGGCCTAACCCTCCACCTGCAGCCTAACCCTAACCCCCCTTCCCCACAGCCTAACCCTCATTACCCTACACAGTGCATGTTTTGCAGGTCTCCTCACAGAATCACAAGTGAAATAATTAACTCCACATGTGGACCTTTTAAAATGTGTCTGTGAGTAATTAATACACCTGTGCCCCTGCTGGGTTACCTGCAAAACATGCACTGTGTGGGGTAATAAGGACCGAGTTTGCAGACCTATGACCTATCCCTAACTCTCCACTCCCACAGTCTAACTCTAAGTACCCTCCCCCACAGCCTAGCTAACCCTCCCCTCCCAGAGCCTAAGCCAACCCCCCCACCACCACCGGCAGCCTAACCTTAACCCCCCCCTTCCCCACAGCCTAACCCTCCACCTGCAGCCTAACCCTAACCCCCCCTTCCCCACAGCCTAACCCTCCACCTGCAACCTAACCCTCCCTTCTCGCAGCCTAACACTAACCCTCCCTTCCCACAGCCTAACCCTAACTCTCCACTCCCGCAGCCTTACTCTAGGTACCCTTCCTCCACAGCCTAACTAACCCACCCCTCCCAGAGCCTAAACCAACCCCCCCCCCCCACCACCACCAACACCGGCAGCCTAACCTTAACCCCTTTCTTTCCGCACAGCCTGACCCTCCACCTGCAGCCTAATCCTAACCCTCCCTGGCATTCTTACATTCGGATTCCGGCGCCGGTCTCCTGACCGTATGCATCCTATCCGTCAGGATGCCAACTACTATTGCAAATGGTTGACTTGTGCACTCCAGCTTACTATGACTGATACTATTAGTTTGGCTTATCTTTTATAATGATTTGTGCATGTAATGTTCGCAGCACAGGGTCATTCGGCCAATATTTTATACGCTTTTACAGTTCTTCTATGTCAGTGTTAGCAGGTTGTTATTTGTCTGTTTGTATCCTGCTCTGTAACCCTTTGTTAGCCAAGGAGACATGATTGCTGGATTATTGCAACCTCTTCTAATGGTCTGTACAAAGCATTCTTTTCTGTCTTCAGTGCACACATTGGGGGTAATTCCAAGTTGATCGCAGCAGGATTTTTGTTAGCAATTGGGCAAAACCATGTGCACTGCAGGGGAGGCAGATATAACATGTGCAGAGAGAGTTAGATTTGGGTGGGGTGTGTTCAATCTGCAATCTAATTTGCAGTGTAAAAATAAAGCAGCCAGTATTTACCCTGCACAGAAATAAAATAACCCACCCAAATCTAACTCTTTCTGCACATGTTATATCTGCCCCCCCTGCAGTGCACATGGTTTTGCCCAATTGCTAACAAAAATCCTGCTGCGATCAACTTAGAATTACCTCCATTATACCAGCTGCATGTCATGTTGTGTCTTGTGCCCTATAAACACTTCTCCTAATTTCTGCAAACTGTAAAACGCTTACTGCTGGGAACAGGAGCTGTGTACAGGCAGATACAGTAATGCTAGGCAGTTGTGGCAATGTTCTAATGAACTCACTTATGGAGCACGTGTTAATATAATCAGGAAAGTGTTTGTAGGAGTGCAGCAATGGTTGATTATAATCAAATCATGATAAAGGGTCCAATTACCCAGGCTTGGCGGAAGTACCAATAAAACACGAAAGAGTAGAAATAAAGGGAGGCAAGAGCGTGGTCAGAGAAGAAATCGCCAATACAGCAACAGTTCTGCTCTCTGCATTGAGGGTCTGTATGGGGGTCTGTATGGGGGTCATTCAGGATTGTTAGCAAACACAAGAGTGCGCTAATGGGCAAAACCATGTGCACTGCAGGGGGGGGGGCGGATATAACATGTGCAGGGAGAGTTAGATTTTGGTGGGTACTTATATTGTTTCTGGGCAGTGTAAATAAATACTGGCTGCTTTATTTTTACACTGCAATTTAGATTTCAGCTTGAACACACCCCACCTAAATCTAACTCTCTCTGCAACATGGTTTTTTTGGTTTGCTAACTAACCTGAATAAGATCCTATGTTTGTAGACCAATGATAGGCAACCTGATATAGGCCCTCATTCCGAGTTGTTCGCTCGCTAGCTGCTTTTAGCAGCAGTGCAAACGCTAGGCCGCCGCCCTCTGGGAGTGTATCTTAGCTTAGCAGAAGGGCGAATGAAAGGATCGCAGCACTGCTACAAAAAAAGATTGTGCAGTTTCTGAGCAGCTTGAAACTTACTCCTAGCTAGCGATCACTTCAAACTTTTCAGTTCCTGTTTTGACGTCACAAACACGCCCTGCGTTCGGCCAACCACTCCCTTGTCTCCCCAGCCACTCCTGCGTTTTTCTCGGGCACGCCTGCGTTTTTACACACACTCACCGAAAACGCTCAGTTTCCGCCCAGAAACACCCACTTCCTGTCAATCACTCACCGATCAGCAGTGCGACTTAAAAGCGTCGCTAGACCTTGTGTGAAACTGCAGAGTTTTGTGTGAAAGTACGTTGCCGCTTTTTCACCTAATCGCCGCACTGCGACCGAAAGCAGCTAGCGATCAACTCAGAATGACCCCCATAGTTCCGGGGCTATGTTGGGCGTAACTCTAACCTTTTAGAAGGGCTGCTTATGACTATTATTGTCAGTAAAAAGTTAATTTAATCAAAGAAAGAGACACATCTCTGTCATCAACATCAAGTGTTACCAACTGTAACAAACAAGTCTGACAATAAAAAAGGGACGGTTTTGGGGCCAGAGGTGAATTCTGGAAGGGCCACATGCTGTCTTGGGTACTGTACTACCCGAACTAGACAGACGAAGAAGAGCTCTGGCGGGAGTAGTATTACTGGTTAAAAATGAACTTTTAGTTGATTAAATCCTTTAATACACCAGTGACTGTAATGATTGAATAACTTAAGCACAAACCAATAATTACACCCACTCTCACTGGTAATGTCAAGTAAGGCAATAGAAAACTTCTGTAATGGCAAATGAGGATGATTAGCTACTAATATTTCTAATTAATATCCTTGTAATTCAAAGGTTGGCAACCAACAGCCTTTTTAATATCAGTGGGTACTTGACATTTCTTTTAATTATTATACAGACAGTAATAAAGCATCAAATTAGAGATATATTTTGACTTATTGGTACTAGTGATGGAAATTACTTGAATATTAAAGAGAATTTAAGTATCAGGTAATTACTGAGCTGTCACAGCTTGTTATGTTACATTGTAGCAGCCGCTGTCTTGGATACATCGTTATAGTCATGTTCGGAGTAAGATGCGATTATTATGCAATCACAGTCTGCCTCAGTTCAAAGGGGACGTAATTATTGCTCTGTACTCTCTTAATTTTCAATTATTATGGCGTTAGGGAGAAGTCTTTTGTGGAAGGTCATCTAGAAGGCGTTCTTCAGTTTCATTGACGTGTGAATAAACAGCTCTGTTGTCTGAGTGGAGGATTCATAGATGACTTAGGGGTCTATTTACTAAGACTTGAATGGAGATAAAGTACCAGCCAATCACTGTCTAACTGCCATGTCATAGGCTGGGTTTGAGAAATGACAGTTAGGAGCTGATTGGCTGGTACTTTGGTGGTCATTCCGAATTGTTCGCTCGCTAGCAGTTTTTAGCAGCCGTGCAAACGCATTGTCGCCGCCCACTGGGGGGTGTATTTTCGCATTGCAGAAGTGCGAAGGCCTGTGCAGCAGAGCGCCTGCAAAAACATTTTGTGCAAAACAAGACCAGCCTTGGACTTACTCTTCGTGTGCGTTGATTCTAACGTTGGTGGGTTGGCTTTTGACGTCACACACCCGCCCAGCGTTTGCCCAGCCACGCCTGCGTTTTTCTTAGCAGTCCCTGAAAACGGTCAGTTGACACCCAGAAATGCCCCTTTCCTGTCAATCTTCTTGCGGCCGCCAGTGCGAGTGAAAATGTCACTAGAACCTGTCCACAAAGGCCTTTGTACCCGTACGTTGCGCGTGCCCATTGCGGTCCATACGCATGCGCAGAAATGCCAATTTTTAGCCTGATCGCTGTGCTGCGAACAACGGCGGCTAGCGATCAACTCGGAATGACCCCCTTTATCTCCATCCACTTTATCTCCATCCAAGGCTTAGTAAATAGACCCCTTAATTGTATGTGGCATCATGTGGAGGTCAGTATAAATGGAAAGGGTTAATATTCTCTATCAGGGAAATGTTAGATGACGATAACCACATTTGCCGAAAGTTTCATAAAAGCAGGGGCTAAGTAGGATCTCTAGAGGAAAAGGTTAAGCATCCCATAATAATTAAATACACAAGCATAAAAGAACCAGACAGAACTGCACTTTGTAAGCACACGTTCTCCCACCGCATGTTAAGGCTCCCGTCTCTTCTTCCTGGCAGCTACTCTCTGGTCTAGTGCACTGATTGAGTGCTCAGATCCACACACACAGCAAACTTGGTAGGAGAAGCTGCTACCACTGGGCATGTGCATCAGCTCTGCTCTGTTCCTTAAACTGCATGTTGTGGCGGCAGCTCTAGTCATCATATTGTAAACTATTGCTAATGGCAAAATTTGAGCCACTGGTCAAGAGGGAGGGGGTTTCCAGGCAACTGTAAACCCCATCTGTGTTTACCTATGCCCAGGGCTTCTGTCTGTCATTGTGTTATTTACTTTACTAAATAGAGCCTTGGTCAAGAATGACTCCATATGAGGAGTAGATAGTAAAATCTACAACCCTCATTTTGGCCTTTTGCCAGGTAGACTGACTCCAGCCTGTACAGGAGACCTGCGAGCTATAGAGGAAGCCCAGCCTGGGGTTAGCCTAGCTCACAGTATGAGTCAATATAGAAAGGCCCCTCCTGTATCTAACAGCTCACAGTGCAATGTGGGAGGCAGCATCATGCATAAAAAGTATACTAGAATGAATCTTTACCCCCTATAAAGTCCCATGGAAGCCCCCTTTATCTCCCCATAATTACACAGGGCTTGCACCATATAAATACTTTTGCACTAGCAATACTGTTCCATCAGAACAAGGGGTGTGGTATGACTGGCCGGCTGTCGGGATCCCGGTGCTCAGCATACCAGCACCCGGATCTCAACCGCTGGAATGCCGGCAGCGGGGCGATCGCAAAAGAGCAACTTGCAGGCTTGCTGCGCTCACCATTCTGCGGTGGCGCGGTGGCGCGGTCATGGACACCCCAAAAGGGAGAATATAGTTGGCGGCATTCCGGCGATCGGGATCCTGGTGTCGGTATGCTGTGCGCCGGGACAGCCGGCCAGTCAAGTGCCACCCAGAATAAGTAGTGTTAAACCTTTCATCTAAGCTTTTATAAAAAATGAACGCATGTGGGCTGATGAAGAGGTGCTTGCAAGTCCACCGTTGCCACTTTACCGAATGTCTGTGCATGGGCAGTCACTGGGAAAATGGCACCAGCGCCATTTTCCTGAAGACCTGTGCATACGCAGTAAACTTAGGCACAATTCAAGAGTCTACTCAGCACATGCATTGGGGATAGAGGAGGGCCCCACATAGGGACATCAAACAGCCCCCCCCCCTCTCTTAAACAGCCCCTGATTATAAATACCACGATGAATATTAATCCTTAGCCAATGGTAAGCTGTCTACCTGCTAGCTGCAACATTTTGTGTAATGAACAAACATAGAGTAACACTCAATGCTCCTATGACGTCATTGCAATCTATAGGATAATGTGAATAAAAAAACCAAAACAATATTATTCACTCGAAAAACCCAGATTTTTGACAACAATCTTCATCTTTAAATACCCTCCCCCTACTGAATAGCGGACCACTAGAGCTTCTCTTAGGGGGAGATGTAGCAAACCTTGGCGAGAGCTAAAATGGTGAGATTTAAGGCACAGATTTATCAAGCCTTGGAGAGTGATAAATTGCACGGTGATAAAGTGCCAGCCAATCAGCTCCTGTCATTTTTCTAACACAGCCTGGGACATGGCAGTTAGGAGCTGGTTGATTGGTACTCTATCACCGTGCTAATTATCACTCTCCAAGGCTTGATAAATCTGGGCCTAAGTACCAACCAATCAGCTTCTGTAATTTTACAGGCTGTGCTTGAAAAATGAGAGGAGCTGATTGGTTGGCACTTTATACATCTCTCCCTCAATCCCTTTATGTTCTTACCATAAGTAAACAATAGCTCATATATTATTAGAAAACATTTTAACATTTCAGGCAGCAGCAGGCACCTTGGCGAAGAGTTCCTGACTCGTACATCCAATGGAATCATGGCGCCTTTCAGCAGCGTGATAAGATAGATTTCACAGTATGTGTACTTAGTCAATTCACTTACTCAATGGCATATGGCTAGAAACAAAAGACACGGTATTTAATGTTCCCTGTCAGAGAAGAAACCTTTTTACCACTTACTGTGATTTACATGCACTGCAGGTTTAGTGAGACTTGCAAATCATCTGTCCGTAGATGGTGGGGACATCAAGGTCGGTAAATGTGTAAGGGACCTGTGGTGCTACCCATGTATTACTTAGCAGACTGGGCCTATTTCAAACCTGATCGCTGCTGTGCGTTTTCGCACAGCAGCCGATCAGGTCTGAACTGCACATGTGTCGGCGCCGCAGTGCGCCGGCGCATGCCAGACAGCCGACGGCCGTCTCAGCCCTGTGATCGTCTCTGCCTGATTGACAGGCAGAGGCGGTCGCTGGGCGGGAGGGGGCGGGCCTGCGGCGTTTGGCCATCGTTTTAGGGGCGCGGTCCAGGCAACGCAGGCATGCCCGGATCGTGCAGGGGGCGTGCCACAGCTGCTGCGTGACGTCACACGCAGCCGCTGCGACCCGGGCAGAGACAAGTAGCTCCCTGCCAGCGTGCAGTATGGTAAGTGCGTCCCAAAAACAATTAGGTAAGCTGCTGCCGAGAGATCTAGAATGCATCACCCAGGATCACCACTGTTTTACTGAGAAACACTCAGATGTACTTTTCTGTTTGTATATATTTGGGTAGGTGGCCATGGGCTACATGCACCCCACCCTATGAGTGGTGAGTGTAGACATTGCACCCCGCTTCTGGGGTGGCGTGTGCTGTGGTTTTATATTTATTTATTTATATATATATAGAGAGAGAGAGATTATGGGGGAGATTCAAATGTTTCAAAAGTCAGTTGGGAGTCAGGAAAAAACAGACACCCAACCGACTTTTCACACATTTGAATCTCCCCCTATATGTACAGTGAATGGTCTGTACACTATTGCAGGGGGTGTGGCAGCCATCCTTCATGATATAGCTCTGTATATTGGATATGGGAAAACAAACATTAGTTGTAAATATAAAACCCCTAATTTAAGTTAAAAAAAATAGTATTTAATATGCTTCGATGTGCCCACGGGTATACAGATACTTTAACTGGGCACCGGAAACCAAAAATGTGCTGTATTCCGAGCCTCTGATTAGATAGCAGGTAATTTGCAATGTAGCACTATAGAAAGTGACCTATTTGCAATGGTCGACTAAACTAACCACACTTAGGCTGGCAGGTACAGCTGGCGCATAAATTCAGGGGGCCCCAGCACTGGCAAGCAGCATGTGACACATTAATGCTCTGTGACTGCACAGTGATAGTGGGAAAGTACGGCAGCAGAAAAAAATCAGCATGAGATATTGGCCAGACAGCAGAAGCGAATCTCCCTGAAATATAGCGCGGCTCTCAAGATCTATGGTAAGTGCGTCCCAAAAACAATTAGGTAAGCTGCTGCTGAGAAATCTAGAATGCATCACCCAGGATAATGACCACTGTTTTACTGAGAAACACTCAGATGTAAGTGATAAATAAATCCAAGTGAAATATGGGCAGGAAGGCTGGAAAGATGCAAGCAGCACTGGTTAAAGAGCCTTTGGTAACTGCTCAACAGTGATGGATGTCTTCTCCAGAAACAGCACTGGGAGAAAGAGTAGCTGCACTTCATGCCATCTGGGGAGGAAAGACGTTCTCTGCTGCTGTACAGTATTATTACGTTACAGGCAATTGGATTCCGTACCAGGAAATAGTACAACCAGATTACAGCAGCGTTCTGAGAAGAAGGGGTGAAACAGAGGGACGCAAATGCTATTAAATGTAGCGGACGCCGTGCAACACGCAGAGGGGCAGGCATGTAATTTTCTTGCTTGGATACCACAATTTTGGATCATTTGAAATATACTGTAAAAAGCACACAAATTTATTATGCATGCAACAAACAGACATACTGATATCATGCCAAAGGCAGCAATGCGCAGGAGCAGGAAAGGATTGTTATTACATATATTTTTTTTTTTTACCAGAAATAAATAAAGGTGCTGGATGCAGGGGTATATTAAAAGAGGAGGGTCATATTTGTTACTAGTAGCAACGTATATCTCAACATTTCTATATATCCAAATGGGACAAAACAGGCTCTGACCTGACCCAACAAAACCCTTCCCCAAGCCGCACAGACCTTGCCCTGATCCTACAAAATATGCAAATTTTGGTTGAAACTCCACCCCTTTCACAGCCTGCGAATCAGGACTGTATTGTGGCAATCTCATCAATTGGGAGGTATGACGTCAGCTCTGTGCAGGCTGGGTTCATACTGTATTATGCATGGAGGATTCTACCACATAGGAGGACATCAAGAGAGTAGGGGGCCAGTGTACACTCTCCATCTAGGCCCCCTCTTCTCTAGCCGGCAGAGTAATAGTCTCTGGGCACTAGGGTACTATGTGACCCTACAGCTGTCCCAAATTCTAGTGAGCATGCTCAGGTCTCCGGGAAAATGGCACTACTGGTGATTTTCCATTTCCATTATGTGTGAAATGCTGGCAAAATGGCAGCGGTCACTAGGACCCATCGTTTCCCTGTGGCATGGTACTACTACTATTTTGTGGCATTATGTGTCAGGGGCACGATTACTACTCTGTGGCATTATGTGTAATGGACTCAAATACTACTCTGTGGCATTATGTGTATGGGACACTACTACTATTTGGCAATACGTGTAAGAGGCACTTCTACTATGTGGCATACTATATAAGGAGCACTATTTCTGTGTGTGCATAATTTGTAAGAGGCACTGCTATTGTGTGGCTTAATGTGCAAGGAGCACTACTACTGAGTGGGTATAATGTGCAAGGGGCACTACCACTGTGCGGGCATAATGTGTAAGATGCAATACTATTGTGTGGGTATAATGAGCAAGGGGGACTACTACTGTGTGGCTTACTGTGCAAGGGGCACAACCAATGTCTGGATTAATGTGCAAGGTGTACTACTACTCTGTGACATAACATGCAAGAGACACTACTACTGTGTGGCATACCATGCAAGGGGTGATACTACTGTGTGGCGTAACATATATAAGGGACAAAATGTATAATATAATTTTAATTGTGGGTGCTATTGTGGGGGGCCAGTTATCATTCAATATTTGAATATCATTCAATATTAATGTATCACTAAGGGACCGCAGCAAATATTTCCGCTACCTGCTGCGATCCCTCCATTCCTGCCTGCAGCCGTATTTAGGGTGCCCCCATTTCTTCAATAATTACCTCTCCGGAGTCCTGCGTCAGCAGTGCTGCAAAATCAATGGGAAAAATCACACAGCACCAATTTTCCTGGCGTTGCACAGTAGGGAAATCGAAAACAGAAAGGTGGGTGCTTTTTTCCCTCTGGTATCCACCTACACACTAAACAGTACTTGCAACAATACTTGAAATCTATATGGTAATAGAAATTCAGGGATATTTGTTGCATATATTTGCAAATACATGGTAAGCTGCGGAGCCCCTTCATGGTTTCTCTGATTATCGGCAGTTCCTACACTGCATGATACCAGTGCCCACTTAGGGCCATGTACAGTAGGGAAATCACCAGGAAAATGGTCACCGCCCCATTTCCCTGAGACCTGGTAGTAGACTCTGGAACAGCGCCACAATCACACACTAATGCGCTGCTGCTTAGAGAGGAAGGGGCCCAGATGGAGACTGCACACGGGCCCCTACTCTTGTACTATTCCCTGGTACTGGCTGTATCTGGTCAGTTAGCGGGAGGTGTATTAGTGCTCGTATGGAGACTGTCTGTCTTATGGGCGTGTCGCTGAAAGTGGTTGCTTTCAGCGATGCAGAATTGTTCACAGGTGGTCATACTCCTACTCCTACTCCTCCCATAGGGCTGTAGTAAGTTTCGATGGTGCAACCGATGGTGGCATCTAAGGATGCACCAATCTATATTCTAATGCCTTTCGCACACTGAAAGTGGGTGTCTCAGTCCTTGCCCATTCATACGCACAGATGTACATTGGGGAAGTACTTTGTAGCGACATTTGTATAAAGTCCCAGACGTTCGACCACCAAAGGCACAGGTGTCATTGTGGTAAACAAAAAAGAGTAAAAGTGATGGAAAAACATACAATGAATACGAAATGTACATTTTGTTTTGCTAAAGTGAACAGATTTCAAAGTTTCTAGCAAGTTCTCATAAAACAAATGGCAACATGAAAGTATCTTGTATGTGGCTGAAACTTGAAACTATTGCCTCCTTGGTTCAGCTTTCATCAAGCAAGTCTCAGGCTGGCAGTGTGTACAAGATGTGGGCATGGGAATGTGTATCAATACTATAATGTCATTTGTTATATGAAGGCCCTTCATGAAATTTCAATGAGGATGACACATCTTTACATGAAGTGATTAGTATTGATCTTTCTCACAATGTTATAGAATTTTAGGAGAAAATAAAATGCCAAGCGTTTAGGGCAAAACCAGAATTATACTGGTCAATTTCAATTAGAATTTACATAACTGTAAAGGAAATTAAATTACGATTATTCTAACTTGACAACAGAATTGTTGGAACAGCTCAAATTCAAAGACATTGACGCAATGAGTCAGCTTGTCGCCAGGCCAAGGTGTGTAGTGTGTGAATATGAAACTAACATTGTACATACCGTATGATAATTGTAATGTGATAATATATCTAATATATATTGGCGGATGGGTTTTGGGGCCAAATTGTGGGCACTTATATAAATAGTTGTGTCCTTCATTTTAAAATCTGTGCTGACTGTATAAAGTAGGTCTGACTTACACTTTGTGCTTACATTGCACCAGGGGGTACATTTACTTAGATGGGAGTTCTATTTAATATGGGATGTTGCCCATAGCAACCAATCAGATTCTACTTCTCATTTATCTAGCACCTTCTAGAAGATAATACCTCTAATCTGATTGGTTGCTATGGGCAACATCCCATCTTAAAAAGAACTCCCATTTTAGTAAATTTACCCCCAGGTTGGAATTACTGTGGGGCAGGATTTCCCCTTGTTTATTGGGACCTTACAATGGTATTATTCATTTTGTATGCAACTACATGTCTGCTCACTATTTTCAAGGTAGTAGGGAAGTGATTAATATATATATATATATATATATATTTATTGGTAAATCGGACCTGGGATATGCTGGCCGCCCCCACCCTGCTCTCCCCTGTCGGAGTCGGAAAAAGAAGACAATACAAACTACACACAGATTGTCGCATCTCGGTGGTAGCGTAAGGACGCAATTGACGTGTATGGATGCACCATGCTTCTTTACCGTACATCATGCATAGAGTCGCACGGCGTACGTGTTGCAGCATGGTGGGTGTATATACAGAAAAAGGTGCAATCACTGAGAAACGCCATAAAGACGCACACAAACACATATTTCATACAACACATAAATTACACATAGACAAAACATGTCCAACACCAGACTGGTATTAAATCGTATTTATATAATAGAGTGTAAAATCAGATATATATGTATTATTGGGATGGCACAAGTTAATTATATCATGCTTAGTGTCAGAATGATCAGGAGAATGTGTGGATTACTGTACACTAATGACTGTTCCTCCGAGTCCCAGTCAGTTAAAATCATCAAATTCGCCGACACCACCATCATAGGCCTCATAAAAGAAGGGGACGAATCGGACTACAGACGGGAAGTGGATCGGTTGGCCCGGTGGTGCAGCCGCAACAACCTGGAGCTCAACCCACTTAAAACCGTTGAGATGGTAGTAGACTTTAGGAAGAAACCAGCTGAAACACCCCCACTAATCATAGCTGACAGTGCGGTGCCGCTAGTGGACTCCTTCAAGTTCCTGGGGACTACGATCTCTAGAGACCTCAAGTGGGGACCAAATGCAAATGCCATCTTCGGTAGGGCGCAGCAGAGGCTGTTCTTCTTAAGGCAACTTAAGAAGTTTAATGTCCCACAGAATCTCCTACTCCTCTTCTACTCCGCAATTGTAGAATCTGTCCTGTGCTCCACGATTATCGTCTGGTATAGCTCCGCCAGCGAGAGAGACAAACGCAGGCTCCAAAAAGTGGTAAGGTCCGCTGAGAAGATCATCGGAGTTGACCTCCCGCCTGTCCATGACCTGTACAGGTCCAGAGCCAAAAAACGGGCGACTAGGATAGCCAATGATCCGCCGCACCCAGGCTATGGCGAGCTCATTCTGCTGCCATCCGGGAAAAGATATAGGGCCATTCCCACCAGAACCAATAGAAGCCTCAAAAGCTTCTTTCCACAAGCAGTCCACCTGCTGAACTCCTGACAAACCGCTGGACGGACTGACTGTCCAGTCACTCTACTCCGATCTTCTGATTGGAACGAACACCGTGTACTTTTACTTAATCTGTATACTGCATTTATTCCCCCCCCCCCCCCTCCCCCTCTTGTCTACTTGTTCCCCCCTGGCTGCTGCACTGTAAACCGAAAACAAATTCCTAGTATACGCTAGTGTACCTGGCCAATAAAGCTGATTCTGATTCTGATTAATTTGATAGCTATGGGTAAATTGTAGCACATTGCAACGATTAGTTATGATTAAATGTATGAAATCTAAAGTCACTCTTATAGGAACAAAGAACTTCCTGAAGAAAGCATGTGTGTAGAAAACCAGTGGCTAACCCCTTTAACTGCATCTTCAAACTAGACATTGCTTGCATATGAACTGACCAATAACACACAAGGAATGAGAGACCTCCCTCTCCTGGGCCAATGGAAGGAGACCGAAACCAACAACCTGCTAACTCCCACTATTTGATATAGGCAGTTTTGTAAGGCATAGTTAATTAGTTTCTGTTGCTTGCTGAGAAGGGATGAAGGAAAGTTCTATGGGACAGGGTGACGTATGTTGGCTGTATCTGCTTCTTATGTAACGATAACTCTGTACCACCTACTTAGGCATATTTATGTTATACTGAATGATATACTGTACATATGTTATTTTGTATGCACAACTTTTAATATCAAATACATATATATCTCTGAGCGTTGGACCTCAGTATACCATGTGTGTGTGTACTTGCCTTCTCTTAAGGGACATAGTGCTGCGACGTTCAGCGCACTTTTATCATATATGGTAATAAGATACGCCTTGCGTCCGCAGTATATATTAACGCTGGCATTTAAATGTTTATTTAATATAATGGAAATTCACACCCCCTAATACTTACTAGGGATGTGCTGTGGAAATCTGAATGCACCTAAGCTTTGTGTATTCGAACCGAACCAGAACCCGGTCCGGATCTCTCAAGGAAATCCAATCCGAATTCCAGTTCAGATCTTCCTGCAGTTTGGAATTCAAATTTTAAATCTGAAGTTTGGGATTTGGATTGCAAAAATTACATGATTTTGATTTTTAATTTTACCTCTGCTGCAGTGAGCTGCGATGTGGGAGCGGGCACCGGAGGAGGGAGAGGCTGCAGCGCATACACACAGCAGTGGGCAGTAGCACCAGACACCCCCCCATCTCCTGCTTCTGGGTACAGCGCCTGTGACCTGGCACACACGGCTAATTGTCTCTCTCCATGTGGAGAGCACCACACTGCTCGGCAGGAGGGAGATTGCGCTCGCCAGAGCCGGCCCTAATCAATATGATGCCGTAGGCAAGATTTTGGCTGGTGCCCCCTAGCACCGCTGCTTGTTCCGCCTCTGACCCTGCACCCCTTCCCATCCCCCATCACCCATAGCAGTCCTCATTTTGGTGCTCCTACCCCTTATATTTTAAATAGGAACAGTGCACACATTCGGCGCGCAGCCCCAAAAGGGGCATGTTCTTTTGGAAAGGGGCATGGCCACACAATAGTACCCCCAATTCAAATTACACCACACAGTAGTGCAACTTTATTCATATTATATCATGCAATAGTGTCACTTCTTGACGTTACATGATCACACAGTAGCACCACTTTAACTTTTATACGTTACTCCTCACAGTAGTGCTCCTTATTCACATTACATCACACTAAAATGATTCTTATTCACATTACACCACACCATACTGCTCTTTATTCACATTAGACCATGCAGTAGTGTCGTTTCTATACATTGCACCACACAGTAGAGCACTGTATACACATAATGCCACACATTAGTAATGCCTTTATACACATAATACTACACAGTAATGCCCCTTACACATATGATACACATTATTAATGTCCTTGTAAACATAATGCATCTTACACATTATGCCAACCTTTATTAATGCCCTAATACACATAATGTCTCTTACATATATACCGCACATTACTGATGCCCTTATACACATAATGACACACATAATGCCCCTTACACATGTTGCACATTATTTATGCATTAATACACATAACACACATAATGCCCCTTACACATATGCCAAACACTATTGCACAGTGAACCTACCCATGTACAGCACTCACACGGCCGCTAACACTGTGACCTCTGCCTTTGTTGGATACAGATGTGTTCTCATACATCTTGCCTCAATATGTCATGCAGCTCCTGTCCAGTTCTGCTAATGTTGGGCGCCTTTTTTTGCAGAAAATGCATCTTATTTTCATAGTTATTTGACAGGGACGCATAGGCAGCTTTTGCTGATTAAAATGATATGTAGCATGCCTATATTCTGTGTGCGACTGTGGCTGTATCTGCATACGAAATGCTATGTTACAGTGATTTCCAGGAATACACTCTAACGTAGCATTTCATATGCAGATACAGCCGCAGTCACACATAGAATATAGGCCTGCCGAATATAATTTTAATCAGCCCAATCTGCTTGTGCCCCTAAACATTCCAAATACCCTAGGTATTTGCCTAGTTTGCCTATGCCTAGGAACGGCTCTGGCGCTTACCCTGCCTTTGTGCTGCATCCAGCTTATTACCGAGCACATGACAGTGGAAGCCGCTACCGGAGCCGCTGGAGGAGGACTTCTCAGTTGCAAACAGCTGTGTGTGGGGGCCCGGGACAACCACCCCTGTCGCCCCTCCCTTTATCCGGCGCTGAACATACGTATTCCTTTTCAGCCATTGCCTGTCTTGTTCACCTTATTATGGAAAACTGCACCATAGAATACGGCATTGGTATGTGATCAGGCCGCACGGGATGCCAAATGTCAGTAAACCGACATCGGCATCACGGGCGCTAGAATGCGGCAGGGGGTCAAGCGCAACAAAGCCCCTTGCGGGCTCAGTGGCGAACTTTGCTCACCGCAGGTTCTAGTCTCCCTCTATGGGTGTCGTGGACACCCATAGAGGGGGAATCACCTACCCCACCGGTATTCCGGCGGCGGTATAGTACCCTTGTTGGGAACATGGCAACAGTATTGAAACAGCTGGGATCCCGACGGGCGGTATGTTAACCGCATACCCTAACATAAGTTACGTATAGAGATTCTGGAACCCCTGCCCTACATTATAAAAGGTTTCATCCTCTTCTCAGTTTCAAAAGAGCGTTGTATGTGAGGATTGTATTTAACATGCGCACAGAAATAAAGAGCTTGAATTTTTCTTCCACAATTAAATGTAATTAAATGCAAATGATATGTAAATAAATACAAATACTACTTCTGCCAATTTTATTGCTACATAATGGAGGGAAATATTGTATTAATGCCATGCAACATTAGTAGGCGCTTAACACAAGCTGATATCATTTATACTGGCCTGACGGTTTTACTGTTGCTGGTTAATCTGATTTGATCACACAGAACTTTTTGCACACATCTCTCAATGGCCCTCATTCCGAGTTGTTCGCTCGGTAAAAATCTTCGCATCGCAGCGATTTTCCGCTTAATGCGCATGCGCAATGTCCGCACTGCGACTGCGCCAAGTAAATTTGCTATGCAGTTAGGAATTTTACTCATGGCTTTTTCATCGTTCTGGCGATCGTAATGTGATTGACAGGAAATGGATGTTACTGGGCGGAAACAGGCCGTTTTATGGGCGTGTGGGAAAAAACGCTACCGTTTCCGGAAAAAACGCAGGAGTGGCCGGAGAAACGGAGGAGTGTCTGGGCGAACGCTGGGTGTGTTTGTGACGTCAAACCAGGAACGACAAGCACTGAACTGATCGCAGATGCCGAGTAAGTCTGAAGCTACTCAGAAACTGCTACGAGGTGTGTAATCGCAATATTGCGAATACATCGTTCGCAATTTTAAGATGCTAAGATTCACTCCCAGTAGGCGGCGGCTTAGCATGAGCAAATCTGCTAAAATCCGCTTGCGAGCGAACAACTCGGAATGACCCCCAATATACGTATAGTAAGAGTTGGCTTATGCGCTGTATGCTTGTATTTATAGTACATTTCAAAGTCGCTTTTAATAACTCTCCCTGTCCTTTTTAGTCACTAACCCCCCCAAAGAGAACAATGATCAGTATTTTCTGTATAGTTTGAATAATACCTACAGGTTTTGAATGGTTTCCATGGGAACTATAGATGCTTCATATCTATGTACATAATACAACAGAATTTGTATGCGGATTGTATAGTATGTCCTTACTAGAGTTTATTCAAGGTGTCTAGAGTTGCTCTTTGTAGCAATCTTCACACCTCTCAAAATAACTTTTGGGGAGATGTACTAAGCCTTCGAGAGTGATAACTAAAGTCCCAGCCAATCAGTTCCTAACTGCCATATTACAGGCTGTGGGGCAGATGTATTAACCTGGAGAAGGCATAAGGAAGTGATAAACCAGTGATAAATGCAAGGTGATAAATAAACCAGCCAATCAGCTCCCATATGTAAATTAACAGTTAGGAGCTGATTGGCTGGTGCATTATCACCTTGCACTTAACACTGCTTTATCACTGGTTTATCACTTCCTTATGCCTTCTCCAGGTTAATACTAGAGATGTGCACTTGAAATTTTTTGGGTTTTGTGTTTTGGTTTTGGGTTCGGTTCCGCGGCCGTGTTTTGGGTTCGACCGCGTTTTGGCAAAACCTCACCGAATTTTTTTTGTCGGATTCGGGTGTGTTTTGGATTCGGGTGTTTTTTCAAAAAACACTAAAAAACAGCTTAAATCATAGAATTTGGGGGTCATTTTGATCCCAAAGTATTATTAACCTCAAAAACCATAATTTCCACTCATTTTCAGTCTATTCTGAATACCTCACACCTCACAATATTATTTTTAGTCCTAAAATTTGCACCGAGGTCGCTGGATGACTAAGCTAAGCGACCCTAGTGGCCGACACAAACACCGGGCCCATCTAGGAGTGGCACTGCAGTGTCACGCAGGATGGCCCTTCCAAAAAACACTCCCCAAACAGCACATGACGCAAAGAAAAAAAGAGGCGCAATGAGGTAGCTGTGTGAGTAAGATAAGCGACCCTATTGGCCGACACAAACACCGGGCCCATCTAGGAGTGGCACTGCAGTGTCACGCAGGATGGCCCTTCCAAAAAACACTCCCCAAACAGCACATGACGCAAAGAAAAAAAGAGGCGCAATGAGGTAGCTGTGTGAGTAAGCTAAGCGACCCTAGTGGCCGACACAAACACCTGGCCCATCTAGGAGTGGCACTGCAGTGTCACGCAGGATGGCCCTTCCAAAAAACACTCCCCAAACAGCACATGACGCAAAGAAAAAAAGAGGCGCAATGAGGTAGCTGTGTGAGTAAGATAAGCGACCCTAGTGGCCGACACAAACACCGGGCCCATCTAGGAGTGGCACTGCAGTGTCACGCAGGATGGCCCTTCCAAAAAACACTCCCCAAACAGCACATGACGCAAAGAAAAAAAGAGGCGCAATGAGGTAGCTGTGTGAGTAAGATTAGCGACCCTAGTGGCCGACACAAACACCGGGCCCATCTAGGAGTGGCACTGCAGTGTCACGCAGGATGGCCCTTCCAAAAAACACTCCCCAAACAGCACATGACGCAAAGAAAAAAAGAGGCGCAATGAGGTAGCTGTGTGAGTAAGATAAGCGACCCTAGTGGCCGACACAAACACCGGGCCCATCTAGGAGTGGCACTGCAGTGTCACGCAGGATGGCCCTTCCAAAAAACACTCCCCAAACAGCACATGACGCAAAGAAAAAAAGAGGCGCAATAAGGTAGCTGTGTGAGTAAGATAAGCGACCCTAGTGGCCGACACAAACACCGGGCCCATCTAGGAGTGGCACTGCAGTGTCACGCAGGATGGCCCTTCCAAAAAACACTCCCCAAACAGCACATGACGCAAAGAAAAATTAAAGAAAAAAGAGGTGCAAGATGGAATTGTCCTTGGGCCCTCCCACCCACCCTTATGTTGTATAAACAGGACATGCACACTTTAACCAACCCATCATTTCAGTGACAGGGTCTGCCACACGACTGTGACTGAAATGACGGGTTGGTTTGGACCCCCACCAAAAAAGAAGCAATTAATCTCTCCTTGCACAAACTGGCTCTACAGAGGCAAGATGTCCACCTCATCATCATCCTCCGATATATCACCGTGTACATCCCCCTCCTCACAGATTATCAATTCGTCCCCACTGGAATCCACCATCTCAGCTCCCTGTGTACTTTGTGGAGGCAATTGCTGCTTGTCAATGTCTCCACGGAGGAATTGATTATAATTCATTTTAATGAACATCATCTTCTCCACATTTTCTGGAAGTAACCTCGTACGCCGATTGCTGACAAGGTGAGCGGCGGCACTAAACACTCTTTCGGAGTACACACTTGTGGGAGGGCAACTTAGGTAGATTAAAGCCAGTTTGTGCAAGGGCCTCCAGATTGCCTCTTTTTCCTGCCAGTATAAGTACGGACTGTGTGACGTGCCTACTTGGATGCGGTCACTCATATAATCCTCCACCATTCTTTCAATGGGGAGAGAATCATATGCAGTGACAGTAGACGACATGTCCGTAATCGTTGTCAGGTCCTTCAGTCCGGACCAGATGTCAGCATCAGCAGTCGCTCCAGACTGCCCTGCATCACCGCCAGCGGGTGGGCTCGGAATTCTGAGCCTTTTCCTTGCACCCCCAGTTGCGGGAGAATGTGAAGGAGGAGATGTTGACAGGTCGCGTTCCGCTTGACTTGAAAATTTTCTCACCAGCAGGTCTTTGAACCCCAGCAGACTTGTGTCTGCCGGAAAGAGAGATCCAAGGTAGGTTTTAAATCTAGGATCGAGCACGGTGGCCAAAATGTAGTGCTCTGATTTCAACAGATTGACCACCCGTGAATCCTTGTTAAGTGAATTAAGGGCTCCATCCACAAGTCCCACATGCCTAGCGGAATCGCTCCGTGTTAGCTCCTCCTTCAATGTCTCCAGCTTCTTCTGCAAAAGCCTGATGAGGGGAATGACCTGACTCAGGCTGGCAGTGTCTGAACTGACTTCACGTGTGGCAAGTTCAAAGGGCAGCAGAACCTTGCACAACGTTGAAATCATTCTCCACTGCGCTTGAGACAGGTGCATTCCACCTCCTATATCGTGCTGAATTGTATAGGCTTGAATGGCCTTTTGCTGCTCCTCCAACCTCTGAAGCATATATAGGGTTGAATTCCACCTCGTTACCACTTCTTGCTTCAGATGATGGCAGGGCAGGTTCAGGCGTTTTTGGTGTTGCTCCAGTCTTCTGTACGTGGTGCCTGTACGCCGAAAGTGTCCCGCAATTCTTCTGGCCACCGACAGCATCTCTTGCACGCCCCTGTCGTTTTTTTAAAAATTCTGCACCACCAAATTCAAGGTATGTGCAAAACATGGGACGTGCTGGAATTTGCCCAGATTTAATGCACACACAATATTGCTGGCGTTGTCCGATGCCACAAATCCACAGGAGAGTCCAATTGGGGTAAGCCATTCCGCGATGATCTTCCTCAGTTGCCGTAAGAGGTTTTCAGCTGTGTGCGTATTCTGGAAACCGGTGATACAAAGCGTAGCCTGCCTAGGAAAGAGTTGGCGTTTGCGAGATGCTGCTACTGGTGCCGCCGCTGCTGTTCTTGCGGCGGGAGTCCATACATCTACCCAGTGGGCTGTCACAGTCATATAGTCCTGACCCTGCCCTGCTCCACTTGTCCACATGTCCGTGGTTAAGTGGACATTGGGTACAGCTGCATTTTTTAGGACACTGGTGACTCTTTTTCTGAGGTCTGTGTACATTTTCGGTATCGCCTGCCTAGAGAAATGGAACCTAGATGGTATTTGGTACCGGGGACACAGTACCTCCAACAAGTCTCTAGTTGGCTCTGCAGTAATGATGGATACCGGAACCACGTTTCTCACCACCCAGGATGCCAAGGCCTCAGTTATCCGCTTTGCAGCAGGATGACTGCTATGATATTTCATCTTCCTCGCAAAGGACTGTTGGACAGTCAATTGCTTGGTGGAAGTAGTAAAAGTGGTCTTACGATTTCCCCTCTGGGATGACCATCGACTCCCAGCAGCAACAACAGCAGCGCCAGCAGCAGTAGGCGTTACACACAAGGATGCATCGGAGAAATCCCAGGCAGGAGAGGAATCGTCAGAATTGCCAGTGACATGGCCTGCAGGACTATTGGCATTCCTGGGGAAGGAGGAAATTGACACTGAGGGAGTTGGTGGGGTGGTTTGTGTGAGCTTGGTTACAAGAGGAAGGGATTTACTGGTCAGTGGACTGCTTCCGCTGTCGCCCAAAGTTTTTGAACTTGTCACTGACTTATTATGAATGCGCTGCAGGTGACGTATAAGGGAGGATGTTCCGAGGTGGTTAACGTCCTTACCCCTACTTATTACAGCTTGACAAAGGCAACACACGGCTTGACAAATGTTGTCCGCATTTCTGTTGAAATACTTCCACACCGAAGAGCTGATTTTTTTGGTATTTTCACCAGGCATGTCAACGGCCATATTCCTCCCACGGACAACAAGTGTCTCCCCGGGTGCCTGACTTAAACAAACCACCTCCCCATCAGAATCCTCCTTGTCAATTTCCTCCCCAGCGCCAGCAACACCCATATCCTCCTCATCCTGGTGTACTTCAACACTGACATCTTCAATCTGACTATCAGGAACTGGACTGCGGGTGCTCCTTCCACCACTTGCAGGGGGCGTGCAAATGGTGGAAGGCGCATGCTCTTCACGTCCAGTGTTGGGAAGGTCAGGCATCGCAACCGACACAATTGGACTCTCCTTGTGGATTTGGGATTTCGAAGAACGCACAGTTCTTTGCGGTGCTTTTGCCAGCTTGAGTCTTTTCATTTTTCTAGCGAGAGGCTGAGTGCTTCCATCCTCATGTGAAGCTGAACCACTAGCCATGAACATAGGCCAGGGCCTCAGCCGTTCCTTGCCACTCCGTGTGGTAAATGGCATATTGGCAAGTTTACGCTTCTCCTCTGACAATTTTATTTTAGATTTTGGAGTCCTTTTTTTACTGATATTTGGTGTTTTGGATTTTACATGCTCTGTACTATGACATTGGGCATCGGCCTTGGCAGACGACGTTGCTGGCATTTCATCGTCTCGGCCATGACTAGGCAGCAGCTTCAGCACGAGGTGGAAGTGGATCTTGATCTTTCCCTAATTTTGGAACCTCAACATTTTTGTTCTCCATATTTTAATAGGCACAACTAAAAGGCACCTCAGGTAAACAATGGAGATGGATGGATACTAGTATACTTATGGATGGACGAGTGACTGCCGACACAGAGGTAGCTACAGCCGTGGACTACCGTACTGTGTCTGCTGCTAATATAGACTGGATGATAATGAGATGAAATCAATATATATATATATAATATCACTAGTACTGCAGCCGGACAGGTATATATATTTATTATGTAATGACTGATGACGGACCTGCTGGACACTGTCAGCTCAGCAGCACCGCAGACTGCTACAGTAAGCTACTATAGTAGTATGTATAAAGAAGAAAGAAAAAAAAAAACCACGGGTAGGTGGTATACAATTATGGATGGATGAGCGACTGCCGACACAGAGGTAGCTACAGCCGTGGACTACCGTACTGTGTCTGCTGCTAATATAGACTGGATGATAATGAGATGAAATCAATATATATATATATAATATCACACTAGTACTGCAGCCGGACAGGTATATATATTTATTATGTAATGACTGATGACGGACCTGCTGGACACTGTCAGCTCAGCAGCACCGCAGACTGCTACAGTAAGCTACTATAGTAGTATGTATAAAGAAGAAAGAAAAAAAAAAAACCACGGTTAGGTGGTATACAATTATGGATGGACGAGCGACTGCCGACACAGAGGTAGCTACAGCCGTGGACTACCGTACTGTGTCTGCTGCTAATATAAACTGGATGATAATGAGATGAAATCAATATATATATATATAATATCACACTAGTACTGCAGCCGGACAGGTAGATATATTTATTACGTAATGACTGATGACGGACCTGCTGGACACTGTCAGCTCAGCAGCACCGCAGACTGCTACAGTAAGCTACTATAGTAGTATGTATAAAGAAGAAAAAAAAAACCACGGGTAGGTGGTATACAATTATGGATGGACGAGCGACTGCCGACACAGAGGTAGCTACAGCCGTGGACTACCATACTGTGTCTGCTGCTAATATAGACTGGATGATAATGAGATGAAATCAATATATATATATATATATAATATCACACTAGTACTGCAGCCGGACAGGTAGATATATTTATTATGTAATGACTGATGACGGACCTGCTGGACACTGTCAGCTCAGCAGCACCGCAGACTGCTACAGTAAGCTACTATAGTAGTATGTATAAAGAAGAAAGAAAAAAAAAAAAAACACGGGTAGGTGGTATACAATTATGGATGGACGAGCGACTGCCGACACAGAGGTAGCTACAGCCGTGGACTACCGTACTGTGTCTGCTGCTAATATAGACTGGATGATAATAAGATGAAATCAATATATATATATATATATAATATCACTAGTACTGCAGCCGGACAGGTATATATATTTATTATGTAATGACTGATGACGGACCTGCTGGACACTGTCAGCTCAGCAGCACCGCAGACTGCTACAGTAAGCTACTATAGTAGTATGTATAAAGAAGAAAAAAAAAAAAAAACACGGGTAGGTGGTATACAATTATGGATGGACGAGCGACTGCCGACACAGAGGTAGCTACAGCCGTGGACTACCGTACTGTGTCTGCTGCTAATATAGACTGGATGATAATGAGATGAAATCAATATATATATATATATATATATATATATATAATATCACTAGTACTGCAGCCGGACAGGTATATATATTTATTATGTAATGACTGATGACGGACCTGCTGGACACTGTCAGCTCAGCAGCACCGCAGACTGCTACAGTAAGCTACTATAGTAGTATGTATAAAGAAGAAGAAAGAAAAAAAAAAACGGGTAGGTGGTATACAATATTATATATATATTATATACAATTATATATATACTAGGTGCTTCATCGCGCCCTACGGGCGCTCTTCACACCGTTGCAAGGGGCTACACCCCCTTAACCCTTGCATGCCTTTCTGGGGTTTAATATTTGTATTATATGGAGTATTACCTGCATTCCTTTGTTAGTGGTTAAATATTGCACAATGAAAGGGCGTGCGATGGTGAAGGAGGTGCAGCCCCTTGCGACGGCGTGAACAGCACCTGCAGGGCACGATGTACAGAATGTAGCGGGTGCGGGGGGGACTGCGGATGGTGTCTGTAGATGCTGCGGGTGGAGGGGAGGCAGAAGTGGGGGTGGGGCCCGGATGGGGAAGGTTCGGGAGGTGCTGCGCGTGGGGGAGGGGCAGAGGAGTGGGGATGCAGATGGGGGAGGGGTCCGGAGGCACCGCAGGTGGGGGAGGGGCAGGGGTGCCACGGGTGGGAGAGGGGCAGGTGTGGGGATGTTGTGGATGGGTGAAGGGTTCCGGAGGTGCTGTGGGATGGGAAGGGACGGGTGTGCCGGGGGTTGGGTAGGGGACCGCAGGCACCATGGGTAGGGTAGGGGCAGGTACGGGTGTTGCGGCAGATGGGAAAGGAGGTCCGGAGGTGCTGCAGGTGGTGGAGGGGCAGGTGCAGGGGTGCCATTGGTGGGGGAGGGGTGGGTGAGGGGGGGACCGCTGATGGAGGAGGGTGTCTGCAGATGCTGCGGGTGGAGGGGGGCAGGTGTGGGGGGAGACGTATAAGGGGGGTGAATGGTGGAAGGGGCCTGGAGGTGCTGTGGGTGGTGAAGGGGTGGAGGAGTGGGAGCCACGGGTGGTGTAGGGGGTCTGGAGGCACAGCATGTGGGGGAGGGGTGGAGTGCCGCATGTGGTGGAGGGGAAGGTGCGGAGGTGTGGTGCATTGGGGATAGGTCTGGAGGCGCTGCGGGTACTGTACATGCCATAAAAGGTAGTTGGAGGGTATGCAGTAACAGGGCCAGGACAGGGGTGACAGGGTCAGTACAGGGTTGACGGGGCCAGGACAGGGGTGACGGTGCCAGGATAGGGGTGGGACAGGGGTGACGGGGCCAGGACAGGGGTGACGGGGCCAGGACAGAAATGATAGGGACAGGATAGGGGTGACAGGGCCAGGGTAGGGGCGGCAGGACCAGGACAAGGGTGACGGGGCCAGTATAGGGTTCACAGGGCAAGCACAGGGGTGACAGGGCCAGGATAGGGGTAACAGGGCCAGCATAAGGGTGACAGGGCCAGGATAAGGGTGAAAGGGCCAGAATAAGGGTGGCAGGGCAAGGCCAGGGACATGACAGAACACAGGGCATGGGAGAGATTAGTATTAGGGACAAAACAGTGGTGACAGACAGATGTGTCTTACCGGAGTCACTGCTGCTGGCTGCTGCTGTTCCATTCCAACCTGTTGGGATCTGCTGCTGCTGGAGACTTGGCATGGCTGACTCTCTCAGGCTGGAGTCCTGCTTTCTCTGCCAGTCCGCATCCCTCCCCCCCCTCCTCAGTCACACACCGCAGACCTCGCGCAGCTGCCGGGCACTGTGGTAAGGTGAGACTGGAAATGACTGGTTAGCCCCCAGGAGATGCTGCGGCTGGAGGGAGGAGGGGGTCATAGCATGCACGTGGCGCGGACCTCACAGCTTCCGGGCACTGTGGTAAGGGGAGACTGGGAGTGACTGGTTAGCTCCCAGGAGACGCTGCGGCTGGAGGGAGGAGTGGGTCAGAGCCTGCAAGCAGCTCGGATTTCTGCAGCGCTACCCGCCAGCTAAAGTGTGTGAATGAGCTGGGCGCACTCCACTGCGGGTGGCAGCGCTGCAGCTAGCGGTGGGGTTGCCGGGGCTGGAGATAACAGAGGCAGTATGGAACCTGCACAGCGGCAGGTGCCTCACTAAACTGCAGCTAAGAAGCGTGGAGTGTGTCAGAAAGTGACGCTCCTCCGCACCAGAGAGACCCTGCTGAGTATGCCGATGTGGGGGGTCAAGCACACAGTGAGCCGGTGCCCGTCTGTCTGTATGACATACCCCTCACACACCCCCATACCTCCCAAATGTCCCGATTTTCGCGGGACAGTCCCATTTTTTGGGGTCTGTCCCGCTGTCCCACCCGTGGGTCGCAGTGTCCTGCGGTGGGGTGGGGCAGTTGGAAAGCTCCTGTACTCGCTGTTCTGCTTAGCAGAGCAGCGGTGAATAGTGGAGACAGAGGGAGAGGGGGCATCAGGGGGTACGGATTAATGGGGGGGTTCCAGCAGCAGAGCCGGATTAAGGGGGGGGGGGATACGTACCGTTGGCCCCACAGTTTTAGAGGCCCCCCCGGCTGGAGTAGCTCTGTCCCAGCTCAGAAGCTCCCCCCCCCCGTCCTGCCAGCAACAGTGGCAGCATTGTGCTACAGTCAGCACACGCTGCTGCATATTGGCAGGTCTGTGGTGTTGCAGGGAGGCAGCAGTCTCCCTGCTTTCTTCTCCCTGTGCGGGTGTGTAGGGGGGAGCGACCACCTCCTCTGGATTTAGCCCTAGCTGAGGGGCCAAAATCCCATAAAAAAAATAAAAACAAAAATCGGAATTTGCATAAGGGGGCGTGGCCGCGCGGTCCGCGATTAGGCCACGCCCCCCACCCCCCAGCAGGCACAGCAATGAGATAGGGCTCCCCTGTCTCAAGTGCCCTGGGCCCCCCGGACTCATAATCAGCCCCTGGGGGCATGCCAGCAGCTCACAGAGCGCTGGGCATGCCCCCTCACTGACGAAAACGGGGACCCTCCCGTGAAGCCACGCCCCCTTTTCGCCGAGTGTTTCCCTCCTTCTGCCTGGAGAAAGCTCCTGCAGAAAGCTGGGAGGTATGCAGCCCTGTCTGTGACATGCCCAATGTCCATGCTATCTGCTTCTGCTCCTAGTCTCCTGTAGATTTGGCCAGATCTCTGTGACTCATTTGAATAACTCCGCCCACTGTTGTGACTCCGCCCAGCGTTAGCAAATGAATCACAAGGTCACAGAATAGGGCTATTATATAGGAGATATATATATATATATTAAACTGGTGGTGATTATTAAACTGGTGGTCAGGTCACTGGTCACACTATCAGCAACTTGCAAGTAGTACTCCTAAGCAGACAATCACAATATATATTATACTGGTGGTCAGTGTGGTCACAATGGCAGTGTGGCACTCTGGCAGCAAAAGTGTGCACTGTACGTTATATGTACTCCTGAGTCCTGCTCTCAGACTCTAACTGCTCCCCACTGTCAGTGTCTCCCCCACAAGTCAGATATACATTATACAGTCACACTATCTATCTATCACTTCAGCAAGTAGTAGTACTCCTCCTAATGCTCCCCAAAATTACTACTGTGTCTCTCTCTACTCTAGTCTCACTCTCTTCTCTATAAACGGAGAGGACGCCAGCCACGTCCTCTCCCTATGAATCTCAATGCACGTGTGAAAATGGCGGCGACGCGCGGCTCCTTATATAGAATCCGAGTCTCGCGATAGAATCCGAGCCTCGCGAGAATCCGACAGCGGGATGATGACGTTCGGGCACGCTCGGGTTAACCGAGCAAGGCGGGAAGATCCGAGTCGCTCGGACCCGTGTAAAAAAACCTGAAGTTCGGGCGGGTTCGGATTCCGAGGAACCGAACCCGCTCATCTCTAGTTAATACATCTACCACACTATTTGAAAAATGACAGTAGGAGCTGATTGGCTGGTACTTTATCTCTCCCCACTTTATCACTCTCGAAGGCTTACTACATCTGCCCCATAAGGCCAATAAATGGACGCTGAAGACAGGTGACTTAGTTCACGTTACGGCAGATCTTTGGATTCATATTATTAATATGAATAAGCCAGATTGTCATTACTGGAAAAAATACTGCAAAATCTAAAATAGATAGTAATACACAAGGTGTATATGATTATGGGGCCGATTCTGAGGTGTACGAGTTGCATTTGCGACTTTGTCTTTGCGCGCAGTGGTACGACAACAATGTGCTAATGTCGTAGCTGTTGGGATCAAGGGCATCTCTAACCCATCGTTTGTGACACACCATCAAACGCCCATCAGTTGCACCATTGGTCTTCTGAAGAATCCTACAGTTGCTCAGAAGGCTCATTGCAACTAAGCCATCGGAGCCATTACACAGACGCAGTTGCAGGCTGCGCCACACCCCTGAAACGTTCGTGACATGCTTGTGCTTGATTAGCCGATTAGATTCAGATCAAGGCAATGGTGTACAGAGATGCAAAATGGGTCGCTCGCAATTCCATCAAATGGCGCAGTCCAGAGTAACACTACTGTCACACAGAATGGCCACGAGACCTGGGACGCCAGCGCCATGTATTCCGCATTTATAGGATCGCAACCGCAGGCTGAGACACGCCTGCGTTCTGCCACCACTCTCCATTACCTCCCATAACCGGGCAGTCATTCACTTTGCGAATTAATCTTCTCACAAAATGTGCGAAGTGCGACCGTGACGCATGAGCAATCGGCCGATAATCACTCAACTCTCTGAATCAGGCCGTTTATACATTCCATTGTTTGCCTTCTCTTTTTAGAAATGTCTATGGGTGTGATTCATGTTTGTAAGTAAAGCAAAAAAAGCAAGCAACTGGGCAAAACCATGCTGAACTGCAGGTGGAGCAGTTGCAACATGTGCAGAGAGAGTATAATAATAAACCTGTCTAACATTTGTGGGCTACATGCAAAAGCAGCCAGTATTTACCCTGCACAGAAAAAAATTACAGGTATAAATAATATATTTGCTTCCCTTGCATGGCAACATGGTTTGTTCCAGTCACAAAGTTACTTGCTTTGTTTGCTTTACTTACAAACATGAATCAGGCCCAATATCTCTTCCTAGAGCTGTCCATACTATTGGTTGTCAATTTCTTCTTATACTCCTTTTACAATCCAATAGCTTGGGAGTGTGGTCTTATTAGCAAGTGATCAGTGTGACACGAACGAAACATGTCACGGGGAACATTCAAAAATAATTGCATAGCCATAAGATATCTGGCATACATATCCCCCATCGCTAGTTACAATTAGGCATGAACAATTTTTGAGGTTAGAGTCCCTTTAAATTATATATACAGTACGGTATGATCTAACGCCTTTTAGAGACACACTTGATTTTTAGTCTAGGGTTTAGAGATTTACATTAAACGGTCAACAAGGATCCGTTGTGTTTTGCTGTATGTGGAACAGGGCCGTTTCTTGGGGCAGGCGAGCAGTGCAAACGCACTGGGCGCCCGCCGCGGCACTAACTGTGGCTCCCTGCTTCCCCCTCCTATTTCTCCCCGAGTAACCCGCTCGGGGGGCGGAGTTTCACGGAATGACGCGGTTGCGTCGTTACGTCACGACGCAACCTCGTCACTCCGCGAAACTCCCCCCCGAGCGGGGTACAGAGGGGCATCCAAGTTAGGAAGAGGGAAAGGCCGGCGCGAGGAGCGACTGGTGAGGCGGCCTGAAGAGCGGTAATCGCCTCTGTAAGTATTCTCTCTCTCTCTCTCTCAATGTGTAAAATGGGGACACCTGCCGTAATGTGTGAAATGGGGACTCTTGCCTGCCGTAGTGTGGGGATTTAATGTATCAAGGGCATTGCGGTGTGTGGCATAATATGGTGCAGGGGGCATTACTGTGTGGGGCTTAATACGGTAGAATTTTTTTTTCCTGTGGTGGTCATGATCTGTTGGAGCAGGGTCAAAAACTGGATTGTGAGGTAGTCTTTTCAGACGAGGCCACACCCATTTAAATGAGGCCATATCCATTTACATGAGGCCACGCCCCCTTGTCGGGTGCACGCGCAAGTTGTTTTTTTATCTAGGTGTGTGTGTGTGAGGGGGGGCACATTTTTTTATGTCATGGGGGGCGCATTTTTAAATCTCGCACTGGGAGCCAAATTGGCTAGAAACAGCCCTGATGTGGAATAAAGAGCAAAAAGTAGAATCCTACTTCCCTACACCATATTCAGGCGGAGGTTGGTCTAAGTGGTGGAATCATACAAACATATATTGGTGCATGTGCCCATATTTCTGTCAGTGATTTCACAGTGAGATTTCAAGCAAGACATGCTAAGCAAACTGTGGTAGTACTGACACAGCCTCGGCCCACTATCTATTGTCAGGGGAGCAAAGAAGGGGCCGGAGCAGGTACAAATTACTTGTATGGGCCCAAGTTTGTTGGAGGGGCCACTTACCCACCTCCCTTATTTCTAACTTATAAATGGCAGCAACGTCTATACTACCCAAGGGTTAAAGTGAGGGGGAACAAAGTGAAACTGAGTTCCGCCACCTGTAATGGTAAGGGGAACTAGTCCACCATCTCCATTGTCCTGCCCAGTAATTCCAACAGGAAAAACCTGCCCCATCATCTACATCAATAGATGATACATGCGGCACTAGTGTTACTGATGAGCTGCAGCCACCTTCCCCTTCCTCTGGTCCTGGTGGCTCCACGATCCTCCTCCATTTATAGCCCATCGATCCTGGTATTCACAGGCGCTGTGTCTGTTGGACAGTATTCATCCGTTTCTCGGGTCCCAGTGGCTTCCTTTTCCGGCACGGTGTATGTGATGCCATGCTGTCACCGCTGCTGAAGTGAAGAAGAACCATGCAGAGGAGCAGGCTCTGTGCATCTTGAAGACAAGATGAGAGGTGGCTGGAGGGACAACAGAGGTGGGGAAGCTGCTGAAGGGATACGGGACATGGTGCTGCTGGAGAGACAAAGGTGGTGAGCTGCTGGAGTGACAGAGGCAGAGATGTGTATAACGGGCACTACTGTGGGCATTATGTGTATAAGTGGCACTACTGTGGTCATTATGTGTAAGGGGCACTACTATTGAGGGCATTATGTGTAAGGGGCACTACTGTGGGCATTGTATATAAGGGGCACTACTGTGTGGCATAACGTGCATAAAGGGTACCATTGTGTAGTGCAATGTGAATAAAGGGCACTACTGAGTGATGTAACCTGAATAAGGGGCAGTACTATGTGGTGTAATATAAATCTGGGGTACTACATGCGGTGTAATCTGAATGAGATTGTGCTACTGTGTGGTGTAATTTGAACTGGGGGTACTATTGTGTGACCACGCTGCTTCTTTGTGAGATCAAAGATCAATTTATAAAGTACGGGAAGTAGGGCACTACTTTATAGTTTGCAGGGAGGTGCCGAAAACACTAGCACTGTCCCTGGCTCCACTTAATGTGAGGGCTGGGGGGTTAGGTGGCGAGGAAAATGAGTTCCACCACCTCTCCAGGACCACTTTAAGCCCTGTCTATACCCTACCTAGTACAGTCTACTGTGTGCTGGACTGCAGTGGGTCCAGTGAGGAGTATTAGGGTTCTCTGTCTAACAGTGGGCCTAATTCAGACCTGATCGTAGATGTGCTAAATTTAGCACAGCTATGATCACTGACATGCGAGGGGGGGGGGAAGGGGGACGCTCAGCACAGGGCCCGTCTGCTCCGTATGTCAGGCCCTCCCCGCCGCACAAGTACAAATGCATCGCACAGCGGCGATGCTCTTGTACTTGAAGAGTAGCTCCCTACCAGCGCAGCTCCTGCGCGTTGGCAGGGAGCTACTCATCGCTGTCCGGGTAGCAGCGGCTGCGTGTGATGTCACGCAGCCGCCGTGGCCCACCCCCTGCACGGTCCAGGCACGCCTGCATTGCCCGGACCGTGCCCCTAAAACGGCGGCAAAACGCCGCCGGTCCACCCCCTCCCGCCCAGCGACCGCTTCTGCCTGTCAATTAGGCAGAGGCGATCGCAGGGCTAATACAGCTGTTGGATGTCTGGTATGCGCCAGCGCACTGCGGCACCGGCGCATGCGCAGTTCAGACCTGATCGGCACAGCATCGATCAGGTCTGAATTAGGCCCATTGTGCATACACGCTTCCCCCCACCCAGCTCCCCCAAGCTGATCTGCCCCTAGCTGCCCCTCTATGTTCGGGGGTGTGGCCACTACTCCATGATTTGGCCACACCCCCTTACAGTTCTCAGGGGCCCTGTCACTATTTCTGATTGCTCTAATTGACATAAAAAGACATTCATATTATTTTGATTCAATAGATTTAAATCAGATTTACAAACTAAAATGATCATCTTCAGAGTCATTCTTGACAAAACATTTGTAAATTATTTACCATATCAAGTGTGAAATCTGTATATATGTCATATTTCTACAGGCAGTTGTACGGAAGAGCCCTGGAGCCAAGTAAAAATTTAATGCATAATTCCAACTTTAAAAGTCAGAATTTTGAGATTAAAAAGCTAAGAAGGCTATTACTGGCACAGATAAAACGTAAGAATTTTGAGTTTTTCCTCTTAACTGAGAATTATACTTTTATAATTCTGACTTCTTATCTCATTATTCCAACTTCTTAAGTCAGAATTTCATATTTTAATCTCAGAGTTATGAGTTTTAACATAAAAAAATGATAAAACATAATTCTGACCTTAAAAGTCGGAACTCAAAGGTTAGACGCACAGTTAAAATTCTTTCAATGCTTGAATTCCGACTTTACTTCTAGTATTTCATAATTCTTTTATAAAGTTAAATTTCTAATATTTATTAAAGTCAAACTTACTATTTCTCTTCTAGAGGCCCCAGAATGTTTCTATAGTGTTCTGCACACTAGAGACATATATTATAAGTTAAATGTTATCTGTACTTGCTTTGGGATTGATGTTTATTGAACACTGTACAAATTCTAATAGAATTTTTAACCATAAAAACTTTTTTTTTCAGTTACTGTCATTAGTGTCAATAGAGATATCCAAAGTATTATTACATTAAGCTCTTCAAAATTTAAAACACGCTGAGTGCTGCAAAATGCATTTTCTTCTGTACTTTTTATCCGTACCAAAAGGTATGTATAATACTACATAGGTATATTTGCAGAATCCTCCCAGAGTCTGTGGGAAATATTCCAGCCTGCCAGGTCCTCTCTCTTTACTCTGAATTGGGCGGAACCTTATTATTATCATTATTGTCCATTATTTAAATTGCGCCCCAATTACACAAATACGGTACATAAATTAAAAATCAAAATGGGACAAAAGTGACGTACAGTTGAAGACAATATAGGACAAGTACAGGGTGAATAACACTGACATAAGTACCAGGTGGCAGAAAATGTGGGGTTAGGTGCCGTCAGGACCGGCGACAGGGGGGTACAAAGGGGACAACTGTACCGGGCCCCAAGGATTAGAGGGGCCCCAAGTATATGCTGGTAAGTACCCGGCAGTGATGTGAGCCTCAGAGTGACAGGAGCCTCTCACACACAGTGACTGTGTGGAGCAAGTGTGCGTCCACTCTTCTGGGTTCTGCTCTGTTGCAGGCAGTTACGGGACATGGCAACAGCTCCGCTGACCAGAATTCCACGTGCCCTGCACCGGCCTCTTCTGTTGGGTCTGCTGCACAGTGCGCAGTGTTCGGGTCTGGGGAGGGCAGCACAGGTGAGTCTCTCCCCGGGGTAAGAGTGGATTTATGTGGGCTTTGGACTTTTGGGATGGAGTAGCTGGGAATGGAGCATGGAGTCATTGGGGAGAGACAGACTGTGGGGTGTGTGGGAGGAAGCATAGAGGGAGACGCAGACTGTGGTGTGTGGGGGAGGAAGAAGAGATATACATATTTATATATTTGTATAAATAAATATATAAATATATATATATTTTTAACAGTTTCTTATATAGTGCAAATTCTGTTGCGCTTTAATAAATAAATACATATATATATATACCATCTGAGCGGGCCCCAGAGATATCACTGTAGCCCCAAGATTTCTGTTGCCGGCCCTGGGTGCCGTTGAAGATCTTTAAGTAAAAGAAAGATAAGCACATGAGGGCTGAGGGACCTGCTCGTGAGAGCTTACATTCTAAAGGACAATTTGTGTCATAATGCCCCACTGATGTCGGATCTGGAAAGTATGCTATGTAGGAGTAGAAATTAAGGATGGTTACCAACAATCGATGGCCAGTGGTTTTCCTATCGATTGCAGAGATCCAATGGTTATCCACCTTCATGGCACAGAGGCCCACAATGGTTTTATTTTTTCTTCCATATGCCGGGACATGGAACATAGCTCCGCCCCCAACACATTGGTCTCAACCCTGATTTGCTCTCTGCCCAGTGAGTAATACAAAAAGGATCACCATCAGTGGGCCAAACCATCATTGGTCCCCTATGTTTTTTTGAGTTAGGCGCATTTTGCATATGTCCGACTCAACTTGTACTTGCCACTGCCTGCTAATCTACACAATTGTACAGGGATCGACGTAAAGTCCTACAATAAAAACTGGAAGGGTGATACTGAAGCTTATTGCCTATGCCAACTGGTAACATGGAGAAAATCACTATTTCACTGATATCAGCTCGCAAGAGCAGGCCTTCTCCCCTCATGTGCCTTTCCTGCTCTTACACAATCTTATACTCCATACTCCCTTTAAGGGCACCTAACCGCTGGTTTTCCGTACTTGTCCTATATTGTCTTGAACTGTAAGTGCTGTTTTGCGCATTTGTTTATGTACTCTACAATGGGCGCTGCGGATCCCTTGTGGCGCCATATAAATAAAGGATAATAATAATAGTAATAATAATAATAATAATAATAAAATCAATGGAAGTAAGTGAAATTTGGAATCTGAATTCAAAACCTCACAAATAAAATTTCTGAAGTTTCATATATGCTGTATCTCTGCTAAAGTATTCTAATGGCTGGCTGCTTGCAGCTCAGTTATCATGGTATGGTATAATTTTTTATACACATAGAATAGTTTAGACATGATATTCATTTACTATCATTTTTGCGATATATGCGCTATAAAGGAAATAAAATAATCATAACTTTACAAAAGATATTTACTCTTTGGAAGGATCCAATCGAATACCTTTTAGTGAGACCAGGAGCTAATTCTCCATTTGCCCTCTTTGCAATCATGCCTGTTGTTTACAACAGTGGAAGCAGCAATTTTGTGCAGCCTATCAATTCCCCCAGAATCAGTGACATCACTGAGTCTCATGATTCCTAGAAAAATGATTGGCTGTGTTCTAGTCATATTAGTTTAACTACAAAATGTCAGCCTTCATGGTTTGTAGGTGGGCAGGGTTGAACTGACTCACAGGTGTACAGGGGAAATTAACAGGTGGACCTCAATGTCTGAGGGCCCCACCCCCAAGTTTATCCCTCCTACTAATCAAAGTGGGTGGTCTTGACATACCCCTATCCCAACCTTTATGAAGGGGCTATGTCCTTTGCACGTCTCTCTAATGGTTGGCCATGTCCTTCTGTAGAGACTGGCCACACTCCATGTGGTGGCTGGCCACACCCTTTAAGCTTGAGCCCGTAGCACTGCATTCCATAGTTGCCTACCTTCCCGGAATGTCCGGGAGGCTCCCGGCCCCCCATAAAGGTGGGCAAGTCTCCCACAGTGCCACAGCTCCCCCTCAACCCCCCTCGGCTGCCCACTTGCAGAGCACAAGTGAGCAGTCCAAGGAGACCCGATGACGCGATTGCTGCTGAATTGCGTCATCATAGCCCAGCCCCCCGCTGTTCAGTACATGTAATATCGGCACTGTATAGCGGGGGCATGGCCACAGTGACGCGGACCGCAAGCTCCAAGTTCCCTGTGAAGCCTCAGCTATATAGGCACGCCCCCGCCAAACCCCCATGTGACGTCTTGACAGCCCTCTGTGCCCCCTGCTGCATCGAGCTGGCTGCCTTCTTCCAGAGGGGGCCAACAGAAAGTCGGCAACCCTGCTGCATTCCCCGGTGGGCCCTTAATGCCACAAGCATGTTCTTACTTTACTTTCCATCCGATAAACTTATCAAACTTTATGCACTCGGAAAGCCAAGTTAAAAAAGTAATGATTTTGCAGTTTTCCGTGTATAAAACAAAGTTTGCTGATGGCCTATAACAACACATATACCTGTCATACATGCTTTATGTGGGCTCTGTTACTCTAGTCATAATGGAGAAAGGGGCCTATGAAGCTGCAATATTTTTACTCTCCGAATTGTGATTAACTGAGCTTCTGACAATTCTATAATAATTTTTAGTGAAGGATTGCTAAAACTAACATACCTTATATGATGCTTATGGCTTTCAGCCCTGTCACATTGTGCCAAGAACAAAATTAAGAATGATATGAATGGGTCCAGATTATGAATTAATATTACAATATCGGCAAGTGCAGCTGATTTAGAAGAATGGAGGGGGGAATAAAGGAGGTTAATAATGCTCAGTGCTGTGGAGGCAGGTGCGCAGTATTTCCATTCAAAGTCCTGGTGTCATTTAGTGGACTGAATTTTTTCTTTTGTATAAAAAAATGCTAAATAAAATTGCATGTATAAATATGACTGATTCTGACAAATATATTCCTATGTAAGTATGAGGTACCTATTGCGCTAGGTCAGGGGGGTTGTCTTTTTTGCAATATTTTAATTTGTGCTTTTTCTGTAGTTTAAGGGCCTAATTCAGACCTGATTGTAGCCCTGCAAAATTTCAGGCACACTGACATGCGGGGGGATGCCCAGCACAGGGCTAGTCCGCCCCGCATGTCAGACCCTACCCCGCCGCACAAGTACAAAAACATCGCACAGCGGCAATGCTTTTGTATTTGACAAGTAGCTCCCTACCAGCGCAGCTCCTGTGCGCTGGCAGGAAGCTACTCGTCGCTGTCCGGGTCGCAGCGGCTGCATGTGATGTCACGCAGCCACCATGGCCTGCCCCCCGCACAGTCTGGGCATTCCTGTGTTGCCCGGACCGCGCCCCTAAAATGGCGGCCAAACGCTGCCAGCCCGCCCAGTGGTACCGAGAGACATGGGGGAGAGGGTACAAATTACCTGGGCCCGGGCTGCTGGAGGGGCCCCGAGTCGCTAACCCCCTCCCCCCGGATACCTGTACTGCAGCGTCATCTTCCCGGTGATATCTTCGGGAAGATGGTGCTGCACATAGAAAGCAAATACTCTGGCACCTCTTTGCTCTCTAGTGGCCGCCATCATCTTTCCAAATATCACTGGGAAGATGGCGTTGGCTGGGGAGGAGGGATCCACTTTCAGATCAAGTAAGGTAGGAAGAGGGTGCCCTCCCCCTCCCCCCCCACCCCCTCCCCCTATGTTAAAATGGTGCCCCCCTTGTAAGCGGCCCTGCAATTATTTTATTATATGCAAATTTTTAAACGTATCTCATTAAGTGGGCATAACCATGCCCACTTAATAACCCACGCCCCCCAAAGCTTTACCGGGGCCAGGCATAGCTCTCAACAGCACTGAGCCCGCCCCCTCCCGCCCAGCGACCGCCTCTGCCTGTCAATCAGGTAGAGGCGATCGCAGGGCTGAGATGGCCGTCGGCTGTCTGGTATGTGCCGGAGCACAGCAGCGATCAGGTCTGAATTAAGCCCAATGTTCCTTTAAAACATTGTTCTCTTATTTTGCATAAATCAACATAAGCCATGAATAGATTGATTAATTGATTTATATAAATGCATTTTCAGAGCTCCATCTGTGTATGATGTATGACAAAACAGTCCTTTCCTCCTGCAGATAGCCTTTTATGTCGGCTGATGTAATTGTTCACTGGCGCAAAGGGCAAGCAAGTGTTACACAAAGCCAATTGGCTATATCAGGCTGACATATAAATACCATGATTAATTTATGAGCATGTAATGAAAGATCTAAGAAGAATTAATTTGATGGATTTTGAAAGCTGTAGTGTTCATCATTTCTGGATGGAGTAGCTTGCATTCTGTCCAATTTATGATGAATCTCTGCCCTTCCAAACAGTGTTTATTTACAAAAGGGTGAAAGAAGAGTTTGTCCTTGAAGATTATTATTTAGAAATGATTTTACAAACCACCACATTGTGGCTAGCACATTGATCCGGACGTAGGATATTTATTTGTGGACTTAAATGACTTGAGCTTCCTAACATGTGGCTGTTCCCTTGGGACTGGGGGTCATTCTGACCCGTTCACTCGCTGCTTTTCATCGCAGCCGAGCGAACGGGTCCCTACTGCGCATGCGTCGTAGTGCGCCGGCGCATGCCAGACGGCCGACGGCCGTAGCAGGGCTGCTATCGTCTCTGCCTGATTGACAGGCAGAGGCGGTCGCTGGGCGGGAGGGGGCGGAATGGCGGCGTTTGGCCGCTGTTTCGTGGGCGCGGTCCGGACAATGCAGGTGTGGCCGGACTGAACGGGGGGTGGGCCCCAGCGGCTGCGTGACGTCACACGCAGCCGCTGCGGGCCGGGGAGCGATGAGTAGCTCCCGGCCAGCACGGTAAAGCTGCGCTGGTCGGGAGCTACTCTTGAAGTGCAAAGGCATCGCCGCTGTGCGATGCCTTTGCACTTCTGCGGTGGTGGTGGTGGTGGTGGTGGGGGTGGCGGCACTGACATGCGGGGCGGACTAGCCCTGTGCTGGGTGTCCCCCCGCATGTCAGGGAAGATGATCGTAGCTGTGCTAAATTTAGCACAGCTATGATCAACTCGGAATGACCCCCTATGTACTGAGTTTTTGGTTTTTTTGGGGGGGTTTATACATCAAAAAAATCACAACACAGGTTTAGTACAATAAATGTACTAAACCTTTTAAAAATGTGTTGCACATAGCAACCAACCAAATTCTAGCTATTAATTTCTAGAATGTATCAAATAACTTGTAGCTAGAATATGATTGGTTGGTAGAAGCAAATTCTCCACTTTTCCTTCTTAGAAGTTATAGTACATCTACCCATTGGTTAAAGTATTATGACTCTGAATGAGGGGTAACAATTGAGCAAGAAAAGGGGAGGCCCAACAATGCAGTAGTGGATGCTTATGTTACGGAGAGGTCCCTGGGGACACATATGGAGCAGGGGCCTCAGAAAACCGGGTCTTGTAGACGATCCAGCCCTCACCTCTAGGCCCTGTAGCAGATGGTAACATTGGCTTTAAGGCCAGAAGTTGAAAACTACACTTTAACCCTTGGAACGGGCTCAACCTTTTCCTGTTATTACAGGTTACTTTTTATTTTATTTTTTACAAAAATCTATGAAATATTTCTCTTGCCCCCCAAGATTTGACAACTCAACCATTATTTCATACATAGTCTAAGAAGATTAGAGCGCCATTATAGAGGGCGGAGTCTGCAGCACAAGCATTCTGTTGTATCAGTCTGCGTCTGATGAGATCTATACAAGCTGACCTGATTTTCACACCAAGAACACGGATTTATGGCGTCATGTCAACTCCCTTATTTTTGTAAATTGCCGTAAGTCTGTAACTTGATGGCTTCTGAGAATGTCAAATTGATTGTATAGTTGCGACTGTCTATCACCTTTAAGGCAGATCAATAAAGAACCTTACCGTTTTAATAGCATCGACTCATGTAACAACCGTGTTTGACAGCTGCTTCTTAAGGGAACTGCCGTCGTGACAGTATGTCATAAATATTACTCTTTCACTGTTGGATTTGAGGCCGGTTTAAATATAAATACTAAAATGTCACTTATCAGGTTCCTGAATTGTATAGTGAGGATTTAGAAGGGACACAAAATAACAGGTCACCCAAATATCTAATATTCAGTAGTGAAAATCAGGGACAACAGGCAGGAACATAGTTCTTCAAAGAGATTTTGTGAAGATGTCATGAACTATTGTAATGACTTACAGCAAATTGTAACAGGTTATAGGAAGGGAAACCCAGTAGCGCAGCCTCCAAATAAAGCTTATTTAAGTAAATTATTATAAGCATTAATTAAACCAAATGCAGAGAGAGGGTACAGCCATCATTGAGAAATTATATGTAGAAATGGGGATACAGTAGCCTAGGGTAGGGTCTCAGGTATGGCTGTTTCACAGTAGGTGTTAGTGACCATACCTCCACCAATATCCAGATGCCTCCTTACCTACCAAACCACTGCTTCATTGGTGCATGCACTGGAGGCAGGGGAATACCTTCCACTCCCATGTGTGACATTTTCTTTATGTATAATGAGCAATCTTAGGGACCACTTCCCTATATAATTGGCAAAGCTGCCTTTCCAATTGGCCAAACTTTACTAATTATCCCTGCCCACACAACCTCCCGTCAGTAAGCGCCTCCGTGCTTTTCAGCTTAGGGATCATAGACTCTGAGAGTGGGAGAGCCCAGTTTTTGTATCCCCTCTCTTCATAGAGCCCCCCGCGCCAAGTAATGATTATCTTGGAGATATTATAAAATGCCCACACCTCTCTTTCTACAACTGGTCAATATTTCAGCTCCTACTGTAGTGAACATGATGCATTATGGTCATAAATGCAGAGACGTAACTATACCTTTGTTAAATTACTTATGCTTAGTCATTTTTTTATTTTTGCATGAAAAAAAGGTACCGGTTCTATAAAGAAAACAGTTAACCAGTACTCACCTGACCTGCTGAAAGGTCCTGTGGCCAGGTTATGGTCTTTTAACTAGCTGGAATGGTTGAGTCTGGTGATATAAGTTATAGGCAGGAGTGTTCAAATATATTAGAGATGAAGGTAGAAGAAGGAAAAGGTGTCGTATTCAATGCATTACAAATAAAAAAAATAAACTACTGCAATTGCCAAAATGTTTTACTCAGCACTTATAAAAAAATAAAGGGAAAAAAATCCCTAGTTATAAATCGGATATTTCTCCCTGGAATTATATACTGTAATATAAAGACTTTCCACATAAAATAAACTCGGATATTTTAACCAGATGCCCCAAATGTAACATTTCCATCTTGGAGTTGCCCTTTTTCCAATTGGTAGGGAACATTCTTACTAGACAGCTGTAAGTGGCAGTACTACTTGACCCTTCACCTCCTGCCTCTAATTCTAGTCTACTTGAAGATATAATTCCCTGAAGGGCTATAAAACAGCTCATTCAATATATATTTTTCTGTGTAAAGATAGGAATTGTACTTGTCTGGAAGGCACCCAACCCACTGTCACTTACGAGATTGCTCACTTGTGTTCTTAATTGATTTTCTCTACTTTAATTGTGCTTGGGGATAAACCGTGACATTATCGCATTATAACGCAGCAAGTAAACAGTGAGTTGTTGTATTACAGTATAGTACTGTACTTCAAAAGTGCAAAGATGGAGCCCTATAAAAAAAATGACTTTCTATTTCAAAGTGGAGTTTTATATGGCTTTCACTTAGATCTAGAGTGTCAGAACCAGAGATGTATTGTCCTAGGAGAGTAGACATGATAATATAATTTATAAACACATGCCAAATTGTCTGTACTCTCCTTCGGTTCAGTTTTCCAGTCCTCAGTAAATTGACAGCTAACACTGATAAACCCTAATGGGATGCATTACCACCACATAGTCTTGATAGAACTTTTGCGTTTCACGTCTTCCTCCAGAGGTACAATTCTAATCTGCATTTTGAACCAATAAATGAACTTAATGTAACCCAACCTATGTCACCAAGTTCCGGTGGCGGCTCTAGAGGTGGGGCTGCAGGTCAGTTTAAATTTCAAATACGGGAGCCACACCAACTGCCATTTCAAACTGACTCACTGGCAGTAGGTGTGCCTCCCCTATCTGAATTTTGATCTGAGCTGCAGCCCTGCCTCTGGAGACACCCCTGCCAAGTTCTAAAATTATCTGAAGTATATTAAAAGTATTAAAAATGAAAATCATCTAATGACAATATACAGACAGAGGAATACAGCATAGTTCATTGAAGCAAAGTATTGTTGTGTAATGACTCTGTGAATGTCTCAGGTACATAATATTTTACATATTTTTTAATTACCTGGATTAGTCGAATGATTGGCTTTGTACTTGCCTGTAGGGCTAATTGCAAAGTCTGACTAGCAGGGATAAAAAAATATATGTCAGCAGAGTTTATGGAAGCTTTGCGCGTTACACAGCTTGCTCTGTTGTACAAAGATAAGTTATGTCTCCGGGGATGGCAGGCGCTTGCTTGTAAGCACCTAAAGACTCCAAAATGAGAAACGCAATAGTGTAGTAAATGTATTATAAACATCAGGAAAAGAAGAATTGCAGCAGTGGTATTACAGCAGATTCAAGTTGGCGCTTTAAGTAACCTGATTATCTACTAGCTACAAAAAAAAAGCAAGAAAAAGATGCAGATTTGGAAGCAATGTAATATTTCTATATATTACATTTAAGAATTGCCATGTGCCTATAATACTATTTTATAATGGATTATGGGGGTAATTCTGAGTTGATCGCAGCAGCAAGTTTGTTAGCAATTGGGCAAACCATGTGCACTGCAGGGGGGGCAGATATAACATGTGCAGAGAGAGTTAGATTTGGGTGGGTTATTTCGTTTCTGTGCAGGGTAAATACTGGCTGCTTTATTTTTACACTGCAATTTAGATTTCAGTTTGAATACACCCCACCCAAATCTAACTCTCTCTGCACATGTTATATCTGTCCCCTCTGCAGTGCACATGGTTTTGCCCAACTGCTAACAAATTTGCTGCTGCGATCAACTCAGAATTACCCCCTATGTTAGGCACAATTTGTGTCAATTGAGTGTTGTCTAGTACAACATAAAGACAAGCAACGGATTGTACACTGGGTTCCACTGTAGCCTTAAAGCAGAATATACATATACTATGTGTAGGCTCATTGTAAAAGTTCTGCATACAATATACGGCAATATATAGCTGCCATTATTTGCAATGGTGTGAACTGGAAACCCCGGCAGCAGCACCTCATCTTATTCCCCTTGTGGCCCAATCTTCCCCGGACTTGCAGATGTATGTATGCTGCCCTATGGGTCTGCAAACAAAATGAGCGAGTCTAAAGGTTTCCATAAGTGCGGCGTTGGACGTATTAACACCCAAAGGGGCCAATGTGCAATGGGCCCCCTCCTGTGGGCAATGGGCCTTCATCGACTGCACACATTACCTTATTTTGTGTGGCGGCAATAGGATTCCTTCTCCTCTGTGGCGCAGTGGTATCCAGGAAGATGGCGCATGCACACAAGAGAGCAAAGGCTTTGGCATAGAGATAGGTTTTTGCTTTCACTGCGCGGAGCCATCTTTCCAAAGATGTCACTGGGAAGATGGCACAGCAAATTACCGGCGCACAAGGTACGTATAATCTGGGTGCAGGGTGTGCAGTGGAGTCTGGGGTCCTCCTGGACCCAGAGGTCCGTGTGCACCGCACACCCTGCACCCATTCTAAATATGCCTGTGAATGTGGCATGTAGCCGCACTTACACCCATGGACTCGCGGGTGAGTCCTATTGAATAGACCCTTATAGATATAACACTGGACCTCTGTTATTAGTTATTTCACTTAAAGGCAACAAGGATTGCTTACAGACAAATGTCTCAATCAATGCTCTGATCTGGATAAGTCAGCAGATCACACAAAGACGTGTGGTATAAAATGTTGGCATTCAGACTGTCGACATAAAAAATGTCAACACCAGAAAGTCGCCATGATCATATCAACCTTGCGCATGCCAACAGTCGGCATGTCATCATAATGTTATAGCCCTAGCCCTATTGTAACCGCAGCCTAGCTCTAACCACAGCCTAACTCTAAAACTGTAATGTTGACATTGTGACACTCAGCGTGTTCACTGTTGACATAACGACCATGACATACCCTGCAAAGAGTAAGAAGTTAGAAACTTTGAGTGTATCAGTGGAAAATATTTTCCACATACTGTACATTACTTTCACATGTTTCTAATCTGGTAGGGGAATTCCAGGCACTTGGAAACCCCCCCACCCCTCGCCCCACCCTGCACTTGTCCGTGCATTCATGACAATAATGCATCAAGGGGATGATTCCGAGTTGATTGCTCGCTAGCTACTTTTAGCAGCCGTGCAAACGCATAGTCGCCGCCCACGGGGGAGTGTACTTTCGCTCTGCAAGTGTGCGTACAACTTGTGCTGGCGAGTGGGGCGAAAAAGTTTTTTGCAGTTTCTGAGTAACTCTGGACTTACTCAGTTCTTGCGATCACGTCAGTCTTTTTGGTGCCGGAATTGACGTCAGACACCCGCCCTGCAAACGCCTGGACACGCCTGCGTTTTTCCAAACACTCCCAGAAAACGGTCAGTTGGCACCCATAAACGCCCTCTTTCTGTCAATCACCTTGCGTTCGGCTGTACGAATGGAATCTTCGCTAAATCCATCACCCAGCATCGATCCTCTTTGTACCCGTACGACGCGCGTGCGCATTGCGGTGCATATGCATTTTTGCAATTTTTTTACCTGATCGCTGCTATGCGAAAATCGTCAGCGAGCGACCAACCCCCCAAGTTCACTGCTCAGTACAATTTCTCACCTTCCATGATGTCAGAGAATATCTACAAAGCATTATAATTATAGACCATAGACGATCTGACTCTGTACTCACCTGTGAGCGGCCATTTCATTTGAAATCCTTATAAGTAATCAAAACAAGGTTGGTTTGTTTTTTTGTTACTTTTTTGTTCTTCTGAACAAACAGCAGAAACTACCTCTATGTTTGGCAGTGAGAATAGTAAGGAAAAGGATCCCGCACAGGAAGCATTAAGCGATCAAGTGCAGAATTACTGTGGGGCTAATTCAGGGGATCCGGTCTGAAGATCGACAGTGTCTAGGTCGACAATGTTTAGGTCGACCACTATAGGTTGACAGTCACTAGGTCGACATGGATGGAAGGTCGAGAGGGTTTCTAGGTCGACATGTGCTAGGTCGACAGGTCTAAAGGTCGACATGAGTTTTTCACATTTTTTTCTTTTTTTGAATTTTTTCATACTTAACGATCCACGTGGACTACGATTGGAACGGTAAAGTGTGCCGAGCGAAGCGGTAGCGGAGCGAAGGCACCATGCCCGAAGCATGGCGAGCGAATCGAGCCATGCGAGGGGATGCGGTGCACTAATTTGGGATCCCGGTCACTCTACGAAGAAAACGACACCAAAAAAAAAAAATACTCATGTCGACCTTCAGACCTGTCGACCTAGCACATGTCGACCTAGAAACCCTGTCGACTTTCCATCCATGTCGACCTAGAGACTGTCGACCTATGGTGGCCGACCTAAACATTGTCGACCTAGACACTGTCGATTTGATGAACCACACCCCTAATTCAGACCTGGGGGTAAATTTACTAAGATGGGAGTTCTATTTAAGATGGGATGCTGCCCATAGCAACCAATCAGATTCTACTTCTCATTTATCTAGCACCTTCTAGAAGATAATACCTGGAATCTGATTGGTTGCTATGGGCAACATCCCATCTTAAATAGAACTCCCATCTTAGTAAATTTACCCCCTGATCGGTGCTGTGCGTTTTCACACAGCAGCGATCAGGTCTGAAGTGCGCATGTGCCGGTGCCGCAGTGCGCTGGCGCATGGCAGACAGCCGAAGGCTGTCTTAGCCCTGCAATCACCTGAATTGACAGGGAGAGGCGGTGTGGGAGGGAGGGGGCGGTCTGGCGGCCTTTAGCCGCCATTTAGGGGGCACGGTCTGGGCAATGCAGGCATGCCCGGACCGTTGGGGGAGCGGGCCGCGGCGGCTGCGTGACATCACATGCAGCCGCTGCGACCCGGGCTGCAACGGGTGGCTCCCTGCCAGCGCGCAGGAACTGCGCTGGCTGGAAGCTACTCCTACAGTACAAAAGCATCGCCGCTGTGCGCTGCTTTTGTACTTGCGCGGGGGGTCGGGCCTGACATGCGGGGTGGACTAGCCCTGTGCTGGGCGTACCCCCGCATGTCAGGGAAGCTGATCGTAGATGTGCTAAATTTAGCACATCTACGATCAGGTCTGAATTACCCCCTGTGTTTCTTATGTTTGGAGACTTTTACCTGGATTTTATGGACTTTTTCTGGGGCTATAGATCCATTCTATGATGCAGTGATCCTTAAGGCAACATAGGAGAACAATTTGGAGATCATCCAGACGTGATGGATTCAGATAAGCCTCTATTGACAGGCTCTGTTAGTACAGTATATTCACTTAATTTCTTATTTAGAATAGCAGCGATATGAAATTATATGTATCCAGTCTAGTAACCGATAGTTAATAAATATGCCCTTAAGTCTGATGAGTAATGATAATACTGATACTACTGTTGTTCCTGGCTCTAAAGTTACATACACACTTTTAGATTTTGCCCAACACAGACCAATTCATATTGATTCAGACTGACCAAAATGATCCAGACATACAGCGTACACACTACCAAATACATTTTTAGTGCTAACTGTTCCTATGATTACAAACCGTAACACCGATAGTGTCTCCATATACTAGACATCGGCCGAGGTCTATGCACACACTGCATTTTCTGAACGAGCCCAAAAACATTGCGAGCATTACACCGTATGCAGTACACGCTGTATCTGGAGCCAATTTTACGCTATTTGGGCGACAGCGTGCTCACTAAAAAATTATCGGGCCAACGACCCCATAATCTGTCAGGTTGGCTGGAAAATTGTATAGCATGTATACCCAGCTTAAAACTTGGTACACACTTCACGGTTTGCAAATGTCGCAATGGTCATCCAGATTTCCCTTGGGTGTGGATTACCAGACAGTCAAAAGGTCTACAGGTACAAAAACTCGACATGAAAATGGTCAACACAAAAAAGGTTGACACACTTTTTTTTTTTTTTTGGGGGGGGGGGGTGTTATTTTGTATTTTTAACCATATATGACCCAAATTAGTAGAAACGCGTCCCCTAGTGGGCTTAGTTCACTCACCACACTTTAAGCATCGTTACTAATGTAAATAGTTTGTGACATGGATAGTAAATTCAGCAAAAGTTGTAAAAACATAAAAATAAATTTAAAAAAAATTTGTCGCCAATATGCGCATCGACCATAGCAGTGCTATCACTGCTGCTTCTGTGTAAGCAGCAGTGATAGATCCTCCAACCATCTAATCTGAATTAGCCCCATAAGGACGGGTCACATGGATACTTTTTAACAGAAAATAATATAATACAAGGTCTGAAGTTTTTATTGAACTGTATATAAACAAAAAAGTTGGAAGCTGATATATACGTTTCACTGCCAAGTGATCAACTGATTCTATTTTTATGGGATAAAGTGATCAGCACATAATCACAAGCTCAAAGGAGAACATCTACTCCTATCAGATTGGTTGACCCCCTGATGACGAAACGCGTTGGAGATATCAAAACAGGGTGCACATTTCTGTTTTAATCACCACTAATGACACAAGCTGTGGCTAGAGAAGTATTGGAAAAAGACTGATTCCATCACGACAAGAAAAGTGACACTCTATTCCAACTATTCCAACATTGGGTATGGGTCGTTGGGTCGACTCAACTTAGGTCGACAGTCATTAGGTCGACCATGGAAGGTCGACATGCATTAGGTCGACAGGGACAATAGGTCATTTTCTTTGTAAAGTGACGGGAAACCCCAATTATGTTTCGGGCAAGGTGCCTCGCTCTGCTACCGCTGCGCTCGGCACATATTACTGTTCCCATTTGTAGTCCACGTGGATCGTAAAGTATGGAAAAGTTCAAAAAATGTTGTTGTTTTTAAACTCATGTCGGCCTTTTGACCTGTCGACTTAGTACATGTCGACCTAATGACCATGTCGACCTAATGCATGTCGACCTTCAGTGGTCGACCTAATGACTGTCGACCTAAGCTGTGTCGACCTAACGACCGTATCCCCCAACATTGTATACTGTATATTGTATTGTAATTCAATTTCATGTATTTGTTTTATGTATTGTATTGGATTTTAATAAAAAGTATGAAAATAATTCAATTATAAGATCATCTTATGGGATATGTATTGTAAAGGATATATCAAGAATGTTCAAACCAAAAAATTAAGACGTTTATTTTAATAATCAACAAAATACATTTCGGTTAGCGCTCTCTTGATTACCATATTAATTTTATATATATACATATATATATATATATATATATGTATATATTGTATATATACTGCATGTATTTATGTATGTATATGTATATATATATATATATATATATACTGTATATATATATTTATATATACACTGTATATATAAATATATATATATTTATATAGATATATACTGTATACATACTGTGTGTATATTATATATATATAGATATATATATACACAGTATATATACAGTATATTTATATATTTTGTGGGATATATACTGTATATATATATATATATATATATATATATATATAGATAGATACAAGTATATATATTGCAGGAGCTCATAATAATGCATACACACTACTACACAGTAGACAATGTGGACAATTTGTAGGTCCAATTTGGCTCAAAGCGACAAATCATTCAATATATCGTCTAGTGTGGGGTTCGGGCCGGGGTGACTGGCTACATTCCCTAGTGTATACGCAGCTTTAGTGGAATCTTGCAATTTCAATGGATTAATAAAAACGTCTTGATGTAGTTTATCAACAAAAAAAAAACCAAAAACATTATTATACAATCGCTGAGTTAGAAAACATAAATGTCTTGCTTACCAATATTTTACTCTTGAATGAAAAAGGGCAGATTGTAAGGGCACATCAAAACTTGTTTTGTCTTTTAATTCTCATCTTTTTCAAGCCTGGCTCCCGTGCTACCAACTAGAAAAACTGCTTAAGGACACAAGAAAGAAGGAACAATCTGCTTATCTGCGCTGACACTAGACAAACTCAGCAACTTAACTGAAAGCAGACAAAGCAATGACACATCCTATACCTTATGTAGCGTTCTCCATAAAAACAGAATTTCATTTACCAGAATAAACCTACTGAAAATCTGTGATCTTGAAGTATTTTTCTCTGGTTTATTTCTTCCCCGTCTCATTACCCCACACTTGTTTTGTCCTCAGATAGCTCTTATAAATACATATCTGTGCGCCGTCTACTCTCCCTTTGATCCCTTAGCTTCCATCTTACTGCCTTTGCTTATCTAAAAATGCTAATTTGGTGGCTGCGATGGAGGTAAAAAGAGTTTTAGAGATGCTTTTGTCTTGCATGAGTTGAAATGCCCATAATATATCCTGTGAAGTCATTTGCCTCCCTGGTCACCATCTGTTCTATAAATCTCCTGCAATATCTGACAATTTATTTTACTTGCAGAAGCTAACGCTGTCTTTTGCTACAAAGAGATATGTACATTTGACTTCTTGGCAAAATCTCCCCTTCAGCAATCAGTGTCTGCAGCAAAGATAAAACTCCTTAGCTTTGACATACGTACAGCTCCTTCTTATAAACAGCAAATAAATACACTAATGGGCACTACACATTATGGATACGGCCGACCCGGCGGCGGGGAAACAGTGACGGGGGGAGTGAAGTTTCTTCACTCCCCCGTCACCCGTCTCCGTAGCAGTGCAGCCAAATATGGACGAGATCGTCCAAATTGGCCTGCATGCACAAGCGACGGGTCACCAACGATGAATGAGCGCGGGGCCGCACATTGTTCATCGTTGCTGCCTCCACATTCAAAGATATGAACGGTATCTCTTAATGAACGAGATCATTCATATCTTTGACTATTATCGCCCAGTGTGTAGGGCCCATTTGACAGAAACACTAAATTGATTTTAATGGTCCACCCCAGGCTTTTGTCCCAATTACCTGAAGTTTTAAAAGGTACAGGTTTGTATTTAGAAGAGGGAGGTTCGAGTCCAACTAGTGCCTCAAAAGTGCAAAGTATTTCCCTGGGGCGAGTGGAATTCCTAAAACGTGGCACAGCCACTCCCACAATGTGATTCCACCATCAGAATGAAGTTTAGCTGTGTCACAATTTCCACAATGAGAATGTTGGGAGGTATAATCAGGGCTGTTTCTAGCCAATTTGGCTCCCAGTGCGAGATTAAAAAATGCGCCCCCCATGACATAAAAAAATGTGCCCCCCCCCCACACACACACCTAGATAAAAAAAAACTTGCGCGCGCACCCGGCAGGGGGGCGTGGCCTCATCTAAATGGGTGTGGCCTCGTCTGAAAAGACTACCTCACAATCCAGTTTTTGACTCTGCTCCAACAGATCACGACCACCAAAGGAAAAAAAAATTCTACCATATTAAGCCCCACACAGTAATGCAGGGGGCATTACTGTGTGGGGCTTAATATGGTAGAATTTTTTTTTCCTGTGGTATGCCACACACCGCAATGCCCTTGATACATTAAATCCCCACACTACGGCAGGCAAGAGTCCCCATTTCACACATTACGGCAGGTGTCCCCATTTTACACATTGAGAGAGAGAAAGAGAGAGAATACTTACAGAGGCGATTACCGCTCTTCGGCCCACCTCACCAGTCGCTCCTCGCGCCGGCCTTTCCGTCTTCCTAACTTGGATCCCCCTCTGTACTCCGCTCGGGGGGGGGGGAGTTTCGCGGAGTGACGGGGTTGCGTCGTGACGTAACGACGCAACCACGTCATTCCGTGAAACTCCGCCCCCCGAGCGGGTTACTCGGGGAGAAATAGGAGGGGGAAGCAGGGAGCCACAGTTAGTGCCGCGGCGGGTGCCCAGTGCGGTTGCACTGCTCGCCTGCCCCAAGAAACGGCCCTGGGTATAATAACGGGAAGCGGTTACAATACCAGCATATTGACGGAATCCGGTCTGAAGATCGACAGTATCTAGGACGACAATGCTTAGGTCGACCACTATAGGTCGACAGTCACAAGGTCGACATGGATGGAAGGTTGACAGGGTTTCTAGGTCAACATGTGCTAGGTCAACAGGTCTAAAGGTCGACATGAGTTTTTCACATTTTTTTCTTTTTTTTTATTTTTTCATACTTAACGATCCACGTGGACTACGATTGGAACGGTAATCTGTGCCGAGCGAAGCGAAGGCACCATGCCGGAAGCATGGCGAGCGAAGCGAGCCATGCGAGGGGACGCGGTGCACTAATTTGGGATCCCGTTCACTCTACGAAGAAAACGACACCAAAAAAACACAAAAACCTCATGTCGACCTTTAGACCTGTCGACCTAGCACATGTCGACCTAGAAACCCTGTCGACCTTCCATCCATGTCGACCTAGTGACTGTCGACCTGTAGTGGTCGACTTAGATACTGTCGATTTGATGAACCACACCCATACTGACAGTGGGATCCGGACTAGCGCTGAAATGCAGACACCGGAATCCCGTCGTCACAGGCTCTTATCCCTCTATGGGTATCCACGACACCCATAGAGGGAGAATATAACCTGTGTCGTGTGCAGCAAGGCAGCGTGCCCGCAAGGGGAGAGCGCGCTGCCGGCGTCCCGGTGGCCAGGATCCCGCTGTCGGTATGCTGGCGGCCTGGATCCTAACCGCCAGTATTGCATACCGATCCCATAATAACTACTGTATATCAAAGCCTTTTCGCTGAGCTAAATAATACAGTAGAAACAAATCAGGGGGAGATGTACTAAGCTTTGGAGAGTGATAAAGTGGAGAGAGATAAAATACAAACCATTCAGCTCCCGCCATTTTTCAAGCACGGCAGTTAGGAGCTGATTGGCTGGTACTTTCCCTTTCTCCACTTTATCACTGTCCAATGCTTAGTACATCTCTCCCGTAGGGGTCTATGTAGTAAGCCTTGGCGAGAGATAAAGTACCAATCAACCAGCTCCTGTTATTTCTCAAACGCAGCCTGCAATATGGCAGTTAGGAGCTGATTGGTTTGTACTATGGGGCAGATTACGAGCGATAATCTTGTTATTACTCTTCATGAATGATAAATGGTGCTCCAGCCAATCAGCTCCAGTCATTTTTCAAATACATGACAGGAGCTGATTGGCTGCAGCACCATTTATCATTCGTAACGAGTGATAATAAGAATATCCCTCATTGATAAATCTGCCCTTTATCTCTCTCCACAGCTTAGTACATAAGTCCCCTTAATTGTTTATCTATAAGTAAAATTGTCCAGCATGTTATGTGATACATTATAGCATTATATTGTTGATGCTTAGGCAGCTGTGTAACAAGGTGGTAGCACCCCCCTGTGCCGGCCCTGTCCCCTAAACATGGGATATCATGATGCCACGCCTAGGGGCAGGGCCCCCACCACTGTGAAGTAGAGCTCTGCATGCATAGCTAGATTAAGGGGGGATGCAGGGCATACTGTACCCCGGGCCCCCCTTTGTCAGGGCCCCCCGGCCAAAGCACAATGATATCACTAGCTTTCCCTCTTAATGTGAGAGCCAGAATGCGAGCAGGACAGTATGCTGTGCAGGCAGAGACATAGGAATATCATGTTTCATGAGCTACCGACAGAGCTTTCTGACCAGTGGAGAGCTAGGAGGTTGGAGAGAGCTGTAAGTAACACAGGGATTCCAGCTTCTCCTCTCTACCAGGGTGTCTTGAGTCCTGTGTAAACTGTTATGCAACTAAACCATTTGGGTCTAGATATAGAAACACATACACAGAGAGTCCCCCTGAGTCCTGTCCCGGTGTGTAAGTAGCACAGAGGATGCTGCTATTATTGCATGTGACAAGATAAATTATTTTATTTTTCTATGTGTATTTTAAGGTTGTTTAAGTTGTCTTTGTTCCACTACAAGAAAATTTTATAAAATAGTTGTCTTTCAATTAGGTGGAGCTACTGTATAAACAGTACCCAGGCATTAACCTATTAGTTTGAAACTAATATACACCATTGGTTTATATTTAATATACACAATCTATACCTCCCACCATGACCCATTCCCAGAGGGACAAAATGATCTCTACCTGGACTTCCTCCTTAATTTATGATTGCAATCACCTGTGTTGAAATACCTTTCTAAGCAATTAAACAGTTCAACACAGGTGACTCCAATCATATATTAAAAGGAAAGTCCAGGTAAAGAGCATTTTGTCCCTCCTGAAATGGGTCATGTTGGGAGGTATGCACAATCTAATATACATCCCCCACCTTCCACCTGGGCCGCCCTGTCTTAAGTGCCCCGGGCACCCCCAAAGCTTAATCTGGCCCTGTCTGCATGGAGTGTCCTACGGACTCTCCGAGCAACTCCACAGGCTTCAGGCTGCCTGCCCAGAGTGACCTCTGCCTGTGCAGCAGTGCTACTGCATGCAGTGTCGTGTTCCAGCCACCCTGCATGCCACATGCAGGTGCCATGGGGCAGCAATGGTGTCATCTCAAGGGCCCTGTGCATTGTGCAATGGCAAAGCTCACATGCCCCTACTTACAGCCCTGTGTTTGAAGCCAGGTTCCATTGGCTGAGTGCTGTGGTATGTGTGCAGAGATGGCATCAAGATACAGTAGGTGTAAGGTGTAAGTCACAACTTATAAAAGTGGCTACAAAATGAACATGTGTTAAACCAATAGCAGAGTTCAAGATACGTTCCGGTCTACAGCAACAGCATACGAACCTCTTTTACGCAAAATAATAAAATAATTGCTTGAATACGCTCAGATAAGACCATTCTGCGGCCAGGCGGCAAAGGAAGCACCAGCGAACAAGCCAATGACAAGCGGGTTGCTAGGTCCAGTGACTGTAATCACCATCATCATCCTCCCCAGGTGGCTGGAGACAGATGTAAGTGGTGGGAAGCTGGATATCAGTATGGGCGCATGTGTGTTCTGAGCACGCACAGAGCAATATCCCGCAATTACCGCTCCACCAGCTGGCGTAGCCCTCACTCTGCAGCAGTCCCATGCAGCTGAAGCAGCCCTGGTAACTGAGATGATCTGCACGGGATGCAGTTACAATGCCGGCTGTCGAGATCCCGACGTTCAGGATACCGACACCAAAATCCTGACAGCCGGAATCCCGGCTCACCAGGGCTATTCCCACTCGTGGGTGTCCACTAAATCCATAGAGTGGGAACAGATCCTGTAGTGAGTGCAGCGAGCCTGCAAGAGGACTCTAAACGCTCGCCGCGCTGCCGGCATTCTGGTGGGAGGGATGCCACTGTTGGGATATTGACAACTGGCATCACGTCGGCCCGTATAACGTATGTCTGCACAGATTCATTTGACATTTTCCAATAGATTTCTATGAACTGTACTTTTGGAGCACATGGAGAACTGATTGTCACTGTTCTGACAGCTCACACAGTGGCGGTAATACCTGGATCTGTATTTATGAGAATGCGGCCAGGATTAACAACATTTCTGGTATTGCAAGATCACCTAGTTGACCAATTGAACCATAAAAATGGTTATAGGCTGTACTAAATACACCAGAGTTCAGACTACCTAGAGTTTCTGTATCTCAGTATTGGTGGGCAGATACAAGGTATCTGTGATGTTGTAGTACATTTAGCCACAAAATGCCCACATTGCGTAGACTGTATATAATATCATAGCAGCCGATTGTATCAGTATTGGTCATGCTGTTAATACAGTTTTCCATCAGCCTGTTTCCCTCGCTGAATGCTACTCGCCTGTTACTGTGGTCAGCAGATTCAGTAACCACTATTAGCCTCTTTGGGTGGTATTCAGTATACCGGTTGTTGGGATCCCGGCACACAGTATACCGGCACTGGAATCCCGACAGCCAGCATACCGACACCTTTTCTCCCTCTTGGGGGTCCCCGACCCCCCTGGAGGGAGAATAGATAGCGTGGCACGCGTAGCGCGCCACCGTGCCCGCAGCGTGGTGAGTGCAAGTCTGCAAGGGGCTCATTTGTGCTCGCCCCGCTGTCGGAAAGCCAGCGGTCGGGATACCGACGCCAGTATGATGGCCGCAGGGGACCCAGCCGCCGGCAACTCATACCACACCCGCCTCTTTCTGTACTCATCTTCTGGTTACACAGGAAGTCCATTGGCCACATCTCAACTAATTTGGTGATCTTGATTGTGTCGGCAAATTGGATGTTGATTGTGTTACTTATACCCCTTTCACACCGCACAAATAACCCGATTTCGACCCGGATTATTGCCGGGTCGACGCGGGTCGCTGTGCGGTGTGAAAGGAGCCATTGATGAATTCCCAAGTCACCTGACCTGGTAATTCAACTCCGGTTATAAGAAAGGTTTTTCCTGGGATACGACCCGGTACTCGTTCACTGCATAGGGAGAGGCGGCGCAGTTATGATCTCATCTCGCAGCGCCACTTCCGCCCCCACCCCCTATGCCAGCTCCGCCCCCGCCCCCAGATGGCAGCCTGAACCGGCATATTGCCGGTTTGGGATCGTGGTGTGTAGGGTCCAAGGTCGGGTCCCACCCGGGAAGGACCCATTTCCAATTCCCGGGTGGGACCCGGCATTCGATGTGAAAGCGGTATTAGTGTTTGGGCTGAGTAACAGAATCAGCTTGTCTGTTGTAGGGCACTATCTACTGTATAAATCCTTTAAACACCTTATTTGGTACAGGAAAGAGTGCAATTTCAACTAATATTACAGATAGACGCAAATATTGAGATAGTTCACGGCCCATCTGTGCAACCTATTTGTACGAAGCACAATTTCTTCCATTTCCTGAGTGTTTATATTTCTTGTTGTGCAATTGTTTTGATGACATCATAATTTGGAAAATACATGTTTATGTAATGCAGTGGGTAGGGCAGCGCCCCACCCAACCCCCTCCCATAATCCCGTGCATTCATCCCACATTTGCCATGCAAATTCATACGCGGCTCCTTAACAATATTTACAAAAAGTACACCAATTTTCCTATGCATTTTATCATTTACCAAACCAAGTGGGAGATTTATCAAAGCTTGAGAGAGATAAAGTACAACCAATACTAACCAATCAGTGTCTGCCCCTTTATAAGCTGCATTTGAGAAATATCAGTTAAGAGCTGATTGGTTGGTATTTCATCTCTCTCCAAGTTTTGATAATTCTCCCCCTTAGACTTTTAGCAGTACAATAACATATATATATACATATATATATATATATATATATATATATATACTATATATATATATATATATATATATACAGTATATAGATATAGATATATTGAGTTCTTTAGTAAAATCCTAAATTGTTAGAACAACAGACAGTTTAGGATGACCACTGTTTTGAACCACCGCATCTTGACAACCACAGTGGACAAACCATGTATCTATTCCTTACATAATTAATAGTTGGAACATTTCCTTTAGCTGTTGTCACTCAAATGCTGGAATCAATTCATCCACTCTGCCTGGCTATCATCCAAAACTTGAAAGTAAATATCCATTACTGACACTATAGGCCAGATGTGTCAAACCTTGGTAACATGGAGAGAGATAAAGTACCAACCAACGAGCTTCTAAATGTAATTTTAGAGGTTGTTTTTGAAAAATGACAACTGGGAACTGATTTGTTGGTACTTTGTTTTTCTCCAAGCTTTGATACATCTCTCCAAGTCAAAAAGGATCATTTATAATGTTTTCTAACCATACCGATCACTTAATTTGCTGTTTCCAAAACATGCACCTATCTGCTGAGCATATCCATAGTAACTTGTGCAGTAGGTGCAAAAATCTTTGAATGGCATAAAATTAATTGAAAATATATATATATTTTTTTCTTTTCCTGTCTATTCTCCATTTTTTATATCCCATAAGCGCACTGTTCGTTGCAAAATCTCCGAGTCATTCTTCCATTCATGCGGTTCTAGGCTTTAGTTTGGCTCTCTTCCAGTTGAATTAATTTGACATTCACTGATCAATCAACCTGTCTTATTACAACCTTCTGCTTGCCTTGTCATCATGGTCCACTGTTGTCAAGAGTAAGATATGAACATCTGGAAGGTGACCTTCAGAAGATCTTTTTTTTCTTAATCGTGGCAGACCTGCTGCTAAGCCCATGGATTAACTGTAATGTCTTGCTACTTTCATTTGCATGGGCAGTGAATAATTCCGCCTACATTCACACTGCTCAAACTTCAGAACTGTTTGAGTGTTGGATGCGGTAATTATACTTGAAAAAAGCCCCAGTAGAGTAGCCTGAGGTTGTATTATTCTCAAAAAGACCAATGCTGAGACATAGAATCAGAAGAAAAGTTTTCCAATAATGTAGAGTCTTGTGCTTTTTGTTTCAGAAATATTTGACCAGCTGTACTACAGGAAACTTTTCCTGCTACAACTAATGGGCTATAGAGACTGTAGCTGCAGATGTCTTTGAATACATGTCAGGAAAATTGGCACTTTAAGGGGGTGGTCTTCAGTGTGCCGACTGACGGGATCCCGGCACACAGTATACCGGCGCGGGAATCCCGACAGCCGGCATACCGACACTTATTCTCCCTCGTGGGGGTCCACGACCCCCCTGGAGGGAGAATAAAATAGCGTGCTAGCGCGCCACCGTGCCCGTAGCGTGGCGAGCACAGCGAGCCCGCAAGGGGCTCATTTTCGCTCGCCACACTGTCGGTAAGCCGGCGGTCGTGCTCCCGGCGCCGGTATGGTGGTCGCCAGGAGCCCGACCGCCGGCATACCATACTGAACCCCTTTAAGGCAAAGTGCTGCATCCAGTATTCTGTCCACCGTGTTATTATTAAAGGAAACACATGGAGACATTCAGGTCTGTTTTACAAGAATAGTCCATGATGTATCTGTTAGCATTTGTATACAGCCATTATGTGTCATTTTTCAGGATTATCTGTAATGAGTTCTCTGGTTACATGGGGTGGTTTAAGAAAAGAAGGGACAGTGTTCGTGCTGGCCCTATTCTCTTGTGTGCAGGGTCTCCAGGAAAATGGCACCGGCAACCATTTATACTGCCCATGCACAGACCTCTAGGAAACAGTGCAGACTCCATTTTCCCTGACATTTCTGCATCATCGACAAAGATGTATCGTATAGTATATGGGTGCATGATGTGCCGAGCGTGCCCCCCTGGATCTGCACACACTGCACCCATTATGCATCTAGATCACCTTTAACCGCACCGTTGGTCGCACCATCAAAACCTGCACCAGCCGTATGCGTACCTCCCAACTGTCCCAATTTTCGTGGGACAGTCCCTTTTTTTGGGACTGTCCCACTGTTAAACCCGCGGGCCGCAGTATCCCGCTATTGGGAGGCAGTTGGGAGGCTCCTGTCAGAGCAGCGGTGAGTAGACACCGCTGGGCATACCCCCTTCAGGGACTCGCGATCGCGTCACCCCACAAAGCCATGCCCCCTTTTAAATAAGCCACACACCCTTTTTGGAGGTTGTCCCTATTTTCAAGATCACGATGTTCGGTGGTATGTGTATGGCAGGTACAAATTCTCTGTATGAATTTGGCCTCCTATATTAATAATTAACGAAAGTGTCCATGTACTGTCAGCGACATACCTCCCAGTCACCACCCAGGAACGCCCAAAATACATGTTCAATGTACGTCTGAATGTCATCTGCAACTCTGAATGAACACAGTGGGTCCCGCTGCTGATTTGGGCCGCATCGCTGTTTGCAGATGGAGGAGCAGCCACATCATGCCTGCGCAGCGCACACATTGCGGTCGCAACCCCCATGGATGTGAACACAACATGATTGACAGCGGCGGACGTTCGCGGGGTGGCGCAGCGGCATTGTAGGGGTAGGGCGGGTCAAACGAGGGAGGTCTGGGACCGACACGCAGCCACTCTGATTAAAAACATGCCGGCCAGCCATCTGACAACGCAGCCAGGCCGAGCTGCCAGGGGTAAACCTTACTTCCCATGTGTCCACAATCTAATTGCGGATGCATCAGGAGGGGGCCTCACACATGCTGGGCTGTCTTGCCCTGTGCTAGGCGGCCCACAGCATGTGAGAAGATGGACACAGATCTGCCTGTGTATGCAGCGCTATAACATGTGCAGAGAGAGTTAGATTTGGGTGGGTTATATTGTTTCTGTGCAGGGTAAATACTGGCTGCTTTATTTTTATACTGCAATTTAGATTTCAGGTTTAACACACCCTACCCAATTCTAACTCTCTCTGCACATGTTACATCTACCCCCCCCCCCCCTGCAGTGCACATGGTTTTGCCCATTAGAGGAAAATGTTTTGCAATCAACCTTGAATTAGGCCCATTGAGTCTTTTATACAGAATGTTCCATGTAAATGTTCCATGTTAATTATCCATTTAAATATAGTGTTCATTCTAGCACCCTGCACCAGTCACAATCCGAGCAGTTCCTCTTTCCTGCCCTTGGTGTCACTCTCTGTTCTGGTGCTTCTAGCACACTCTGGCCTGTATTTCAGCAGGTTCCGGTATGAATGGTCGACCATATTATGGTCGACAGTCATTAGGTCGGCCACTATTGGTCGACATTGGCATGGTCGACATGGACAAATATTCGACACATTAAAGGTCGACACATGAAAAGGTCGACGTGAGTTTTTTTTACTTTTTTTGTGTTGTTTTCTTGCATAAAGTGACGGGGAACCCCAATTAGTGCACCGCGTCCCCTCGCGTGACTCGCTTCGCTCGCCATGCTTCGGGCAGATTACCGTTCCCAATCGTAGTCCACGTGGATCGTAAAGTATGAAAAAGTTCCACAAAAGATTTTTTTCCCCAAAAAGTCACGTCGACCTTTTCATGTGTCGACCTTTCATGTGTCGACCATTTTCATGTGTAGACTAAGGGGGAGATTCAAATGTTTGAAAAGTCAGTTGGGAGTCTGTTTTTTCCTATCTAATAGACAGGAAAAAACAGACACCCAACCGACTTTTCAAACATTTGAATCTCCCCCCATGTGTTCATGTCGACCATGTCATTGTCGACCAATAGTGGTCGACCTAATAACTGTCGACCATAACATGGTCGACCATCCAAACGGATACCATTTCAGCACTATGACTATGCCGTGAAAGATCCTGCAATACCGCTATTACCAACGGAATAAGTGACCTGTGCCAGAGGATATCAGATAGGATATATAAAGAAAAGGGAACCATCTACTCATATATAGAGCCATGGCACCGATCCAAAAACACAAGCGGACCCCCAAAAGGCACTTCCCGGTCCTTCTAAAAAAAATACTTACACAGGGAGCTAATTACATTGTGTTCAGCTTTTCACATACACATAATTATTTTAGAAATGTTTGTATTTTGTTTTACCGCTTTTTTTGTTGTTAAATATACACGTCATCTTAAGATTAAACAATGGCGCATTATAAAATATAAAATAAAGGGTTGGTGGTCAGTGCCATAGTAGAGAGTGAAAGGAGAAAATGAATTACTCATTATTATTATTGTGGCTTCTACAGCGACTGCACCCAACCTTTCAGTGATGCTCCATACATTTTATAATGGACGGACTTCAGGTGTGCTGCCTCGTTACTATACTGTCACAGTGCTCAGCAAGCTAATGATTTTGAGTAACATAAAATAGGTTCTATAGATCCATCATTCCTAGGGAGCCACTGAACAGTGCGCATCTTGCTGGAAAAGTTAGAGACACAAAGCATTGAGTAAGCTCTCCTGAACGAGGATGAATTGAAACCCAAAGATGATTTTCCTCCTGGGGACACTCCACGTGAATGTCTGGGGTAAATTGTCAGTAACCAACATATGATGGCTCTAACTTCATAGCGATGCTGAAACAAATTCGATAAATATTTGGAAGTGAGGAAAAGGGATTGTCAGTCAGCAAGTAAAGGAGATAAATGCAGAGAGAAGTAACTTTCAATGACTCCCAGCTTTCAGCTCAGCAAACAGGACACTGGCCCTAATTCAGACCTGATCGCTAGCAAGTGATTTTTGCACTGCTGCGATCAGATAGTCGCCGCCTACAGGGGGAGTGTATTTTAGCTGTGCAAGTGTGCGATCGCATGTGTAGCAGATCTGTACAAACAGATTTTGTGCAGTCTCTGCGCAGCCCAGGACTTACTCAGCCGCTGCGATCACATCAGCCTGTCCGAGACCGGAATTGACGTCAGGAACCCTCCCTGCTAACGCACGGACATGCCTGCGTTTTTCCAGACACTCCCTGAAAATGGTCAGTTGACACCCACAAACGCCTTCTTCCTGTCAATCTCCTTGCGATCGCGATCGTGAGTCCTTTTATCATTCTTACATGGTATAACCCTGTCCTAACAGAATAACATGGGGAAGGGGGGGCTTAGTCGTATTATTTGATTGGGGCATTACATGACATCACTGGGGTGTAGGCAGAACCCAATCTCCTGAATATACATCTATTACATCCTATACAGACATAAGACACTACTCCCCCAACATGACCTGACCACTGGACAAGACCACAATACATCTATTACACCCTATACAGACATAGAACATTACATCCCAACATGACCTGACCGCTGGACATGAACATAATACATCTATTACACCCTATACAGACATAGAACACTACACCCCCAACATGACCTGACCACTGGCCATGACCATAATACATCTATTACACTCTATACAGACATAGGACACTACACCCCCAACATGACCTGACCACTGGCCATGACCATAACACATCTATTACACCCTATACAGACATAGAACATTACATCCCAACATGACCTGACCGCTGGACATGACCATAATACATCTAATACACTCTATACAGGCATAGTACACTACACCTCCAACATTACCTGACCACTGGACAAGACCATAATACATCTATTACACTCTGTACAGACATAGGACACTACACCCCCAACATGACCTGACCACTGGATATGACCATAATACATCTATTGCACCCTATACAGACATAGGACACTACACCCCAACATGACCTGACCGCTGGACATGATCATAATACATCTATTGCACCCTATACAGTAGAGATGAGCGGGTTCGGTTTCTCTGAATCCGAACCCGCCAGAACTTCATGTTTTTTTTCACGGGTCCGAGCGACTCGGATCTTCCCGCCTTGCTCGGTTAACCCGAGCGCGCCCGAACGTCATCATGACGCTGTCGGATTCTCGCGAGGCTCGGATTCTATCGCGAGACTCGGATTCTATATAAGGAGCCGCGCGTCGCCGCCATTTTCACACGTGCATTGAGATTGATAGGGAGAGGACGTGGCTGGCGTCCTCTCCGTTTAGACACTTGATTTACTAATTTTGGGGAGCATTAGGAGTACTCAGTAGTGTACAGTGCAGAGTTTTGCTGATAGTGACCAGTGACCACCACTTTTATTTATAATCCGTTCTCTGCCTGAAAAAAGCGATACACAGCACACAGTGACTCAGTCACATACCATATCTGTGTGCACTGCTCAGGCTCAGGCCAGTGTGCTGCATCATCTATATATATTATATATCTGTCTGACTGCTCAGCTCACACAGCTTATAATTGTGGGGGAGACTGGGGAGCACTACTGCAGTGCCAGTTATAGGTTATAGCAGGAGCCAGGAGTACATAATATTATATTAAAATTAAACAGTGCACACTTTTGCTGCAGGAGTGCCACTGCCAGTGTGACTAGTGACCAGTGACCTGACCACCAGTATATAATATTAGTAGTATACTATCTCTTTATCAACCAGTCTATATTAGCAGCAGACACAGTACAGTGCGGTAGTTCATGGCTGTGGCTACCTCTGTGTCGGCACTCGGCAGCCCGTCCATAATTGTATATACCAGTGACCTAACCATGGTTTTTTTTTCTTTCTTTATACATACATACTAGTTACGAGTATACTATCTCTTTATCAACCAGTCTATATATTAGCAGTAGACACAGTACAGTGCGGTAGTTCACGGCTGTGGCTACCTCTGTGTCGGCACTCGGCAGCCCGTCCATAATTGTATATACCACCTAACCGTGGTTTTTTTTCCTTTCTTTATACATACATACTAGTTACGAGTATACTATCTCTTTATCAACCAGTCTATATATTAGCAGCAGACACAGTACAGTGCGGTAGTTCACGGCTGTGGCTACCTCTGTGTCGGCACTCGGCAGCCCGTCCATAATTGTATATACCACCTAACCGTGGTTTTTTTTTCTTTCTTTATACATACATACTAGTTACGAGTATACTATCTCTTTATCAACCAGTCTATATATTAGCAGCAGACACAGTACAGTGCGGTAGTTCACGGCTGTGGCTACCTCTGTGTCGGCACTCGGCAGCCCGTCCATAATTGTATATACCACCTAACCGTGTTTTTTTTTTCTTTCTTTATACATACATACTAGTTACGAGTATACTATCTCTTTATCAACCAGTCTATATATTAGCAGCAGACACAGTACAGTGCGGTAGTTCACGGCTGTGGCTACCTCTGTGTCGGCACTCGGCAGCCCGTCCATAATTGTATATACCACCTAACCGTGGTTTTTTTTTCTTTCTTTATACATACATACTAGTTACGAGTATACTATCTCTTTATCAACCAGTCTATATATTAGCAGCAGACACAGTACAGTGCGGTAGTTCACGGCTGTGGCTACCTCTGTGTCGGCACTCGGCAGCCCGTCCATAATTGTATATACCAGTGACCTAACCGTGTTTTTTTTTTCTTTCTTTATACATACATACTAGTTACGAGTATACTATCTCTTTATCAACCAGTCTATATATTAGCAGCAGACACAGTACAGTGCGGTAGTTCACGGCTGTGGCTACCTCTGTGTCGGCACTCGGCAGCCCGTCCATAATTGTATATACCACCTAACCGTGGTTTTTTTTTCTTTCTTTATACATACATACTAGTTACGAGTATACTATCTCTTTATCAACCAGTCTATATATTAGCAGCAGACACAGTACAGTGCGGTAGTTCACGGCTGTGGCTACCTCTGTGTCGGCACTCGGCAGCCCGTCCATAATTGTATATACCACCTAACCGTGGTTTTTTTTTCTTTCTTTATACATACATACTAGTTACGAGTATACTATCTCTTTATCAACCAGTCTATATATTAGCAGCAGACACAGTACAGTGCGGTAGTTCACGGCTGTGGCTACCTCTGTGTCGGCACTCGGCAGCCCGTCCATAATTGTATATACCACCTAACCGTGTTTTTTTTTTCTTTCTTTATACATACATACTAGTTACGAGTATACTATCTCTTTATCAACCAGTCTATATATTAGCAGCAGACACAGTACAGTGCGGTAGTTCACGGCTGTGGCTACCTCTATGTCGGCACTCGGCAGCCCGTCCATAATTGTATACTAGTATCCAATCCATCCATCTCCATTGTTTACCTGAGGTGCCTTTTAGTTGTGCCTATTAAAATATGGAGAACAAAAATGTTGAGGTTCCAAAATTAGGGAAAGATCAAGATCCACTTCCACCTCGTGCTGAAGCTGCTGCCACTAGTCATGGCCGAGACGATGAAATGCCAGCAACGTCGTCTGCCAAGGCCGATGCCCAATGGCATAGTACAGAGCATGTCAAAACCAAAACACCAAATATCAGTAAAAAAAGGACTCCAAAACCTAAAATAAAATTGTCGGAGGAGAAGCGTAAACTTGCCAATATGCCATTTACCACACGGAGTGGCAAGGAACGGCTGAGGCCCTGGCCTATGTTCATGGCTAGTGGTTCAGCTTCACATGAGGATGGAAGCACTCAGCCTCTCGCTAGAAAACTGAAAAGACTCAAGCTGGCAAAAGCACCGCAAAGAACTGTGCGTTCTTTGAAATCCCAAATCCACAAGGAGAGTCCAATTGTGTCGGTTGCGATGCCTGACCTTCCCAACACTGGACGTGAAGAGCATGCGCCTTCCACCATTTGCACGCCCCCTGCAAGTGCTGGAAGGAGCACCCGCAGTCCAGTTCCTGATAGTCAGATTGAAGATGTCAGTGTTGAAGTACACCAGGATGAGGAGGATATGGGTGTTGCTGGCGCTGGGGAGGAAATTGACCAGGAGGATTCTGATGGTGAGGTGGTTTGTTTAAGTCAGGCACCCGGGGAGACACCTGTTGTCCGTGGGAGGAATATGGCCGTTGACATGCCAGGTGAAAATACCAAAAAAATCAGCTCTTCGGTGTGGAGGTATTTCACCAGAAATGCGGACAACAGGTGTCAAGCCGTGTGTTCCCTTTGTCAAGCTGTAATAAGTAGGGGTAAGGACGTTAACCACCTCGGAACATCCTCCCTTATACGTCACCTGCAGCGCATTCATAATAAGTCAGTGACAAGTTCAAAAACTTTGGGTGACAGCGGAAGCAGTCCACTGACCAGTAAATCCCTTCCTCTTGTAACCAAGCTCACGCAAACCACCCCACCAACTCCCTCAGTGTCAATTTCCTCCTTCCCCAGGAATGCCAATAGTCCTGCAGGCCATGTCACTGGCAAGTCTGACGAGTCCTCTCCTGCCTGGGATTCCTCCGATGCATCCTTGCGTGTAACGCCTACTGCTGCTGGCGCTGCTGTTGTTGCCGCTGGGAGTCGATGGTCATCCCAGAGGGGAAGTCGTAAGCCCACTTGTACTACTTCCAGTAAGCAATTGACTGTTCAACAGTCCTTTGCGAGGAAGATGAAATATCACAGCAGTCATCCTACTGCAAAGCGGATAACTGAGTCCTTGACAACTATGTTGGTGTTAGACGTGCGTCCGGTATCCGCCGTTAGTTCACAGGGAACTAGACAATTTATTGAGGCAGTGTGCCCCCGTTACCAAATACCATCTAGGTTCCACTTCTCTAGGCAGGCGATACCGAGAATGTACACGGACGTCAGAAAAAGACTCACCAGTCTCCTAAAAAATGCAGTTGTACCCAATGTCCACTTAACCACGGACATGTGGACAAGTGGAGCAGGGCAGGGTCAGGACTATATGACTGTGACAGCCCACTGGGTAGATGTATGGACTCCCGCCGCAAGAACAGCAGCGGCGGCACCAGTAGCAGCATCTCGCAAACGCCAACTCTTTCCTAGGCAGGCTACGCTTTGTATCACCGCTTTCCAGAATACGCACACAGCTGAAAACCTCTTACGGCAACTGAGGAAGATCATCGCGGAATGGCTTACCCCAATTGGACTCTCCTGTGGATTTGTGGCATCGGACAACGCCAGCAATATTGTGTGTGCATTAAATATGGGCAAATTCCAGCACGTCCCATGTTTTGCACATACCTTGAATTTGGTGGTGCAGAATTTTTTAAAAAACGACAGGGGCGTGCAAGAGATGCTGTCGGTGGCCAGAAAAATTGCGGGACACTTTCGGCGTACAGGCACCACGTACAGAAGACTGGAGCACCACCAAAAACTACTGAACCTGCCCTGCCATCATCTGAAGCAAGAAGTGGTAACGAGGTGGAATTCAACCCTCTATATGCTTCAGAGGTTGGAGGAGCAGCAAAAGGCCATTCAAGCCTATACAATTGAGCACGATATAGGAGATGGAATGCACCTGTCTCAAGTGCAGTGGAGAATGATTTCAACGTTGTGCAAGGTTCTGATGCCCTTTGAACTTGCCACACGTGAAGTCAGTTCAGACACTGCCAGCCTGAGTCAGGTCATTCCCCTCATCAGGCTTTTGCAGAAGAAGCTGGAGGCATTGAAGAACGAGCTAAAAGGGAGCGATTCCGCTAGGCATGTGGGACTTGTGGATGCAGCCCTTAATTCGCTTAACAAGGATTCACGGGTGGTCAATCTGTTGAAATCAGAGCACTACATTTTGGCCACCGTGCTCGATCCTAGATTTAAAGCCTACCTTGGATCTCTCTTTCCGGCAGACACAGGTCTGCTGGGGTTGAAAGACCTGCTGGTGACAAAATTGTCAAGTCAAGCGGAACGCGACCTGTCAACATCTCCTCCTTCACATTCTCCCGCAACTGGGGGTGCGAGGAAAAGGCTCAGAATTCCGAGCCCACCCACTGGCGGTGATGCAGGGCAGTCTGGAGCGACTGCTGATGCTGACATCTGGTCCGGACTGAAGGACCTGACAACGATTACGGACATGTCGTCTACTGTCACTGCATATGATTCTCTCACCATTGAAAGAATGGTGGAGGATTATATGAGTGACCGCATCCAAGTAGGCACGTCACACAGTCCGTACTTATACTGGCAGGAAAAAGAGGCAATTTGGAGGCCCTTGCACAAACTGGCTTTATTCTACCTAAGTTGCCCTCCCACAAGTGTGTACTCCGAAAGAGTGTTTAGTGCCGCCGCTCACCTTGTCAGCAATCGGCGTACGAGGTTACATCCAGAAAATGTGGAGAAGATGATGTTCATTAAAATTAATTATAATCAATTCCTCCGCGGAGACATTGACCAGCAGCAATTGCCTCCACAAAGTACACAGGGAGCTGAGATGGTGGATTCCAGTGGGGACGAATTGATAATCTGTGAGGAGGGGGATGTACACGGTGATATATCGGAGGGTGAAGATGAGGTGGACATCTTGCCTCTGTAGAGCCAGTTTGTGCAAGGAGAGATTAATTGCTTCTTTTTTGGGGGGGGTCCAAACCAACCCGTCATATCAGTCACAGTCGTGTGGCAGACCCTGTCACTGAAATGATGGGTTGGTTAAAGTGTGCATGTCCTGTTTTGTTTATACAACATAAGGGTGGGTGGGAGGGCCCAAGGACAATTCCATCTTGCACCTCTTTTTTCTTTTCTTTTTCTTTGCATCATGTGCTGATTGGGGAGGGTTTTTTTGGAAGGGACATCCTGCGTGACACTGCAGTGCCACTCCTAGATGGGCCCGGTGTTTGTGACGGCCACTAGGGTCGCTAATCTTACTCACACAGTCAGCTACCTCATTGCGCCTCTTTTTTTCTTTGCGTCATGTGCTGTTTGGGGAGGGTTTTTTGGAAGGGACATCCTGCGTGACACTGCAGTGCCACTCCTAGATGGGCCCGGTGTTTGTGTCGGCCACTAGGGTCGCTAATCTTACTCACACAGCTACCTCATTGCGCCTCTTTTTTTCTTTGCGTCATGTGCTGTTTGGGGAGGGTTTTTTGGAAGGGACATCCTGCGTGACACTGCAGTGCCACTCCTAGATGGGCCCGGTGTTTGTGTCGGCCACTAGGGTCGCTTATCTTACTCACACAGCGACCTCGGTGCAAATTTTAGGACTAAAAATAATATTGTGAGGTGTGAGGTATTCAGAATAGACTGAAAATGAGTGGAAATTATGGTTTTTGAGGTTAATAATACTTTGGGATCAAAATGACCCCCAAATTCTATGATTTAAGCTGTTTTTTAGTGTTTTTGGAAAAAAACACCCGAATCCAAAACACACCCGAATCCGACAAAAAAAATTCGGTGAGGTTTTGCCAAAACGCGTTCGAACCCAAAACACGGCCGCGGAACCGAACCCAAAACCAAAACACAAAACCCGAAAAATTTCAGGCGCTCATCTCTACTATACAGGCATAGTACACTACACCCCCAACAATGGGGGTCATTCCGAGTTGTTCGCTCGGTAAAAATCTTCGCATCGCAGCGATTTTCCGCTTAATGCGCATGCGCAATGTCCGCACTGCGACTGCGCCAAGTAAATTTGCTATGCACTTAGTAATTTTACTCACGGCATTTTCATCATTCTGGCGATCGTAATGTGATTGACAGGAAATGGGTGTTACTGGGCGGAAACAGGCCGTTTTATGGGCGTGTGGGAAAAAACGCTACCGTTTCCGGAAAAAACGCAGGAGTGGTCGGAGAAACGGGGGAGTGTCTGGGCGAACGCTGGGTGTGTTTGTGACGTCAAACCAGGAACGACAAGCACTGAACTGATCGCAGATGCCGAGTAAGTCTGAAGCTACTCTGAAACTGCTACGAGGTGTGTAATCGCAATATTGCGAATACATCGTTCGCAATTTTAAGATGCTAAGATTCACTCCCAGTAGGCGGCGGCTTAGCGTGAGCAAATCTGCTAAAATTCACTTGCGAGCGAACAACTCGGAATGACCCCCATTATCTGACCACTGGACAAGACCATAATACATCTATTACACCCTATACAGACATAGGACACGACACCCCCAACATGACCTGACCACTGGACATGACCATAATACATCTATTACACCCTATACAGACATAGGACACTACACCCCAACATGACCTGACCACTGGCCATTACCATAATACATCTATTACACCCTATACAGACATAGGACACTACACCCCAACATGACCTGACCACTGGCCATTACCATAATACATCTATTACACCCTATACAGACATAGGACACTACACCCCCAACATGCCCTGACCACTGGCCATGATCATAATACATCTATTACACCCTATACAGACATAGGACACTATACCCCCAACATGACCTGACCATTGGACATGACCATAATACATCTATTACACTCTATACAGACACAGAACACTACTCCAAAACATGACCTGACCACTGGACATGACCATTATACATCTATTACATCCTATACAGACACAGAACACTACACCCCAACATGACCTGACCACTGGACATGACCATAATACATCTATTACATCCTATACAGACATAGGACACTACACCCCCAACATGACCTGACCACTGTCCATGACCATAATACATCTATTACACCCTATACAGACATAGGACACTACACCCCTATCATGACCTGACCACTGGCCATGACCATAATACATCTATTACACCCTATACAGACATAGGACACTACACCCCCAACATGACCTGACCACAGGACATGACCATTATACATCTATTACACTCAGAGCCGGTGCTTCCATTAGGCAGCTTTAGGCAGCTGCCTATGGGCGGGGGATCTGAAGGGGCGGCCCGCTGAGGCTGAAAACAGTGGATTAGGGACAGTACAGGGTGATAGCACTGGACCCACAGCCAGGGGATATACTTGTGTCATAACAAGGGTGGGATAGCATGGGGGGTGCAGGGGACACAGCTTGGTGTGCGATCGCCCACCACCCCCGTGATGCAGCATTCACAATCCGCTGTCAGAGACGAGTTCAGCCAATCGCATGTGGTTGGTCCCTCCCTTAAGCTCAGCCACCAATAAACTGAAAGTGAATCTCTTTCTAACAGACCCGCCCCCTCATCCCCTACTAAACCTTCTCCCTCCTGTCTGATGCTGGCCCAGCCGCGGATCGCCTTTGCACGGGCCTCATGCCTCAGTGAGGATAGTGAGGCCCATCACACTGTCAGCACTGCAGGACAAAGTGTGGAAGCAGGGACACACTACCGGAGGTCCCGCCGAGGTCACCGTCGGAGATCACCGGAGCCGCACTTCTCCCTCCAGCATGAGTGGTGATTGTGCAGCACACACTTCTCTCCTCCTCTGGTTCCAACGGTCAGTGCACGCTCTGCTCTGCATCTCCTTTCCCCACGAGCCTCCTGCTGTGTCTGGGGACCGGCTTGTGGTAGTCTCAGATATGATCACGCGCCGGCTCCAGTGAGCAGTTTTGTCCCTGATAGTCCACTGCCACCAATGGATGATGCATAAATAGCATGGCCAGCACTACACCCCACTGTCACCAATGTCATAAGGAACACAATACATAATTTACTAACAACACAAATATACTATTATAACCATTAAGGCACACATCATAAAATATATAACAATAATATGCAGAAGCAGATGGTTCTTCTTTTAGTAGGGTGCCACAAATTCGGCAAACTACTCGCTAAAGGCCGAGGGTAAAGTTGATGTGTAATATCCTCCATCCCTCCTCACTGGTTTATATTCCTGCATTCCAGTTCTTTGTCCCCCAGTCCCCTTCAGGTCTTTAGCTTGTCCCCACTGGGCTAGATTGTAAGCTCTTCTGGCCTGTCTCATTCTCCTGCTGAGGTATAGCAGGTGTGGTGTTACAACCCCAACCCCCCCTGCCCATCACTTTTTACATTCAGGATCTTCCTTTCTATAACTCTAGGTCTGCCAGTCCCCTTGCTTGTTCTCATCATGCTAGATTACAAGCTCTCATGTTTCCAGCTTTATTTTTCAGTTCACTGGAGGGAAGAGGGGGTTGGGAGTGGAGCTGGGATAATGTGTAAGGGGCCCTACGGTGTGGCATAATGTGTACAAGGGGCTCTAGTGTGTAGTTTAATGTGAGCAACGGATACTACTGTGTTGCGTGATGTAAATAATGGACACTACTGTGCGGCGTAATGTGAATAACAGACACTACTGTAGCAGTGACGGGGAAGCAGTCCTCTCTCTCTGGTACAAGTCACACTTACCCACTGAGCTCACCCTGTGCCACAGGCAGCATCCAGCATGGTTTGGCAGCCATGCCTCTGCAGGAGGGACAAAATCCCTGAGCGATACTCATCGCTGTGACTTCGCTTGTCTCAGATGTAGTAACCAGAGCACTTGGCCATCCACGTACTGATCTGGGAGGCCCTCGGCCGCCGGCCGCCATCCCCCAGGGAGCAGGTCCGGTACACACTACCCACCATGGTTCCCTGCTACGCAGCTGGAAGCCAAGTCAGCAGCAGCAGCGCCCATTGTACATACTGCACCCTGCAGATATACCACTGCTCTCCCACATGCCCCCACATCCACCGACCAATCACAGCGACAGCAGTTGCGGGAGGTCTCGCACTGTGCACAGGAACAAGCCCACCAGACGGCCAATCACAGGTCACGGTGCAGCGCCAGCATGTTGCGGTGGAACTGAACCCTGACACAGATCTATCACCTCCACACCTTTCTATCAATGGGTGTGTGTGTATGTGTGTGTGTGTGTGTGTGGGGGGGGGGGGGGGGCATAAGTTTTGCCTAGGGTGCCAATTTACCTTGCACCGGCCCTGATTACACTCTATACAGACATAGGACACTATACCCCCAACATGACCTGACCACTGGACATGACCATTATACATCTATTACACTCTATACAGACATAGGACACTACACAGCATCACTTTAAAAAATATATATCTCAGGGACCTTGCCAGGAACAAATATTGAAAACTTGGCGCTTGTATACTGTAATTTAACTTCAACTGCACTGTCTTAAACATAAAGACCGTACCTTTATAGTATACAATGCAATACTGTATAAAGCAGTGGGGGAGACCATAGCATCTTTGGTCATCCATTCCTTCAGTAGAGCCCAGAAGAAATCTCCTCCAAGCATTGCTTGAAGCCGGTACATGCCATATGAAGCCCCCAATGCATCGTCCCACTCATGCTTCGAAGAGCAGAGTGGGGGCCTCATGGGGGTGGACTGCTTTTACCAGGGACTGCCAAATATTGTCAAGGATGTAAACACTTGGATGTCATAGTATGTATAAGTTTCAGTCAATTATATTTCTATGTGTGTATTATAAAAAATCTAGACTCTGATGACCCCAGAGCTGAGACACAGCAATGCTAACCTCCAAGCAACTGTTCTGCTCTAGTTCTAATATCCTCTTATTTGACAAAAGTAGATCTATTAACCCATAAGCTAGACCAGGGCTGCCATCAGATATTATGGGGCCCGGGGCTGACAAAATAGACTCCCCCCCCCCCCCCCCCCCCCCCGAAAATATATTCTGCCGCAACACACCACCCCATTGTGATGCTACATACAGGTGGAGCATTGCAGGCATGCAGGAAAGATTCACAGAGAGCTGATGCACAGGGAAGGCTTGTTTTAGGAAGTCCTCCCTGCGCATCAGCCCTCCTGTTGTTGAACTGAATGGTGCAGCTTTCCAGGTATTGGCGGTAGGAGCCAGGGTTGGACCCCCCTCTCAGTGCCGTTTCTAGCGGCGGGCAAGCCGTGCAACCGCACGGGGAGCCCGCCGCGGCACTTTGTGTGTCCTCCTTATCGCCTCTCCTCCCTCTTCCCGAGCGCTCCTGCTCGGGGGGCGGAGTTTCGCGGAATGACGCGTTTGCGTTGTGACGTCACGACACAAACGCGTCATTCCGCGAAGCCCCGCCCCCCGAGCAGGAGCGCTCGGGAAGAGGGAGGAGAGGAGATAAGCCTGGAAGGAGGAGGCGGCCGGCGCGAGGGACGTGAGGCGGCCGGACCCGAAGAGCGGAAAGATGTAAGTAGTATCTCTCTCTCTCCCCTTTCCTCCCCCCCGACTTGACACCTGCCTGCCGCACTGTGTAAAATGGGGGCACCTGCCTGCGTACTGTGTAAAATGGGGATATCTGCCTGCCGCACTGTGTAAAATGGGGGCACCTGCCTGCCACGCTGTGTAAAATGGGGATACCTGCCTGCGTACTGTGTAAAATGGGGACACCTGCCTGCCGCACTGTGTAAAATTGGGACACCTGCCTGCCGCGCTGTGTAAAATGGGGACACCTGCCTGCCGTGCTGTGTAAAATGGGGGCACGTGCCTGCCGTGCTGTGTAAAATGGGGACACCTGCCTGCCGCGCTGTGTAAAATGGGGACACCTGCCTGCCGCGCTGTGTAAAATGGGGACACCTGCCTGCCGTGCTGTGTAAAATGGGGGCACGTGCCTGCGGCGCTGTGTAAAATGGGGACACCTGCCTGCCGCGTTGTGTAAAATGGGGACACCTGCCTGCCGTGCTGTGTAAAATGGGGACACCTGCCTGCCGCGCTGTGTAAAATGGGGGCACGTGCCTGCTGCGCTGTGTAAAATGGGGGCACCTGCCTGCCGCGCTGTGTAAAATGGGGACACCTGCCTGCCGCGCTGTGTTAAATGGGGGCACTTGCCTGCTGTAATGTGTAAAATGGGGACTTTTTTTATTTTTATTTTTTCCCCCTGTGGTGGGCGTGATGATATCAGACAAGGCCACGCCCACTTTAATGAGACCACGCCCATTTTAATCAGGCCACACACCCTTGTCGGGAGCGGGCGCGCATGTTTTTTCTTTTTATAGCTATGTGTGTGGGGGGGGACGACGCTATTTTTTTTTTAGAGCAATTGGGGGGGGGGGGCGCGCATTTTGAAATCTCGCAATGGGAGCCAAATTGTCTAGAAACGGCCCTGCCCCCTCTCTATAAGGGCAGTCCCGCAGTCCCCCCCTGATAGCTGCCCTGAGCTAGACCATGCTGTATTGTAAGAACACTGTATAGTCTAAGTGGCAACATGTATTACAGAGCAGCTAGCGTACTGACAGAAAATAGTAAATGAATATTTATTGAAAACAGCAAGAAACATTATAATTCATTCTTGTGTTGTCTAACAGATGTAAACATTAACAATGTTCTGCTTTTCTACAATACAGAGAACTGGCACACATGCGCCTCTCACAAAAGTGCTTTTCCAGCTTCAGAAGAACACTTGCCTCTGCTTGTTTTGCAGCGTATTCTTTCACCACGGAAATAAGTGCAGCATTTTTACAGCTCGCAGTGTGCAATGAGCACTAAAACACACCGGGCTACGGTCTGCAGAAAAAAGGAAATTTTAATTGCAGGTCATCTGACCGCTGTTGGAGAGATTGTAGAGGGGAGCGCCCCCTGGGTTATATATGGGATACTGCCCGAAAATTATACTTTTTTGGGGTTTATGTCCATAAATTGATTTTCAAAATAGGTTCCCCCTTCTTTCCTATGTATCATACACTCTCTTATCCAGGCAACTTCCAAATTTTCATAAGCAGGTGCAGATCAGATGCTAATCCACAGTGTTACATGCTACCTGTTGGTCTAGTGCTGCACACTGGAAAAAAATGGAGGTCCTATGTTTCTCTACCACCTCAAATTCATCCCAAGCATGCACCAATGGGCGGGGGGGGGGGGGGGGTTAGTTTTTGACCAGTGGTTGCCGAAATGTGTGCTTCGAGGCAATTGCAGGGGTCGATGTAATAGGCAAAATCGGTGCTTGTGGTTTCCACAATATGAGGACTAACAGAAGTGAATCCTGAACTTCACCAAATAGCTGACCCTAAGGATGACACATAAACACAATTTCCTTTATTTAATATTGCTTATTTAATTAGAAACTTTTGGCCTAGGGGGGCCGTGAAATTTTTTTGATACTCTAGGGCACAATCAGTGGGCAGACGTATTAACCCTGGAGAAGTGATAAAGCAGTGATAAGTGCAAGGTGATAACACACCAGCAGAGGCGTAACTAGGGTTTTTGGAGCCCAGGGCAAGATGTAAAATGGCGCCCCCCCCCCAAAAAAAAGCACACAAAAAGTGGCATGTGCGCGCGCCGAAAAATGGGCGTGGCCACACTCCAGAAGGGGTGTGGCCACACTCCAGAAGGGGTGTGGCCACTGAAAATGGCCCACAGTGCCAGTTACATTGCCCCACAGTGCCAGATACAATGCCCCACATTGCCGGATACATGCCCCGCAGTGCCGGATACATGCCCCACAGTGCCAGTAACATTGCCCCACAGTGCCAGTTACATTGCCCCACAGTGCCAATTACATTGCCCCACAGTGACAGTTACATTGCCCCACAGTGCCAGATACAATGCCCCACAGTGCCGGATACATGCCCCACAGTGCCAGTTACATTGCCCCACTGTGCCAGATACATGCCCCACTGTGGCCCCCACAGTGCCAGTTACATTGCCCCACTGTGCCAGATACATGCCCCACAGTGCCAGTTACATTGCCCTACTGTACCAGATACATGCCCCACAGTGCCAGTTACATTGCCCCACTGTGCCAGATACATGCCCCACAGTGCCAGTTACATTGCCCCACTGTGCCAGATACATGCCCCACAGTGCCGGATACATGCCCCACAGTGCCAGTTACATTGCCCCACTGTGCCAGATACATGCCCCACCGTGCCAGATACATGCCCCACAGTGCCAGATACATGCCCCACAGTGCCAGTTACATTGCCCCACTGTGCCAGATACATGCCCCACAGTGCCAGTTACATTGCCCCACTGTGTCAGATACATGCCCCACAGTGCCAGTTACATTGCCCCACAGTGCCGGATACATGCCCCACCGTGCCAGATACATGCCCCACCGTGCCAGATACATGCCCCACAGTGCCAGTTACATTGCCCCACTGTGCCAGATACATGCCCCACAGTGCCAGTTACATTGCCCCACTGTGTCAGATACATGCCCCACAGTGCCAGTTACATTGCCCCACTGTGCCAGATACATGCCCCACAGTGCCAGTTACATTGCCCCACTGTGTCAGATACATGCTCCACAGTGCCAGTTACATGCCCCACAGTGCCAGTTACATGCCCCACAGTGCCAGATACATGCCCCACAGTGCCAGGCCCCACTCTGTGCCAGTTACATGCCCCATTTGGTGCCAGATACATGCCCCACTGTGCCCGTGCCCCCCCCCCCCCCCCCGTTCACTCACCGGCCGCTTATGTGAGGGGAGGAGAACGCAGCGCAGCGCCTCTCCTTCCCCTCACCGCCTCTCCTTCCCCTCACCGCTCCGTCCAGGTCTCCCGTCCCGTCTCCGACGGCTGTGTCTAGCATCGGTTCGCTAGCCAATCAGAGCTCGCAAACCGGCAGCCAATCAGGAGCCGGTCCGCAAGCTCTGATTGGCTAACGCCGGAGACCGGACACAGCAGCGCTGCTAGTGCTGGCAGCGGCAGTGAGGGGAGGGAGAGACGCTGCACTCTCCTCCCCTCACATTTAGGGTTGACGGGGGCGAGTGGGGCATAATGCCCTGGCCGCCGGCGGCGCCCCCCCTCTCCTGGGCCTGCCAAGGCGCCCAGGGCACATGCCCCACTCGCCCTACCCTAGATACGCCTCTGCACACCAGCCAATCAGCTCCTAACTGTAAATTTACATTTTGGAGCTGATTGGATGGTGCATTATCACCTTGCGTTTATCACTGCTTTATCACTTCTCCAGGCTTAATACATCTGCCCCATGATTCAAAACAGTTTGGGAACCACTGGATTAGCTACTAGAGGGAAGGTTAATAAGGATAGCTGATGAATACTGGAGGATCGTAGGTCGACCTGAAAGTGATAATCACATGACCCAAGAAGATGCCACTGGGGATGCTTCAGGAGACGGTAGGTCACCGATAGGTCATCAGGGACGATATGTTAACATTGCGACATGTTGACATTTCATTACTGTCTACATGATGAATGTCAGTATGGTCAACCATCAGCGTAGAGGTTGTAATCAAGTTGACATTTGCATCATACCACACCCTCAATATCTTATCGCCATCATATTATCGACTGTGGAATGTGAATGAGGGAAAAACCGAAGTGTGTTCTACAGTAGGGTGGTCTTCAGTATGCCGGCTGTCGGGATCCCGGCGCACAGTATACCGGCGCCGGAATCCCAACAGCCGGCATACCGACACTAATTCTCCCTCGTGGGGGTCCACGACCCCCCTGGAGGGAAATAAAATAGCGTGGCGCGCTTAGCGCGCCACCGTGCCCGCAGCGTGGCGAGCACAGCGAGCCCGCAAGGGGCTCATTTGCGCTCGCCACACTGTCGGTATGCCGGCGGTCAGGCTCCCGGCGCCGGTATGCTGGTCGCCGGGAGCCCGACCGTCGGCATACCATACTATACTACACCCCACAGTATGTTGTTTATTTATTACATAGTAAACTCATGAAAAATGTGTTACAATAATAGTCAGTGTATAAGTACACGGGGAAGATTGTGCTTATGGCATAAAGTGTTTTATGTATTAAACTGTTGTGGATATCAATCCTGCAAAATATGGAGTTACCTTTCAATCACTAATAAAGATTCTGCAACAGAATTTTACAGTTTATGAAAAGGAATCTTGCGTAAGATTAAATAAAACTGTATTTATTTTCATTGGTTTGAATAATTTAGCTCTTACTGTATTAATTACAGAGAGGAGATCAGAAAAAAGTGAATGTGATATCTCACCGAGTGCTTCACAAAGACAATAATTCCATTGTGTTTATCTCTAGTGAAGAAAACCTTTGGCAAATTCAATTTACAGTCATAGTTCATGGAATGGGCCGCCAGTTATGCAAATTTGATAATCCTGCAGAGACGCAGTCCATCTTTATTTTACTGAAAGCTGATACAATATTCCAATGGTGGCATCTGTCCAAGATAACAGAAGCATTATGGGATTAATGCATTATAACATACTCTCAGTCAATTTCCCATTGGCTATAATGCGCAGTTGTATACTTTGTGTGGAAAATGAAATAAAGACTATTTTGGGCAAATTTAATATTTCAAATCAAGAAGATCCTGAATGCATAATCTAGAGTTTGTACTAAAAAACTGCAAATTTTAAATTGACTAACTTCTCTAGAAATCAACAGATAATTCTCTGCAGAGAATAAAAATGATAGGGAGCAGCAGGCCTCCATGTCATGTGACTGCAGCACAGCCAATCAGAGGTCACAGTGGTGCATGTAGGGGGGATTTCTGAATAACCAGAAACCCTAACTAACAGAGCAAGTTTTATTTTTGAGATGGCGCAGCCGATGTGCTGCTCATACACTCACACACACACACACACACACACACACACACACACACACACACACACACACACACACACACACACACACAGTTGCATTTGCCTGTGGAGGAGGAGACAGTGCAGTGCAGTCTGCACATGTGGTCTGTCTCGTTGCTCTGCATGCTGTGGCTATGCTGTTGCTGTGGAGGTGTTTAGATTTTTGTGGCAAGTGGCTCGTGTGTGTGACAAGTGGAAGAGGTGTGTGTTGAATACTGAGGACTGAGATACATTAAGTTATAAGGGAAATATAATGTTTGTACTTTTTTCATTCAGAGCTAATGGTTGAGTGTCGTGTATTTGTTCAATGGTTTTTATGCTTACTTATATATACTGTATTTATAATGTTTATATTGTTAAAATGTTATTCTGATTTATAATTATTTTATTATTTGAGGGAAGCCAGTTTTGCATTCTTTCTGTATACTCCCATTTCTGGTTTGCACAATCCCAGTCTCCTGCTTTGCAGCTGCTCGTCATGAACAAGTTATTCACATACAAGCGGTTATTCATTTTATACAAACGTTGATGCACGAAAAAATATCAAGCGTCCTGTGGTGGACTCTCCCTGAAATACAGTCACCCTGCTTTGTGGATGCCATGTACTATGCATCTATCAGTGGGGTCATTGCTCCTCCTTAATGATCCAGGTACACTTACAGCAGGTTTGTACCCCATGGTGCAACGGCCGGTACTAATTACTCAGTCTAGGGCTTGTTGGAGTGGCCCAGATCAGCAGCGAAAGGGCACAAATGCCCCACTGTGCAGCCGCCATGGCCCACTGTGCAGCAGGCAGCACCACTATCTTTTCAGGGTTTTCTTTGTGAGGGAAAGTGGCGATGACTTCCTGGATTTGGCCACACCCTCAGTACTTAGGCCCATGGCCACTCTTGATAGCCCTGCTATGATGTAATAGAGGGGCAGATGTATTAACCTGGAGACGGCATAAGGAAGTGATAAACCAGTGATATGTGCAAGGTGATAAAGGCACCAGCCAATCAGCTCCAATATGTAAATTAACAGTTAGGATCTGATTGGCTGGTGCCTTTATTACCTTGCACATATCACTGGTTTATCACTTCCTTATGCCTTCTCCAGGTTAATACATCTACCTCAGAATTACTTATCTGCTCATGCGGGTAAATGCCTTGTGTGTTGTGTACAGCAAAACCACATCTCTTTAAATACTCATTAAGTTAAAAACTCATTTAATTCTCATTAAAGTATTAATTAACTCGCACATGTAGGGGACATTGGGATTATCTTTATATCAAACTCTTTATGAATAAGACTGACTTATCCAATAAGTGTACCACATGATATGAGCACATGACTTACAAGGGGTTCTTCGAAAAAGGCTTCAAGTGCTCACAAATTTTTATTAAAACATGTACAGTATTATCTTAAATGTATATGTTGCTAATAAGGTTCCGTAGCATTGTCATAAGGGATGGAACATACAGTACAACAAAATTACAAAACTGATTACAGACAACAAAACTGATTACAGTCACAAAATGACATATATACTGTACATAAATAAGATTCACATAATTAAATCACACTTGCCTACTCTCCCAGAAGGTGCACGAGACTCCCACTTTTTCAGGAAGTTCCCTGGACCTTCGGAAGAGTGGGTATATCTCTCGCAACTAGCCCTCTTCCACGTGGGTTGGGAGGTAATACTAGGAAATTTAGGTCTGTAGGGAGGAGGCATGGCTAAAATAATGCAAATTGCATCTTTTCTGCCATGACAGGAAGTGGGGCCCAATGAATTAAGAGTCCAACCCTATTCCCATAGTGATCAGCTGCATCTCCTCTCCAAGAAGGAAAAGTAGGTTAGGATAAATTACACATAGAAGAAAAAGGAGAGCGGGTGTTAAACAGAAGAGCTTACATTCTAGAGAGGATGGGGGGGGGGGGGGAGAGGGTTTCAGAGCTGTGGGAGTCAAAGGCTGAAGAGTTATTGCGAATGGGTGGTATGCTTGAACAGTGATGATGTCACATATGATATCAGATATGATGTCACACTGAGGGGGTGAGGCCGCCAGCACTAGGAAGTACAGTATACAGTAGCACTGGCCAGACTCTACAGGATGCAGAGTACAGTTTCAGGCATACTGCAAGCCAAAAGTTGTGAAGCTAGGATAGTGGCACTTCTAGGGCCCCATACACTGTGTGACTGCACTAAAATCCGTAGCTTTGAATGAACGGGGCATTTTAAGGACACATTTGTAATGCTCAATTTAAGTATCACTGAGCCAGAGGGAGCGAAGAGGGAATCACAGAGAAGAAGAGTGGTAGTCATCAGCAGAGTAATGTGTGGAAATGGGAAGAGGGAATCACAGAGAAGAAGAGCGGTAGTCATCAGCAGAGTGATGTGTGGAAATGGGAAGAGGGAATCACAGAGAAGAAGAGCGGTAGTCATTCGCAGAGTGATGTGTGGAAATGGGAAGAGTGGATCATGGAGAAGAAGAGGCGGTAGTCATCAGGAGAGTGATGTGTGGAAATGGGAAGAGTGGATCATGGAGAAGAAGAGGCGGTAGTCATCAGGAGAGTGATGTGTGGAAATGGGAAGAGGGGATCATGGAGAAGAAGAGGCGGTAGTCATCAGGAGAGTGATGTGTGGAAATGGGAAGAGGGGATCATGGAGAAGAAGAGATGGTAGTCATCGGCAGACTGATGTGTGGAAATGGGAAGAGGGAATCACAGAGAAGAAGAGCGGTAGTCATCAGCAGAGTGATGTGTGGAAATGAGAAGAGGGGATCATGGAGAAGAAGAGGCGGTAGTCATAGGAGAGTGATGTGTGGAAATGGGAAGAGGGGATCATGGAGAAGAAGAGGCGGTAGTCATCAGGAGAGTGATGTGTGGAAATGGGAAGAGGGGATCATGGAGAAGAAGAGGCGGTAGTCATCAGGAGAGTGATGTGTGGAAATGGGAAGAGGGGATCATGGAGAAGAAGAGGCGGTAGTCATCAGGAGAGTGATGTGTGGAAATGGGAAGAGGAGATCATGGAGAAGAAGAGGCGGTAGTCATCAGGAGAGTGATGTGTGGAAATGAGAAGAGGGGATCATGGAGAAGAAGAGATGGTAGTCATCGGCAGACTGATGTGTGGAAATGAGGGTGGAGGAGCCTTTCTCAGTCCCAACATGTTAAAACTTGGGTTTAGCAAGAATAAAACATATTTATACATCTCCAACTGGCAGTTCAGTACAAAAGACGTTATTTTAACAGAGTCATCATCCCTGCGGGTGCTAGGAACCACATTATCCATCGTATCTGTAAGAGGAATATGTCAGGACTCTATCATTTAAATACAAAGCAATGTGGGTCATACTCTTTTATCTGTTAGCATACAATGAAAGGCGTTTACGTACTGGAGGTGCAGAACATTTTGTGAAGCAAGTCTGTCCGCCTGCTGGGGAGCATGTCATGGATTCTTTCTTGTCTTCATCAGCGCAGACACTTTTCACAGCATTTTGCAGGCTTGTAAAGTTGTAATATGAAAATATAACTGTTTTAGTATACATTTAGTTAAATATATATTTTATGTGCATGAATATATAGGGGAGAGGCAAACCATCTTCTGTAAGGCCCTACGGGGTCTAATTCTGGCTCTGATTGGGTCTGCACTATTATACTCCCTAATATATTAAATGTTTAGCCTATCTAAGGTGCCGATTTAATTAGCCGCAAGCAACTGTCGGAACGATTTCCGGCGGCTTTGCAAGATATGGCATTCGTTGATTTTATGTTTGCAGCCTATGGACGTATGAGCAGAAATGAGGTACCAAGATTGCAGTTCTGGGAACTGCGCCACCTGCTGCCGACATTTCACATCTAATTAAATCAGCCCCTGATAGTATTAAATATGTCGTCTATTTTGGATACAGTTTTCCACTCTGCAGAAAATCACTGTTATGTCACAAGTAGGACGTCTTGGGATTTTTTAAAAATTATGCACCCATTTATTATATACAGTACCTACAGCTGTTGAACCCGAATGCTTTGACACACCGTATATAGGCCCTGCTACTGTACTTAAATTTTTATAGAATTTATATGTCCTGCTCTATTACCCCTTTATACACCACAATTGGGACTTGCTCATTTACCCTGGGACATCGAGAGGCATAGGGGGCAAGTACTAATTACAGTACCTGGGCGGCTGGGCAGGTACTTGTTAGAGGGGCCTGCCTCCCGCACACCTTCTTATCTACCTGTCAGCAGCAGTTTCCTCTACTGTGTGGCTGAGATTTGCCGCTGACTGAGGGGCTCATGGCGTACCCTTGCCCAGCTCACAGCAATGCTTTGTGGCGCTGCAAATACTCTTTTTTTTGTTCCTAAGTGGGCGTGGTCACATCTCCCTCGATTAGGCCACGCTCCTGAAAAGTACCCAGGTCCAACTCAGATCTCTTTGGCCCTGCATTTATCCCATGGCGTAAGTTGAATAACCTTCCCCTTTAACTGTTAATATTATATAATAAACCCTACTAAAACTGCTTGCAATATTAAATTTAAAAAAAACAACACAATTTCCCACTTAACAGGCAAATTGCTTACTCAGAAATCTAAGCCTTTTAAGTAGAAGCTCTCTATTATCTGAAAGCTTGCAATTCTGTGGGGATTCTGAGAGCAATGTACATTATTCAAATAATTGAGTATTATTACAGTCCAGCCTTGGATGTTTTATTCATGTCAGATGTTATGAAAGGAGGTGAATATGGAAATGGTTTCATTTTGATCTTTTGATGTCATTCTGACAAAGAGCAGTGTTTTTCTATTGTGACATAGCATGAATAAACCTGATCTGATTAACTTCATGTCAGGACATATAAAACAATACTTGTTCGTCATTATGAAACAATCTATTCAAGGAATAATAAAATAAAATGACTACACAGCTGTATAGTTAAGATTTGATCTCCCCCCTCATTACTTAGCACAATGCTCGCTGACAATCTACTGAGATTACCTCACAATGTAATACTGAGCGGGAGATCAGAGCGTACGGCTCATGGAATTCGCTACTGGTAATATGTCCTCTTAATACTATAAAAGTCACAAGCATCTCGCAATATTGCACAACCCGCCAGCGTATTGCAGCCGACAGGCGCAAGTTAGATCAGCAATGCATTGTGCGTCTCTAGGGCGCTTCTTACTGAATGGTAAGTGGTAATGAGGTGCTGGCATGTAAGAGAAGCATCCTGTAAGCGTGTAACTAGAATGGCACTCTGCTTTCAGTTGTGCGCACTGGAACTACCTGTATCTACTATACTGCATACAGACTGGGCACTAGGACCCAGAGGCACTGGGAGGTCTGATGTTGTACCAGCCAATTAGCTCCTAAATTCCATGTTACAGGCTATGTTAGGAGCTGATTGGCTGGTACTTTATCACCATCCACTTTATCTCCTTTCAAGGCTTAGTACATAGGCCCAAATGTATTAAGCCTTAAAAAGAGATTATGTAGAGACGGAAAAAAGTGATAAAGTACCCAGAAGCGGATCTTGCCACAGGCAAGCAGGACTTTTGCCCGGGGCTCCACCTTCCGGAGGGCGCCGGCGCCATCCGGAGGGCACCGTACCATGGCAAGATCCGCTACTGCTGTGTCCCCCGCTGCCCGCTGTGTCCCCCGCTGGTTCCCCGCTGTGAAGGGAACTAGACGCTACGCGTCTAGTTTCCCTTCGTAAAGAGGACCTTTGCTGTGCGGTGCGCGATGACGTCATCGCGCACCGCACAGTATTGTGGGACTGACACAGATGCTAGGGGTCATAATTGACCTCTAGTGTCTGTCTATGCCAGATCCGAGGAGAGGAGCGGCGCCGGTGGAGATCTGCAGCGGTCGGGAGCGGGGATAGTAAGTATTCTTTTTTTTTTCTCTTTCACCGGCGCTACTCTACTGTACAGGGGGCGTAACTGACCACGCCCCCTGTATGAAGCCACACCCTATTTCCCACCCGGGGCGCCAAAAGGGCAAGAACCGGCCCTGGAAGTACCAGCCATTCTGCTTTCTAGCTGCCATGTCACAGGCTGTGTTTTAAAAATGACAGGAAGCTGATTGGCTGGTACTTTATCACTCTTTATTCATCTCCACTTTATCACTTTTTAAGTCTTAATACATTTGGGCCATAGACCCCTGTGTGCAAAGCTAAAAAACAACTGGGCCTGGATATAGGAGCGATGGAAGACAGCCCAAACACTGTTTTGGCCCCCATTGTTTTTACGTCATTCAGCGATTAACCCTGCAAGATATGAACATCTTGTGGTTTATGTGCCTGATCCTGATTTATATGTAAAGTAAAAAAAGGTAAGTACCTCCTGTGCACCTGGGCAAAACCATGCTGCACTACAGGTGGGACAGATGTAACATGTGCAGAGAGAGTTAGATTTGGGTGGGGTGTGTCCAAACTAAAATCTAAATTGCAGTGTAAAAATAAAGCTAACATTTGTGGGCTACATGCAGGGGCGGATTGGGAACAAAAAGCGGCTCTGGAAAAATTTGTACTAGTGGCCCCACATGGGCAGCACCAGAGGTGCAGAGGTGTAAGGTCTAGCCATGGGCCATGGCAGCAGCACCCTCCCCCCAAGACTTTCCAGATAGTGGGGATGTCTAGCATCAAGGGGGAAGTTAAAAGGAAATAAAATGAAATATTATGAGCACATTATATGATACATCTTTAGAATTTAGGAAACTATATAATTCTTTAGAAAGATATATTTTCTTGCTTATTACACCAACCGTATCCCAATCACTATTCACTCACTCTTATATATCAGCCAAGCAGGCAGACAGAGCATACACTAGATCAGTGGTTCTCAAACTCTGTCCTCAGGACCCCACACGGTTCACGTTTTCCATGTTACCCAGCAGGTGCACTGTGTTTTACTAACTGTCACATTTGAAATATCTACAGGTGACCTGCAAAACATGAACTGTGTGGGGTCCTGAGGACCGAGTTTGAGAACCTGTGCACTAGATCATCTGCAATCACAGGCTAAGTGGCAAAGACATTTTCATATATGCACATTATTTTGCATCTTATTCATTATGTCTATAAATAGGACCACATGTCCTCAAACAAAACAGGCCCCGCGGGTGCGCCGGCCCACCGGGAATCTTCCCTGTAAGCCCTATGTCCAATCCGCTTCTTGCTACATGCAAAAGCAGCCAGTATTTACCCTGCACAGAAAAATTGTAAAAGTATTTGCTCCCATTGCAACATGGCTTGTTCCAGATACAAAGTTACTTGCTTTCTTTTTTTTTTTGCTTTGCTTCCAAATCAGTATCAAGCTCTATGATAGAAAGATCTGGAAAGATGAGTAGATAAGGACCTTTCATAAGATTAGAGATATTAACGTGAAATTGAAGGGATACAGTTCTTGTAAGAGTAGCTCTGCTTGAGTTATGAGAGGTCATTCAGTCACCCAAAAATGGAGTCCTAATACATCCACTGGGATGACAGTAATTAGACCTCTATGTAATATAGGCAGAAAGGGCAGTAATATCCAGGTAAGAGACAGAAAAAGACGTTATTCAGTCATATGTGGGGAGGGGCGAGGTTACTTGAGCAACCCAAAAGCTGTCTCCCACGTAGACGCATAAGCTCATGTATTTAAATATTCAAAAGAAGAAGTTGTGAGTAGAGTTTATAGCTGTACAGGTGTCCTCCTAACATCAACAGTTACAGACAGGGACGGACTGGGGGCCGAAATCGTCCCTGGCATGTGCGTGCGTGCCTGAGCAGCCAGCCACAGCACCGGGCCATCGGCCCTTCTGGCATTTGCCAGAAGTGCCAGATGGGCAGTCTGGCCCTGGTCACAGAAGACATAAATAAGGGTTAAACATGCAGTATTACTAATACCCCTTTCAGACATCCTCCAAAATCCCGGGATTTTGCAAATGAACGTGCATCAACCTGGGATTTTGGTATGTCTGAAAGGCACCAACCCTGGAACATGTTCCCCAAATTTTTTTTACTCCCAGGTCGCACCTAGACGCCTCTGATTGGTGTTTAGTCTGCTGGAAGGGACGGGGCTGCCTGGATGGGGTGTGCGAGTAGTAAAAGCAGCCGGCGCAGCTTAACAGAGGTGGCCTGTTCTGGTGAGGTCTTGGCTGGTGCGTGTGTGTGAGAGTTTGGCGTGTGTGTATATTACATGTATGCATGTGTTTGGGTATGACATGTGTATGTGTTAGACGTGTGTGTGTAAGACATTTATGAGTGTGATGTGTGTGTGTGTGTGTATATATGACATGATAGTAGCACCAGGGCAGACCAGGCTTATGTCTGAAGGGGGTTGACCAAAGAATTTCCCAGGTCTCAGGTTTAGTGTGAAAGGGGGTCTCCAGCAAAAACCCGGGATTTTTCAGAGATGAAAAACCCGGGACTGAGCAGGAAAATTCCCGGGTCCTATGTCTGAAAGGGGTATTACAGTCAGAGGAAAGAGATAAAAATCTGGAATATCCATATGTAATAGAGGACAGTACTTTGAGGTGAGATTGTTTTTAGGGGGTCATTCTGACCTGATCGCTCACTGCAGTTCTTCGCAGTGCAGCACTCAGGTCAGAACTGCGCATGCGCCGGCGCCGCAGTGCACCGACGCATGGCTGACAGCCGACGGCTGTCGTTGCCTAACGATCTCCTCTGTCTTAGTGACAGGCAGAGTCGGACGCTGGGTGGGAGGGGGCGGCGTTTGGCTGACGTTTTGTGGGCGCAGTCCGGCCAGCGCAGGCATGGCTGTACCGTGCGGGGGGGGCGGGCCGCCGCGGCTGCGTGACATCACACACAGCAGCTGCGAGCTGGCCGGGAGCTACTACTGAAGTACAAAAGCATCGCCGCTGTGCGATGCTTTTGTACTTCTGCGACTGGGCAGGGACTGACATGCGGGGCGGGCTAGCCCTGTGCTGGGCGTCCCTCCACATGTCAGTGTTCCTGCTCATAGCTGTGTTACATTTAGCACAGCTACGATCAACTCGGAATCACCCTCTTGGTACTAAAGAGTTGTTGTGCAAACCATCTGTACATACAATTATGAAATAGTAAATTGTGCCTGTGCTTCGCTTATTTATTCTTTTCTGAAAAGGGTGTCATACCATTCACATATAAATACAATAACGGTTTAAACTTTCACTTGTACCAAAAAATACCATTGAGACTTGCACCAGCCGTATGTCAGGTCAGTTTCTCCGTTCCAGTAGCACCTCCTGTGTGAGTGGTTCAGAGTCTTTGTACAAACATCCGAAAACTAACATAAGGTGCGTGCATATTTTAAGCCCCCCCCCCCACCACTGTTTCCTCTCAGTCGCAATCCAAGAACCGCCACTTACATTTCTGCTACCGTGTGTCAAGATATGTACTGCAATTCTCTACGTACAAAGAGGCTAATTCAGACCTGATTGCTAGGGTACATTTTTTGCATCCCTGCGATCAGGTAGTTGCCACCTACAGGGGGAGGAGGAAATCACTGTGCAGGAGTGCGATCTCTGTTTGTGCAGTCTCTGCACAGCCCAGGACTTACTCAGCCACTGCGATGATTTGGGCCAGAGCTGACGTCAGGAATCCTCCCTCCAAACGCCTGGTCCCTCCTGCGTTTTTCAGCTGCCTTCCACAAACAGCCTCTTCCTGTCAATCTCCTTGCGTTCACCAGTGTGATGGGATTTTACGCACTACCCCGTCGCTGCGGACCGTTGCGCCTGTGCATTGCGGTGCATACACGTGCGCAGTTCAGACCTGATCGCCCGCCGTGCGAAAATGATCAGCAGTGATCAGGTCTGAATCAGCCCCAAAGTCAGGATGCAGCTTCTATGTGTCCAGTTGTAGTACAACTACAAATACCAGCAAGCCCTTCCATCCACATCTGCTTTCCTAATCACCAGGGTTTATTGCTATCTTATGTTTCTATGAATTTTCACAAAAGTGACTGTGTACTAAGGGGGACATGTACTAAGCAGTGATAAAAGTGGAGAAGTGAGCCTGTGGAGAAGTTGCCCATGGCAACCAATCAATCATCTGCTCCGTACAATTGTATAGTATGCAAATTATAAATGTTACTTCAATGCTGATTGGTTGTCATGGGCAACTTCTCCACTGGCTCACTTCTCCACTTTTATCACTGCTTAGTACATGTTCCCCTAAGAATCTTTTGTCTCTCTCCATATCTCCTATATAATAGCCCAGATCTGTAACTGTGGGCGGGATGTATTATTAAGATACATTGCCGCCCCTCGCCGCTTACCGCAGCGATGTTGATCGCATATGTACTAACATATGCGATCAATATCGTGATGCGGTAACGGAGGCCCCCCCGCGATACCTGTTAGGTGGTCTGCGGGGGTCTCCGTTACCTCCCCGGGATCTGTACACTGGCTAGACGCCGGGAAGCAGCAGCAGGCTGCGCCTGGCGCTTCCTCCTCCCCCCTGCAGCCGGAAGGACCTCCGGCTGCGTTGCTAGGGGGAGGGAGGCAGCCTGGAGGAAGGTAAGCCGGGAGGGAGGTGGGTCGGCAACAGCGGCGGAGGCGGTCAGCGATAAGAAGCCCATAGGCTTCTATAGGGTATTGCCATCCAAAGATAGCGATACCCTGGACGGCTAAAACGTGGCGGTAGGGTCTTAGAAAATTTTAAAATGCGGTAAAAACCCCGTTTTCGGGTGTTTTACCACATTTTTGGTTTAGTACATCCCGCCCAGTGTGTATAACGCTGGGCGTGGCTAGGGGCTCTCATTGGGTTAGCAGCAGGTCTATCACACCAAGTCCACAGCTGATTGGGCGAGAAACGCCCTTCCACACAGGTCACATCCAGTGGGAGGCTCTGCCCTTTGGCTGCTGTGTGTTCCCAGAGCAGGATTAACAATGGGGCTGATGGAGCTGCAGCTCCAGGTCCACACCCCAAAATAGGCCCACTGCATCTGCAGCAACATACCCTCCAACAATTTACATATAAAAATTGCTACAAATTCAAAAAGCAGGCGTAGCCACGGGTAAAGTCCTACACTTTCAATGGAAGTTTGGAGAGCCAAAAATCGGTACAGACCATAAAAAAAGGGACTGTACATAGGTGTGCGCAGGGGGGGGTGCACCGCACAGGCACCCCCTAATGTCCGGCACCCCGATCTCACATGCCTGATGCAGCGATCGTCGAGCAGGCTGATTACTGTCCCCTCTGCACTGCACCCTGTCAGGACTGCATTACTGACCGGACGCCTGGGTTAATCAAGGGTGCCACTGACACCGGCTTTCAAATTCCCAGCTCCACCTCCATGTATAAAAACAGTGTGATGTGACATGATTACGTCATGCTGCTCGCACGCCCATCCGTCACACCCGCCACACGCCCACCTCTCTCCTTCTGTGCTATGCCAACGCCAGCCACTGATGAGGAGCAGCATGCAGCCAGCGTTCCTCTTAGGAAGACAAATTCAATACTGGCAGATGGCCGGCAGCAGCATGGACATGTCACTTGTTTTTCCAGCAGCGGCAATACTAGTCTGCGACTGTCAGTGTCAGTGAGAGACTGACTTGTAAGTAAGCTGCTGCATCTTGCAGGGGAAAGAGAGGGAGAGCAAGACCAGGCTGAGGAGGAACAGTGTAATTGCAGTGAGTGCCATCAGGGGTGTTTGTTTGGAGCACACCACAACATTTGACAATGTATTTGCTTTATTAGGATTGGTACAAAGGTGGATATTTTATATGCGTTGACCATCAATAGATGGTGCTGGATACGCCCAAAAGGCGTTGCTAGACACAGCCCTCCGACGGTGCACCCCCTAATAAAATGTGCTGCGCACGCCAGTGGGACTGTACCTGCCAAAAAGGTACAGTTGGAGGGTCTGCCACTGCATCTGCAGCAAGTCTCTGCGCTGTAGATAGGGGGAAAAAAAAAACTTTACTGCAGCGTCCTATGGGGGTCATTCCGAGTTGTTCGCTTGTTGCCGATTTTCGCAACGGAGCGATTAAGGCAAAAATGCGCATGGTTCGCAGTGCGCATGCGGTTAGTATTATAGCACAAAACTTAGTAGATTTACTCACGTCCGAACGAAGAATTTTCACCGTTGAAGTGATCTGAGTGTGATTGACAGGAAGTGGGTGTTTCTGGGCGGAAACTGACCGTTTTCTGGGAGTGTGCGGAAAAACGCAGGCGTGCCAGGAAAAAACGCGGGAGTGTCTGGAGAAACGGGGGAGTGGCTGGCTGAACGCAGGGCGTGTTTGTGACGTCAAACCAGGAACTAAACGGACTGAGCTGATCGCAATCTGTGAGTAGGTCTGGAGCTACTCAGAAACTGCAAAGAATTATTTAGTAGCAGTTCTGCTAATCTTTCGTTTGCTATTCTGCTAAACTAAGATACACTCCCAGAGGGCGGCAGCCTAGCGTGTGCAAAGCTGCTAAAATCTGCTAGCGAGCGAACAACTCGGAATGACCCCCTATGTCCTGCTGCCAGTCCGTCTGCCCCCTCCGGCATCAACAATCCCGACTCCCTAGCCGCGGCGCAGGTGGAACAAAAGCTGCTGCGGCCACTGCGGCCTCCTGTGCATCTCGGCAAAACCATGTTGTACTACAGGTGGAACAGATATAACATGTGCAGAGAGAGTTAGATTTGGGTGGGGTGTGTCCAAACTGAAATCTAAATTGCAGTGTAAAAATAAAGCTGTCTAACATTTGAGGGCTACATGCAAAAGCTGCCAGTATTTACCCTGCAGAGAAAAATTGTAAAAGTATTTGCTCCCATTGCAACATGACTTGTATGAAAGCGTCGCAGCAGAAGGCTTTCATAGCCCTCCCTGCGCCGCATACTCTCTGAGCCCCGGAGCCTCCTCTGCGCGTGATGTCACAGAAGTGCCTCCCTGCCACAGCCGCGCCCAGATCCCCAGAGGCCCTGAATCGGCAACACTGCACCTAGGCTGCCGGCCTGGAAGCCGCGAGATGGCTAATGTAACGGACAGAGTGGGTGATATCGTGGAGGGTAATGTCTGGACGCTGAATCAATCTAAAAGGTGACAGTGCTTTGCAGTGCAGTGGGTGTGCAGTGTCACTGACACTGCACAGGACTCTCACCTTTTACATTGATTCAGCGAGTCAGTCAGTTCTGCCAGCCAGTCACTATTGTTAGTGCCAGTGTCCCAACACGCCGCCTTACAGGGAAGTAGATGCACTAACTAAACTACATCTCCCAGCAGCCCTTAGCGCCAAAGCATTCCGGCGCTAAGGGCTGCTGGGAGCTGTAGTTTATTGAGTGCATCTTCTTCCCTGTAATACGGCGTGTTGGGACACCGGCGCTAAGAATAGTGACTGGCTACTTGGCTGCTGTGCGAGTCTTTGGGAGAGCCACTGCCAAAGGGAGGACAGCAGCTTAGCTGCTTCGAGGAGGAGAAGCATTAACCGCCGCTCCCACACTCGCAGTACCTCCGGGCCCCATCTGCGGCACCCCCACACCCCCCTCCAGCACCCGCGGTAGCTCTGGACTTCCTCCCCTACCTGCAGCACCCCTGCACCCGCACCTGCCCCTCCCCCACCAGCGGCACCCCCGCAACCGCTCCTCCCCCACCCAGGGTGGCTCTGGACCCCAACCCGCGTCACCCACGCACCTTCCTCCACCTGCGGCACCACCGCACCAGCCCCTCCCCCACCTGCGCCACTCCTGGACCCCATCCACGTCTCCCCCGCAGCCGCCACTCCCCCAACCACAGCACCTACTAGGTGATTCATCAGGCCCTGCGTGCGCTGTTCACGCCATTGCAAGGGGCTTCGATCTCTTAACCATCGCACGCCCTTTGTCCGTGTAATATTTAACCACTCAAACAATTATGATTGAAGGTAATACTCCATACAATAAAAATATTGCACGCCACAAGGGCGTGCAAGGGTTAAGGGGGCGTAGCCCCTTATGACGGTGTGAAGAGCGCCCGTAGTGCGCAATGAATCACCTACTTTGAATATAAGCAGCAATATTTTTGTACTTGCACGAAAAAGGTAAAAGCAAATCCCAATTAAAGAGCCTCGTAAATGACCCCATTATCAGGAGAAGTGTTAGAATATTTGCTAGGCTGTACAAAGTACAAAGTACAGGCATCTCTCAGACAGAGCAAATGTGACTATCACCTTTCCATCGGTGTCCTGTATCGCCTCCAGGCTGCACGCTGGTGACACAAACTCCTTTATCGAACGTGGTCAAAATCAATAGATGGCCATTTATACAGAAATAGAATGACAAAGTGTGTGATAAACTATATGTACATGCGGTGGTAAGTTATATGATATTATCTGTGCAGTACAACAGAGGATGTGGGTGCTGCTGATGGGTCTGTGTAGGGCACTGGGAGTAGGGTGAGTGTTGCGTTGATTGGCGGTTGGTGAAACGTAAAGATGAGCAGTGTCATGCACCTAATTACAGTGATGCACCTAAGAACAGGAAATGGACCGTTTAACATTGGAGTTGTCATCGATGCTATCATCGACGCATTGACAGTGATTTCAAATAAAATATTTTATTACTGAGTATATCAGGTTAAAGTTAATGAAACATGTAGCATGTGGCTTAAGCCATACTTGCCTACTCTCCCGGAATGGCCGGGAGGCTCCCGAAAATCGGGTGACCCTCCCGGCCCCCCGGAAGAGCAGGCAAGTCTCCCGATTCGTGGGGTCCCCCCTGCCCGTCCGCCCACTTAGTGTGTAAAGTGGGCGGTCCGGGCAGTTGATGACGCGATTCTTGGAGAATCGCGTCATCATAGCCACGCCCCCTGCAGTGTAATGCTGGTGATCGCGGCATTACAGAGCGGGGGGCGTGGCTTAAAAGAGGCATCATCATGACCCCGCCCTTGCTCCGCCCCCGCTCTGCCCCATCCCGCCTCCGGCCCACCCCCTCCACGACGTCACAGCCTCCCCTGCCCGCCCTCTGAGCTGACCTGGCTGCTCTCTCCCGCAGAGAGCAGCCAAAATGTAGGTAAGTATGGCTTAAGCTCAAAAGAGGCAAAGGAACTACAAAAACGGGACTGACCTCCCATAGAGTAGTATGTGAAGGTATAACAATTGTAAAATGGGGACAGGGCCACACTCATGCAATTCAGTGCAAATCAACTATCGAGTGGCCCAAAATGCATTGGCGTCAGTGGTCAAAGGGAGGTTTAGGAGAATTGCTGGGTTTAGTATGATTTACTGGCGGCCGGGATGCCCAGGGACGTGCAGTCCAGGGAGGCTGTAATTTAATCATTTTTACTGATAAACTGGGTTTGGGAGGCACCAACAGTGGTGCCTCCCATTGTCAATGGGAAAGAGGCCGTAGCGAGGGGCGGGGCCATGCCACAGGCTGTAAATGCCCACTGAAAATCTATTGGGAAGCGGCACCTACTAAAGTGCCGCCTTGATACAGGAACGTGCTTTCAACCCATGAAAGCACGCCCCTGTCAGTGAGGCCAGATGTGATTGGCCAGCAGATCCGTCACTGGTTCCGCTGTCATCACTGTGTGGGTGCGGGCGAATGCGGCGGTGACGCAGCGGAGCTGCAGGCATCAGCGGCGGTGGGACGCCTCAGTGATATTTTTGAAACTCAAGATGGCCACTGTGAGCCAATCACGGCTCGCTGCATCACCGCCTCCTCTGGCTGGCTGATATAAGTCAGCACGAGGCAGTGGCTGTCCGTCCAATGGCGGAGGAGGAGCATTGAAGAGCTCCTGAAGACCCAATGGAAATCCTGGATGGGCGGCAGCCATAAAACAGAGCTTAAAGGCCGCCGCCCACCAGGTAAAGATGGCGGAAGTCCTGGGGAAGCGGCAGCCATAAAAAAGAGCTTAAAGGCAGCTCCCTCAAGGTGAAGATGCCGGAAGCCCTGGGGAGGCGGCGGCCATGAAAAAGAGCTTAAAGGCCGCTGCCCCCCAGGTGAAGACCCTGTATAATAAAACTTTTTTTAAAAACGTGTGTTGTTTTTATTTTAATATTTTCTTTACAGGCGGACTACAGGTGCCAGCGGGCCCTTTATGTCCGGGCATGCTGGCACTTGTGGTTCTCCAAGTGCCAGCATGCTGGGGCAGGCTTGCTAAGACCTGTAGGCCCCCCCAGCAAAGAACAATATTGACAAACAATGAACCCCGCACCTACCCCCACCAGGGGTGCGGGGCATAGCACTGTCAATACCCCGGGCCCCCTGGCCAGAGCTGCTCTGCACCGCTTTGGTACAGCTGTCTCCACTCTCCTGCCTCCACTACCAGCAGCAGCACTTCTGGCAGCAGCGGAGGCTGGAGATCGCCTAGTTCAGTCCCAGTGCTGCTTGAGACGAGGGTGGAGGTAGCCGCTGGTATGGGATACACTGCATCTCTCATCCTCCCCCAGCACTGTGGAACCCTTCTTCTGCAGCAGCCTGGAGTCTCCTCTCCCCGGTGCAACGTGGGGGCCCACATACACACATATGCACTAGTATAAGTTTTTGTTTGTTTTTAGAGTGTGAGAGCACACAGAGGAAACCCACTCAGATCAAGCTCGTGTCAGGAATTGAACTCATGAGCATAATGCCCTGAGGTAGCAATGCTAACCACTACACCATCATGCTACTTAATACCATCTCTTCTTAAGTAGTAGGCTGTCCTTAAATCCCTACTGAGTAGCAATGAATATAGGGCCTAATTCTGAGTTGATTGTAGCAGCAAATTTTTTTAGCAGTTGGGCAAAACCATGTGCACTGCAGGGGAGGCAGATATAACATGTGCAGAGAGAGTTAGATTTGGGTGGGGTATGTTCAATCTGCAATCTAATTTGCAGTGTAAAAATAAAGCAGCCAGTATTTACCCTGCACAGAAATAAAATAACCCACCCAAATCTAACTCTTTCTGCACATGTTATATCTGCCTCCCCTGCAGTGCACATGGTTTTGCCCAATTGCTATCAAAAATCCTGCTGTGATCAACTTGGAATTACCCCCATGTGCACTGCAGATGTAACATGTGCAGAGAGAGTTAGATTTGGGTGGGGTGTATTCAAATTGAAATCTAAATTACAGTGTAAAAATAAAGCAGCCATTATTTACCCTGCACAGAAACAAAATAACCCACCCAAATCTAACTCTCTCTGCAAATGTTATATCTGCCCCCCCCTGCAGTGCACATGGTTTTGCCCAATTGCTAACAAAATTGCTGCTGCGATCAACTCAGAATTACCCCCATAAATCTGTAGCATGCCTGTTTCCTGCCTCACCAGAAAACACGTTCCTCCTCTTGAGACAAATATGCAGCCTTAAGCCAAGCCGGTCAAGGGCTCTCCATGGAGTTAACCCAGTAGGTACTTTGCAAACATTCCACCACTTCAAAGACGTCAATAGACACATCTTCCCTGCTACATCAATGTCCTCCTCTATACATGCCACTAACGCATCATGGCGCTCCACTGCACCGCATGTTTTGGAGAAAGCATGTACTGGTCATGAATTCAAACATGATAGAGATTTACAGAAGAAAACATTGGGGTATATTTACTAAGCTCCCGATTTTGACCGAGATGCCGTTTTTTCTTCAAAGTGTCATCTCGGTTAATCTCGGTCATTTACTAAACACTAATCACGGCAGTGATGAGGGCATTCGTAATTTTTTGCTAGTTCAGGTAAAAAATTACGAATGAATACACCATCGGTCAAAACGCGGCTGTTTAAGTATGAATCTCGGTCATTTACTAAGAAGTGCAAAGCAAAAAAAGAACAAACACTGCCGTGAAAAATTACAACTCGTAAAAAAGTGCTAAAAAAAAACAGAACTTTTTTTTTTATTCGTGTTTGGATAGGCATGCACGGATCCATGAGATCCGTGCATGTATATCAGTGGGAAGGGGTGGGAAAGTGCTTATTTTTAAAAAAAAAATTGCGTGGGGTCCCCCCTCCTAAGCATAACCAGCCTCGGGCTCTTTGAGCCGATCCTGGTTGCAGAAATATGGTGAAAAAAATGACAGGGGTTCCCCCATATTTAAGCAACCAGCATCGGGCTCTGCGCCTGGTCCTGGTCCCAAAAATACGGGGGACAAAAAGAGTAGGGGTCCCCCGTATTTTTAAAACCAGCACCGGGCTCCACTAGCTGGACAGATAATGCCACAGCCGGGGGTCACTTTTATATAGTGCCCTGCGGCCGTGGCATCAAAAATCCAACTAGTCACCCCTGGCCGGGGTACCCTGGGGGAGTGGGAACCCCTTCAATCAAGGGGTCCCCCCCCCCCAGCCACCCAAGGGCCAGGGGTGAAGCCCGAGGCTGTCCCCCCCCATCCAATGGGCTGCGGATGGGAGGGCTGATAGCCTTTGTTGTAAAATAAAAGATATTGTTTTTAGTAGCAGTACTACAAGTCCCAGCAAGCCTCCCCCGCATGCTGGTACTTGGAGAACCACAAGTACCAGCATGCGGCGGAAAAACGGGCCCGCTGGTACCTGTAGTACTACCACTAAAAAAATACCCAAAAAAACACAAGACACACACACCGTGAAAGTATAATTTTATTACATACATACACACATACATACATACTTACCTTATGTTCCCACGCAGGTCGGTCCTCTTCTCCAGTAGAATCCAAGGGGTACCTGTTGAATAAATTCTACTCACCAGATCCAGTGGTCCAGGCTCCTCGGCAAATCCAGGGATAATCCACGTACTTGAATAAAACAAAAAAAACGGTTGCCCGACCACGAACTGAAAGGTGACCCATGTTTGCACATGGGTCACCTTCCCACGAATGCCAGAAACCCACTTTGCCTTCTGGCTAAGTGGGTTTCTTCAGCCAATCAGGGAGTGCCACGTTGTAGCACTCTCCTGATCAGCTGTGTGCTCCTGTCCTCACTGACAGGCGGCACACGGCAGTGTTACAATGTAGCGCCTATGCGCTACATTGTAACCAATGATGGGAACTTTCTGCCCTGCGGTTGACCTAAAGTGACGTCACCGCTGAGCAGAAAGTTCCCATCATTGGTTACAATGTAGCGCATAGGCGCTACATTGTAACACTGCCGTGTGCCGCCTGTCAGTGAGGACAGCAGCACACAGCTGATCAGGAGGGTGCTACAACGTGGCACTCCCTGATTGGCTGAAGAAACCCACTTAGCCAGAAGGCAAAGTGGGTTTCTGGCATTCGTGGGAAGGTGACCCATGTGCAAACATGGGTCACCTTTCAGTTCGTGGTCGGGCAACCGTTTTTTTGTTTTATTCAAGTACGTGGATTATCCCTGGATTTGCCGAGGAGCCTGGACCCATGGATCTGGTGAGTAGAATTTATTCAACAGGTAGCCCTTGGATTCTACTGGAGAAGAGGACCGACCTGCGTGAGAACATAAGGTAAGTATGTATGTATGTGTGTATGTATGTAATAAAATTATACTTTCACGGTGTGTGTGTCTTGTGTTTTTTTGGGTATTTTTTTAGTGGTAGTACTACAGGTACCAGCGGGCCCGTTTTTCCGCCGCATGCTGGTACTTGTGGTTCTCCAAGTACCAGCATGCGGGGGAGGCTTGCTGGGACTTGTAGTACTGCTACTAAAAACAATATCTTTTATTTTACAACAAAGGCTATCAGCCCTCCCATCCGCAGCCCATTGGATGGGGGGGGACAGCCTCGGGCTTCACCCCTGGCCCTTGGGTGGCTGGGGGGGGGGGGACCCCTTGATTGAAGGGGTCCCCACTCCCCCAGGGTACCCCGGCCAGGGGTGACTAGTTGGATTTTTGATGCCACGGCCGCAGGGCACTATATAAAAGTGACCCCCGGCTGTGGCATTATCTGTCCAGCTAGTGGAGCCCGGTGCTGGTTTTAAAAATACGGGGGACCCCTACTCTTTTTGTCCCCCGTATTTTTGGGACCAGGACCAGGCGCAGAGCCCGATGCTGGTTGCTTAAATATGGGGGAACCCCTGTCATTTTTTTCCCCATATTTCTGCAACCAGGATCGGCTCAAAGAGCCCGAGGCTGGTTATGCTTAGGAGGGGGGACCCCACGCATTTTTTTGGGGGATTTTACATTGTTTAATTAAAAAAAAAAAAAAAAAAGAACCCCAGCACGGATCACACAGATCCGGCCGAGATTGATTGTAAAAAAAAAAAGGCAGTGTTTTGCTAATCACTGCCGTAAAATTAGGTAAAAAAAAAACGAATGACATCGACATCGGAAGAAAAGAAAAACACGAATACGACAGCTTAGTAAATCCATCGTAATAAATTCAAAAAGTTGCAGTTTTACACTGTCGATGTCATTCGTGATTGAACTTTGACCTATTTTCGGGAATTACGAATGTTAGTAAATGTACCCCATTGTGTAAAATTCTTAATAATGTAGGAGAATTGTAATTGGGTATCTGGCATTTTAATTAGAGATGTGCGGCGGGCACTTTTCGTGTTGCGTGTTCTGGTTTTGGATCTAGATCCCCGCTCGTGTTTTGGATCTGGATTGGTATTGCCAAAACCACCCTTTCGGGTTTTGGTTTTGGTTTTGGATCTGGATGATTTTGGGGGAAAAATAAGAATTTACTTACCGATAATTCTATTTCTCATAGTCCGTAGTGGATGCTGGGGACTCCGTAAGGACCATGGGGAATAGCGGCTCCGCAGGAGACTGGGCACAAAGTAAAAGCTTTAGGGCTAGCTGGTGTGCACTGGCTCCTCCCCCTATGACCCTCCTCCAAGCCTCAGTTAGGATACTGTGCCCGGACGAGCGTACACAATAAGGAAGGATTTTGAATCCCGGGTAAGACTCATACCAGCCACACCAATCACACCGTATAACCTGTGATCTGAACCCAGTTAACAGCATGATAACAGAGGAGCCTCTGAAAGATGGCTCACAACAATAATAACCCGATTTTTGTAACAATAACTATGTACAAGTATTGCAGACAATCCGCACTTGGGATGGGCGCCCAGCATCCACTACGGACTATGAGAAATAGAATTATCGGTAAGTAAATTCTTATTTTCTCTAACGTCCTAAGTGGATGCTGGGGACTCCGTAAGTACCATGGGGATTATACCAAAGCTCCCAAACGGGCGGGAGAGTGCGGATGACTCTGCAGCACCAAATGAGAGAACTCCAGGTCCTTCTCAGCCAGGATATCAATTTTGTAGAATTTTACAAACGTATTTGCTCCTGACCAAGTAGCTGCTCGGCCAAGTTGTAAAGCCGAGACTCCTCGGGCAGCCGCCCAAGATGAGCCCACCTTCCTTGTGGAGTGGGCATTTACAGATTTTTGGCTGTGGCCGGCCTGCCACAGAATGTGCAAGCTGAATTGTACTACAAATCCAACGAGCAATAGTCTGCTTAGAAGCAGGAGCACCCAGCTTGTTGGGTGCATACAGGATAAACAGCGAGTCAGATTTTCTGACTCCAGCCGTCCTGGAAACATATATTTTCAGGGCCCTGGCTACGTCCAGCAACTTGGAATCCTCCAAGTCCCTAGTAGCCGCAGGCACCACAAATAGGTTGGTTCAGGTGAAACGCTGAAACCACCTTGGGAAGAAACTGAGGACGAGTCCTCAATTCCGCCCTGTCCGAATGGAAAATCAGATAAGGGCTTTTTCAGGATAAAGCCGCCAATACTGACACGCGCCTGGCCCAGGCCAGGGCCAACAGCATGACCACTTTTCATGTGAGATATTTTAACTCCACAGATTTAAGTGGTTCCAACCAATGTGACTTTTGGAACCCAAAACTACATTGAGATCCCAAAGTGCCACTGGAGGCACAAAAGGAGGCTGTATATGCAGTACCCCTTTTACAACGTCTGAACTTCAGGGACTGAAGCTAGTTCTTTTTGGAAGAAAATTGACAGGGCCGAAATTTGAACCTTAATGGACCCCAATTTCAGGCCCATAGACACTCCTGTTTGCAGGAAATGTAGGAATCGACCCAGTTGAATTTCCTCCATCGGGCCTTACTGGCCTCGCACCACGCAACATATTTTCGCCAATTGCGGTGATAATGTTTTTGCGGTTACATCCTTCCTGGCTTTGATCAGGATAGGGATGACTTCATCCGGAATGCCTTTTTTCCTTCAGGATCCGGCGTTCAACCGCCATGCCGTCAAACGCAGCCGCGGTAAGTCTTGGAACAGACAGGGTCCTTGCTGGAGCAGGTCCCTTCTTAGAGGTAGAGGCCACGGATCCTCCGTGAGCATCTCTTGAAGTTCCAGTTACCAAGTCCTTCTTGGCCAATCCGGAACCACGAATATAGTGCTTACTCCTCTCCATCTTATCAATCTCAGTACCTTGGGTATGAGAGGCAGAGGAGGGAACACATACCCTGACTGGTACACCCACGGTGTTACCAGAGCGTCTACAGCTTATTGCCTGAGGGTCCCTGGACCTGGCGCAATACCTGTCGAGTTTTTAATCATGTGGAAGACTTCTGGGTGAAGTCCCCACTCTCCCGGGTGGAGGTCGTGCTGAGGAAGTCTGCTTCCCAGTTGTCCACTCCCGGAATGAATACTGCTGACAGTGCTATCACATGATTTTCCGCCCAGCGAAGAATCCGTGCAGCTTCTGCCATTGCCCTCCTGCTTCTTGTGCCACCCTGTCTGTTTACGTGGGTGACTGCCGTGATGTTGTCCGACTGGATCAACACCGGCTGACCTTGAAGCAGAGGTCTTGCTAAGCTTAGAGCATTGTAAATGTCCCTTAGCTTCAGGATATTTATGTGAAGTGATGTCTCCAGGCTTGACCATAAGCCCTGGATATTCCTTCCCTGTGTGACTGCTCCCCAGCCTCGCAGGCTGGCATTCGTGGTCACCAGGACCCAGTCCTGAATGCCGAATCTGCGGCCCTCTAGAAGATGAGCACTCTGCAACCACCACAGGAGGGACACCCTTGTCCTTGGTGACAGGGTTATCCGCTGATGCATCTGAAGATGCGACCCGGACCATTTGTCCAGCAGGTCCCACTGGAAAGTTCTTGCGTGGAATCTGCCGAATGGGATTGCTTCGTAGGAAGCCACCATTTTACCCAGAACCCTTGTGCATTGATGCACTGAGACTTGGCTCGGTTTTAGGAGGTTCCTGACTAGCTCGGATAACTCCCTGGCTTTCTCCTCCGGGAGAAACACCTTTTTCTGGACTGTGTCCAGGATCATCCCTAGGAACAGAAGACACGTCGTCGGAACCAGGTGCGATTTTGGAATATTGAGAATCCAATCGTGCTGCCGCAACACTACCTGAGATAGTGCTACACCGACCTCCAACTGTTCCCTGGATCTTACCCTTATCAGGGAATTGTCCAAGTAAGGGATAACTAAAATTCCCTTCCTTCGAAGGAATATCATCATTTCGGCCATTACCTTGGTAAAGACCCGGGGTGCCGTGGACCATCCATACGGCAGCGTCTGAACTGATAGTGACAGTTCTGTACCATAAACCTGAGGTACTCTTGGTGAGAAGGGTACATTTTTACATGAAGGTAAGCATCCTTGATGTCCCGAGACATCATGTAGTCCCCTTCTTCCAGGTTCGCAATCACTGCTCTGAGTGACTCAATCTTGAATTTGAACCGCTGTATGTAAGTGTTCAAAGATTTTAGATTTAGAATCGGTCTCACCGAGCCGTCCGGCTTCGGTACCACAACAGTGTGGAATAATACCCCGTTCCCTGTTGCAGGAGGGGTATCTTGATTATCACCTGCTGGGAATACAGCTTGTGAATGGCTTCCAAAACTGTCTCCCTGTCAGAAGGAGACATCGGTAAAGCCGACTTTAGGAAACGGCGAGGGGGAGACGTCTCGAATTCTAATTTGTACCCCTGAGATATCACCTGAAGGATCCAGGGGTCTACTTGCGAGTGAGCCCACTGCGTGCTGAAATTAATTGAGATGGGCCCCCTACCGTGCCTGATTCTGCTTGTAAAGCCCCAGCGTATACTGAGGGCTTGGCAGAGGCGGGAGAGGGTTTCTGTTCCTGGGAACTGGCTGATTTCTGCAGCCTTTTTCCTCTCCCTCTGTCACGGGGCAGAAATGAGGAACCTTTTGCCCGCTTGTCCACGAAAAGACTGCGCCTGATAATACGGCGTCTTCTCATGTTGAGAGGCGACCTGGGGTACAAACGTGGAATTCCCAGCTGTTGCCGTGGCCACCAGGTCTGAAAGACCGACCCCAAATAACTCCTTAATAAAGCAATACTTCCAAATGCCGTTTGGAATACGCATCACCTGACCACTGACGTGTCCATAACCCTCTACTGGTAGAAATGGACAACGCACTTAGACTTGATGCCAGTCGGCAAATATTCCGCTGTGCATCACGCATATATAGAAATGCATCTTTTAAATGCTCTATAGGCAAAAATATACTGTCCCTATCTAGGGTATCAATATTTTCAGTCAGGGAATCCGACCACGCCAACCCAGCACTGCACATCCAGGCTGAGGCGATTGCTGGTCGCAGTATAACACCAGTATGTGTGTAAATACCTTTTAGGATACCCTCCTGCTTTCTATCAGCAGGATCCTTAAGGGCGGCCATCTCAGGCGAAGGTAGAGCCCTTACAAGCGTGTGAGCGCTTTATCCACCCTAGGGGGTGTTTCCCAACGCACTCTAACCTCTGGCGGGAAAGGATATACTGCCAATAACATTTTAGAAATTATCAGAAACCCACGCATCATCACACACCTCATTTAATTTCTCAGATTCAGGAAAACTACAGGTAGTTTTTCCTCACCGAACATAATACCCCTTTTTGGTGGTACTCGTATTATCAGAAATGTGTAAAACATTTTTCATTGCCTCAATCATGTAACGTGTGGCCCTACTCTTCACCGTCGACACTGGAGTCAGTATCCGTGTCGGCGTCTATATCTGCCATCTGAGGTAACGGGCGCTTTAGAGCCCCTGACGGCCTATGAGACGTCTGGACAGGCACAAGCTGAGTAGCCGGCTGTCTCATGTCAACCACTGTCTTTTATACAGAGCTGACACTGTCACGTAATTCCTTCCAACAGTTCATCCACTCAGGTGTCGACCCCCTATGGGGTGACATCACTATTACAGGCAATCTGCTCCGTCTCCACATCATTTTTCTCCTCATACATGTCGACACAAAAGTACCGACATACAGCACACACACAGGGAATGCTCTGATAGAGGACAGGACCCCACTAGCCCTTTGGGGAGACAGAGGGAGAGTTTGCCAGCACACACCAGAGCGCTATATATATATACAGGGATAACCTTATATAAGTGTTTTTCCCCTTATAGCTGCTGTATAGTTAATACTGCGCCTAATTAGTGCCCCCCTCTCTTTTTTTAACCCTTTCTGTAGTGTAGTGACTGCAGGGGAGAGCCAGGGAGCTTCCCTCAAACGGAGCTGTGAGGGAAAATGGCGCTTGTGTGCTGAGGAGATAGGCTCCGCCCCCTTCACGGCGGCCTTTTCTCCCGCTTTTTCTAGGAAAACTGGCAGGGGTTAAATGCATCCATATAGCCCAGGAGCTATATGTGATGCATTTCTTTAGCCATATAAGGTTTAAAACGTGTTTTATTGCGTCTCAGGGCGCTCCCCCCCAGCGCCCTGCACCCTCAGTGACCGGAGTGTGAAGTGTGCTGAGAGCAATGGCGCACAGCTGCGGTGCTGTGCGCTACCTTATTTGAAGACAGGAACGTCTTCTGCCGCCGATTTTTCCGGACCTCTTCGCTCTTCTGGCTCTGTAAGGGGGCCGGCGGCGCGGCTCCGGGACCCATCCAGGCTGATCCTGTGATCGTCCCTCTGGAGCTAATGTCCAGTAGCCTAAGAAGCCCAATCCACTCTGCACGCAGGTGAGTTCGCTTCTTCTCCCCTTAGTCCCTCGATGCAGTGAGCCTGTTGCCAGCAGGTCTCACTGAAAATAAAAAAACCTATTTAAACTTTTACTCTAAGCAGCTCAGGAGAGCCACCTAGATTGCACCCTTCTCGTTCGGGCACAAAATCTTAACTGAGGCTTGGAGGAGGGTCATAGGGGGAGGAGCCAGTGCACACCAGCTAGTCCTAAAGCTTTTACTTTGTGCCCAGTCTCCTGCGGAGCCGCTATTCCCCATGGTCCTTACGGAGTCCCCAGCATCCACTTAGGACGTTAGAGAAATAATAATAATAATAACAGCTAAAATCACAGAATTTGGGGGTAATTTTGATCCTACGGTATTATTAACCTCAATAACATCCATTTCCACTCATTTCCAGTCTATTCTGAACACCTTACACCTCACAATATTGTTTTTAGGCCAAAAAGTTGCACCGAGGTTGCTGTATGACTAAGCTAAGCGACACAAGTGGGCGGCACAAACATTTGGCCTATCTAGAAGTGGCACTGCAGTGGCAGATAGGATGGCAGTTTTAATAACTAGGCCCCAAAGAGCACATAATGCAAAGAAAAAAAGAGGTGCAAGATGGAATTGTCCTTCGGCCCTCCCACCGGGTGGTCTTCAGTATGCCGGCTGTCGGGATCCCGGCGCACAGTATACCGGCGCCGGGATCCCGACAGCCGGCATACCGACACTTATTCTCCCTCGTGGGAGTCCACGACCCCCCTGGAGGGAGAACAAAATAGCGTGGCACGCGTAGCGTGGCACGCGTAGCGTGCCACCGTGCCCGCAAGGGGCTCATTTGCGCTCACCACACTGTCGCAGTGGCGTCACAAGGGGGGTGCGGGGGGTGCGGCCCGCTCCCGGGTGTCACCCGCCAAGTGGTGACACCAAAATGCCGGCTCCTGCAGAGTGACAGAAGCCGAGTACTGCACTGTTATATTATGTGCAGCACTCGGCTCCTGTCACTGTGTAGGAGCCAGCACTGCAGGGACAGCACCTCCCGGGAGTCAGCCCTCACCTCCCACACCCCCCAGTGATAAAAAAACCGGGTGTCGGGACGCGAAGCCCCGCCCCTCCGTAAAGCCCCGCCCCCTTTGCGTGCCTGCAATTGTCTAAAACCGGGCCCGCCCTCGAAGCCACGCCCCTCTATTTAATCCACGCCCATTCCAGTGAAGCCCCACCCCCTTTATCCTCGCTGCCGCACCGGGTGTCACAGAGGTGAGTGATGCCTCTGCACTGTCGGTATGCCGGCGGTCGGGCTCCTGGCGCCGGTTTGCTGGTCGCCGGGAGCCCGACCGCCGGCATACCATACTACACCCCTCCCACCCACCCTTATGTTGTATAAACAGGACACGCACACTCTAACAAACCAATCATTTCAGCGACAGGGTCTGCCGCACGACTGTGGCTGAAATTATTGCTTTGCTTGGGCCCCCACCAAAAAAGAAGCAATCAATCTCTCCTTGCACAAACTGGCTCTACAGTGGCAAGATGCTGTCCTCATCCTCAGATCCCCCCCCCCCCCCTTCAGTGTTTACATCCTCATCCTCACAGAGAAATAATATTCAAACAAAACCACGTAATTTAGGTGTCAGTGGACTGCTTACGCTATTACCCAAAGTTTCTGAACTTGACAATGACTTATGATGAATGCGTTGCAGGTGACGTATAAGGGAGGATGTGCCTAGGTGGTTAACATCCTTACCCATACTTATTACGGATTGACAAAGGCAACAGATGGCACGACACCTGTTGTCCGGATTTGTGGAGAAATAATTCCACACTGAAGAGGTGGCCTTTTTGATATTTTGCCCAGGCATGATAATGGGCTTTTCCATCCCATGGCCAACAACTGTCTCCACTGGTGCCTTATTCAAACAAACCCCATCACCATCAGAATCCTCATTGTCAACTTCCTCCACAGCACCAGCTGCACCCATATCCTCCTTATCCTGGTGTACTTCTACAGTGACATCCTCAATCTCAATATCAGCAACTGGCTGACGGTGCTCCTCCCAGCACTTGCAGGGGGTGTGCAAATGGTGGTAGGAGCCTCCTCTTCCCATACACTGTTGCGAAGGTCAGGCCTAGACATTGCAACCGCAGACAGTGCCAGCACCCCTGTATATTCACAACACCCCTGTAATTCTACAGAATACAAGACAGGGCCAGTGTACACTGATTTTCACTGCACCCTAGAATAATTACAGCATACAAGACAGGGCCAGTGTACATTGATTTTCATTGCACCCCTGAATTTTTACAACATACAGGGCCAGTGTAGTGTTATTTGAACAGCACCACCACAATAGTTTACAGCATACAAGAGCAGTGTGCTTTTCATTTTTAACAACTGCACCCCTGAATTTTTAAAACATATAGGGCCAGCAGCACCCCTATATTTTACAGCATACAGCAGTGTGCTTTTAATTTTTAACAACTGCACCTCTGAATTTTTACAACATACAGGGCCAGCAGCACCCCTATATTTTACAGCATACAGCAGTGTGCTTTTACTTTTTAACAACTGCACCCCTGAATTTTTACAACATACAGGGCCAGTGTAGTGTTATTTGAACAGCACCACCACAATAGTTTACAGCATACAAGAGCAGTGTGCTTTTAATTTTTAACAACTGCACCCCTGCATTTTTAAAACATATAGGGCCAGCAGCACCCCTATATTTTACAGCATACAGCAGTGTGCTTTTAATTTTTAACAACTGCACCTCTGAATTTTTACAACATACAGGGCCAGCAGCACCCCTATATTTTACAGCATACAGCAGTGTGCTTTTACTTTTTAACAACTGCACCCCTGAATTTTTATAGCATACAGGGCCAGTATAATGTTATTTGAACAGCAACAGCAGCACCCCTATAATTTACAGGATACAAGAGCAGTGTGCTTTTAATTTTTAACAACTGCACCCCTGAATTTTTACAACAAACAGGGCCAGCAGCACCCCTATATTTTCCAACATACAGGAGGACAGTGACCCTGTACCCTGTACAACACAGTGACAGCCAGGACAGCAACACCCATGTACAGCTGCAGCACATGAAACACCAGTGACAGCCAGGACAGCAACCCTAACACAGCACAGGTACACCACAGTGACTGCAGCAGCACCCCTACAGAGCACACACTAACCCCACCCGACACCACCACCTCACTCTCAACGTCTGGAGTGAAAATGGCGGCGACGCGCGGGTGTTTACATGGAATCCAAATCTCGCGAGAATCCGACAGTGGGATGATGACGTTTTGCCTCATTCTGTTTTCCGAGTCAGGCGGGAAAATCCGAGCCGGACTTGGATCCGGGCTCGGGACGTGTTGTTCAGGGGGGTTCGGTTCTAAGGAAACCGAACCCGCTCATCTCTAATTTTAATGGTCCAACACTCAAAAATCAGCTCAGCCACGGATGCCAGATAAAAATGAAAATGAATACAGAGCACTACTATGCTGCACAGTAGCGAGCATGAACGCTGGTATTAGCAGCTACAGCAGACATCCTTCCCCTTATCACTCTCTAGCATCGCTAGTCATCGCTATGCTGCCTAGGTTAGGACATGCATCTTCCATACAGCGCAAAACACAAAAGACTAAGGGGGAGATGTACTAAGCCTGAAAAGTGATAAATATCACTGTGATAAAGCACCAGCCAATCGGCTCCTAGCTGCCATGTCACAGGCTGTGTTTGAAAAATGACAGTTAGGAGCCGATTGGCTGGTGCTTTATCACAGTGATATTTATCACTTTTCAAGCATAGTACATCTGGCCCAAATCTTTTACACTTGCTCATGCAACAATTATTAACAAGGCTTACCTCTTCTGTGCTTCATCCTTCTCTTCGCCCATTTTAGGGATTAAGCAACCCATTATATTCCTAAAGCAGAAGTTACACAGCTCACAACATACCCAGCTCTCCATTATATAGCCTGTCAGACTGACAGAATCATTTCTCCAGATTAGCATTTCCAGCGGTCTCCTCTCTGCAGTGCCGTTCCTAGCATCAGGTGAGCCTCTCTCCCATAGTACTACACTTGGGGGCAGAGTTTCGTGAATTGACGTGGCTGCATCATGACTTCACGATGCAACCGCATCATTTTGTAAAACTCAGCCCCCTGAGTGGAGTGCTGTGGGTGGGAGGAGGCGGAGCAGGATAACAGCGCTGGCAGCTGGCACCAGCGAGTATACACCGCTGGCAACGAGCATTACCCCTGGCAACGAGCATTACACACGCCTGGGAATGAGCATGATAACCAGAACCAGAGCATGAAACCCCTGACAATGAGCTTGGAACCCCTGGCAACGAGCAGGTTATTTAAATTAGAAAACTTACTACAGGGCATAATGTATCATAGGTATTGTGGTGTGTGGAATAATATGGTGCAAGGAGCATTATTATGTGGCGTTTAATATGATGGTGGCCAAGGTCTGTTGGTGCAGGGTAAAAAACTGGGATGTAAGGTAGTCTTTCCCTGCAAGGCCACACCCATTTTAGCAGTGCCACAACCATTTTAGCAAGACCACGCCCCCTCATTGGGAGTGCACACGAAATTAGTATATATATATATATATATATATATGTGGGGGGGAGTGCACACATTTTAGAATGTCTATGGGGGGAGCATTTTTTTTTTACTGTTCGCACTGGGAGCCAAATTGTCTACAAACAGTCCTGCCTCTCTGCCATGAACCCTCTTTTCCTACCCAGGGCTGAGCTCTCAGCCTGTTCCGCCCCATCATTTACTGAGTGTCACTGAGCACTCGGCAATGGGGAGGAAAGAAAGGACCCCCAAAATGCTAATATGGAGAAGGTGAGCTCCCCCCAGGATCCGCCACCAATCATTTCATAACATGCAGCTACTGTATGTGACAACTTTTTTCTTTTTTTAAACAAAAACATTCCCTTTCCCAGAGAATGTAATCTCTTTACGGCAGGGCTTTAGGCCCTCAGTGTAATGTCTATTTAATGCTTATTGCTCTCTTTGGCTGATATTGTGATTAGTGAAATATGTTTATTCCTTATTGTAAATGATTAATGTCATGACTTCCGTCTTGGTAAATGACTGTATTCTTTCTATGTCAGTATGTTCTCTACAACCTGCCATGTATACTTACTTAATGTGGGTAAACATGATGCCTCTCCCCCATCTAGCTCCTCCAAATTACTCTTCAGCCCCCCCAAGCAATCCGTCATTTGATTTCTGGAGGTCAATACTAGTGATGTGCACCGGAAATTTTTCGGGTTTTGTGTTTTGGTTTTGGGTTCGGTTCCGCGGCCGTGTTTTGGATTCGGACGCGTTTTGGCAAAACCTCACCGAAATTTTTTTGTCGGATTCGGGTGTGTTTTGGATTCGGGTGTTTTTTTCAAAAAACCCTAAAAAACAGCTTAAATCATAGAATTTGGGGGTAATTTTGATCCCATAGTATTATTAACCTCAATAACCATAATTTCCACTCATTTCCAGTCTATTCTGAACACCTCACACCTCACAATATTATTTTTAGTCCTAAAATTTGCACCGAGGTCGCTGGATGGCTAAGATAAGCGACACAAGTGGCCGACACAAACACCTGGCCCATCTAGGAGTGGCACTGCAGTGTCAGGCAGGATGGCACTTCAAAAAAATTGTCCCCAAACAGCACATGATGCAAAGAAAAAAAGAGGCGCAATGAGGTAGCTGTGTGACTAAGCTAAGCGACCCAAGTGGCCGACACAAACACCTGGCCCATCTAGGAGTGGCGCTGCAGTGTCAGACAGGATGGCACTTGAAAAAAATACTCCCCAAACAGCACATGATGCAAAGAAAAAAAGAGGCGCACCAAGGTCGCTGTGTGACTAAGCTAAGTGACACAAGTGGCCGACACAAACACCTGGCCCATCTAGGAGTGGCACTGCAGTGTCATGCAGGATGGCCCTTCAAAAAAATACTCCCCAAACAGCACATGATGCAAAGAAAAAAAGAGGCGCAATGAGGTAGCTGTGTGACAAAGCTAAGCCACCCTAGTGGCCGACACAAACACCGGGCCCATCTAGGAGTGGCACTGCAGTGTCACGCAGGATGGCCCTTCAAAAAAAATACTCCCCAAACAGCACATGACGCAAAGATAAAAAGAGGCGCAATGAGGTAGCTGTGTGACTAAGATAAGCGACCCAAGTGGCCGACACAAACACCTGGCCCATCTAGGAGTGGCACTGCAGTGTCAGACAGGATGGCACTTCAAAAAATTGTCCCCAAACAGCACATGATGCAAAGAAAAATGAAAGAAAAAAGAGGTGCAAGATGGAATTGTCCTTGGGCCCTCCCACCCACCCTTATGTTGTATAAACAGGACATGCACACTTTAACGAACCCATCATTTCAGCGACAGGGTCTGCCACACGACTGTAACTGAAATGACTGGATGGTTTGGGCCCCCACCAAAAAAGAAGCAATCAATCTCTCCTTGCACAAACTGGCTCTACAGAGGCAAGATGTCCACCTCATCATCATCCTCCGATTCATCACCCCTTTCACTGTGTACATCCCCCTCCTCACAGATTATTAATTCATCCCCACTGAAATCCACCATCTCAGGTCCCCGTGCACTTTCTGGAGGCAATTGCTGCTGGTGAATGTCTCCACGGAGGAATTGATTATAATTCATTTTAATGAACATCATCTTCTCCACATTTTCTGGAAGTAACCTCGTACGCCGATTGCTGACAAGGTGAGCGGCGGCACTAAACACTCTTTCGGAGTACACACTGGAGGGAGGGCAACTTAGGTAGAATAAAGCCAGTTTGTGCAAGGGCCTCCAAATTGCCTCTTTTTCCTGCCAGTATACGTACGGACTGTCTGACGGGCCTACTTGGATGCTGTCACTCATATAATCCTCCACCATTCTTTCAATGGTGAGAGAATCATATGCAGTGACAGTAGACGACATGTCAGTAATCGTTGGCAGGTCCTTCAGTCCGGACCAGATGTCAGCACTCGCTCCAGACTGCCCTGCATCACCGCCAGCGGGTGGGCTCGGAATTCTTAGCCTTTTCCTCGCACCCCCAGTTGCGGGAGAATGTGAAGGAGGAGCTGTTGACGGGTCACGTTCTGCTTGACTTGACAATTTTCTCACCAGCAGGTCTTTGAACCCCTGCAGACTTGTGTCTGCCGGAAAGAGAGATACAACGTAGGTTTTAAATCTAGGATCGAGCACGGTGGCCAAAATGTAGTGCTCTGATTTCAACAGATTGACCACCCGTGAATCCTGGTTAAGCGAATGAAGGGCTCCATCCACAAGTCCCACATGCCTAGCGGAATCGCTCTGTTTTAGCTCCTCCTTCAATGTCTCCAGCTTCTTTTGCAAAAGCCTGATGAGGGGAATGACCTGACTCAGGCTTGCAGTGTCTGAACTGACTTCACGTGTGGCAAGTTCAAAGGGTTGCAGAACCTTGCACAACGTTGAAATCATTCTCCACTGCGCTTGAGACAGGTGCATTCCACCTCCTTTGCCTATATCGTGGCCAGATGTATAGGCTTGAATGGCCTTTTGCTGCTCCTCCATCCTCTGAAGCATATAGAGGGTTGAATTCCACCTCGTTACCACCTCCTGCTTCAGATGATGGCAGGGCAGGTTCAGGTGTGTTTGGTGGTGCTCCAGTCTTCTGTACGCGGTGCCTGAACGCCGAAAAGTGCCCCGCAATTCTTCGGGCCACTGACAGCATCTTTTGCACGCCTCTGTCGTTTTTTAAATAATTCTGCACCACCAAATTCAAGGTATGTGCAAAACATGGGACGTGCTGGAATTTGCCCAGATGTAATGCACGCACAATATTGCTGGCGTTGTCCGATGTCACAAATCCCCAGGAGAGTCCAATTGGGGTAAGCCATTCTGCGATGATCTTCCTCAGTTGCCGTAAGAGATTTTCAGCTGTGTGCGTATTCTGGAAAGCGGTGATACAAAGCGTAGCCTGCCTAGGAACGAGTTGGCGTTTGCGAGATGCTGCTACTGGTGCCGCCGCTGCTGTTCTTGCAGCGGGAGGCAATACATCTACCCAGTGGGCTGTCACAGTCATATAGTCCTGAGTCTGCCCTGCTCCACTTGTCCACATGTCCGTGGTTAAGTGGACATTGGGTACAACTGCATTTTTTAGGACACTGGTGACTTTTTCTGAGGTCTGTGTACATTTTCGGTATCGCCTGCCTAGAGAAATGGAACCTAGATGGTATTTGGTACCGGGGACACAGTACCTCAATCAAGTCTATAGTTGGCTCTGAAGTAACGATGGATACCGGAACCACGTTTCTCACCGCCCAGGCTGCCAAGGCCCCAGTTATCCGCTTTGCAGCAGGATGACTGCTGTGATATTTCATCTTCCTCGCAAAGGACTGTTGGACAGTCAATTGCTTACTGGAAGTAGTACAAGTGGTCTTCCGACTTCCCCTCTGGGATGCCGATCGACTCCCAGCAGCAACAACAGCAGCGCCAGCAGCAGTAGGCGTTACACTCAAGGATGCATCGGAGGAATCCCAGGCAGGAGAGGACTCGTCAGACTTGCCAGTGACATGGCCTGCAGGACTATTGGCTTTCCTGGGTATGGAGGAAATTGACACTGAGGGAGTTGGTGGTGTGGTTTGCGGGAGCTTGGTTACAAGAGGAGGGGATTTAGTGGTCAGTGGACTGCTTCCGCTGTCGCCCAAAGTTTTTGAACTTGTCACTGACTTATGATGAATGCGCTGCAGGTGACGTATAAGTGAGGATGTTCCGAGGTGGTTAACGTCCTTACCCCTACTTATTACAGCTTGACAAAGGCAACACACGGCTTGACACCTGTTGTCCACATTTGTGTTGAAATAATTTCACACCGAAGAGCTGATTTTTTTTGTATTTTGACCAGGCATGTCAATGGCCATATTCGTCCCACGGACAACAGGTGTCTCCCCGGGTGCCTGACTTAAACAAACCACCTCACCATCAGAATCCTCCTTGTCAATTTCCTCCCCAGTGCCAGCAACACCCATATCCTCATCCTGGTGTACTTCAACACTGACATATTCAATTTGACTATCAGGAACTGGACTGCTGGTGCTCCTTCCAGCACTTGCAGGGGGCGTGCAAATGGTGGAAGGCGCAAGCTCTTCCCGTCCAGTGTTGGGAAGGTCAGGCATCGCAACCGACACAATTGGACTCTCCTTGGGGATTTGTGATTTCGAAGAACACACAGTTCTTTGCTGTGCTTTTGCCAGCTTAAGTCTTTGCTTTTTTCTAGCGAGAGGATGAGTGCTTCCATCCTCATGTGAAGCTGAACCACTAGCCATGAACATAGGCCAGGGCCTCAGCCGTTCCTTGCCACTCCGTGTCGTAAATGGCATATTGGCAAGTTTACGCTTCTCCTCAGACGCTTTTAATTTTGATTTTTGGGTCATTTTACTGATCTTTTGTGTTTTGGATTTTACATGCTCTGTACTATGACATTGGGCATCGGCCTTGGCAGACGACGTTGATGGCATTTCATCGTCTCGGCCATGACTAGTGGCAGCAGCTTCAGCACGAGGTGGAAGTGGATCTTGATCTTTCCCTATTTTTTTAACCTCCACATTTTTGTTCTCCATATTTTAATGCGCACAACTAAAAGGCACCACAGGTATACAATGTAGATGGATGGATAGTATACTTTATGGACGATGAGTGACGACACAGAGGTAGGTACAGCAGTGGCCTACCGTACTGCTATATACAGTATAATGGACCTGGGGGACACTGTCAGCAGACTGCGTTTATAGTATAAAAAAAAGACACCACAGGTATACAATGTAGATGGATGGATAGTATACTTATGGACGACGAGTGACGACACAGAGGTAGGTACAGCAGTGGCCTACCGTACTGCTATATACAGTAAAATGGACCTGGTGGACACTGTCAGCAGACTGCGTTTATAGTATAAAAAAAAGACACCACAGGTATACAATGTAGATGGATGGATAGTATACTTATGGACGACGAGTGACGACACAGAGGTAGGTACAGCAGTGGCCTACCGTACTGCTATATACAGTATAATGGACCTGGTGGACACTGTCAGCAGACTGCGTTTATAGTATAAAGAAAAAAAGACACCACAGGTATACAATGTAGATGGATGGATAGTATACTTATGGACGACGAGTGACGACACAGAGGTAGGTACAGCAATGGCCTACCGTACTGCTATATACAGTATAATGGACCTGGTGGACACTGTCAGCAGACTGCGTATATAGTATTAAAAAAAAGACACCACAGGTATACAATGTAGATGGATGGATAGTATACTTATGGACGACGAGTGACGACACAGAGGTAGGTACAGCAGTGGCCTACCGTACTGCTATATACAGTAAAATGGACCTGGTGGACACTGTCAGCAGACTGCGTTTATAGTATAAAGAAAAAAAGACACCACAGGTATACAATGTAGATGGATGGATAGTATACTTATGGACGACGAGTGACGACACAGAGGTAGGTACAGCAATGGCCTACCGTACTGCTATATACAGTATAATGGACCTGGTGGACACTGTCAGCAGACTGCGTTTATAGTATAAAGAAAAAAAGACACCACAGGTATACAATGTAGATGGATGGATAGTATACTTATGGACGACGAGTGACGACACAGAGGTAGGTACAGCAGTGGCCTACCGTACTGCTATATACAGTATAATGGACCTGGTGGACACTGTCAGCAGACAGCGTTTATAGTATAAAAAAAAAAGACACCACAGGTATACAATGTAGATGGATGGATAGCATACTTATGGACGACGAGTGACGACACAGAGGTAGGTACAGCAGTGGCCTACCGTACTGCTATATACAGTATAATGGACCTGGTGGACACTGTCAGCAGACTGCGTTTATAGTATAAAAACAAAAGACACGACAGGAGTGTTTTTCAGGCAGACAAACGTATACTGGTGGTCACTGTCAGCAAAACTGTGCACTGTACTCCTGCTATAGCTGCTCCCCAGTCCCCACAATTAAGCAGTGTGAGCACTCCGCACAGATATATCATGCAGCACACTGAGCACAGATATGGTATGGAGCGTTTTTTTCAGGCAGAGAACGGATAAAAAACTGGTGGTCACTATTAGCAAAACTCTGCACTGTACTCCTCCTAACAGCTGCTCCCCAATCCTCCCCACAATAAGCTAAGCAATCAGATCAACTGTGTAGTATATAACTATATAAACGGAGAGGACGCCAGCCACGTCCTCTCCCTATCAATCTCAATGCACGTGTGAAAATGGCGGCGACGTGCGGCTGCTTATATAGAATCCGAATCTCGCGAGAATCCGACAGCGGGATGATGACGTTCGGGCGCGCTCGGGTTAACCGAGCCATACGGGAGAATCCGAGTATGGCTCGGACCCGTCTAAAAAGGGTGAAGTTCGGGGGGGTTCGGTTTCTCAGAAACCGAACCCGCTCATCACTAGTCAATACATCACATCCCATAATAAGGTGAAGCCTTGTTCCTGTAATTCCCCCCTTGACAGTGGCTTTGGCTGACGCACAGAGGGATTTCTCCGAGGGGAAACATTTCTCTACAGTATGTCACACGCTGTAGATGAGGGACGGTTGGTTGCAGAGCTTTGTACTAAGCACAAAGAGGTCACATTATGTATAGTGTAATACACAATGGTAGCATATGCTTCACTCTGTAGCAGAATAATTGTTATATTGATCCCTGAGAATTCATCAATACCACAGAAATAGTAGGGAAATACCGAAAGGTCGAGATAGAAATGACATTTTATACAGTTTAGCAGGCACACTAAGGGCCTGGTTCTTATGCTATGCCGATATTCACGCAATTAGGCTTTGATCATCCGCTGCTCTGCAAAGCAGCAAGTGATCTCTGAATAGATGCCGTGTGCACAGTGGTTCCGGTATGAATGGTCGACCATGTTATGGTCGACAGTCATTAGGTCGACCACTATTGGTCGACATTGACATGGTCGACATGGACATGAAAGGTCGACATATGAAAAAGTCGACATTAGTTTTTTAACTTTTTTTGGTGTCGTTTTTTGCGTAAAGTGACTGGGAACCCCAATTAGGGCACCGCGTCCCCTCGCATGGCTCGCTTCGCTCGCCATGCTTCGGGCATGGTGCCTTCGCTCCGCTACCGCTTCACTCGGCACACTTTACCATTCCAATCGTAGTCCATGTGGATCGTAAAGTATGGAAAAGTTCCCCAAAAGAAAAAAAAGTTAAAAAACGCATGTCGACCTTTTCATATGTCGACCTTTCATGTGTCGACCATTTTCATGTGTCGACCATGTGTCCATGTCGACCATGTCAATGTCGACCAATAGTGGTCGACCTAATGACTGTCGACCATAACATGGTCGACCATGTGAACGGATACCGTGCACAGTATCTATTCAGTGCTGGGAGGTGAGCAGGGGGCTGACCAGCTACTCGGAGAGTGCTGGGCACGCCCCCAAAATGCAGTATAATGGGTCCTCCTTGAGAGGCCATGCCCACTCGGCACAGGCCATGCCCCTCTTGCCACACCCCCTTCATGGGTCGCGCACGGCTACGCCGTACCAGAGTCCCGGATCTCTACATTAAAAAGTTGGGAGGTATGTTATATAGATTTTATAATGACATTGTCACTTGCCAGTGTCAGAACAATGTCACAGATGCAGGGCATACTTTCCAACAGTACCAATGTGAGAGTTCTAACTACAGATACCCAGGATACAGTACCTTTTCCCTTACTGCTATACTGTATACCCCATTACTTACTGTACAGTGAATCCCCCCCATACTGTATGATGCACAAATATCGCTCTGTCTGTCCTTTAGCCAAGCATCAAAGGATAAAAATCCTTATTGCTGGTAAAAATAATACCCCTTTCATACCCCTTTCAGACAGAAAATGAAATTACCGGGTGAAGCAGTTCCACCCGGTAATTTCATGAAACACACGGGTCCTTTTTCTGTGTGAAAGGGTCGGAGACACGGGAATTTTGACACGGGTTGACCCTTTCACACAGACAAAATACCCGTGTTGATCTGCAAATTACCTGGTCGAAATTCTCCACCCGGTAATTTGCATGTCTGTGTGAAAGGGGGGGGAGGGAGGGGGGGGGGGGAATCAGGCAGGTACCGGCAAAACTACCCGGCACTGAAATGCCAGGTAATTGCCGGGACTTTCAGACTTTTCTGTCTGAAAGGGGTATTAGTGCATTAGCCGTTATAGGAGGGTTTTTTTTTCCCGCAAGATGATGTTAACAGCAGGATATAATAAAATAAAAATAATATATCATTTTTTTCTCAATCTCAAATATTTGGAAAACATGATTTTTTTTTATAAATAAAAGCTGTTAGATTTTATCTTTACATTTTTCATTTCTATTTTTAGTTATTTTGTTTACCGAACAGCTTTTAGTTATGCATATATTTAGTAAGCGGACTGAGTACACCTAATGTTATGGGGAAAATCCAATTAATCACGAACAGCTACCAGCATGATTAACTAGGTAGACACCTGAAATAGGTCAACATGATCATTAGGTCGACATGGAAAAAGTCGACGTGAAAAAAGGTCGACATGGGTTTTTTATATATTTTTTTGGTGTCGTTTTTGTCGGAAAGTGACCGGGAACACCAATTAGTGCACCGTGTCCCCTCGCATGGCGAGCGATTCATGCAAGGTGCCTCGCTCCGCTACCGCTGCGCTTGGCACAGGTTACTATTCCTAATCATAGTCCATGTGGATCGTAAAGTAAGAAAAGCTGAAAAAAAAGGAAAAAAACCTCATGTCGACCTTGTCATGTGTCGACATTTGCCACGTCGACCAAGTGACCATGTCGACCAATAGTGGTCGACCTAATAATGAGTGTTGATCTAAAGGATACCGTAATGAATATGTTAGAAAATAGTCCTCATTATGAGAAATATTACAATGCAAAGTAATAAACTTACTGCCAGCCACTAACTGTTATTACAATAAATAATGACTTGGTAGACGCAGACTTGTATAGCTGACACCACAGAGGTAAGTACACGATGACTGACTGCCCATCTGTGCTGCTGGGCACCTCGTATACCTTAAAATTTTGTTTTACTGATCTACTGTGAAAATAAATATCAGGCACCAAAAAGCTGCAGTAAAAGACAAAAGGCAACTTTTTGCATTGATCAACAGGCATTCATAAAACACCTTGTGTATAATAAACCACAAAGTGAAGTGTTTGGGTGAAAGCGCCAAGCACTGTATCCATTCACCGTCCCCGTGTAGAATCATAAAATAGCTAAACAAGTGAAATTAACTGGCTGCAAGTAGCTTAGCTCCATAAAACAAAGCATCCATTGATTAGAGGCCTCTACTTGCCAGATTGCCAAGTACTCCATTTTTTTAAAATGCAAAATAAAATATCTAACCCTATTACTCCGCTAGTGAAAGAAAATCCCTTTTGTGGTCTCTGCAAAATCCTAACAGACTAAAAAAATAATGAAGTGGAATTCAAGTGGCAGGGTGCAAATCTTTGTTATAATGTCTTGCTTTAAAATGATGCTAGACGAGGAAGAACAGAGATAATTGAGGACATGAAAATCCAACGCACGGCTCAGAAATGCGTTAGCGGTATATAAAGTGCTTCTTTTGTTTCTTGTATGATAAAAGGCACCGTTCACTCACAGAAAAGGTGTCGCTACTCACCTAAAGTCACAGGTTGATACAAGATTTATAGCAGCTTCCATACTCTGGATAGAGATGAGTGTTTCAGTTTTCAGGTACTTCTTTTGTTCACTTCTGAAATTAATTCACTGATTTATTACTGTGTCTGCAACTAGTAAGAACTATATCATATATAAAATGCATTGGTCTGTTTGTCTGTCCGGTTATGCATTCAAACACCCCTGCACCTATTAGAATGAAACCAATGCAAGGTGGTCCGGTTGGTTCCTGGCCAAGTTTTAGGGGGGTTAGGGTCCCGGTCAGACCTTATTGCAGAATGCGCTGTGCAGAACTTTGTCCCAGGAAGCCTATTCTGGGCCTTTCACTGGATGGATTTGGAAGAAAACTTCACAGAGTAGTAACATTGGAACCCAGAAGACATACTAGGGGGTTGGGGTTGGTCAGAGCTCACGGCGGAATGCGCCAGGATGTACTTTGACCCAGGCAGCCTGTTTTGAGCCTTCCACCAGAAGATGGATTTGGAAGAAAATTTCACAGATTGGTAACACAGTGGATCCCAGAAGACATACTAGGGGGTTGGGGTCAGTTGGACCTCACGACGGAATGCATTGGACAGAACTTTGACCCAGAGAGCCTGGTATGGGCCTTCCACTGGATGGTTTTGGAAGAAAACTTCACAGAGTAGTAACATTGGAACCCAGAAGACATACTAGGGGGTTGGGGTTGGTCAGACCTCACGGCGGATTGCGCCAGGATGTACTTTGACCCAGGCAGCCTGTTTTGAGCCTTCCACCAGAAGATGGATTTGGAAGAAAATTTCACAGAGTGGTAACACAGTGGATCCCAGAAGACATACTAGGGGGTTGGGGTCAGTTGGACCTCACGACGGAATGCATTGGGCAGAACTTTGACCCAGGGAGCCTGGTATGGGCCTTCCACTGGATGGTTTTGGAAGAAAACTTCATGGAGTGGTAAGACAGTGGATCCCAGAAGACATACTAGGGGGTTGGGGTCAGTTGGACCTCACGACGGAATGCATTGGGCAGAACTTTGACCCAGGGAGCCTGGTATGGGCCTTCCACTGGATGGTTTTGGAAGAAAACTTCATGGAGTGGTAAGACAGTGGATCCCAGAAGACATACTAGGGGGTTGGGGTCAGTTGGACCTCACGACGGAATGCATTGGGCAGAACTTTGACCCAGGGAGCCTGGTATGGGCCTTCCACTGGATGGTTTTGGAAGAAAACTTCATGGAGTGGTAACACAGTGGATCCCAGAAGACATATTAGGGGGTTGGGGTCCTGGTCAGACCTCCCATCGGTGTATGATGGGCAGCAACATTGATAACAGAAGGAAAACTTGAAACCCCTCTTGCAGTGATTATAATACTGAACAGAAAGAAAAACTATGGATCAGGGCTGCTGACGACACCCCAAAACCAAAAATGACACTGGGCAGCCACCTCATGGGTGTGTTGGAAGAGCTACTAAGCTACTAATTATTTTTAATATGTTGACAGTTACATCCAACTCAAGGGTTACAGAGCACCGTACAGCATCATAAAACTGACAGCAGGTTACATAAGTACAAACTAACAGCAAAAGTATATACTGTATATAATGCATACCTCTTTGTTATTACACATTCTTGTTGTATTATTGTTTTGTTACTAATTGTTATGTGCAGTGCAATATGCTGACACTAAATAACATACTGTTAACTGACTACAGGTTGAGTATCCCTTATCCAAAATGCTTGGGACAAGAGGTATTTTGGATATCGGATTTTTCCGTATTTTGGAATAATTGCATACTATAATGAGATATCATGGTGATGGGACCTAAATCTAAGCACAGAATGCATTTATGTTACATATACACCCTATACACACAGCCTGAAGGTAATTTTAGCCAATATTTTTTATAACTTTGTGCATTAAACAAAGTGTGTCTACATTCACACAATTAATTTATGTTTCATATACACCTTATACACACAGGGCCGGTTCTACCCCTTGTGGCGCCCAGTGCGAGAGTTTCCACTGGCGCCCCCCTCTCCGTGGCAAAACAGTTAGTGTGCGGGGGGCATGGCTTCATAGGGGAGGGGCGTGGCCAGTTATGCTCACAGTAGCTGTGCCCCCCAGTTGATTTGCCCCCTCTTTATTTGCCCCCAGTAGTTGTGCCCCCTCTTTATTTGCTCCCAGTAGTTGTGCCTCCTCTTTATTTGCCCCCCAGAAGTTGTGCCCCCTCTTTATTTGCGCCTCCTCTTTATTTGCCCCCAGTAGTTGTGTCCCCAGTATTTGTGCCTCCTCTTTATTTGCCCCCAGTAGTTGTGCCCTCTCTTTATTTGCCCCCAGTATTTGTGCCTCCTCTTTATTTGCCCCCAGTTGTTGTGCCCCCTCTTTATTTGCCCCCTGTCACTGTGCCCCCCGCTTACAAACACACACACACACACACAAAATAATAAAAACAATACTTACCACTGCCCCGCTCCTGCTTCTTCTGCTGCTGCTGCTCCGTCAGTCTGGCCGCCCACTCCTCTCTATGGGAGAGACGCCAATGACGTCTCTCCCATAGCGCCGCACAGACACTAGAGGTCAATAACGAACGACCTCTAGTGTCTGTGCCTGGAGCCGGCTGCAGCGGACGCCCACACAGCCCACGGCGTCTGCTGCAGCCGTGGAGCGGGGAGCGGAGTGCGGGCAGGCGGCGGTGCCTCCGGGGTGACTGCGGCCGCGCCCCCAGGCCGCAGCGCCCCGGGCAAAGGCACTGCTTGCCCGCACCAAGGACCGCTCCTGTATACACACAGCCTGAAGGACATTTAATACAATATTTTTCTCTATCGTCCTAGTGGATGCTGGGGTTCCTGAAAGGACCATGGGGAATAGCGGCTCCGCAGGAGACAGGGCACAAAAAGTAAAGCTTTTCCAGATCAGGTGGTGTGCACTGGCTCCTCCCCCTATGACCCTCCTCCAGACTCCAGTTAGAAGGGTGCAATCTAGGTGGCTCTCCTAAAGAGCTGCTTAGAAAAAGTTTAGCTAGGTTTTTTATTTTACAGTGATTCCTGCTGGCAACAGGATCACTGCAGCGAGGGACTGAGGGGAGAAGGAGTCAACTCACCTGCGTGCAGGATGGATTGGCTTCTTGGCTACTGGACATCAAGCTCCAGAGGGACGATCACAGGTACAGCCTGGATGGTCACCGGAGCCGCGCCGCCGGCCCCCTTGCAGATGCTGAAGTCAGAAGAGGTCCAGAATCGGCGGCTGAAGACTCCTGCAGTCTTCTAAAGGTAGCGCACAGCACGGCAGCTGTGCGCCATTTTCCTCTCAGCACACTTCACACGCGGTCACTGAGGGTGCAGGGCGCTGGGGGGGGGCGCCCTGGGAGGCAAATGTAACCTATATAAAGGCTAAAAATACCTCACATATAGCCCCCAGAGGCTATATGGAGATATTTAACCCCTGCCTGATTTCTCTAAATAGCGGGAGACGAGCCCGCCGGAAAAGGGGCGGGGCCTATCTCCTCAGCACACGGCGCCATTTCCTCTCACAGCTCCGCTGGTCAGGACGGCTCCCAAGTCTCTCCCCTGCACTGCACTACAGAAACAGGGTAAAACAGAGAGGGGGGGCAAATTTATGGCGATATTTTGATATAACAAAGCAGCTATAAGGGAGCACTTATTATAAGGCTATCCCTGATATATATATAGCGCTTTTGGTGTGTGCTGGCAAACTCTCCCTCTGTCTCCCCAAAGGGCTAGTGGGTCCTGTCTTCCAGAATGGATGCCTTTATTTATGGAACTACAACCGTATTTTCCAGTAGGGCCACACGTTATATGATTTTGGCAATGAAGGAGGCGTTACATTTAGCTGATACTACAGGTACCACTAAACAGGGTATTATGTGGGGTGTGAAAAAACTACCTATAGTTTTTCCTGAATCAGAAGAATTAAATGACGTGTGTAATGAAGCGTGGGTTGCCCCTGATAAAAAGCTGATAATTTCAAAGAAATTATTGGCATTATACCCTTTCCCGCCAGAGGTTAGGGAGCGCTGGGAAACACCTCCTAGGGTGGACAAGGCGCTAACACGCTTATCTAAACAAGTGGCGTTACCCTCTCCTGAGACGGCCGCACTTAAAGATCCATCAGATAGGAGGATGGAAAATATCCAAAAAAGTATATACACACATGCAGGTGTTATACTACGACCAGCTGTAGCGACTGCCTGGATGTGCAGTGCTGGGGTAGTTTGGTCAGAGTCCCTGATTGAAAATATTGATACCCTGGACAGGGACAATATTTTACTGTCGTTAGAACAAATAAAGGATGCATTTCTTTATATGCGTGATGCACAGAGGGATATCTGCACACTGGCATCACGGGTAAGTGCTATGTCCATTTCGGCCAGAAGAGCTTTATGGACGCGACAGTGGACAGGCGATGCGGATTCAAAACGGCATATGGAAGTTTTGCCGTATAAAGGGGAGGAGTTATTTGGAGTCGGTCTATCAGATTTGGTGGCCACGGCTACAGCCGGGAAATCCACTTTTCTACCTCAAGTCACTCCCCAACAGAAAAAGGCACCGACTTTTCAACCGCAGCCCTTTCGTTCCTTTAAAAATAAGAGAGCAAAGGGCTATTCATATCTGCCACGAGGCAAAGGTCGAGGGAAGAGACAGCAACACGCAGCTCCTTCCCAGGAACAGAAGCCCTCCCCGGCTTCTACAAAAGCCTCAGCATGACGCTGGGGCTTCTCAAGCAGACTCGGGGACGGTGGGCGGTCGTCTCAAAAATTACAGCGCGCAGTGGGCTCACTCGCAGGTAGATCCCTGGATCCTGCAGATAATATCTCAAGGGTACAGGTTGGAATTAGAGACAGATCCACCTCGCCGTTTCCTGAAGTCTGCTTTACCAACGTCCCCCTCCGAAAGGGAGACGGTTTTGGAAGCCATTCACAAGCTGTACTCTCAGCAGGTGATAGTCAAGGTACCTCTTCTACAACAAGGGAAGGGGTATTATTCCACTCTTTTTGTGGTACCGAAGCCGGATGGCTCGGTAAGGCCTATTCTAAATCTGAAGTCCTTGAACCTGTACATAAAGAAGTTCAAGTTCAAGATGGAGTCACTCAGAGCAGTGATAGCGAACCTGGAAGAGGGGGACTTTATGGTATCCTTGGACATCAAGGATGCGTATCTCCACGTTCCAATTTACCCCTCACACCAGGGGTACCTCAGGTTCGTTGTACAAAACTGTCACTATCAGTTTCAGACGCTGCCGTTCGGATTGTCCACGGCACCTCGGGTCTTTACAAAGGTAATGGCCGAGATGATGATTCTTCTTCGAAGAAAAGGCATATTAATTATCCAATACTTGGACGATCTCCTAATAAGGGCAAGGTCCAGAGAACAGCTAGAGATGGGATTAGCACTGTCTCAAGAAGTGCTAAAACAGCACGGGTGGATTCTGAATATTCCAAAATCCCAGTTAATGCCGACAACTCGCCTGCTGTTCCTAGGGATGATTCTGGACACGGTTCAGAAAAAGGTTTTTCTCCCGGAAGAAAAAGCCAAGGAGTTATCCGAGCTTGTCAGGAACCTCCTAAAACCAGGAAAGGTGTCTGTACATCAATGCACAAGAGTCCTGGGAAAAATGGTGGCTTCTTACGAAGCAATTCCATTCGGCAGATTCCACGCAAGAATTTTCCAAAGGGATCTGTTGGACAAATGGTCAGGGTCGCATCTTCAGATGCACCTACGGATAACCCTGTCTCCAAGGACAAGGGTGTCTCTTCTGTGGTGGTTGCAGAGTCCTCATCTATTGGAGGGCCGCAGATTCGGCATACAGGATTGGATCCTGGTGACCACGGACGCCAGCCTGAGAGGCTGGGGAGCAGTCACACAAGGAAGAAACTTCCAGGGAGTATGGACGAGCCTGGAAACGTCTCTTCACATAAACATTCTGGAAAGAGCAATATACAATGCTCTAAGCCAGGCAGAACCTCTGCTTCAGGGAAAACCGGTGTTGATCCAGTCGGACAACATCACGGCAGTCGCCCATGTGAACAGACAGGGCGGCACAAGAAGCAGGAGTGCAATGGCAGAAGCTGCAAGGATTCTTCGCTGGGCAGAGAATCATGTGATAGCACTGTCAGCAGTGTTCATCCCGGGAGTGGACAACTGGGAAGCAGACTTCCTCAGCAGACACGATCTTCACCCGGGAGAGTGAGGACTTCATCCAGAAGTCTTCCACATGCTGGTAACCCGTTGGGAAAGACCAATGGTGGACATGAGGGCGTCTCGCCTCAACAAAAAACTGGACAGGTATTGCGCCAGGTCAAGAGATCCGCAGGCAATAGCTGTGGACGCGCTGGTAACGCCTTGGGTGTACCAGTCGGTGTATGTGTTTCCTCCTCTGCCTCTCATACCAAAAGTATTGAGAAATATACGGCAAAGAGGCGTAAGAACGATACTAGTGGTTCCGGATTGGCCAAGAAGGACTTGGTACCCGGAACTTCAAGAGATGATCACGGAAGATCCGTGGCCTCTACCTCTAAGGAGGGACTTGCTTCAGCAGGGTCCCTGTCTGTTTCAAGACTTACCGCGGCTGCGTTTGACGGCATGGCGGTTGAACGCCGGATCCTAAAGGAAAAAGGCATGCCGGAAGAAGTCATTCCTACTTTGATTAAAGCAAGGAAGGAAGTAACCGTGCAACATTATCACCGAATTTGGCGAAAATATGTTGCGTGGTGCGAAGATCGGAGTGCTCCGACGGAGGAATTTCAACTGGGTCGATTCCTACATTTCCTGCAATCAGGATTGTCTATGGGTCTCAAATTGGGATCTATTAAGGTTCAAATTTCGGCCCTGTCGATTTTCTTTCAAAAAGAATTGGCTTCAGTCCCTGAAGTCCAGACCTTTGTTAAGGGAGTGCTGCATATACAGCCTCCTGTGGTGCCTCCAGTGGCACCGTGGGATCTCAATGTGGTTTTGGACTTTCTAAAATCTCATTGGTTTGAACCACTAAAAAAGGTGGATTTGAAATATCTCACTTGGAAAGTGACCATGCTTCTAGCCCTGGCTTCTGCCAGGAGAGTATCAGAATTGGCAGCTTTATCTTACAAAAGCCCATATCTGATTTTCCATTCGGACAGGGCAGAACTGCGGACTCGTCCGCATTTTCTCCCTAAGGTGGTGTCAGCTTTTCATCTGAACCAGCCTATTGTAGTGCCTGCGGCTACAAGTGACTTGGAGGACTCCAAGTTACTGGACGTTGTCAGAGCATTAAAAATATATATTGCAAGGACAGCTGGAGTCAGAAAATCTGACTCGTTGTTTATATTGTATGCACCCAACAAGATGGGTGCTCCTGCGTCTAAGCAGACGATTGCTCGTTGGATCTGTAGCACAATCCAACTTGCACATTCTGTGGCAGGCCTGCCACAGCCTAAATCTGTAAAGGCCCACTCCACAAGGAAGGTGGGCTCATCTTGGGCGGCTGCCCGAGGGGTCTCGGCATTACAACTTTGCCGAGCAGCTACGTGGTCAGGGGAGAACACGTTTGTAAAATTTTACAAATTTGATACTCTGGCTAAGGAGGACCTGGAGTTCTCTCATTCGGTGCTGCAGAGTCATCCGCACTCTCCCGCCCGTTTGGGAGCTTTGGTATAATCCCCATGGTCCTTTCAGGAACCCCAGCATCCACTAGGACGATAGAGAAAATAAGATTTTACTTACCGATAAATCTATTTCTCGGAGTCCGTAGTGGATGCTGGGCGCCCATCCCAAGTGCGGATTATCTGCATAATTTGTACATAGTTATTGTTAACTAATTCGGGTTATTGTTGAAGGAAGCCATCTTTCAGAGGCTCCGCTGTTATCATACTGTTAACTGGGTTTAGATCACAGGTTGTACGGTGTGATTGGTGTGGCTGGTATGAGTCTTACCCGGGATTCAAAATCCTCCCTTATTGTGTACGCTCGTCCGGGCACAGTACCTAACTGGAGTCTGGAGGAGGGTCATAGGGGGAGGAGCCAGTGCACACCACCTGATCTGGAAAAGCTTTACTTTTTGTGCCCTGTCTCCTGCGGAGCCGCTATTCCCCATGGTCCTTTCAGGAACCCCAGCATCCACTACGGACTCCGAGAAATAGATTTATCGGTAAGTAAAATCTTATTTTAATAACTTTGTGTATTAAACAAAGTTTGTGTACATTGAGCCATCAAAAAACAAAGGTTTCACTATTTCACTCTCACTCAAAAAATTCCGTATTTCGGAATATTCCGTATTTCGAAATATTTGGATATGGGATACTCAACCTGTAGTACATTAAATAAATAATTACACTTGTGCATTTAGCATATTTATGTAGAGAAGACAAAGGGAAAAGGTCCCTGCTTATACTAACTTAAAATCTATGAAAACAATCTATAAAAATTATATTCAGTACCATCAGAAGGAGACTCTGAGTAACTATCTCTAGATTGAAAACTAGAGTCAGGGGTAATTTTATGTAAGTTGATGTATTTACCTACAGTTGGAAACACTTAAGGACCTTTTTATTGAATGCCAAAGTGTTTTCCACAATTTTATGATAATTTCCCTGGTGCGGTGGTGTAACTCTTTATTGTGAAATCAAAATGAGGTGCATTGTGGGCTAGTTTATAGCCAATGTGGACTTAAGGGCCCCATACACTAGAACGATTATGCCTGATTTCAGCCCGATATATTGGGTGAAATCGGGCATTTTGGCTGTGTATCCGATCCGATGCGCGGCTCTGTGAGCATCGGATCCGATAGATTGAATGTGCAGCACATTCAATCTGGTCCGACCCCGCAGGCGTGGCTGGGATCGGCCAGGATCGCCCAAGATACATCGTATGCAAAAGGACAGCATATGATGTATCTTGGGCGATCCTGCCGCCCGGGAAGCTGCCGGGGTGATCGCAAGCGATAGTCTGCGACATGTCAGATGGACATGTCGCAGTAGTGTATGGCGCCCTTAAGCAGGGCAGTCGAGAGCCGGGCTGGGCCCAGGTACTTCTAAAGGGGTGTGGCCTAATCACAGGTGGTGTGGTCATGTGAATTACAAACAAGAAAAAAGAATTGGTTTCATATGGGTGCACTCCGTCCCCTTAAATTTCATTACTGTTAAAATACACTTTATTATTTTAAAAACAGGTGTCAACAAAAAATACTCAATTAGAAGCCTGTATGGCCTATTAATTATATCATAAATTTATTGTATCCTTAGCCTCAAATAGGCTGATTGAGCGAAGTAAAGAAATTAGAAAAAAAGTGGTGAAAGAAATATATAGAAATGTGAATAAAGATTTAAAATTATTATCTGTGTCACGTCTCTTATTTTTCTTCTTAATTACAATTTCCCTTATGTATGCTACCAGTAAATTATATGCAAGGATTGGTACATGTAATATGTTATATGTTGGGATTGATGGTGCGTAATCCATAAACAGGAGAGTAAGTGTCTAGTTTGTGATATGATGTAACTCTAAATGGTTAAATTTTAGAGGATGCTAGTTATTATATATTATGTATCCATGATAGCCACTTTAACTTCCCGAATTGTGGCTAATGAATCTAACCCCTAGTGAATGTGGTATTTTATATATACTAGATGTTTGCCTGCAGCCATACAATATTGAAATAAAATGGTTGTAGTGATTATGTTTGGGATTATGGCCCTCATTCCGAGTTGTTCGCTCGCTAGCTGCTTTTAGCAGCCGTGCAAACGCTTTGCCGCCGCCCTCTGGGAGTGTATGTTAGCTTAGCAGAAGTGCGAACGAAAGGATCGCAGCGCGGCTACAAAAAAAAGATTGTGCAGTTTCTGAGTAGCTCCAGATCTACTCCTATCTTGCGATCACTTCAGATTATTTAGTTCCTGTTTTGACGTCACAAACACGCCCTGCGTTCGGCCAGCCACGCCTGCGTTTCCCCCGGCACGCCTGCGTTTGTATCTGACACGCCTGCGTTTTCCCACACAATCCCAGAAAACGGTCAGTTACTTCCCAGAAACATCCACTTCCTGTCAATCACTCTGCGGCGAGCAGTGCGACTGAAAAGCGTCGCTAGACCTTGTGTAAAACTACTTTGGCTGTTGTGAAAGTACATCGCGCATGCGCATTGCGCCGCAAACGCATGCGCAGAAGTGCCGCTTTTTTGCCTAAACGCTGTGCTGCGAACGAAAACTGCTAACAAACAACTCGGAATGACCACCTATAATTCCCAGCCACAGATCCTGTAGTTATTGCACTTCTGATATTATTATATTCCCCACGAAGTAGCGGTGATATTACACGTTCAATTCCTACAGCCATGTAATGATAGTAATGATATTATTACACATAAGTTCCTGGCTTACAGGCAATATTACTGCAAATCTAATTTGATGTTACTTGTCATTCATATTAAGTGCTGTACAAGCTTTATTGTGAATTACCACAGTCCGCATCAAATAAACAACACTATATTCCAGAATACTTATAATTCCTTGTTTTGTTGCAAATAACTATTATTACTGGTAGAGCATGCATGTAAATGTGTATTTCATGCACTTAGCTCAGCAGGCGTCCCCGCTGTATGGGACCGTTATGATCGGACCTCCTGCACACTGCTCTGATCCTACAAGGCTGTCTCCACCGCTGTCTTGATAAAGACGGCGGTGAGGCACATGCACATGCAGTATCAGTTAGCCATAACTCGTGCTGGGATTTAAATAGATATATAATGCATCAGGGACGTAACACACTGTCCACCAATGCGCATTTCGCTCCGGTGTCGGGCTTCGTCAGGGCATAGTGATTCGCGCCCGCTATCATTGATAGCTATATAGGGGGAGATGTCCCGTGAAAGGTCAGTTCAAATCTCCTTTTTCCAATCAGATGTCAGTATTCAAGATCCATGACATTGGTCTGTTAATTAATCAGTGAGGGATGTAATTACGTGTCTCCACTGTTTCCCAGCGCCAATTTGTTTCATGCTGGGTCCCGCAATCTATCCGGCTCTCAGGTGATCCTGGAGTCTGTATTACTAAATTACTTGAAATATACTCCTCCATAGAACTGATTGATAACAATTGATCCTCATTAGTTGTATTGCCAGCGCTTAGAAAGATAGTTTTTTGTATATGTTTTTCTTATCTATATTGAACTCAATTCGGTTTATGCCTAAAAGGGCATATGGTGATAAACTGATTATAAATGCTGTGAGTTGTTAAAAAAGGGGGGGGGGGGGGGAGAGAGAAGAGGGTTTGATTAGTAATTTGGGTGATACATCCCGTTACCACGTAAATTCATATGTATGATTTTATTCTGTACATCATAGATTGTATTGTCTAACAAGTACCTGAACAAGTGATATTTGTAATGAACATGTTCTGTGTGTTTCTATGTGCATTCCGAAACAATAAAATTAATGGAATAATGTGTAAATATATTACGTTGTGTCCATATTATTATTTGTAGTAACATGAAATAAAGTGAAAAACTAAAATATTAAGTGGTGAAGATATATGTGTATGTGTTGACGTGAAAATAATGCTTGTGAAAAATTATAATAAAAGTGAATAAACAGTTACCTTAACATCTTTTGTTTGAAGTATTTGTGTATAATTTATTTGAATCAAATAAACTGTGGTGATAATTCTCTAATTTGAAAGATAGTGATGATTAAAATAAGTGACGTGCAAAAATAAACATGGTGTGGTCATGTACCCTTAGAAAAAATACTGAAAAAAAAATGTATTTTAAGCGCCTCCATGGACACAGTGCAGCCCATCAGACCTGGGCCCAGGTAATTTGTACCCTCTCCACAGTAGCGGATCTTGCCACGGGCAAGCAGGACTTTTGCCCGGGGCGCCGCCTTCCGGAGGGTGCAGGGCAAGATCCGCTGCTGCTGTGTGCCCCCCGCTGGCTGCTGCCCCCCTGCTGCCGCTGGCCGCTGCTAGGGGTGTGGCCTAATCACAGGTGGTGGCCTAATCACAGGTGGTGGTGGTACGCGTCTAGTTTCCCTTCGTGGAGAGGTCCTTTACTGTGCGGTGCGCGATGACGTCATCGCGCACCGCACATCATTTCAGTCTGTACAGGGGGCGTAAATGACCACGCCCCATGTACGAAGCCACACACCCTATTGCCACCCGGGGCGCACAGAGCGCCAGAACCGGCCCTGCCTCTCCACCTCCCTCTCGACACCACTGCCCTTAAGCCATAGGGTCTACTCTTAATGCAGTGTTTCCCAACCTCGGTCCATGGTACACTAACAGTCCAGGTGTTAAGGATATCAATGCTTGAGCATAAATGGTTAAATTAAAATAATGGAGGTGCTAATTAATACCCCTTTTAGACCAACATCCTTGGTCCAGCACGGGTCGCTTAACACAAGTTTCAATCTGTGTCACAGCAGCTTGAAACACGTTCACATCGCAGGTTGGACCTGGATAATTGCCATGGTTCCTCCTCTGCCAGCGCTTGGAGATGAAATCATATCCAAGCTCTGGTGAGCTGGCTCTCCATAGGGTTTGAAGGGAACCGGGTCAGATCACCCAGGTTACCAGTTCACACTGCCTTCAACCAAGGTCATTTCCCGAGTAACCCGGGTTGCTACCAGGGTTGGATTGCCGGGTCACTAGATCCGGGTTGTTTTTTGGGGAGCGTTTCATACCAAGACGCGAGACGGGTTGATAAGATGGGTCAAAACGGCAGTGTAGAAGTGGTATAAGTCATCTGTGCTGAAGTATGGCTTTCCTTAAAACCAGATTGTTTGTATGCCCTGAAGACTGATGTTGGAAAACACTGGTCTAAGGGTTGTAATAACATTTAATACATACCTATAAATTGTTCAGATACTTAATAGTAACCAGAATAAAAGTGAGCAAATTAAATGCTATGAAGAGAAAAACAGAGGAACATCAGCTCACAGTTTAGTAAGTATGAAACCAAAGAGGAAAAATCAGAATCAGTCTTTTGGCACTGTTATGGAATAACCATTTTATATAAGTTTGCCACCATGTGAACATATACAATTGTTATATTTCGATGTGAATAATAGATAATAGATTAATTACATTTCTGCCCTTTCAGGAATTAGCATCAACATCCCTCCATCCTTCTGAGGAAAATACTGGTACAGGTAGTGAAACGCGTTAACTTTCATAACAAAATAGTCAATACTTTTGAGGTGTACTGAAGTTGGCAGTTGATACTCCCAATCTAAACTTTATGTACAGTATCACCACATGCACTGGAACAATGTGATACACACCCTACATCTATTTGTGCATTTGATCTGACCTTTTGCCTACAGACACTGTTGCCTCCTGGATCCCAGGATAAGAATTAAAACTGTTGTGGGCTCTATGGAGACCAGGCCATGGAGGACATTGGTCTGCACCTCTTTATTCACCTAAGTTTCTGATGGTATCCGGATGATAGATCAACAACGTATTGGTCAACAGTCAATAGGTCGTCACCATATGGTCGACATGTATAAAAGGTCAACAGGTGAAAGATTGACAAGTACAAAAGGTCAACAGGTTCAAAAGGTCGACATGATAATGGTTGACACACAAATGGTCAACACATGTTTTTTGTTTTTTATCACGTTATCTCAACATTTGCTTCATTTACTATCCACGTGGACATGTATTGACATTAGTAACCAGTGGCGAGCGACGCGAGTCTTTGAGGGTACACATTTGTAGTGGTCACGTAACATGAGATATACAAGATTTGGTCCAAAAAACTTGTGTTGACCATTGTCATGTCAGCCTTTTGATCACTTCAAACTTTTGTACCTATCGACCGTAACCGCTGTCAACCTTTCATCAGTCGATCTCTTGTGCCTGTCAACCTATTGCATGTCAACCATATGTGGTCGACGTATTGACGGTCGACCTGAACATTGTTGATGTATTATAACATACCCAGTTCTTATAGGCAAATGCAGGAAGAGGGTTTCTGGTTGTCCGGAAACCCCGTCCTATAGGGCAGCAGCTCAACTTATGACCACAATAGCAATAGTAAATAATACTATTACTAGAGCTGCCACCACAACATGCATTTTAAGGGACAGAGCAGAACTGCTGCACATGCCCAGTGGTAGCAGCTTCTTCTACCAAGTTTGCTGTATGTGTGGATCTAAGCACTCAATCGGTGCACTGGACCAGAGAGTAGCTACCAAGAAGAACAGACAGGCATATAAAAAGACCAGTATGTATATATATATTTCTAGGGTCAGCACTAGGTTCTTCTGTCGCTCCCCCTAGACTCCTGCACCTACTCCGATATTCCACAGAGCAGCGGAATGCATTTGGAAACCCCCCTTTAGAAATCCTCTGTTTGCCTCTGTTTCTGACTTGGGACTGTGTGATGGACTGGATGTAGTTATGTGACCGGCGGTCGCAATACCTACGCCTGTATCCTGCACACTCAAAATCCCAACAGTCAGCATGCTAACTAACAGGGACTCTTCCCACTTGTGGGTGTCCACAACACCCATAGGTGTAAATTTACTAAGCTCCCGATTCCATTCTAGTTTGGTTTCTTTTTCTAAGTGTGATCTCAGGAATTTACTAAACACAATTCTCGGCAGTGTTGGGGCTATTCGTATTGAGATACACAGCTTTTCAAAAAAATACGAATAATAGACCATTGGTCAAACACGGCTGTTATTTTATACAACACAGGAATTTACTAATAATTTGTATTCTCAATCACTGCCGACAAAAAGCAAACGCTACAACAAAATAGAATTCGTAAGAAAATTGAACTTTCAAATAGACCAGCTTCTGACTGGCGTGTTTAGATAGTCCTGCACGGATCAATGAGATCCGTGCATGCTTATCTGTGTAAAAGTGTCAGAAATAGTTAAAAATAAAAAAATAAAAATTGTGTGGGTTTCCCCCTCCTAAGCATAACCAGCCTCTGGCTCTTTGAGCTAGTCCTGGTTGTTTAAATACCGGGGGTGGAGGGGGTGGGGGGAATTGCGTAGGGCTTCCCTTATTTAGACAACCAGCACCGGGCTCTTGGGCCGGTCCTGGTTTCAAAAATATGGGGGACAAAAGATGTATTTTTAAAACCAGCACCGGGCTCCACTAGCCAGGGAGGTGATGCCGCAGCCGGGGGACACTTTTATATTGGTCCCTGCGGCCAAAACATCGCTCACCCCAACTAGTCACCCCTGGCCGGGGTTCCCTGGGGGAGTGGGGACCCCTTAAATCAAGGGGTCCATCCCTCCATGCACCCATGGGCCAGGGATGAAGCCCGAGGCTGTCCCCCCCATCCCTGGGCAGCCTTTAAAAATGTAAAGATATAGAATAGTGTCCTTTGTTGTGGAACTACAAGTCCCAGCAAGCCTCCCCACTTGCTGGTACTTGGAGAACCACAAGTACCAGTATGTGGGGAAATAACGGGCCCGCTGGTACCTGTAGTTCCACAACAACAAAAATACCCAAGTAAAAACAAAACACACACACCGTGAAAGTATAGGTTTAATTTCACATACATGCACACTTACACACTCACACATACTTACCTAGTGTCCCACAGAGCCCATCGGTCCCCTTGTCTAGTAGTATCCATTGGTGAACCTGTAAAAAAAACAACTAAATACTCACCTATTATCCAGTGAAGATTGGTCCTCTTCTTTCCAAGTAGGCATCTACAAGGTTAAAAAAAGAAGAAGAAAAAAACGGAAAACCCAGCCCACGCCACTAAAGGGGTTCCATGTTTACACATAGAAGCCCTTCCCCCGATCGTGGTCCTCCATTATAGTCAATGGTGGGAAAATTGCGGTCTGCGGCTAACCGTGAGGTTGAGGTAAACACAAGAGTGACCTCAATTAATCTCGCTGTTAGTCGCAGACCGCAAAAAGTTGCATTCTCATACTGACGATGTCAGAAGAGATTGATCTCGGCTGATATCGGCAGTAAAGAGAATCTTAGTAAATATACCCCACAGAGTCGGAATAGAACCTATGGTGAGCGCAGCTCCCCACTGAGCCCGCAAAGGGCTTTGTTGCGTTTGCCACTTCCCCCCCTTCCCCGCCGGCACTCTAAACCCCGGGATCCCGATGTTGGTATGGTGACCGGTAAAAACACAAAGCGCCGGTCACCCATACCCAATTCTGATGGACATTTCGGCACAATAACAACTGATTACTGTACATTTATTATTGTGCAAATGCTCTCTCTATCAGTAATAGTATATGTTCCTGCTGATGTTTTTAATTTGATTTTTTATAAAGATTTTTATGTTACCAAGGATTATAATTTAAATTAAACTTATTCTGGTTATTGTTTCAAATAGTTTTATCTTTTTGATAGGACTAGTCTAGTGTATCTTCTACTGTTTGTGTTCGCTGGTCATAGGATGTTCAAGAAGCCTTTTGACAGCCGCACACCATGTTGCTAATAATTGTAATATCGTAGGGGGTAATTCAGACCTGATAGCTAGGGTGCGTTTTTTGCATCCCTGCGATTAGGTAGTCGCCGCCTACAGGGAGAAGGTATGGAGTGTGTGCAGGGCTGCGATCGCATTTGTAGCAGAACTGCACAAACATAAGTTTGTGCAGTTTCTGCTCATCCTAAGACTTACTCAGCCGCTGCGATGATCGTTGCCGGAGCTGATGTCAGAATACCTCCCTCCAAACGCCAGGCACCTCCTGCGTTTTCCCGGACACTCCTTGAAAACGGTCAGTTGCCACCCACAAACGCCCTCTTCCTGTCAATCTCCTTGCGATAGCCCGTGCGTTCGGAAATTTCGCACAATCCCGTCGCTGATGGGCGATCCCCATTGCTGCGGTCCATTGCGTCTGCGCATTGCAGTGCATACGCATGCGCAGTTCAGATCTGATCGCTGGCTGTGAGAAAACGCAGCTTAACGATCAGGTCTGAATCGGCCCCATAATTAGTAGATATAGCTTTACTTTTAGATGTATTTTATATTTTGGATTCCATAATTTTGCTTATTCCAGTAAGTGCCCCGTTTCAATACCAGCAATACCAATCATTTCACTGTATCCCTTGTCAACACAAAATTCTGAAAAAGTACAAGCCCTATAACCTATCATTTTTTAATTAAACAGCTAGCTTATTATGTGAAAGCTTTTTATAGACGCAGCACCCTCCCTTTTCATACCTCCCACTACTCGCTCACTTTTAAAATACCCTTTACAGCATTATATAGGTCATTTCCAATGCAGCGTTATACAGAACAGATAATAAATCCGTTCTCAACTCTTCTTCGCTGCATTATTTTCAAGGAATTCTACTTTGAGAGATGTGATCCTTACCGATCAATGCAAACAAGTTGTTAATGTCTACGGATTCAAGTCCACATCTTTCTCTTCTCTTATCTTCGCAGATAATCCGGATGATATCTGCATCCATTGCTGCGCTATAATCTCATTATCAGTTTGCCGTGCTCACTAATCTACTGTTAGCTCCCGTGTTTCCAGCGTGTATGTCACCTCCTGACCACCAGGTATTTCCCTTTCATTTTTATCATCCTTCAAGAACATTCTGCCAGCTTCGGAAAGGTTCTGTCTAATATTGTTCACTCCACGCTTTCCTGTTATTCTTTAGCGCTGCTGAGGATTTTGCATTTGGAAACCCTTCAAATGTGTAAGAATGGGGGTCATTCCGACCCGTTCGTACGCTGCTGTTTATCGCAGGGGTGCGAACGGGTCGGTTCTGCGCATTGCGCAGGCGCGTCGTTGCCCGGCGATGGCCGTCGCCAGGCAGCGACTCCGCTAACGACAAAAGCGGTCGCAGCGGCGACCGCAAGAAGATTGACAGGAGGAAAGCGTTCCGGGGCGTCAACTGACCATTTTCCAGGAGTGGTGCGGTGAACACAGGCATGTCCAGGCGTTTGGAGGGCGGATGTCTGACGTCAATTCCGGGACCTGCATCGCTGGAACGATCGCACAGGGTAAGTAACTCTTACCCTGGTCTTCTTTTACAGGAAACTTTTTGGAATAGCAGGGCTGCACAAGCGTTCGCAGCACTGCTATGCAGATATACACTCCCCCATAGACGGCGTCTAGTTGATCGCACAGGCAGTAAAAAGTTGCTACGTGTGATCAACTCTGAATGACCGCCAATATACAGTAGCTAATAACTAACATTTATAATCAGTTTCACATCCAAATACTACTGTAATAAGGTCAATGGAATAAGCACTTGATAGTCTTTTCTAAATAAGAATGTGCGCTAGTAACTCTGCAACAGATGCTGGTAATTGTTATAAACACAAATGACGTCAGAAGTATTCAACATGCGTCACCTGCTGTGGAACTACAGATCCCAGAATGCCCTGCCAAAGTTTTTTCATGCTCTAATAGCTGTGGCAGGGCATGCTGGAATGTTTAGTTCCCTGATATACATATTTGTAAGATGTGGAACACCAAGGGGCAGATTCAGTTAGCCACTAGGCTTGCTCGTGGCTAATTATTATGCCCTGAGCAATTCAATTAGAGGCCACAATAATGTGTGTTAAGCCCCAGAGGGTCCACTCAACGCGGATTTTTCATTGCAGCTCCTGAGGCCTTAAATACACCCTCAAGGGCTCAATGTGTTGGGCAACCCATAGATTCTGTCAGTGCCGTAGCTAGGCATTTTAGTGCTGTGTGCAAGAAATGGCATTCGCGCCCCCCCCCCCCCCCCATGCAAGACAGGGGTAGTGCGCGCCGCAGGCGTGCAAAAAATATATAGGGGCCTGGCTTCATGGGGAAGGGCGTGGCCACAATATAATAACAATTCATACTACGGTGCACAGTAGCGCCACTACACCAGGTAGAGCCCCTTTTACACATTACGGCAGACAGAGTCCCCTTTTACACATTACAGCAGACAGCGTCCCCCTTTTTACACATTACAGCAGACAGTGTCCCCCTTTTTACACATTACGGCAGCCAGTCCCCCTTTTTACACATTACGGCAGCCAGTCCCTCTTTTTACACATTGCATCCTACAGCACATGAGCTGCTTCCTTCTGGGACCTATTCACCTGCGTTACATATTACATACCTGTATAATGACACAGCCCAGCCAGTGCTGCCCTCACTGCCACAGCACCATGCAGAGCAGCACACCAGGCAGGGACACCTTATATATTACATGCTGCCCACAGCTACCTGTATGCTGCCCTCACTGCCACAGCACACCAGGCAGGGACACGTTCGACCCGCTGGATGTGCAAGTAGGAAGAAGTTGCCACCCGTGCAGAGAGCTTCCCGCCGCTGGTGCCCACTCACCTTTTGCTGCCTCCGTGTCATGCTTGAAGACGCAGAGCTGCAGCCGGTTCTTCCGCTCCCTCTCCTCCCGCTGCACCCGTTCCTGCTCCTCTCTCCCCTCACTGCTGACAGATGGGCTGGGGCTGGCGGGCAGGGCTGCCATCAGAAATTGTGGGGCCAGGAACTGAGATTATAGGCAGGGTCCCCCTGGGGGTGGAGCTGTGGATAAAGTGGGTATGGCATCAATTGGTGTGTAGACAAGTGTAAAAAGTAAAAGGGAAAATTTGGTCTTTGCACCGTGCACTAGAATGGGAGGGGGAGGGAAGGCGGGGTCAGAGTGGAAGTAGATGGAGCAGGGTACAGGGCAGAGTGGCAGGGGGAGCAGGGTACAGGGCAGAGTGGCAGGGGGAGCAGGGTACAGGGCAGAGTGGCAGGGGGAGCAGGGTACAGGGCAGAGTGGCAGCAGGGGGAGCAGGGTACAGGGCAGAGTGGCAGCAGTGACAGCAGGGTACAGGGCAGAGTGGCAGTAGGGGGAGCAGGGCACAGGGCAGAGTGGCAGTAGGGGGAGCAGGGTATATGGCAGCATGGCAGTAGGGGGAGCAGGGTGCAGTGCAGAGTGGTGGCATCAGGGTAAAGGGCAGCGTGGCAGTAGGGGGAGCAGGGTATATGGCACTGGCAGCATGGCAGTAGGGAGAGCAGGGTGCAGTGCAGAGTGGTGGCATCAGGGTACAGGGCAGCATGGCAGTAGGGGGGGCAGGGTTCAGTGCAGAATGGTAGCATCAGGGTACAGGGCAGCATGGCAGTAGGGGGGGCAGGGTGCAGTGCAGAGTGGTAGCATCCGGGTACAAGGCAGAGTGGCAGTAGGGGGGAGCAGGGTACTGGGCAGAGTGGTGGCATCAGGGTACAGGGCAGAGTGACAGTAGAGGGAACAGGGTACTAAGCAGAGTGGTGGCATCAGGGTACAGGGCAAAGTGACAGTAGGGGGAGCAGGGTACTAAGCAGAGTGGTGGCATCAGGGTACAGGGCAGAGTGACAGTAGGGGGAGCAGGGTACTGGGCAGAGTGGTGGCATCAGGGTACAGGGCAGAGTGACAGTAGAGGGAGTAGGGTACTAAGCAGAGTGGTGGCATCAGGGTACAGGGCAGAGTGACAGTAGAGGGAACAGGGTACTGAGCAGAGTGGTGGCATCAGGGTACAGGGCAGAGTGACAGTAGGGGGAGCAGGGTACTGGGCAGAGTGGTGGCATCAGGGTACAGGGCAGAGTGACAGTAGAGGGAGTAGGGTACTAAGCAGAGTGGTGGCATCAGGGTACAGGGCAGAGTGACAGTAGGGGGAGCAGGGTACTGGGCAGAGTGGCAGCAGGGCAGACTGGCAGCACAGCACAGGGAAGAATGGCACTACTGTACACTATGCAGCACACTGGGGGGTATAGTTTGATAAGCTGCTGCATAACACTATGTAGACATCTGTACATGTGCAGGCCCCTGTGCACAGTGCTCACCTCCGTACGCCAGGCACAGCAGCAGCAGAGACCAGCACTTCATCATGGGAGGTCCGCCTGCCAAGCCGCAGCAGCCGCAGCACCGGGTGCAGGGAGGACGGAGCGCCGTGATCCTGGCAGTGGCAGCGGCAGCACCGGGTGCAGGGAGGACGGAGCGCCGTGTTCCTGGCAGCCGCAGCACCGGGTGCAGAGAGGGTGGAGCCTGAACCTGGCAGCAGCAGCAGCACAGGGAGGGCGGAGCTCAGCTGTCTCTCCCCGATGGTATCGCGATGAGTGAAGGGCAGCGACCATCAAGGGGACATACTGGGTGCATGGGGCCCTTCCTCTAGAATGCTGCATGGGCGGCTGAAGTACAAGGGGTGGCGGGGGTGTGTGTGTGTGTGCTGCCGATGGTGCGCCTTCAGTGCATGTGCGCTGTGGGCAAGGCACCATCAGCACACACCTAGTTACGGCCCTGGATTCTGTCACTTAATGCAGATGGGTTGCCGGGGAAAATGCAGGCAAAACTGAATAGCTCCGAACTGTAAACCCGGAGCTTTACCTGTTCGGTAGACAACGCGGCTAAGTGAATCTGCACCATAATTTTTCAAATATAAACTTATATTTGCTATAAAAAAAAAAAAAGGAAGCACTGTACTGGGAATTTGAGCACCTTTTTTAAGACCCAATTTTCCACAGTAAACAATATACACAGTAAATTGAAAGGTATTGGCTAGATAAACACGAGTGCAGGGTGTTTCTAGTCAAACAGCTGCCTGAGGCATTTTCTTAAGAGCTATGTGCATATTCATAGACACATAGGGCTAGATGCATCATCTAGCCCTATGAGTAAAAAAGTGCCAGCAAATCAGCTCCCAACTGCCATGTCACAGGCTGTGTTTGAAAGATGGCAGTTAGGAGCTGATTGGCTGGTACTTTTTCACTTTCCATTTTATCACTTTCCAAGCAATGATGCATCTAGCCCAGAATCCCATACTGAGCATTTTTAAATATATCAACAACTTAAATAAACAGACATGGAAATTGTTATTTTCAGAATTCATTTTTCTGTCCACACCCTCCCCCATCCCGGCTAAAATGTACTGCCTTAGACAGCTGCCACAGACACCTCATTGTAGAAGTGCCTCTGCATGTGGGATGGCATCAGTACTAATTAGAAGGGTATATTATTTATTGAACATCAAGCTTTGAATGCAGCAGTGTTCGTAGTTCAACAGAAATAAAAGCTAAAATACTTTTTCATTAATGAAAAATAATATAAAAGGCGAGATGCAATAGCATCAGAGATAGAGGTGCGGGATTCCGGACGTTCTCTGACTTTTTTTTAAAGCGGCAGTCATTTACAAGGCATGGTTTTGTCTTGTAAATGACTGGCACTTTTTTGAAAAAAGTCCAAGATTGGCCAGTATCCCGCACCTTCGGCAAACTTGGACGCTATTATAGCTCGCCTCTAGTGTTTTACATTAAAAAACAACAGTAAACTTATTGTGAATTGGAAATTGTGAACCTTGAACACCAACCTCACGTGAGAACACCAAACTCTGAAGGTGAAAGGCAAGCCTCAAGGCAGATGGTGAACTAAGCATGAGAGTTGCAAATTTGGTGACCCCAGCTCCAGTCAGGTTATAGCGATGATTGCACTGCAAATATTTTCCTGGCTTTCAAACTGGTAAAATGTGAATTAATTATTTTTCCAAACATCTCTGATTAAAGCTAAGGGCATAGGACCTGCTGGAAACTTGTTGACCTGCAGGTGCCTATATTTCAGGATCAAGGGCGTAGCTACCATAGGTGCTGGGACTGCAGCTGCTATGGGGCTCAGAGCTGAGAGGGGCCACCTTCCGTGTCACAGTTACATGTGTTATTTACAAGGGTGTAGCTATCATAGGTGCAGGGAGTGCAGCTGCTATGGGGCCCAGAGCTGAGAGGGCCCACCTTCCCTGTCACAGTTACATGTGTTATTTACAAGGGCGTAGCTACCATAGGTGCAGGGAGTGCAGCTGCTATGGGGCCCAGAGCTGAGAGGGGCCACCTTCCCTGTCAGTTACATGTGTTACATACAAGGGCGTAGCTATCATAGGTGCAGGCAGTACAGCTGCTATGGGGCCCAGAGCTGAGAGGGGGCCACCTTCCCTGTCACAGTTACATGTGCATACCTCCCAACTGTCCCGATTTTCGCGGGACAGTCACGTTTTTTGGGGACTGTCCCGCTGTCCAACCCGCGGGCCGCAGTATCCCGCGGTGGGGGGGCAGTTGGGAGGCTCTGTCTCTTATTGCCCTGCTTAGCAGAGCAGCAGTGATAAGACGCTGTGCGCATGCGCACAGCGTCTATTCACTGGAGTCAGAGGGAGAGGGGGCATGGCAGCGGCTCAGAGAGCGTTGGGCATGCCCCCTCAGTGATGAAAACGGGGCGTGGCTCACGATCGCGGGTCCTCCGCGAAGCCACGCCACTTTTTCTTAGGCCACGCCCCCTTTTGGGAGCGTGCGCAGCTTTGCAGCGCGCGTGTCCCTCTTTAGAGAAGGGAAAAGTTGGGAGGTATGCATGTGTTATATACAAAGGCATAGCTATCATAGGTGCAGGCAGTGCAACTGCTATGGAACCCAGAGCTGAGAGGGTCCCACCTTCCCTGTCACAGTTACATGTGTTATATACAGGGTGTAGCTCAGTGGTTTCCAAACTTTTTTGAATCACGGCGCCCTAGAATATCAGAATTTTTTTCACGGCACCCCTAGGCCAAAAATTTCTTATTGAGAAATTTAGAAAGAAATATTACATTAAGTAGATTGCGTTTATATGTCATCCTTAGGGTCAGTTGTGTGGTGAGGGACAAGATTTGCTTCTGTTTGTCCCCATATTTTATGACTGGCAGCCACCAGCACTGGTTTTGCCAATTATATTGACCATGAATAATTTGAATTGGTCCTGGACCACCAACCCAGGGCACCCCTGCAAGTGTCCCGAGGCACCCCAGAGAGCCACGGCACACAGTTTGGGAACCTCTGGTGTAGCTACCATAGGTGCTGGGACTGCAGCTGCTATAGAGCCCAGAGCTGAGAGGGACCCACCTTCCCTGTCACAGTTACATGTGTTATATACATGAGCGTAGCCAGGCCCGGCGCTACCCGCTCAGCAAAGGGATGAAAAGCAAGTAGGCGCCAGGGTTGGAGAGGCGCTCTCCCTGCTTTGCATCCCCGCTGCTGCGCCTGGGCCCCTACTGCTGCTGCCGGCTGCTGTGCCTGTCACACTGTTTGACAGGCAGCATTGCCGGCAGCATGATGCTTTCCCCTACTCTTCCTGACAGAGAGAGGCCGGGGGGCGGGGCCTTCACGGGAGACTTCAGTGCAGCCACCGAAGCGTTGTGTGCAGCAGCAGCTGTCCTGATGGGCACACTGAGATGCTGTGTGAAGCAGGGCTTTGCTTCCCTGTGGCTGGCCCCTCCCACCACACTCAGCCGCGTGTATCAGCCCAGCAGAAGAAGCAGCTCCTCAGCTCTCTCTGGGTGTTCCCTCCCACACTGTCCTCAGGTCAGCTCTATGTACTGTGGTACTGGGTGTAATATGGGAGGGGGAGGGGGGGGGGGGGCTGGCTGTGTATAATAAGATGTAAGCTGGTACAGAGTGTAACATAGGGGAGGGGGGTATGTGTGCTATGTATAGTGTCATGTGCTGGGTGTAATATGGGGGGCTGTGTATAATGTCATGTGCTGGGTGTAATATGGGGGCGCTGTGTATAATGTCATGTGCTGGGTGTAATATGGGGGGGCTGGGTGTAATGTAGTGTGCTGGGTGTAATATGGGGGGCTGTGTATAATGTCATATGCTGGGTGTAATATGGGGGCGCTGTGTATAATGTCATGTGCTGGGTGTAATGTCGTGTGCTGGGTGTAATATGGGGAGTGCTGTGTATAATGTCATGTGCTGGGTGTAATATGGGGAGTGCTGTGTATAATGTCATGTGCTGGGTGTAATGTCGTGTGCTGGGTGTAATATGGGGGGTGCTGTGTATAATGTTATGTGCTGGGTGTAATGTCATGTGCTGGGTGTAATATGGGGGGCGCTGTGTATAATGTCATGTGCTGGGTGTAATATGGGGGGCGCTGTGTATAATGTCATGTGCTGGGTGTAATATGGGGGGCGCTGTGTATAATGTCATGTGCTGGGTGTAATATGGGGGGCGTTGTGTATAATGTCATGTGCTGGATGTAATATGGGGGGCGCTGTGTATGATGTCATGTGCTGGGTGTAATATGGGAGGCGTTGTGTATAATGTCATGTGCTGGGTGTAATGTCGTGTGCTGGGTGTAATATGGGGGGCTGTGTATAATGTCATGTGCTGGGTGTAATGTAGTGTGCTGGGTGTAATATGGGGAGTGCTGTGTATAATGTCATGTGCTGGGTGTAATATGGGGGGCGTTGTGTATAATGTCATGTGCTGGGTGTAATGTCATGTGCTGGGTGTAATATGGGGAGTGCTGTGTATAATGTCATGTGCTGTGTATAATGTCATGTGCTGGGTGTAATATGGGGAGTGCTGTGTATAATGTCATGTGCTGGGTGTAATATGGGGAGTGCTGTGTATAATGTCATGTGCTGGGTGTAATGTCATGTGCTGGGTGTAATATGGGGGGCGCTGTGTATAATGTCATGTGCTGGGTGTAATATGGGGGGCGCTGTGTATAATGTCATGTGCTGGGTGTAATATGGGGGGCGCTGTGTATAATGTCATGTGCTGGGTGTAATATGGGAGGCGTTGTGTATAATGTCATGTGCTGGATGTAATATGGGGGGCGCTGTGTATAATGTCATGTGCTGGGTGTAATGTAGTGTGCTGGGTGTAATATGGGGGGTGCTGTGTATAATGTCATGTGCTGGGTGTAATGTCGTGTGCTGGGTGTAATATGGGGAGTGCTGTGTATAATGTCATGTGCTGGGTATAATGTCATGTGCTGGGTGTAATATGGGAGGCGTTGTGTATAATGTCATGTGCTGGGTGTAATGTCGTGTGCTGGGTGTAATATGGGGAGTGCTGTGTATAATGTCATGTGCTGGGTGTAATGTAGTGTGCTGGGTGTAATATGGGGAGTGCTGTGTATAATGTCATGTGCTGGGTGTAATATGGGGAGTGCTGTGTATAATGTCATGTGCTGGGTGTAATGTCATGTGCTGGGTGTAATATGGGGGGCTGTGTATAATGTCATGTGCTGGGTGTAATGTCGTATGCTGGGTGTAATATGGGGAGTGCTGTGTATAATGTCATGTGCTGGGTGTAATGTAGTGTGCTGGGTGTAATATGGGGAGTGCTGTGTATAATGTCATGTGCTGGGTGTAATGTCGTATGCTGGGTGTAATATGGGGAGTGCTGTGTATAATGTCATGTGCTGGGTGTAATGTCATGTGCTGGGTGTAATATGGGGGGTGCTGTGTATAATGTCATGTGCTGGGTGTAATATGGGAGGCGTTGTGTATAATGTCATGTGCTGGGTGTAATGTAGTGTGCTGGGTGTAATATGGGGAGTGCTGTGTATAATGTCATGTGCTGGGTGTAATATGGGGAGTGCTGTGTATAATGTCATGTGCTGGGTGTAATGTCATGTGCTGGGTGTAATATGGGGAGTGCTGTGTATAATGTCATGTGCTGGGTGTAATATGGGGGGCGCTGTGTATAATGTCATGTGCTGGGTGTAATGTCGTATGCTGGGTGTAATATGGGGAGTGCTGTGTATAATGTCATGTGCTGGGTGTAATGTCATGTGCTGGGTGTAATATGGGGGGTGCTGTGTATAATGTCATGTGCTGGGTGTAATGTCGTGTGCTGGGTGTAATATGGGGGGCGCTGTGTATAATGTCATGTGCTGGGTGTAATATGGGGGGCGCTGTGTATAATGTCATGTGCTGGGTGTAATATGGGGGGCGCTGTGTATAATGTCATGTGCTGGGTGTAATATGGGGGGTGCTGTGTATAATGTCATGTGCTGGGTGTAATATAGGGGGCTGTGTATAATGTCATGTGCTGGGTGTAATGTCATGTGCTGGGTGTAATATGGGGAGTGCTGTGTATAATGTCATGTGCTGGGTGTAATATGGGGGGCGCTGTGTATAATGTCATGTGCTGGGTGTAATATGGGGGGCGCTGTGTATAATGTCATGTGCTGGGTGTAATATAGGGGGCGCTGTGTATAATGTCATGTGCTGGGTGTAATATGGGGGGCGCTGTGTATAATGTCATGTGCTGGGTGTAATATGGGAGGCGTTGTGTATAATGTCATGTGCTGGATGTAATATGGGGGGCGCTGTGTATAATGTCATGTGCTGGGTGTAATATGGGAGGCGTTGTGTATAATGTCATGTGCTGGGTGTAATGTCGTGTGCTGGGTGTAATATGGGGAGTGCTGTGTATAATGTCATGTGCTGGGTGTAGTATGGGGAGTGCTGTGTATAATGTCATGTGCTGGGTGTAATATGGGAGGCATTGTGTATAATGTCATGTGCTGGGTGTAATGTCGTGTGCTGGGTGTAATATGGGGAGTGCTGTGTATAATGTCATGTGCTGGGTGTAATATGGGAGGCGTTGTGTATAATGTCATGTGTTGTGTATAATGTCATGTGCTGGGTGTAATATGGGGAGTGCTGTGTATAATGTCATGTGCTGGGTGTAATGTCGTGTGCTGGGTGTAATATGGGGGGCGCTGTGTATAATGTCATGTGCTGGGTGTAATGTCGTGTGCTGGGTGTAATATGGGGGGCGCTGTGTATAATGTCATGTGCTGGGTGTAATATGGGAGGCGCTGTGTATAATGTCATGTGCTGGGTGTAATGTAGTGTGCTGGGTGTAATATGGGAGGCGTTGTGTATAATGTCATGTGCTGGGTGTAATGTCGTGTGCTGGGTGTAATATGGGGAGTGCTGTGTATAATGTCATGTGCTGGGTGTAATGTAGTGTGCTGGGTGTAATATGGGGGGCTGTGTATAATGTCATGTGCTGGGTGTAATGTAGTGTGCTGGGTGTAATATGGGGAGTGCTGTGTATAATGTCATGTGCTGGGTGTAATGTAGTGTGCTGGGTGTAATATGGGGGGTGCTGTGTATAATGTCATGTGCTGGGTGTAATGTCGTGTGCTGGGTGTAATATGGGGAGTGCTGTGTATAATGTCATGTGCTGGGTGTAATGTCGTGTGCTGGGTGTAATATGGGGGGGTGCTGTGTATAATGTCATGTGCTGGGTGTAATGTCGTGTGCTGGGTGTAATATGGGGAGTGCTGTGTATAATGTCATGTGCTGGGTGTAATGTCGTGTGCTGGGTGTAATATGGGGAGTGCTGTGTATAATGTCATGTGCTGTGTATAATGTAAAGTGCTGGGTATAATGCTGCTTTTTGCTGCTTTTAGTACTATAGTTTTCACCTGCAATTACAGGACACACCCCTGATTGCAATAAATACGCCCATTGGTGGAGCTAGCCAGTGTAAGCATCACTGGTACAGGGGGCGTTGCGTCTTGTATAAGCGTCACTGCTACAGGGGGAGTTACGTGTGCAAGCGTCACTGGTACAAGGGGCGTTGCGTGTGTAAGCGTCACTGCTACAGGGTGCGTTACGTGTGTAAGTGTCACTGCTACAGGGGGTGTTACGTGTGTAAGCGTCACTGGTACAGGGGACATTGCGTGTGTAAGCGTCACTGGTACAGGGGGCGTTGCGTGTGTAAGCGTCACTGGTACAGGGGGCGTTACGTGTGTAAGCGTCACTGGTACAGGGGGCGTTACGTGTGTAAGCGTCACTGGTACAGGGGGCGTTACGTGTGTAAGCGTTACTGGTACAGGGGGCGTTATGTGTGTAAGCTGCACTGGTACAGGGGGCGTTACGTGTGAAAGCGTCACTGTTGCAGGGGGTGTTACGCGTGTAAGCGTCACTGCTGCAGGGGGCGTTGTGTATGAGTGGAACTACCACAGGGGGCGTTACGTGTGTAAGCGACACTACTGCAGGGAGAATTATGTGTAAAAGCATTGTGTGCGCTGTCCCTTTGTAAAGTATGGGAGGGCGCAAATTTATAGTTTGCAGGGGGGCGCCGAACATCCTAGCACCGGCCCTGGGCATAGCTACCATAGGTGCAGGCTGTGCAGCTGCTATGGGGCCCAGAGCTGAGAGGAGCCACCTTCCCTGTCACAGTTACATGTGTTATATACAGGGTGTAGCTACCATAGGTGCAGGGAGTGCAGCTGCTATGGGGCCAGAGCTGAGAGGTGTCACCTTCCCTGTCACAGTTACATGTGTTATATACAGGGTGTAGCTACCATAGGTGCAGGGAGTGCAACTGCTATGGAGCCCAGAGCTGAGAGGGGTCACCTTCCCTGTTACAGTTACATGTGTTATATACAAGGGTGTAGCTACCATAGATGCAGGCAGTGCAGCTGCTATGGGGCACAGAGCTGAGAGGAGCCCACCTTCCCTGTCACAGTTACATGTGTTATATACAGGGTGTAGCTACCATAGGTGCTGGTAGTGCAGCTGCTATGGGGCACAGAGCTGAGAGGAGCCACCTTCCCTGTCACAGTTACATGTGTTATATACAGGGTGTAGCTACCATAGGTGCAGGCAGTGCAGCTGCTATGGGGCACAGAGCTGAGAGGTGTCACCTTCCCAGTCACAGTTACATGTGTTATATACAGGGTGTAGCTACCATAGGTGCAGGCAGTGCAGCTGCTATGGGGCACAGAGCTGAGAGGTGTCACCTTCCCTGTCACAGTTACATGTTTTATATACAAGGGCATAGCTACCATAGGTGCAGGGAGTGCAGCTGCTATGGGGCCCAGAGCTGAGAGGGGCAGTGCCAGATTAAGGTCCATTTGTGCCTGGAGCTGAAACTTATAAAGGGCCTATTACACGCTGCCGTAGAGACTGTAACCAGCATGCATACCTCCCAACTGTCCCGATTTGCGCATGGCTGTTCCAACTATGGGCTACAGTGTCAAGAAGTGGGGAGGGCAATTGGGAGGATCCTGTCACTCACTGCTCTGCTTAGCAGAGGGTCTCTCAACTGATATAATGAATATTATTGAAATGCAAGATTACAAAGAAATCACAATGTGTCACTTGAAGACAGATACTATAGGAGAAACATTGTATCAGTAAATACTCCATGCTGGAAAATGCTATGATTCTTCCACAATACCCTCTGGATAACACACACACAGTCACACACACACACACACACACACACACACACACACACACACACACACACACACACACACTTAATACAGCTCCCCCCCAAACCCCCAATTCAAAAATAGAGTACACACCTGAGTACCCCAGACAACATTAATATATCCCCACCACTGATAGCTTTAGTACATCTCCATAGCACAGTACCTCTCCTAGGGAACATTAATAATTCCCCACACAGCACACTATTCCCTTTTAGCAAACATTAACACACCCTCACAGCACAATACCCCCTCCCAGAGACACTTCAGCACACCCTCATAGCACAATACCCCCTCCAAAAGACACTTCAGCCCCCCCCCCCACAGCACAGTACCCTCTCCAAGAGACACTTCAGCACACCCCCACAGCACAATACCACCTCCCAGAGACATTTCAGTACACCCCCATAGCTCAATACCCTCTCCCAGAGACACTTCAGCACACTCCCACACATTACCCCCTCCCAGAGACACTTCATTACACTCCCACACATTACCCCCTCCCAGAGACACTTCATTACACTCCCACAGCACAATACCCCCTCCTAGAGACACTTCATTACACTCCCACGGCACAATACCCCCTCCCAGAGACAGTTCATTACCTACCCACAGCACAATACCCCCTCCCAGAGACAGTTCATTACACTCCCACAGCACAATACCCCCACCCAGAGACACTTTATTACACTCCCACAGCACAATACCCCCTCCCAGAGACACTTCATTACACTCCCACAGCACAATACCCCCACCCAGAGACACTTCATTACACTCCCACAGCACAATACCCCCTCCCAGAGACAGTTCATTACACTCCCACAGCACAATACCCCCACCCAGAGACAGTTCATTACACTCCCACAGCACAATACCCCCACCCAGAGACAGTTCATTACACTCCCACAGCACAATACCCCCTCCCAGAAACACTTTAGTACACCCCTACAGCACAATACTGCCTCCTAGACAACATTAATATTCTCCCATACCACCCCCCTTCTAGTTTATATTAATGCACTTCCTCCACGGATACTAAACCTTGAAACAGGATCTCAGGCCAGTATACCGCATGACTGCAGAACTGCAGAGGAGAGGCTCATCAAGCTGCAGGCTGAAGAGTGGAAGCAGGAAATAGACAGCGGTAGGTGATAGAGGAGAAGGAAGGGGCAAGGTTTTGGGAACAGGAGGGAGCCAGAGGCATCTTCGCATCCTCATTACAAAACACTGCCGGGAGCCAAATGCACATCTGCCTGGAATGCAGAGAACATTGCAGGAAGGTCATCCACGCTGGCACTTTTAGAAGGAAGAGCACAGGGCACTGGTAGGCGCTCCACAAAATTATACTAGGCAGAGTGTCTGGAGCCACGCTGAATGTAAGCCCTGTGTTGGCACCCATATACACTGTCGCCGACAATACTTTCTTGCTAGCCCCACCCTCCTTACAGCACTGCGGGACTGCACCTGTGTGACATCAAACGGCGCGTAGAAGCCACCGTCCCCATACACTATGGAGTGTAGGGAGGGATATGTCACGTGTGTGAGTCAGTGCACCCGGTGTTTGAAGGAAGTGAGCGGAACTTTGTCAGCTGTCTGATGGCTGGCTATAACAGGGAAAAAAATTATGTCTACTTCAGCACAACCACTTCCAGATCCTGTGGGCCTATTTTGATGGGGGGCCTGGAGCTGCAGCTCCATCCGCCCCATTGTTAATCCGGCCCTGGAGAGGAGCCACCTTCCCTGTCACAGTTACATGTGTTATATACAAGGGCGTAGCTACCATAGGTGCAGGCAGTGCAGCTGCTATGGGGCACAGAGCTGAGAGGTGTCACCTTCCCTGTCACAGTTACATGTGTTATATACAGGGTGTAGCTACCATAGGTGCAGGGAGTGCAGCTGCTATGGAGCACAGAGCTGAGAGGAGCCACCTTCCCAGTCACAGTTACATGTGTTATATACAAGGGCATAGCTACCATAGGTGCAGGCAGTGCAGTTGCTATAGGGCCCAGCGCTGAGAGGGGCCACCTTCCCTGTCACAGTTACATGTGTTATATACAGGGTGTAGCTACCATAGGTGCAGGGAGTGCAGCTGCTATGGAGCACAGAGCTGAGAGGAGCCACCTTCCCTGTCACAGTTACATGTGTTATATACAGGGTGTAGCTATCATAGGTGCAGGGAGTGCAGCTGCTATGGGGCACAGAGCTGAGAGGGGTCACCTTCCCTGTCACAGTTACATGTGTTATATACAGGGTGTAGCTACCATAGGTGCAGGCAGTGCAGCTGCTATGGGGCACAGAGCTGAGAGGGGTCACCTTCCCTGTCACAGTTACATGTGTTATATACAGGGTGTAGCTACCATAGGTGCAGGGAGTGCAGCTGCTATGGAGCACAGAGCTGAGAGGGACCCACCTTCCCTGTCACAGTTACATGTGTTATATACAGGGTGTAGCTACCATAGGTGCAGGGAGTGCAGCTGCTATGGAGCCCAGAGCTGAGAGGGGCCACCTTCCCTGTCACAGTTACATGTGTTATATACAGGGTGTAGCTACCATAGGTGCAGGGAGTGCAGCTGCTATGGGGCACAGAGCTGAGAGAGGTCACCTTCCCTGTCACAGTTACATGTGTTATATACAGGGTGTAGCTACCATAGGTGCAGGGAGTGCAGCTGCTATGGAGCCCAGAGCTGAGAGGAGCCACCTTCCTGTCACAGTTACATGTGTTATATACAGGGTGTAGCTACCATAGGTGCAGGGAGTGCAGCTGCTATGGGGCACAGAGCTGAGAGGAGCCACCTTCCCTGTCACAGTTACATGTGTTATATACAGGGTGTAGCTACCATAGGTACAGGCAGTGCAGCTGCTATGGGGCACAGAGCTGAGAGGGGCCATCTTCCCTGTCACAGTTACATGTGTTATATACAAGGGTGTAGCTACTATAGGTACAGGCAGTGCAGCTGCTATGGGGCACAGAGCTGAGAGGGGCCATCTTCCCTGTCACAGTTACATGTGTTATATACAGGGTGTAGTTACCATAGGTGCAGGGAGTGCAGCTGCTATGGAGCCCAGAGCTGAGAGGAGCCACCTTCCCTGCAGGGGTGTATCTTCCTATTGGCCAGGATGGCACTTGCCAGGGACGCCGGCCAAGAGGGGGGTGCCACCCGGCAGTGTCAACCACGCCAGGGGGTAGACTGACATAGTAGTTCTCACTGAGTACATCCCTTAGCAGTGCTCATCCACTGCCGGACTCTCTGAAGCGTATTGCACTCTGACACTCTCTGTGACTACAATGATGGTGAATATAGCCGGGGGGCGGGGCACTTCCAGGTATGGGGAGGGGCGAGGCACCTCCTCTTCCTCATCCGCTTCCCTTCTCATTGGTCCCACGCGTTCTGTCACCAAACACCAGCCACTACAATCAGCACCAGTCAGCAGAGCAGTATGAGCAGACCTGTACATTTTCTGCTGTACCGTAGCTGCACTGCATGGTCTGGATAACAGGTTACAAAGAGCTCTGTATGGACAGGTATCTAGACCAGTGACTACCTGTCCAGCTATGTTGAGACTACAAGTCCCAGCACACCTCGTCAACTGGATTTGCTGGGACATGTAGTGCCATCATACCTAGAGAGGGTTTTTTAACTGTATGTATGTGTACATATATCCCCTCGGTGTCCCTGCCTGCACCCTCCTTGTCATTCACCCTCAGTGTCCCTGCCCGCACCATCCCTGTAACTGCCCCCTCAGTGACCCTGGCCATACACTCCTGTAATTCCCTCTCAGTGTCCCTGCCCACACCCTTCCCATAATTCCCCCTCAGTTTCCCTGCCCATACCCTCCCCGTAATTCCCTCTCAGTGCGCCCTACCCGCACCCTAACCATAATTCCCCCTCAGTGTCCCTGCCTGCACACTTCTCATAATTCCTCCTCAGTCTCCCTGCCTGCACCCTCCCCGTAATTCTCCTCAGTCTCCCTGCCTGCACCCTCCCCATAATTCCTTCTCAGTGTCCCCGCCTGTACCCTCCCTGTAATTTTCTCTGTGTTCCTGACCTCAGCCTCCCTGTGACTCCCCCCTCAGTGTCCCTGCCTGAACGCTCTTGTAATTTCCACTAGAGATGAGCGGGTTCGGTTCCTCGGAATCCGAACCCGCCCGAACTTCATTTTTTTTTACACGGGGCCGAGCGACTCGGATCTTCCCGCCTTGCTCGGTTAACCCGAGCGCGCCCGAACGTCATCATCCCGCTGTCGGATTCTCGCGAGGCTCGGATTCTATCGCGAGACTCGGATTCTATATAAGGAGCCGCGCGTCGCCGCCATTTTCACACGTGCATTGAGATTCATAGGGAGATGACGTGGCTGGCGTCCTCTCCGTTTATAGAGAAGAGAGTGAGACTAGAGTAGAGAGAGACACAGTAGTAATTTTGGGGAGCATTAGGAGGAGTACTACTACTTGCTGAAGTGATAGATAGATAGATAGTGTGACTGTATAATGTATATCTGACTTGTGGGGGAGACACTGACAGTGGGGAGCAGTTAGAGTCTGAGAGCAGGACTCAGGAGTACATATAACGTACAGTGCACACTTTTGCTGCCAGAGTGCCACACTGCCATTGTGACCACACTGACCACCAGTATAATATATATTGTGATTGTCTGCTTAGGAGTACTACTTGCAAGTTGCTGATAGTGTGACCAGTGACCTGACCACCAGTTTAATAATCACCACCAGTTTAATATATATATATATATATATATATATATATATATAATTGTATATAATATATATATAATATTGTATACCACCTACCCGTTTTTTTTTTCTTTCTTCTTCTTTATACATACTATTATAGTAGCTTACTGTAGCAGTCTGCGGTGCTGCTGAGCTGACAGTGTCCAGCAGGTCCGTCATCAGTCATTACATAATAAATATATATACCTGTCCGGCTGCAGTACTAGTGATATTATATATATATATATATATATATATATATATATTGATTTCATCTCATTATCATCCAGTCTATATTAGCAGCAGACACAGTACGGTAGTCCACGGCTGTAGCTACCTCTGTGTCGGCAGTCGCTCGTCCATCCATAATTGTATACCACCTACCCGTGGTTTTTTTTCTTTTCTTTCTTCTTTATACATACTACTATAGTAGCTTACTGTAGCAGTCTGCGGTGCTGCTGAGCTGACAGTGTCCAGCAGGTCCGTCATCAGTCATTACATAATAAATATATCTACTTGTCCGGCTGCAGTACTAGTGTGATATTATATATATATATATATATATTGATTTCATCTCATTATCATCCAGTCTATATTAGCAGCAGACACAGTACGGTAGTCCACGGCTGTAGCTACCTCTGTGTCGGCAGTCGCTCGTCCATCCATAATTGTATACCACCTACCCGTGGTTTTTTTTTATCTTTCTTCTTTATACATACTACTATAGTAGCTTACTGTAGCAGTCTGCGGTGCTGCTGAGCTGACAGTGTCCAGCAGGTCCGTCATCAGTCATTACATAATAAATATATCTACCTGTCCGGCTGCAGCACTAGTGTGATATTATATATATATATATATATTGATTTCATCTCATTATCATCCAGTCTATATTAGCAGCAGACACAGTACGGTAGTCCACGGCTGTAGCTACCTCTGTGTCGGCAGTCGCTCGTCCATCCATAATTGTATACCACCTACCCGTGTTTTTTTTTTTCTTTCTTCTTTATACATACTACTATAGTAGCTTACTGTAGCAGTCTGCGGTGCTGCTGAGCTGACAGTGTCCAGCAGGTCCGTCATCAGTCATTACATAATAAATATATATACCTGTCCGGCTGCAGTACTAGTGATATTATATATATATATATTGATTTCATCTCATTATCATCCAGTCTATATTAGCAGCAGACACAGTACGGTAGTCCACGGCTGTAGCTACCTCTGTGTCGGCAGTCGCTCGTCCATCCATAAGTATACTAGTATCCATCCATCTCCATTGTTTACCTGAGGTGCCTTTTAGTTGTGCCTATTAAAATATGGAGAACAAAAATGTTGAGGTTCCAAAATTAGGGAAAGATCAAGATCCACTTCCACCTCGTGCTGAAGCTGCTGCCACTAGTCATGGCCGAGACGATGAAATGCCAGCAATGTCGTCTGCCAAGGCCGATGCCCAATGTCCTAGTACAGAGCATGTAAAATCCAAAACACCAAATATCAGTAAAAAAAGGACTCCAAAATCTAAAATAAAATTGTCGGAGGAGAAGCGTAAACTTGCCAATATGCCATTTACCACACGGAGTGGCAAGGAATGGCTGAGGCCCTGGCCTATGTTCATGGCTAGTGGTTCAGCTTCACATGAGGATGGAAGCACTCAGCCTCTCGCTAGAAAAATGAAAAGACTCAAGCTGGCAAAAGCACCGCAAAGAACTGTGCGTTCTTCGAAATCCCAAATCCACAAGGAGAGTCCAATTGTGTCGGTTGCGATGCCTGACCTTCCCAACACTGGACGTGAAGAGCATGCGCCTTCCACCATTTGCACGCCCCCTGCAAGTGCTGGAAGGAGCACCCGCAGTCCAGTTCCTGATAGTCAGATTGAAGATGTCAGTGTTGAAGTACACCAGGATGAGGAGGATATGGGTGTTGCTGGCGCTGGGGAGGAAATTGACCAGGAGGATTCTGATGGTGAGGTGGTTTGTTTAAGTCAGGCACCCGGGGAGACACCTGTTGTCCGTGGGAGGAATATGGCCGTTGACATGCCTGGTGAAAATACCAAAAAAATCAGCTCTTCGGTGTGGAAGTATTTCAACAGAAATGCGGACAACATTTGTCAAGCCGTGTGTTGCCTTTGTCAAGCTGTAATAAGTAGGGGTAAGGACGTTAACCACCTCGGAACATCCTCCCTTATACGTCACCTGCAGCGCATTCATAATAAGTCAGTGACAAGTTCAAAAACTTTGGGCGACAGCGGAAGCAGTCCACTGACCAGTAAATCCCTTCCTCTTGTAACCAAGCTCACGCAAACCACCCCACCAACTCCCTCAGTGTCAATTTCCTCCTTCCCCAGGAATGCCAATAGTCCTGCAGGCCATGTCACTGGCAATTCTGACGATTCCTCTCCTGCCTGGGATTCCTCCGATGCATCCTTGCGTGTAACGCCTACTGCTGCTGGCGCTGCTGTTGTTGCTGCTGGGAGTCGATGGTCATCCCAGAGGGGAAATCGTAAGACCACTTTTACTACTTCCACCAAGCAATTGACTGTCCAACAGTCCTTTGCGAGGAAGATGAAATATCACAGCAGTCATCCTGCTGCAAAGCGGATAACTGAGGCCTTGGCATCCTGGGTGGTGAGAAACGTGGTTCCGGTATCCATCATTACTGCAGAGCCAACTAGAGACTTGTTGGAGGTACTGTGTCCCCGGTACCAAATACCATCTAGGTTCCATTTCTCTAGGCAGGCGATACCGAAAATGTACACAGACCTCAGAAAAAGAGTCACCAGTGTCCTAAAAAATGCAGCTGTACCCAATGTCCACTTAACCACGGACATGTGGACAAGTGGAGCAGGGCAGGGTCAGGACTATATGACTGTGACAGCCCACTGGGTAGATGTATGGACTCCCGCCGCAAGAACAGCAGCGGCGGCACCAGTAGCAGCATCTCGCAAACGCCAACTCTTTCCTAGGCAGGCTACGCTTTGTATCACCGGTTTCCAGAATACGCACACAGCTGAAAACCTCTTACGGCAACTGAGGAAGATCATCGCGGAATGGCTTACCCCAATTGGACTCTCCTGTGGATTTGTGGCATCGGACAACGCCAGCAATATTGTGTGTGCATTAAATCTGGGCAAATTCCAGCACGTCCCATGTTTTGCACATACCTTGAATTTGGTGGTGCAGAATTTTTTTAAAAACGACAGGGGCGTGCAAGAGATGCTGTCGGTGGCCAGAAGAATTGCGGGACACTTTCGGCGTACAGGCACCACGTACAGAAGACTGGAGCAACACCAAAAACGCCTGAACCTGCCCTGCCATCATCTGAAGCAAGAAGTGGTAACGAGGTGGAATTCAACCCTATATATGCTTCAGAGGTTGGAGGAGCAGCAAAAGGCCATTCAAGCCTATACAATTCAGCACGATATAGGAGGTGGAATGCACCTGTCTCAAGCGCAGTGGAGAATGATTTCAACGTTGTGCAAGGTTCTGCTGCCCTTTGAACTTGCCACACGTGAAGTCAGTTCAGACACTGCCAGCCTGAGTCAGGTCATTCCCCTCATCAGGCTTTTGCAGAAGAAGCTGGAGACATTGAAGGAGGAGCTAACACGGAGCGATTCCGCTAGGCATGTGGGACTTGTGGATGGAGCCCTTCATTCGCTTAACAAGGATTCACGGGTGGTCAATCTGTTGAAATCAGAGCACTACATTTTGGCCACCGTGCTCGATCCTAGATTTAAAACCTACCTTGGATCTCTCTTTCCGGCAGACACAAGTCTGCTGGGGTTCAAAGACCTGCTGGTGAGAAAATTGTCAAGTCAAGCGGAACGCGACCTGTCAACATCTCCTCCTTCACATTCTCCCGCAACTGGGGGTGCGAGGAAAAGGCTCAGAATTCCGAGCCCACCCGCTGGCGGTGATGCAGGGCAGTCTGGAGCGACTGCTGATGCTGACATCTGGTCCGGACTGAAGGACCTGTTAACGATTACGGACATGTCGTCTACTGTCACTGCATATGATTCTCTCCCCATTGAAAGAATGGTGGAGGATTATATGAGTGACCGCATCCAAGTAGGCACGTCACACAGTCCGTACTTATACTGGCAGGAAAAAGAGGCAATTTGGAGGCCCTTGCACAAACTGGCTTTATTCTACCTAAGTTGCCCTCCCACAAGTGTGTACTCTGAAAGAGTGTTTAGTGCCGCCGCTCACCTTGTCAGCAATCGGCGTACGAGGTTACTTCCAGAAAATGTGGAGAAGATGATGTTCATTAAAATGAATTATAATCAATTCCTCCGTGGAGACATTGACCAGCAGCAATTGCCTCCACAAAGTACACAGGGAGCTGAGATGGTGGATTCCAGTGGGGACGAATTGATAATCTGTGAGGAGGGGGATGTACACGGTGATATATCGGAGGATGATGATGAGGTGGACATCTTGCCTCTGTAGAGCCAGTTTGTGCAAGGAGAGATTAATTGCTTCTTTTTCGGTGGGGGTCCAAACCAACCCGTCATTTCAGTCACAGTCGTGTGGCAGACCCTGTCACTGAAATGATGGGTTGGTTAAAGTGTGCATGTCCTGTTTATACAACATAAGGGTGGGTGGGAGGGCCCAAGGACAATTCCATCTTGCACCTCTTTTTTCTTTAATTTTTCTTTGCGTCATGTGCTGTTTGGGGAGTGTTTTTTGGAAGGGCCATCCTGCGTGACACTGCAGTGCCACTCCTAGATGGGCCAGGTGTTTGTGTCGGCCACTAGGGTCGCTTATCTTACTCACACAGCTACCTCATTGCGCCTCTTTTTTTCTTTGCGTCATGTGCTGTTTGGGGAGTGTTTTTTGGAAGGGCCATCCTGCGTGACACTGCAGTGCCACTCCTAGATGGGCCCGGTGTTTGTGTCGGCCACTAGGGTCGCTTATCTTACTCACACAGCTACCTCATTGCGCCTCTTTTTTTCTTTGCGTCATGTGCTGTTTGGGGAGTGTTTTTTGGAAGGGCCATCCTGCGTGACACTGCAGTGCCACTCCTAGATGGGCCCGGTGTTTGTGTCGGCCACTAGGGTCGCTTATCTTACTCACACAGCTACCTCATTGCGCCTCTTTTTTTCTTTGCGTCATGTGCTGTTTGGGGAGTGTTTTTTGGAAGGGCCATCCTGCGTGACACTGCAGTGCCACTCCTAGATGGGCCAGGTGTTTGTGTCGGCCACTAGGGTCGCTTATCTTACTCACACAGCTACCTCATTGCGCCTCTTTTTTTCTTTGCGTCATGTGCTGTTTGGGGAGTGTTTTTTGGAAGGGCCATCCTGCGTGACACTGCAGTGCCACTCCTAGATGGGCCAGGTGTTTGTGTCGGCCATTAGGGTCGCTTATCTTACTCACACAGCTACCTCATTGCGCCTCTTTTTTTCTTTGCGTCATGTGCTGTTTGGGGAGTGTTTTTTGGAAGGGCCATCCTGCGTGACACTGCAGTGACACTCCTAGATGGGCCCGGTGTTTGTGTCGGCCACTAGGGTCGCTTATCTTACTCACACAGCTACCTCATTGCGCCTCTTTTTTTCTTTGCGTCATGTGCTGTTTGGGGAGTGTTTTTTGGAAGGGCCATCCTGCGTGACACTGCAGTGCCACTCCTAGATGGGCCCGGTGTTTGTGTCGGCCACTAGGGTCGCTTATCTTACTCACACAGCTACCTCATTGCGCCTCTTTTTTTCTTTGCGTCATGTGCTGTTTGGGGAGTGTTTTTTGGAAGGGCCATCCTGCGTGACACTGCAGTGCCACTCCTAGATGGGCCAGGTGTTTGTGTCGGCCACTAGGGTCGCTTATCTTACTCACACAGCTACCTCATTGCGCCTCTTTTTTTCTTTGCGTCATGTGCTGTTTGGGGAGTGTTTTTTGGAAGGGCCATCCTGCGTGACACTGCAGTGCCACTCCTAGATGGGCCCGGTGTTTGTGTCGGCCACTAGGGTCGCTTATCTTACTCACACAGCTACCTCATTGCGCCTCTTTTTTTCTTTGCGTCATGTGCTGTTTGGGGAGTGTTTTTTGGAAGGGCCATCCTGCGTGACACTGCAGTGAAACTCCTAGATGGGCCCGGTGTTTGTGTCGGCCACTAGGGTCGCTTATCTTACTCACACAGCTACCTCATTGCGCCTCTTTTTTTCTTTGCGTCATGTGCTGTTTGGGGAGTGTTTTTTGGAAGGGCCATCCTGCGTGACACTGCAGTGCCACTCCTAGATGGGCCAGGTGTTTGTGTCGGCCACTAGGGTCGCTTAGCTTAGTCATCCAGCGACCTCGGTGCAAATTTTAGGACTAAAAATAATATTGTGAGGTGTGAGGTATTCAGAATAGACTGAAAATGAGTGGAAATTATGGTTTTTGAGGTTAATAATACTTTGGGATCAAAATGACCCCCAAATTCTATGATTTAAGCTGTTTTTTAGTGTTTTTTGAAAAAAACACCCGAATCCAAAACACACCCGAATTCGACAAAAAAAATTCGGTGAGGTTTTGCCAAAACGCGGTCGAATCCAAAACACGGCCGCGGAACCGAACCCGAACCCAAAACCAAAACACAAAACCCGAAAAATTTCAAGTGCACATCTCTAATTTCCACTCAGTGTCCCTTCCCGCACCCTCCCTGTAATTGCCCCATGGTGTCCTTGACCTCAGCCTCCATGTAGCCCCTCCCTCTCATTTTCCATACCCGAATCCTCCCTGTAATTCCCCCTTAGTGTCCCTGACCTTAGCCTCCCTGTGACTCCCCCCTCAGTGTCCCTGCCCACACCTTCCTGTAATTCCACCTCAGTGTCCCTGCCCGCTCACTCCTGTAATTTTCCCTCAGTGTCCCTGCCCACACCATTCCTGTAATTCTTCCTCAGTGTCCCTGTCCGCTCACTCCTGAAATTCCACCTCAGTGTCCCTGTCAGTACCCTCCCTGTAATTCTTCCTCAGTGTCCCTGCCCGCTCACTCCTGTAATTTCCCCTCAGTGTCCCTGCCAGTACCCTCCCTGTAATTCTTCCTCAGTGTCCCTGCCAGCTCACTCCTGTAATTTCCCCTCAGTGTCCCTGCCCACACCCTCCCTGTAATTGCCCATCAGTGTCCCTGACCTCAGCCTCCCTGTAAGCCCTCCACCTCATTGTCCCTACCCGCACCCTCCCTGTAATTCTCCCTCAGTGTCCCTGACCTGAGCCTATCTGTAACTACCCCCCTCTGTGTCCCTGGGTGGGGGAGGTGGGGGGTGCCAGTTCCTTACTTTGCCAGGGGCGCTCAGACCGCTAGATACACCCCTGCTTCCCTGTCACAGTTACATGTGTTATATAGAAGGGCGTAGCTACCATAGGTGCAGGGAGTGCAGCTGCTATGGGGCCCAGAGCTGAGAGGGGTCACCTTCCCTGTCACAGTTACATGTGTTATATACAAGGGCGTAGCTACCATAGGTGCAGGGAGTGCAGCTGCTATGGGGCACAGAGCTGAGAGGAGCCACCTTCCCTGTCACAGCTACATATGTTATATACATTTTTCACCATTGGGTGGTACGTAGGTGTCCTTACAAACTTTTGCCTTGGGGACTATAATATGTCTAGTTATGCCCTTTGATCTGTTCATTGTAATGTGGTCAGGGCCGGTTCCGGGGCTTCTTGTGTCCCGGGCATCATTAGGGGGCGTGGCTTCATACAGGGGGCATGGTCAGTTACGCCCCCTGTACTGTAGTATGATGTGCGGTGCGCGATGACGTCATCACGCACCACACAGCTAAGGTCCTCTCCACGAATTAAAACTAGACGCTAAGCGTCTAGTTCCCTTCGTGGAGAGGACCTTTGCTGTGCGGTGCGCGATGACGTCAACGCGCACCGCACATCATTACAGTAAAGGTCCTCTCCACGAAGGGAAACTAGACGCTATGCGTCTAGTTTCCCTTCACAACGGGCAGCCGACGAAGGGAAACTAGACGCTATGCGTCTAGTTTCCCTTCAGAGCGGGCAGCGGCAGCGGGGGGCACAGCAGCAGCGGATCTTGCCATGGTGCGGCACCCTCCGGAAGGCAGCGCCCCGGGCAAAAGTCCTGCTTGCCCGTGGCAAGATCCGCTACTGAATGTGGTATAAATAGAAATGGATGGATGGCATTATAATGTTACATAATATGAACTTGGGCATTGTAATGTGGCACAATATGAAGTGGAGGCACTGTAATGTGGCATAATATAATGGGGGCACTGTAATGTAACATAATATGAACTGGGGGCACTGTGTTGCATAATCTGTAATGGCAGCCCTACAGTTTGACATAACATTAACTAGGGCACTACGATGGTTCAGAAAATTAACTAGAGTACTATTATGTGGCATACAATTAACAACTTTTTGTGGAGAGGTGTTTTGCTAGAAGTATTGGGACAGGGGCCCCTTCAAATTGTTGCTATGAGGCCCACTAAGTTCTGGCTACACCCCTGCATAGGGTCATTGGTGACATTGAGACTGCCAATCATGCAGTGGTGTCGAGAGAGGGGGGGAGCGGGTACAGATTACCCGGGCCCAGGCATGCCAGGGGGCCCAGGCCAGAGCACACCAGTAGCCATTTATTTTGGTGAGATATTTTTTTTTCTTTATTATAACTCAGTGGGCGGGCGTGCAAGCAATGGGTCTGGCCACCAGGAAGGGTGATGTATGTATTTGTCACCTGGATGTTTGTTCCATGTCATGGACGTCCCTCACAGCCACTTCCACCTGCCGCACCGCTGCTAGGGTCTCGCGAGATGATATCATCAACTCGCTAGTCAATCTCTGCAGCCGGCTCTGGATGGCCTCTTCAGAATCAGCATGCTCCAGGAGGTGGGCAGGGACTGGGAGGGGCAGGCATGCAGCTGGCTGGGCATGGCCCATGGGTTTAATAAGTTGCGCAGCTCAGCTCAGTTGTAAGAATCAGCAGCAGGAATGGTCATCTCGTTGGGAGCTAGTCTGTTAGGCTGCAACACTGTGAGCTGAGAACTGTGACTGTGAATGACAGACACGGCACTGTGTCTTATAAATTCTATATAAATATTCGATAATACGTGCATCCGTACATTACCATTAGTGTTAGTATTATATATATATATATTCACCTGTCACCTTTAAGAACTACCCCTGATGAAGTCATTAAGACGAAACGCGTAGGGTCTGTCAGCTATCAGTTATCAATCGTTCTGGATATCTCTCATTGATATACAAAGTTTATTCTTGTACAACATTTTTAATGTGTATATCAAAAATTTTGTAAATAAACCAATAACTGGTACTAATTGGCCTTTCTGGCCTTTTGTTTGGGTGATTTTCTGGTGAGGGATATCTGTTTCAGGATCCCGTGTGAATAATCTTTTAAAGAATTCTCCATTCTACAGTCTGCACCCATTGGGTCCATGTTTGGAAGATTTGAAGAATAAATATTCAATGAATATAGTGCACTTAGGAATTCTGTTTTATATATATATATATATATATATATATATATTTCTCTTACGTCCTAGAGGATACTGAGGACTCCGTAAGGACCATGGGGATAGACGGGATCCGCAGGAGACATGGGCACTAAAAAGAACTTTAGATATGGGTGTGCACTGGCTCCTCCCTCTATGCCCCTCCTCCAGACCTCAGTTTGATACTGTGCCCAGAGGAGACTGGGTGCATTACAGGGAGCTCTCCTGCGTTTCCTGAAAGAAAGAAATTTTGTTAGGTTTTTTATTTTCAGGGAGCCTGCTGGCAACAGGCTCCCTGCATCGAGGGACTGAGGGGAGAGAAGCAGACCAACTTAAATGCTAGGCTCTGCTTCTTAGGTTACTGGACACCATTAGCTCCAGAGGGAGTCGGAACGCAGGTCTCTCCTAGCTGTTCGTCCCCGAGCCGCGCTGCCGTCCTCCTCACAGAGCTGGTATGAGAAGAAAGAAGACTTCAGAGGCGGCAGAAGACTTCGGATCTTCACTGAGGTAACGCTGCGCGCCATTGCTCCCGCACAACACACACATGGCAGGCACTGTAAGGGTGCAGGGCGCAGGGGGGGGGCGCCCTGGGCAGCAATTTAAACCTCCGGTCTGGCAAAACTGTATATATATATATATATAGGCTATGCACTGTATATTGAGATACCCCGCCAGTTTTTAAAAGATTTCAAGCGGGACCGAAGCCCGCCGCTGAAGGGGCGGAGCTTGATCCTCAGCACTCACCAGCACCATTTTCTCCACAGCACACCGCTGTGAAGCTGGCTCCCCGGACTATCCCCTGCTGAACACGGTGACAGAGGGTTTGAAAGAAGGGTGGGGGGGCAGATAATTGGCGCAGTGTTTTATATATATATATATATGTATATATATATATATATATATATATTAATAGCGCTATCTGGGTTAAAAAAAAAAAATTCCTGGGTCATTGGCGCTGGGTGTGTGCTGGCATACTCTCTCTCTGTCTCTCCAAGGGGCCTTGTGGGGGAACTGTCTCCAGATAAGAGAATTCCCTGAGTGTGTGGTGTGTCGGTACGTGTGTGTCGGCATGTCTGAGGTCGAATGCTCTCCTAGGGAGGAGGTGGAGCAAATGAGTGTGGTGTCTCCGTCGACAAAACACCGACACCTGACTGGTTGGATATGTGGAATGTTTTAAGTGCTAATGTGAATTTATTGCACACAAGGTTGGACAAAGCTGAGTCCAGGCAGTGTACAGGGAGTCAAGACCTGCCTGCCACTATGTCGCAGGGACCTTCTGGGTCTCAAAAGCGCCCACTATCCCAGATAATAGACACTGATACCGACACGGATTCTGACTCCAGTGTTGACTACGATGATGCAAAGTTACAGCCAAAATTGGCTAAAAGTATTCATTATATGATTATTGCAATAAAGGATATGTTGCATATCACAGATGAACCCCCTGTCCCTGACATGAGGGTGCGCATGTATGAGGAAAAGAAACCTGAGGTAACCTTTCCCCCATCTCATGAGCTGAACGAGTTATGTGAAAAGGCTTGGGAATCTCCAGACAAGAAACTGCAGATCCCCAAAAGGATTCTTATGGCGTATCCTTTCCCGATTAAGGACAGGATACGGTGGGAATCCTCCCCAAGGGTGGACAAAGCTTTGACATGCTTATCCAAAAAGGTAGCGCTGCCATCTCAAGATACGGCAACCCTCAGGGATCCTGCTGATCGCAAGCAGGAGACTACCTTGAAGTCCATTTACACACATTCTGGTACCTTACTCAGACCGGCGATAACGTCGGCTTGGGTTTGTAGCGCTGTAGCAGCATGGACAGATACCTTATCGGCGGATATTGATACCCTGGATAAGGACACCATTTTATTGACCCTGGGTCATATTAAAGATGCTGTCTTATATATGAGAGATGCTCAAAGAGACATTGGCCTACTGGGTTCTAGAGTCAACGCTATGGCGATTTCAGCTAGACGAGTCCTATGGACCCGACAATGGACGGGTGATGCCGACTCGAAGAGGCATATGGAGGTTTTACCTTACAAGGGTAAGGAATTGTTTGGGGAAGGTCTCTCGGACCTAGTTTCCACAGCCACGGCAGGTAAATCAACTTTTTTGCCTTATGTTTCCTCACAGCCTGGAAAGCGCCACATTATCAAATGCAGTCCTTTCGGTCACATAAAAACAAGAGAGTACGGGGATCGTCCTTTCTTGCTAGAGGTAAGGGCAGGAGGAAAAAGCTGCCAACCACAGCTAGTTCCCAGGAGCAGAAGTCCTCCCCGGCCTCTACAAAATCCACCGCATGACGATGGGGCTCCGCTACGGGAGTCCGCCCCAGTGGGGGAACGTCTTCGACTTTTCAGCCACATCTGGGTTCACTCACAAGTGGATCCCTGGGCAATAAACATTGTTTCCCAGGGTTACAAGCTGGAATTCGAAGAGGTGCCTCCTCGCCGGTTTTTCAAATCGGCCCTACCAGCTTCTCCCCCAGAGAGGGAGATAGTTTTAAATGCAATTCAAAAATTGTGTCTTCAACAAGTGGTGGTCAAAATTCCCCTGCTTCAACAAGAGATGGGGTATTACTCAACCCTGTTTGTAGTCCCGAAACCGGACGGTTCGGTCAGAACCATTTTAAATTTAAAATCCTTAAACCTATACTTAAAAAGGTTCAAGTTCAAGATGGAATCGCTCAGAGCGGTCATAGCCAGCCTGGAAGGGGGGGATTATATGGTGTCCCTGGACATAAAGGATGCATACCTTCATGTGCCCATATACCCACCTCATCAGGCGTTCCTGAGATTTGTGGTACAGGATTGTCATTACCAATTACCAAGCGATAATAGCCAACATGGAGGTGGGGGAGTTTATGGTGTCTCTGGACATAAAGGATGCGTACCTTCATGTCCCCATATATGCCCCCCATCAGGAATACCTGAGATTCGCTGTACAGGATTGTCATTACCAATTTCAGACGTTGCCGTTTGGACTTTCCACGGCCCCAAGGATTTTCACCAAGGTAATGGCGGAAATGATGGTGCTCCTGCGCAAGCAGGGTGTCACAATTATCCCGTACTTGGACGATCTCCTAATAAAAGCGAGATCGCGAGAGCAGTTGCTGGACAGCGTATCACTTTCACTGAAGGTGTTGCAACAGCATGGCTGGATTCTCATTATCCCGAAATCACAGTTGGTGCCAACGACTCGTTTGCCTTTCTTAGGCATGATTCTGGATATGGACCAGAAAAGGGTTTATATTCCGATAGAAAAGGCCCAAGAACTCATGACTCTGGTCAGGGACCTATTGAAGCCAAAAAGGGTGTCAGTGCATCACTGCACTCGAGTTCTGGGGAAGATGGTGGCGTCTTACGAAGCCATTCCCTTCGGCAGGTTCCATGCGAGGACTTTCCAATGGGACCTTCTGGACAAGCGGTCCGGGTAAAATCTACATATTCATCAGATGTTCACCCTGTCCCCTAGGGCCAGGGTATCTGTCCTGTGGTGGCTACAGAGTGCACACCATCTAGAGGGTCGCAGGTTCGGCATTCAGGACTGGATTCTGGTAACCACAGACGCGAGCCTCCGAGGTTGGGGAGCAGTCACACAGGGAAAAAACTTCCAAGGTCTCTGGTCAAACCAGGAGGCTTGTCTTCACATCAACGTCCTGGAATTGAGGGCCATATACAACGCCCTTTGTCAAGCGGAGAATTTGCTTCACGACCTACCGGTTCTGATTCAGTCAGACAACATCACCGAAGTGGCTCATGTAAACCGCCAAGGTGGAACAAAGAGCAGAGTGGCAATGCCGGAAGCCACCAGGATTCTTCGCTGGGCGGAAAATCATGTAAGCGCTCTGACAGCAGTGTTCATTCCGGGAGTGGACAACTGGGAAGCAGACTTCCTCAGCAGACACGATCTACATCTAGGAGAGTGGGGACTTCATCAGGAAGTCTTCGCAGAGATTGCAAGTCAATGGGGACTGCCTCAAATAGACATGATGGCGTCACGCCTCAACAAGAAACTACAGAGGTATTGCGCCAGGTCAAGAGACCCTCAGGCGGTGGCAGTAGACCCCCTGGTGACACCGTGGGTGTTCCAGTCGGTCTATGTGTTTCCTCCTCTTCCTCTCATCCCCAAGGTATTGAGAATCATAAGAAGAAGAGGAGTACAGACAATTCTCCTTGTTCCAGATTGGCCGCGAAGGGCCTGGTATCCGGATCTGCAGGAAATGCTCACAGAAGATCCGTGACCTCTTCCTCTAAGAAAAGACCTGTTACAACAGGGGCCCTGTCTGTTCCAAGACTTACCGCGGCTGCGTCTGACGGCATGGCGGATGAACGCCGGATCCTAGCGGAAAAGGGCATTCCGGATGAGGTCATTCCTACTCTGATAAAGGCTAGGAAGGATGTGACAGCTAAACATTATCACCATATATGGCGGAAGTATGTTTCTTGGTGTGAGTCCAGGAATGCTCCTCCGGAAAGAATTCTATCTGGGCCGTTTCCTTCACTTCCTACAGACTGGAGTGAATTTGGGCCTAAAATTAGGCTCCATTAAGGTTCAGATTTCGGCCCTATCCATTTTCTTTCAGAAGAAATTGGCTTCTCTCCCAGAAGTACAGACTTTTGTCAAGGGAGTGCTGCATATCCAGCCTCCTTTTGTACCTCCAGTGGCACCCTGGGACCTTAACGTGGTGTTGCGGTTCCTTAAGTCTCACTGGTCTGAACCGCTTAAAACGGTGGAATTAAAGTATCTCACTTGGAAAGTGGTTATGTTGTTAGCCTTGGCATCGGCTAGGCGAGTGTCGGAGTTGGCGGCTTTATCTCACAAAAGCCCCTATCTGGTTTTCCATGTGGATAGGGCGGAATTGCGGACTCGTCCTCAATTCTTGCCCAAGGTGGTTTCATCTTTTCATATGAACCAACCTATTGTGGTGCCTGTGGCTACACGAGACTTGGAGGATTCCGAGTCCCTGGATGTGGTCAGGGCATTGAAAATTTATGTGGCCAGAACGGCTCGGGTTAGAAAAACAGAGGCACTGTTTGTCCTGTATGCAGCCGACAAGGTTGGTGCTCCTGCTTCGAAGCAGACTATTGCTCGCTGGATTTGTAACACGATTCAGCAGGCTCATTCTACGGCTGGATTGCCATTACCAAAATCGGTAAAGGCCCATTCCACTAGGAAGGTGGGCTCTTCTTGGGCGGCTGCCCGAGGGGTCTCGGCTTTACAGCTGTGCCGAGCTGCTACTTGGTCGGGTTCAAACACCTTTTCAAAGTTCTACAAGTTTGATACCCTGGCTGAGGAGGACCTCATGTTTGCTCAATCAGTGCTGCAGAGTCATCCGCACTCTCCCGTCCGTTTGGGAGCTTTGGTATAATCCCCATGGTCCTTACAGAGTCCCCAGCATCCTCTAGGACGTAAGAGAAAATAAGATTTGAAACCTACCGGTAAATCTTTTTCTCCTAGTCCGTAGAGGATGCTGGGCGCCCGTCCCAGTGCGGAATACATCTGCAAGACTTGTATATAGTTTTGCTTACATAAGGGTTATGTTACAGTTTTGATCAGTCTCGGGCTGATGCTGTTTTGTTGCATACTGTTAACTGGTTTGTATATTCCAAGTTATACGGTGTGGATGGTGTGGGCTGGTATGAAACTTGCCCTTAGATTAACAAAAATCCTTTCCTCGTACTGTCCGTCTCCTCTGGGCACAGTTTCTCTAACTGAGGTCTGAAGGAGGGGCATAGAGGGAGGAGCCAGTGCATGCCCATCTAAAGTTCTTTATAGTGCCCATGTCTCCTGCGGAGCCCATCTATTCCCCATGGTCCTTACAGAGTCCCCAGCATCCTCTACGGACTAGGAGAAAAAGATTTACCGGTAGATTTAAAATCTTATTTTATATATATATATATATATATATATATATATATATACCTACAGTATACATAGAAATGGATAAATATACATACTGTGGCCGCACCCACTCTGGGGGGCCCCAGGAAGTTGTTGTACCAGGGCCCAGGATTTCTCTTGGCAGCCCTGCAATCATGTAACTACTTTCCATGCTTGGGGCCACAAATGTTGATTAACAGGTTATAGCTGCAGCTTTTTCATTTAATTGTGATGTCCACTGTGACATAACTACACAGCACTTTTGAATTAGGGAGGCAATAAACAGACCACATTGGTCATTAAACATAAAGGCCCTACACACTGGGCGATATTACTGAAAGATATGAACAATCTCGTTCATTAATGAACGAGATACCGTTCATATCTTTCAGTGTGGAGGCAGCAACGATGAACGATGTGCGGCCCCACGCTCGTTCATCTTTGGTGCCCCGTCGCTTGTATATGCAGGCCAATATGGACGATCTCGTCCATATTTGCAATTGCACTGCTATGGAGCCGGGTGACGGGGGGAGTGAAGAAACTTCCCCCGTCTGCTGTATCGGCAGTCGGGCAGCTCAGCAGGTGGGTCGCGCAGTATGTAGGGCCCTATAATCTGTATAGGGTAACAGCCAATACTGTACAGCCTCTGAACCCAGTCGCAGAAGAGAGCTCTAATCCCTATCTCTGTACCAATGAATGGAAAATAAAAATACCTGAGAACTGTAAGGCTACATTTGTAGCATACATTGCTGTCCTTACTGACTAGAAGCACAAGACGGTTTTTGTAGCAGGATGCAGAGTGCTGAACTTATGCAGAAGCCATTGATATGCTCTATGAACACTGCGGTGTCGCCATTACTTAAGTCTAAGTCTACATGAGAGATAAAGTACTGTACAACCAGACACTATTTGCATTTAGTAAGTCTTTGTATTTGTATTGTTAGTGTTGTAGAATGAGAACCAACTTCACAAGCTCAGTCTCAGTAGGAAATTGCATTGGAAAAATGTCACAATTCAAACAGTAACAATAATTCAGCAAGAAAGTGGGGCATAGGCTTATTATGGGATACACAAATGAGCTGAATTTCCACTATAAATAAGTGTAATTCTTTATTCCCCAAGGGGAAAATCTATGGTTGTTTTAGTGGCTGTAGTAAAATAAATATATAAATAAATAAATAAATAAATAAAAACAAAAAGACAAACAGAAAGAACATAGTTATTATATATGTATTACATAGTTATTTAGATCTCAGCCGTCTCCCTGATGTTGAATTATACATTGTGTAAATCTCTTGTACTCTTGGTTGTAAACAAAGGAAAACACAATTATTTTAAGCCCTGAAAAGTGCTACATTTTCTCTTTTAATTTATAATACTTTATTGTCTTGTTTTGTTTTGTTTTTTATCATGGAACTGGAATGCATTTTAATCTGCAGAGCTGATTTTTATGCAAAGCTAGAAAACCAAGGGCAGATTTATTAAAAGCTTCTCAGTATGGAAAGTTGAGGTGTAGGAAACGGGAGGCGCTCGATATACCGGCTGTTGGGATCCCGGTGCTCTGCATACCGGCGCCGGAATCCACGTCACCCCTGGAGGGAGAATAACGTGCGCCGTCATGCCGCAGCGAGCCCGGAAGGAGATCTTTTACGCTCGCCCCGCTGCCGGCATTCTGGCAGTCGGGATCCCGGCGCCGGTATGCTGGTAGCTGGGATCCCAAGCGCCAGTCTATCGTAGTAGACCAATAAGAAACAGATTCTAGCTACCACTTATGTAGGAGTTTTTTGTTCTTTTTCATATCGCTGAGTGCTCCAATCAGCACAGCACCCCCACCCCCTTCCCCGCTACTCTCAGCCAGCCTCCTTCTGTCTCTCCAGACCCGCAGTGTGTCTCTGTAGCCCCCAGCCAACCCACTTCTGTCTCTCCAGCCCTGTGGTGTCTCTCTCTAGCCCCAGGCCCAACAGCCAGCCCACTTCTGTCTCTCCAGCCCTGTGGTGTCTCTCTAGCCCCCAGCCAACCCACTTCTGTCTCTCCAGCCCTGTGGTGTCTCTCTAGCCCCCAGCCAACCCACTTCTGTCTCTCCAGCCCTGTGGTGTCTCTCTAGCCCCCAGCCAGCCCACTTCTGTCTCTCCAGCCCTGCAGTGTGTCTCTCTAACCCCAGCCAACTTCCTTCTGTCTCTCTGGCCAAGCGACCCGCTTTGTCTCTCCAACCCCAGCCAGCCCCAGCATGACACTTACCTTCTTCTTCTGGCTGCTCCTCATGTGCCACAGCTCCTACTCTCTCTTTCAGTAGTGCATTGTGACGTCATGACATCACACGCATCGGCTAACAAAATTTTTTTTTTTTTTCAAAAGGCCTGATAATGCTGCTAACATATTAAATGTTGTTTTTTTTTTCATTTTTGCTACTTGGTGGTGTGCTGGTCTCCTTGTGTCTGACCCTTTGGATAAACATCAGGAACTAATATATTATTAAGAATTGACACGGCACCCCTGGAACTTGATTAAGTGTGTGCGCTTCACTTCTGGACTCTATTTTTACCATATGGCTTGGTTTCATGAATTGCACCACAAGATTTAGTTTAGTGTATAGTTATATTTTGTTCTGTTTTTATTTAACTTTTTGAGTGTATATTACACCACCTTTTTCCCTTTATCAGCTGCTATGTATTCAGATTTTGGCGACCTCACCGGCACTAAGCGATTCTTGGAAAAAGATATATCCAAGATACTCTTTAAAGACACAGAACAACTGGCTTTTGATGCGGATAGCCCAAATGATATTTACTCTGATCTATTAAAATTAAATAAGCGTCTTGTGGAACTAGAACTTCATGGTTTGACGCTTTCGCAATATCATAAAGATAAATTAATTCCACGTGGCTTCCGCATCAAAAACCAACCAACTATTGGTCGTAATAATAAAGAATTTTGCCGACAGTGGTGCCTGATCTTAAATCAATGCAGCTTTGATTTAATGATACTAGTCATACAACAAGTGAACACAGAAATGGATAGTCTTAAATTGGATATTAGTGCTTGTGAGGAAAGTGGATCTGATATATTGAGAAAGGACAGTAATACTGAATGGTTCACCAAACTGAATGATAACGTATCTAAGTTCAAAAATGAATTTATTGCCTTTAAAAAAATTAAATATAGAAAAGTCAAAGATGACTACAAAGATTCACGAGTCTATCATTGGCTCTTGAATCAAAGTACCAGAAGGGTTTGGAGAGGTGGACAACCGAACAGATATAGACGTAATCAGACTTTTACTGACATAGAGTCACATACATCACAAAGTGACTCAGATCAGTCTTCTTCATCTAAAAAGTCTATTTTAAAGGAGCAGACATTCACACGCAACCAAAACCAAATAGAACGAGACCTTGTAGACGAGGGGGGGCCAAACATAAGAAGGGGCCCAGACAGATTACCAAAAACACTGAAGAAATAGTTGTCTTTAATCTTTCAGACTATGTCCTTAGTGGGCCTGAACAGGCAGTGTTATCTAAGGGATTATCTTTTGTACAGACTTTCCAACAATCGGATTTCCAATGGGAGACCGAATTATACAGATTTCATAGACAACTCAGATTGAAAGATTTTTTTTCTGAACAAGGCAATACAACAAATATCACCAGACACTTACCCTTTTCAACAAAGAGCACATTTGATCCACCGAGTAATAACTCTGCTATAGAAACTTTTGTACGTCTAGTAAAAAGGGATACAATACCTAAGATTAGGAGTAAGAAAAAACACTTTCAAAATCTACATACTGATGAAATTAAGGCAATACAGTCCTTAAAGAACAATCAACAAATTGTAATACGCCCCGCGGACAAAGGCGGAGGTATTGTTGTTCTTAATAAAGATGATTACATTAGGGAGGTGGATAGACAATTGTCTACTCAATCATGTTATAAAAAACTGTCTTTTGATCCTACTGGTCTTTACAAAAGGAAAATTGACTCTATTATCGAGCTTGGTTTTTCCAATGGGTGGATAGACGAACACACTAGAAACTTTATGATACAAGATTTTCCTAAAATCCCCCTTCTATACATCTTACCAAAGATACATAAGTCCCTCTGTTCCCCGTCTGGCAGACCTATAATCTCGGCACGAGGTTCGCTGTGTCAAACTCTTTCACAGTTTTGTGATTATTTTTTACAACCCGTGGTATTAGAAAATCCTTATCATCTCAAAGACACTACTGATTTTTTGTTGAAATTGAAACAGTCTGGGGTTCCTTCGGAGAACTGCCTTTTGGTCTCTCTAGATATAACTAGCTTGTATACGAATATTACTCATACTGAAGGTATTAATGCGGTACGCCGAGTAGTGATGACCAGCTCTAACTACAAGGGTCCACCTGTTGATTTTTTGATTTTGCTTATGGAGATTATTTTACATAAAAATTATTTTTTGTTTAATAATGCATTTTATTTACAACTTCAAGGAACCGCTATGGGTTCAAACATGGCACCTTCATACGCCAATATATTTATGTATGATTTTGAAACTACGCATATTGGCTCTCATTCCGAGTTGTTCGCTCGCAAGCTGCTTTTAGCAGCTTTGCACACGCTAAGCCGCCGCCTACTGGGAGTGAATCTTAGTTTATCAAAATTGCGAATGAAAGATTAGCAGAATTGCGAATAGACACTTCTTAGCAGTTTCTGAGTAGCTCCAGACTTACTCGGCATCTGCGATCAGTTCAGTCAGTTTCGTTCCTGGTTTGACGTCACAAACACACCCAGCGTTCGCCCAGACACTCCTCCGTTTCTTCAGCCACTCCCGCGTTTTTCCCAGAAACGGAAGCGTTTTTTCGCACACACCCATAAAACGCCCAGTTTCCGCCCAGAAACACCCACTTCCTGTCAATCACATTACGATCACCAGAACGAAGAAAAAATCTCGTAATGCCATGAGTAAAATACCTAACTGCATAGCAAATTTACTTGGCGCAGTCGCATTGCGGACATTGCGCATGCGCATTAGCGACTAATCGCTCCGTTGCGAGAAAAAAATAACGAGCAAACAACTCGGAATGACCCCCCTTGTGTCAGATCCACTTTTTTACAAATTCATTAGTTGTTATTTTCGTTATATAGATGATTTGTTTTTTGTTTGGTCAGGGACAGCAGTAGATTTATAAATTTTTGTGGAGCAATTGAATCACAAAGTTGACAACATTTCATTCACGTGCAGGAGCAGTGCTGTTAGTATTGAATTTCTGGATGTTTTAGTATCTATAGACAACAATACTTTCCATACAGAACTTTTTAAGAAACCCACGGACAAAAACACACTGCTTTTGGCAGACAGTTTTCATCCACGGCCCTTGAAAAAAGGACTTCCATACTCACAACTTGTGAGAGTTGTTAGAACTACGTCTGATCCTTCCAAACTATCAGCAGCCTTGCAAAAAATGGGCGATAACTTTATCCAGCGGGGTTATAGTAAAGATGAAGTTGCAGAAGCAATTGATCGATGTCTGTTATTGAAGCAAGAAGATCTGCTAGTCACACAACGTGACGATGTCACTTCTACAAGGTTTATTTTTCCTACAACATACTGCATTACTTCTGGTCTAATTAGGAAGACCATTACTAAACATTGGCACATATTGCAAGCAGACCCGACCCTTCGACCAAGTTGCAAGAACCTACCTCTCTTCAGTTATAAGAGAAGCCGCAACCTAAAGGAACGCATTACCTTTTCTGACATTAGTCCTGGGACACACACTAATTCGCATTGGCTTTCCCTGCAAAAAGGAGCCTACAAGTGTACTGGCTGTGCCAACTGCAGATTTATGTTATTAGGAAAAACCTTTAAACATCCGATTACCAACAGTAACTACACTTTGAGACATCGATTGACGTGTGAATCACGCTATGTGGTATATATTATTCTTTGTCCTTGCAACAAACTTTACGTGGGTAAAACCATCCGCATGCTAAAAGAACGTATATCCATGCATAGGAGTTCAATCAAGAAGGCCTTTAACATCTTAGATTCTAGCACGCCACCAGTAGCCAGACATTTTGCTACTTGTGGCCATACAATGTTGGATTTCAGATGCATGCCAATAGACCACATCCCCCCACTACGTAGGGGAGGAGATAGACACTGTATACTTCTACAACGTGAATGCGAATGGATATATAAACTCAACTCTATTGCTCCCATTGGTCTTAATGAAGAACTAATTATGACCCCATTTATTTGAGCTTTTTTGCTGCTACTATTAACATCAAATAGACACATTATGTTATTTTTTAGATAATCTTTTTTCATTTTTTAGGATTATTTATGACAGTGTCACTAACACTATCTATCAATACTTTTGTAAATGTATATTTGTTGATATTCTGCCTTTGCGTCAACATTTTCAAACACAAATTTATTAATATCATTTTTCATGAATTTGTAACTTGGGCTAGTGTTTGCCAACAATTATGATTTTTTTATTTTTTTTGTGTGTGAAGGTGTTGACACTCAGGCTATACTACTACTATTTCTTATGATTAATTTATAGTTATTGAATTTATATTGTTTGTATTTTTCGTTTAGTATGATTTAATTCTGGTATGGTTTTGTACCCTCGTAAAAACATGAGACGAGCCTTGTGTTTTTGAACCTGGGTACAGTGTCATTGCCCAAGATCTGAGGCTGGTTTACAGCCTGGCGGATGCTGACTGTCGTGACTACGCGACGTCACTTCCGGCATAGCGGCACCATTGGTGGTGCCTTGAAAATCTGTCTCGGCGCTCAGGTTCCGCTTTTGGCGGATGTTGACAATCGCGGCTGCGTGACGTCACTTCCGGCACGGCGGAACCAGCGACAGTGGTGTTGGGAACTTTGTCCTGTATCTTTGGTTCCACTTTGGTTCGCCTGCATTGTTTGGGAGGTGTTTTTTATCACTTGGTAATTGGATTAAGCAGGTGTATTTTATTCACATTGATTGTGTAGCTTTATAAGGACCTATGTTTGAGTATTATGCTGTAGCTGACCCCATGATGAAGGTGTGACAACCGAAACGGGCCGTTGGGATGGCTGTTTGATTTATGGACTCTTTTCAGTGAACACTGATGAGTATAAAGCAATTTTTTCAAAAGGCCTGATAATGCTGCTAACATATTAAATGTTTTTTTCATTTTTGCTACTTGGTGGTGTGCTGGTCTCCTTGTGTCTGACCCTTTGGGTAAACATCAGGAACTAATATATTATTAAGAATTTATACGGCACCCCTGGAACTTGATTAAGTGTGTGCGCTTCACTTCTGGACTCTATATATATATATATATATATATATATATATATATATAAACTTTATTGCACAGTGGCAGGAGCCCCTCCGGGCACCCCTCTCTGTTCAGCCTGGGACTCCAGTACCTACAGTCCCCCCCTGATGGCAGCCCTGGCTTCAATTCCCCTGTGCAGTAGAAAGGCTTGGGTCTTTGAACTCTCTCCAAAAAGGAGAAGGCCCTTGGAGGGAAAAGAAGAATACATAAGAGAGGAATACTCATTGTAGCTGCTGGTGGGGAGTGTGTGGCTATTGTAAGGCAACATAATTGGATATCAACAATAAAGCACCCAAGGGTAAGTGACATATCTGCACAGTTATCTTGGTGTGGACCGCGAAAGAGCAAAAGTGGAGACACAAAATATGAACCACTGACTGTAGAAGTATTAAGACAAACATAAGCTGTGATGCCCAAACAGATGTGGGGCAGATGTATTAACCTGGAGAAGGCATAAGGAAGTGATAAACCAGTGATATGTGCAAGGTGATACACACACCAGCCAATCAGCTCCAATATGTAAATGAACAATTAGGAGCTGATTGGCTGGTGCGTGTATCACCTTGTATTTATCACTGGTTTATCACTTCCTTATGCCATCTCCAGGTTATTACATCCGCCCCACAGTTTTTATCTTCACAGACCAATTCTTGGCCCATTGTAATAATATTTTCAAACCTTTACTTTGGCATATCAAGGCAACCCCAGTAACATGACATACTGAATGTGGCACAATGGGTTTTCTCCTATAATGTTCTTTTTTTGTCTTTGTCTAAATAGATCTTAGATGACCGCGTCTTACATCCCTCGCTGTATTTGTTATTACTAAGACTGATTTGCTGAATTTCCGACTGCTCCCAGATATTTTGCCGGTGGCACTTTCATGCAGCATAAATTCACTGTTCTTATCCGTAAGACGCCAATGCCAGCTGCACTGACTGTGGGAGGTGTCTGATTCTCGTCTGTGTATGATTCTTCTAATCATGGTGCTGCTACGTAGGGGAGATGCTCCCATTGCCCAATATAATTCTGTACAGATGGACAACAAAACAGAGGACTGGTTGTAAAAGTTTCAACAATGTATATTTTAACTCTTTTGTTATCACAGTGGGTTATTTATTAGAAAGTGCATAAGTGTAATAATAGTAAGCTAGTATCCGGAGCCGGCGCTACCCGCTCAGCAAAGGGATGCAAAGCAGGGAGGCGCCGGGCTAGAAAGGCAGCTTTATTGCTGTGTAGGATTGCTTCATATTGTTGAATAGATGCTGGCATATCACTCACATAAAGTAATGTACACGTCTTTTTCATGAACCTAAGGATAGCTAAACCCAGTGCTGAAACTAGTGTGGTACGGAGTACCATTAAGAAATATGGTACCACCAGTCCACTGCTGGGGCCATTGGCGTTTCTATCATGTGTGCAATGTGTGAGGTGCACATGAGCCCCTGGGACCAAGGGGAGCCCACACTGCACCCATGTTGTTTATATTTACCTCTCCGGAGTCCCACGACTAGCATTACAGCTGCTGCATTTGCAGCAAAAATCCATCCAAATATGGCTGCCGCACAACGCAGTTAAAAATTTGTCTCCGGGCCATGGCAGGCGCCATGTTTCCGGAGGCCTGCGCATGCGCAGTATACTCCGGCTCGATGCCAGAGTCAGCAGCGCTGTGGAGAGGTGGGGGCCCACCCGGAGTCTGCACACGGGCCCCCTTCTCTCTTAAAACGCCCCTGGCTGGGGCATAATTTATAAGGGGTATTTTTATAAAATGGTGTCAGTGGTATAATTGTGTGTGGCATAATATGTAATAGGCATTACAGTGTGTGGCATAATGTGTAATGGGCATTACGGTGTGTGACATAATGTGTAATGGGCATTACGGTGTGTGGCATAATGTGTAATGGGCATCACTGTGTGTGACATAATGTGTAATAAGCATTACGGTGTGTGGCATAATGTGTAATGGGCATTACTGTGTGTGACATAATGTATAATAAGCATTACGGTGTGTGACATAATGTGGCCATGCCCCTATTGTTATGTAGCCACTCCCCTAGTTTTGTGTGACCAAGCCCCCTCATGACACGTGACCATGTCCATTTTTACTATCAGTACCACTAAGAAAAAATTTCTACTTGCACCACTTGCTAAACCCCAAAACTGACATTTCCATACATGAATCTTGAAGGTACAATATATTGCTCGCTGCAGCTCAGTGGAAAAGTAAAGTATAATATCCCCACTCCATTACTGACAGCTAAAGCCCTTCTACATCTTCATTGTCCTGTTAGGATTTAATAAAGAAAAAAAACCCTTGGAATGCAGTCATTTCAGCTGCTGTGACAAAAGTGGTCACAGTACCTCAAATGACTGCATTGGTTTATGTATGACGTAATGATTACATATTGAGCCTCACATACTTTTCCTGCACCGTTCACTAAGATAAAAAATGCTGTTTATTAATTATTTGTAAATTACATCAAGTATTTTATTGAACTAAGTATCATCAGCACAATCTGTCATAAATTGCTGTTTTTACTGCAACATCATATAATTGTTTGATTCAACAGCAACGTTAACATTACGAGTTATGAGATATTACACCGTATGGACTACTGAATTCAGCAGAATCGCCAGCGTTAAAAGACGGTTTGACTCTTGCTCCATCTGTATGTGTGCTTTTAGATGACATTATAAAAGAGGGAAAGCGCGGACCATTACAATATTTGTCCTGTGCTGCACATTAAAGATTTTACATTTTAATAGTGTCATTTTATTTCAAGCAGAGCGTTGACATCACTCTATTTATTTTGTTTTTAATTACACAGTGCAACTAAACTTGTTGTAGCACATTCATGCCCCCAATAGTCATTGTTGCTGGGAAAAACTAACTGCATTTTCCTGTAATGTGTATTGGTCCTCTGGGTGCAGATCACAGACCAAAGAGGCCCATTATACGCCTACAGCTGTCATTAATCTGTCAGCCAAGACAGAACTCCATTAAATGAACCTAGCTTTAACATCTCAGGCATATATTCCGGGTTACTGCTGCTTATTTGTGTCACATTTCAAAGTAGCAGTGCTCAGTGACTTAATTGGAATTTTTTTTTTCTTCTCATTTTAATTTTTAAAATTCTATCTTTGCATAATGACGATGACAAGGTTTTTATGTTGGAGGAAAAAAAATGCAGCGAGAGATACCTATCCTTGGCATTTGTTACTTTTATGCCCCCTAGTTCAATTTCTGACCATAGAAGTGCCTTGGTTCATGTTATGCCCCATATTGGTGCCCTAGTTTATTTTATGAACCATAGTAGGGCCCTTATTCATGTTATGTCATGTAGGCAGGGCAGTAGAGAGCCTGCTGGGCCCAGTACTTTTCAGGGGGTGTGGCCTAATCACAGGAGGCGTGGTCTTGCACACGTAGAAAAAATACAGAAAAAATTGTATTTTAAGCGCCACCATGGCCACATTCCAGCCCAGCACACAGCATTGTGTGTTGGGCTGAGGAGAAAAGGGGCAGTTGCTGCTGCCAGTTAAGGGGGAGGAAGCCCAGGGCCCCAACTGGGCCCTCACAGGGCCCCTCCATCAGACCTGGGCCCAGGTAATTTGTACCCTCTCCCCCCCTCTGTCGGCACCACTGAAAGTAGGGCTGCCAGTACACATTATGCAACACAGTGCCCCTAACTCAGAATATGACATACAGGTGGATATTCAATTACCCTCAGTCACTATCGGGTGTAAAAGTATCGCCGGGGGGGGCTATTAAATTAGCCCCAATAAGTTGGCGCGTGCCACATCTTATCGGGGATTTGTTCTCCTGTCTCCGGAAGGCGAAGAAATATCCCTGAATATAGCCATATTTTCGTCTGAAAACTGGTCTTTTTCTGCCGAAAACACACAGGTTTCAGTGAGCCGGTGTGTTTACGGGTAAAAAAGTACTTTTTTTCAGGTGTTCAAATTGAATATCCCTAAATGTGTCCCCAGTACATATTGGGGGTCATTCTGAGTTGTTCGCTCGTTGCCGATTTTCGCAACGGAGCAATTAAGGCAAAAATATGCATGCGCATGGTACGCAGTGCGCATGCGGTAAGTATTTTAGCACAAAACTTAGATTTACTCACGTCCGAATGAAGATTTTTCATCGTTGAAGTGATCGGAGTGTGATTGACAGGAAGTGGGTGTTTCTGGGCGGAAACTGTCCGTTTTCTGGGATTGTGCGGAAAAACGCAGGCGTGTCAGGGAAAAACGCGGGAGTGTCTGGAGAAACGGGGGAGTGGCTGGCCGAACGCAGGGCGTGTTTGTGACGTCGAACCAGGAACGAAACGGCCTGAGCTGATCGCAATCTGTGAGTAAGTCTGGAGCTACTCAGAAACTGCTAAGAATTTTCTATTCGCAATTCTGCTAATCTTTCGTTCGCTATTCTGCTAAGCTAAGATACACTCCCAGAGGGCGGCGGCCTAGCGTGTGCAATGCTGCTAAAATCTGCTAGCGAGCAAACAACTCGGAATGACCCCCATTATGTCACATTACAGTGCCCCCAGTTCACATTATGATACATTACCTCCAGTTCATATTGTGCAACAGTACAGTGCCACAGATCACATGATATAGCATTACAGTGATTCATATTGTATAGCATTAGAGTGCCCTCTAGTTTATATATTATACTACATTACAATAAGCAGGTTAGATTATGCCACCATATAGAGCATTCCAGTCCAGATTTTGCAACACTAAAGTGCCCCTTTACAATTATAACAACCACTACACACCTCTCACTGAATATGGAGTGTATCCTCATTCAGGCACTGGGTCAGACCCAACTGCTTAGCAGAGATCTTATAAAATGGTATGCAACTACAATAGACATAGCCAGATTAAAAGGGGGGTCACAGGTCATACTGTACCCCGGGCCCCCCTCTGTCAAGGGACTAGAGATGAGCGGGTTCGGTTCATTGAGATCCGAACCCCCCCAAACTTCACGTGGTTTACACGGGTCCGAGGCAGCCTCGGTTCTTCCCGCCTTACTCGCAAAACCCGAACGGGGGAAAACATCATCATCCCGCTGTCGGATTCTCGCGAGATTCGGAATCCATATAAAGAGCCGTGCGTCGCCACCATTTTCACTTGTGCATTGTAGATTGAGCGGAGAGGACGTGGCTACGTTCTCTGCCTGAATAGCCCAATATCAGCTAAATATCAGCTCAATATCTGTGCTCAGTATCAGTGCTGCATTGTGGTGACCAGTATTTAGTAGTACAGTACAGTAGTCCATTGCTGTATTTTGCTGCTCTGTGTCAGTTCTATTATCCTGAACAGTGCTCAATATCTGTGCTCATTATTATCATTGCTGCATTGTGGTGACCACTGACTAGTATATAGTAGTACAGTACAGTAGTCCAGTGCTGTTCTGCCCAGTGTCAGTTCTATTATGCTGAACAGTGCTCAATATCTGTGCTCATTATTTATTATCATTGCTGCATTGTGGTGACCACTGACCAGTAAATAGTAGTACAGTACAGTAGTCCAGTGCTGTTCTCGCTGCCCAGTGTCAGTTCTATTATCCTGAACAGTGCTCAATATCTGTACTCATTATTATCATTGCTGCATTGTGGTGACCAGTATATAGTAGTACAGTACAGTAGTCCAGTGCTGTTCTCGCTGCCCAGTGTCAGTTCTATTATCCTGAACAGTGCTCAATATCTGTGCTCATTATTATCATTGCTGCATTGTGGTGACCACTGACCAGTATATAGTAGTACAGTACAGTAGTCCAGTGCTGTTCTAGCTGCCCAGTGTCAGTTCTATTATCCTGAACAGTGCTCTATATCTGTGCTCATTATTATCATTGCTGCATTGTGGCGACCACTGACCAGTATATAGTAGTACAGTACAGTACAGTAGTCCAGTGCTGTTCTCACTGCCCAGTGTCAGTTCTATTATCCTGAACAGTGCTCCATATCTGTGCTCATAATTATAATTTGTGCATTGTTGTGACCAGTATACAGTAGTACAGTACAGTAGTCCAGTGCTGTTCTTGCTGCCCAGTGTCAGTTCTATTTTCCTGAACAGTGCTCAATATCTGTGCTCAATATTATCATTGCTGCATTGTGGTGACCCCTGACCAGTATATAGTAGTACAGTACAGTAGTCCAGTGCTGTTCTCGCTGCCCAGTGTCAGTTCTATTATCCTGAACAGTGCTCAATATCTGTGCTCATTATTATCATTGCTGCATTGTGGCGACCACTGACCAGTATATAGTAGTACAGTACAGTACAGTAGTCCAGTGCTGTTCTCACTGCCCAGTGTCAGTTCTATTATCCTGAACAGTGCTCAATATCTGTGCTCATTATTTATTATCATTGCTGCATTGTGGTGACCACTGACCACTATATATTAGTACAGTACAGTAGTCCAGTGCTGTTCTAACTGCCCAGTGTCAGTTCTAGTATCCTGAACAGTGCTCAATATCTGTGCTCATTATTTATTATCATTGCTGCATTGTGGTGATCACTGACCAGTATATAGTAATACAGTCCAGTAGTCCAGTGCTGTTTTCGCTGCCCAGTGTAAGTTCTATTATCCTGAACAGTGCTCAATATCTGTGCTCATTATTACCATTGCTGCATTGTGGTGACCAGTACAACTCTTATAACACAAATATAAAACTTATAGCACAGCAAAGAACTGTGCGTTCTTCTAAATCACAAATCCCCAAGGAAAGTCCTATTGTGTCGGTTGCGATGCCTGACCTTCCCAACACTGGACGGAAGAGGTGGCTCCTTCCACCATTTGCACACCCCCTGCAAGTGCTGTAAGGAGCACCCACAGTCCAGTTCCTGATATTCAAATTGAAGATGTCACTGTTGAAGTACACTAGGATGAGGATGTGGGTGTTGCTGGCGCTGAGGAGGAAATTGACAAGGAGGATTCTGGTGGAGAGGTGGTTTGTTTAAGTCAGGCACCCGGGGAGACACCTGTTGTCCGTGGGATGAATAAGGCAATTGACAAGCCTGGTCAAAATACAAAAAAAAATCACCTCTTTGGTGTGGAATTATTTCAACAGAAATGCGGACAACTGGGGTCAAGCCATGTGTTGCCTTTGTCAAGCTGTAATAAGTAGGGGTAAGGACGTTAACCACCTAGGAACATCCTCCCTTATACGTCACCTGGAGCGCATTCATCAGAAGTCATTGACAAGTTCAAAAACTTTGGGTGACAGCGGAAGCAGTCCACTGACAACTAAATCCCTTCTTCCTCTTGTACCCAAGCTCCTGCAAACCACACCACCAACTCCCTCAATGTCAATTTCCTCCTTAGACAGGAACGCCAATAGTCCTGCAGGCCATGTCACTGGCAAGTCTGACGAGTCCTCTCCTAACTGGGATTCCTCCGATGGATCCTTGAGTGTAATGCCTACTGCTGCTGGCGCTGCTGTTGTTGCTGCTGGGAGTCGATCATCATCCCAGAGGGGAAGTCGGAAGACCACTTGTACTACTTCCAGTAAGCAATTGACTGTCCAACAGTCCTTTGCGAGGTAGATGAAATATCACAGCAGTCATCCTGTTGCAAAGCAGATAACTCAGGCCTTGACAACTATGTTGGTGTTAGACGTGCTTCCGGTATCCGCCGTTAGTTCACAGGGACTTAGAGAATTGCTTGAGGTAGTATGTCCCCGGTACCAAATAGCATCTAGGTTCCACTTCTCTAGGCAGGTGATACCGAGAATGTACACAGACATCAGAAAAAGAGTCACCAGTGTCCTAAAAAATGCAGTTGTACCCAATGTCCACTTAACCACGGACATGTGGACAAGTGGAGCAGGGCAGACTAAGGACTATATGACTGTGACAGCCCACTGGGTAGATGTATTACCTCCAGCAGCAACAACAGCAGCTGCGGCACCAGTAGCAGCATCTCGCATACGCCAACTCGTTCCTAGGCAGGCTACGCTTTGTATCACCGCTTTCCATAAGAGGCACACAGCTGACAACCTCTTACGGAAACTGAGGAACATTATCGCAGATTGGCTTACCCCAATTGTACTCTCCTGAGGATTTGTGACATCAGACAACGCCACCAATATTGTGCGTGCATTACATGTGGGCAAATTCCAGCACGTCCCATGTTTTGCACATACAATGAATTTGATGGTGCAGAATTTTTTTAAAAATGACAGGGGCGTGCAAGAGATGCTGTCGGTGGCCCGAAGAATTGCCAGCCACTTTCGGCATTCAGCCACTGCGTGCCGAAGACTGGAGCACCAACAAACACTCCTGAACATGCCCTGCCATCAGCTGAAGCAAGAGGTGGTAACGAGGTGGAATTCAACCCTCTATATGCTTCAGAGGATGGAGGAGCAGCAAAAGGCCATTCAAGCCTATACATCTGCCTATGATATAGGCAAAGGAGGGGGAATGCACCTGACTCAAGCGCAGTGGAGAATGATGTCAACGTTGTGCAAGGTTCTGCAACCCTTTGAACTTGCCACACATGAAGTCAGTTCAGACACTGCCAGCCTGAGTCAGGTCATTCCCCTCATCAGGCTTTTGCAGAAGCAGCTGGAAAGATTGAAGGAGGAGCTAAAACGGAGCGATTCTGCTAGGTATGTGGGACTTGTGGATGGAGCCCTTCAGTCGCTTAACCAGGATTCACGGGTAATCAATCTGTTGAAATCAGAGCACTACATTTTGGCCACCGTGCTCGATCCTAGGTTTAAAGCCTACGTTGTATCTCTCTTTCCGGCAGACACAAGTCTGCAGATGTTCAAAGACCTGCTGATGAGACACTTGTCAAGTCAAGCGGAACGTGACCCGTCAACAGCTCCTCCTTCATTTTCTACCGCCACTGGAGCTGCCAGGAAAAGGATAACATTTCCAAAACCACCCGCTGGCGGTGATGCAGGGCAGTCAGGAGCGATAGCTGACATCTGGTCCGGACTGAAGGACCTGCCAACGATTACTGACATGTCGTCTACTGTCACTGCATATGATTCTGTCACCATTGAAAGAATAGTGGAGGATTATATGAGTGACAGCATCCAAGTAGGCATGTCAGACAGTCTGTACGTATATTTAGCAGGAAAAAGAGGCAATTTGGAGGCCCTTGCACAAGCTGGCTTTATTTTACCTAAGTTGCCCACCCTCCAGTGTGTACTCCGAAAGAGTGTTTAGTGCAGCCGGTAACCTTGTCAGCGATCGGCGTAGGAGGTTACTTCCAGATAATGTGGAGAAGATGATGTTCATCAAAATGAATTATAATCAATTCCTCCGTGGAGACATTTACCAGCAATTGCCTCCAGAAAGTACACAGGGACCTGTGATGGTGGATTCCAGTGGGGACGAATTAATAATCTGTGAGGAGGGGGCTGTACACAGTGAAAGGGATGAGGAATCAGACGATGAGGAGAAGATGGACATCTTGCCTCTGTAGAGCCAGTTTGTGCAAGGAGAGATTGATTGTTTCTTTTTTGGTGGGGGCCCAAACCAACCAGTCATTTCAGCCACAGTCGTGGGTCAGACCCTGTCGCTGAAATGATGGGTTTGTTAAAGTGTGCATGTCCTGTTTATACAACATAAGGGTGGGTGGGAGGGCCCAAGGACAATTCCATCTTGCACCTCTTTTTTTATTTAATTATCTTTGCATCATGTGCTGTTTGGGGACTATTTTTTTGAAGTGCCATCCTGTCTGACACTGCAGTGGCACTCCTAGATGGGCCGGGTGTTTGTGCCGCCCACTTGGGTTGCTTAGCTTAGTCATCCAGCGACCTTGGTGCAAATTTCAGGACTAAGAATAATATTGTGAGGTGTGAGGTGTTCAGAATAGACTGGAAATGAGTGGAAATTATGGTTATTGAGGTTAATAATACTATAGGATCAAAATTACCCCCATATTCTATGATGTAAGCTGTTTTTGAGGGGTTTTTGAAAAAAAACACCCGAATCCGACAACAATTCTTAAGGGAGGTTTTGCCAAAACGCGTCCGAATCCAAAATACGACCGCGGAACCGAATCCAAAACCAAAACACAAAACCCGAAAACTGCCCAGTGCACTTCCCAGCACACTGATATCACTAGCTCTCCCTCTTGTGCAGCAGCAGAACCAGGCAACAAGAATTTAAGCAAGTCAGTATGCAGTGCAGGAAGAGACAAAGGAGACACTGATGAAGCTTCCCGACCAGAGGAGAGACAGAAGGGGGGAGAGAGCTGTAAGTGACCCAGGGGTTCAAGCTTCTCCTCCTTCCCGCCTGGGTGTCTAGGTCCTGTGTAACCTGTTATCTAATGAGAGCATTTGGGTCTAGACACACACACACACACACACACACACAGTCCTTCTGAGTCCTGTCCCAGTGTGTAAGGAGTACAGAGGCTGCTGCTATTCTTGCATGTGACAAGATAAATTATAGATTTTATTTTTCTATGTGTATTTTAAGGTTAAGTTGTCTTTATTCCACTACAGAAAAAATTATAAAATAGGTGTTTCTCAATTAGTTGGCTCCATAAACAGTACCCATGCATTATTAAACTATTAGTTTAAATCTAATATACACCATTGGTTTAAATGTAATATACGCAATCCATACCTCCCAACATGACCCATTCCAGGAGGGGAAAATTGCTCTCAAAGTTCTCAAAGGCACAAAGTTCCTGGGATGGCTCTATCTGGGGTTCTGGGCCTATCTTTAATGCCCAAATGCAAAAGCAACACTTTCTTCTGCAGGGTGAGATATTTTATTTTATGCATGCATTACAGCCTTGTCCGTCCCAATGTTATGACTTTGCTATGCAAAACATGAGCATAATTAGTAACTTGTGTTGCTATAATGAAGTCAAATTATTACTCATTAACCTTTGGTCTACAGCGCATTCCTGATGGACAAAATAGAATGCGAGGCGCTTGGGGAACAAATAAAAAGGTGATCTTGGACAATCTCGATGAACAGATGACATTTTAAAAAGTGAAAGACATTTAGACGATGCTTTTAAATATGATGAAGCACATTGTTGTCATATTGATTGAAAAACTGAAACATTGTGGCTAGTGTCATTTTAAGCTGAAGGATTGGCTCTTTCTCAACGACCTGACAGGATTTATTTACAGACATTTTTTGTGCCGCGGCAGAGAAAATATATCAATTCCAGGACTGTCATTCTCCCATAAATTATACATTCAACAAAATATGTATTATTGAAGACCACCGCTACCGAGGCGTGATCTGAAACAGAAGTAGCTCTACTTGCTAATCTCTGTCAAATGTTAGACAAATAACAACATATTTACAATGTGAAAGTCATAATGATAGTGTAAGAGAAAGTAAGGAAGGTAATAATGTCAAAGTAAAAAAAGAAGAAAGAAAGAGAGGCAGGCATCGATTTAACACTTTACAATTATATACTTAAAGTCAACAAGGAGAAAAAATTGGTCTGATTTTGTGATGTGGACAAAAATGTACTGAAGATTATAGTAACCAATCACGTGCTTGCATTCTGCTTCTATAAGAAATGCTGTCCAAAACCATTACTTGATTGGTTGCTATGAGTTACACAACATGGATAATATTCCTCCACCTTGTAATGTACAGTCACTGATAGCACGTTAAAAGCACCTTGTACTATACACCTGTGGCTCTTTGAGAATGGGGCCAGCCTGAATTCTAAGTTTCCCTATTTTGTAGCATAAGCATTTCATATTCTATATACATAACATGAGTTTATTGCCCTATGGCGGGGGATGTACTAAAGCAGTGACGGAACAGGGCATATTTGGCTGAGTAGTAGAAAGACTGTTTGCAGTACTGTAGGTTCTATGGGTTAGTAGAAGTTCTGGAACAGCAGGATATTCTGGGATAGAGTAGGCTTCTGAATTATACCTTTAATAGATACTGGTGATTGGCCATGGGGCATCCCACCCCCTTCTACACTTATACAATGACATTCCGTTATGGATTGATGGCAGTGTCTCACATGGGGTGGGATGTATCTAGCCCCATGGCAAGAGAAGGAATAAGCACAGGACTGGGAGAATACCATCTCCGCAGGTCACACATTATAACATATTTATATAAATGTGTTTATTTTCTAATTGTGCATTTATGAGCTTATGTCAAGTAATTGTCAGCATTTCATGTGTTTAATGGACAGTATGTCTCAACACCAATAAATGGAGCCCCTTACGTCATAATTGATTTTAGGCTCTGGAGCATGATCAAGAATAGATTTGACATTAAAGGTGCCCTTAGGCAGGAAACCACTGATACTAACCACACAGAAATGGGAAGTGAGGACAAAGCCTCTATCTCACATAGAAGAGTGATATGAAAACAGACCTTCCAGGGCTTATCTGCTCACTAATTCAAGTGCATTGTGACTGTGGTTGTCATGGTAGCCCCTAGACACTGTGTAAAATCCCCAGAATTATTCATCATTAATAGCAGAACAAAGATGCAAACCAAAGATAAAATCTGAAGAATTTTGGGGGTCATTCCGAGTTGATCGCTCGCTAGCAGTTTTTAGCAGCCGTGCAAATGCATAGTCGCCGCCCACGGAGGAGTGTATTTTTGCTTTGCAGGAGTGCGAACGTCTGTGCAGCAGAGCGCCTGCAAACACATTTTTGTGCAAAACAAGACCAGCCCTGTAGTTACTAATCCTGTGCGATAATTGCTGCGACGAGTGACACGGTAATGACGTCAGATACCCGCCCAGCAAACGCCCGGCCACGCCTGCGTTTTTCCAAACACTCCCAGAAAATGGTCAGTTGACACCCATAAACGCCCTCTGTCAATCTCCTTGCGTTCGGCTGTGCGATTGGAATCGTCGCTAGAACCAGTGCAAAACCACAATAGACTTCGTACCCGTCTGACGCGCCTGCGCATTGCGGTGCATACGCATGCGCAGATTAGCCGTTTTTTTCACTGATCGCTACGCAGCAAACAACGGCAGCTAGCGATCAACTCGGAATGACCCCTTTGTCTTTTAAAATGTCATCCTCAGATAGCAAATGTGAAAACATCAAAAATGATAACAAATTTAAAACAATTTACATTACATTACATTCACTGTTTAACGTCAAGAAAATATATTTTGCAAATGACTGTTCTTATCACTATTGCTAAACGATCATGAATCAGTTTACAAAAAACAAAACTATTGGCGAAATAATTAATTGACTAACAAAACAAACCACAGAACATCGATTTATTTCTAGTATTTGCTGGACCATAAAACAGGAATATACAGTATAAGCCACATGTTAAATTTCAAGATTACGGAACTGGCAGGATTTCAGCGAGTTTGCTGCTAAATTTAAAGAGGCAATCAGTTATAAAACCAGTCTTGTAACTGATTGCTGCTTTAAAGTTAGGGGTGAACCTGCAGAAATCCTGCTGGTTCTGTAATCTGGGAACCTATTACAAAACCCGCTAATACCACTTTTTACACAGATTGGCAAAAATAGAAAATAAAAATAAAAACCATATACACATAATCAATCGGCAAAAGGTTAAGGATATGGGTCAAAAAGCTGAAACAGCAAAGTATATCAGTTTCCACTCCATTTACATCAATGACCATATTACTATGTGTGTACAGCAAATTTCTGTAGCTGACTGTAAATCAATCACAAATTCCTAAGGATAATAAATAGACTTATGCTTCCTTTTTTAATCCTAATTGAGCCTGTTTCAAAGATATGATTACAGAGTTGATTGAGGGCCTAATTCAAGGTTGATTGCAAAACAACATTTTCCTCTAATGGGCAAAACCATGTGCACTGCAGGTGGGGCAGATGTAACGTGCAGAGAGAGTTAGATTTGGGTGGGTTATTTTGTTTCTGTGCAGGGTAAATACTGGCTGCTTTATTTTTACACTGCAATTTAGTTTTCAGTTTGAACACACCCCACCCAAATCTAACTCTCTCTGCACATGTTATATCTGCCCCCCCCCCCCCCCTCCTGCAGTGCACATGGTTTTGCCCATTAGAAGAAAATGTTATTCTGCAATCAACCTTGAATTAGGCCCTAAGTGTATTCTTAGGCAGTGGTGGATTTAACCTAGCGGTTGCAGAATCCCCAGTATAATCCGACACCCCAGTGACAGCCAGCCTGGCAGTGGCTTCCCATTGGAATCATTCCCTGCTAATCACATGATGGACAGATAGAAATTTTTGTCTAATCGGCGCAGGAATATCAATAAAATCTTACATAAACAGGTGTCCTGATGGAAAGTGGGATAGAATTCTAATATGGAGATTTCCGTGTTCCAAACGTCCCGTAATTCATATGTCCTTTGGTTCTGTGAATCAATTTCCTTAGCTCAAACAAAGAGAAAATAGATCATGGTGCAGATCCACTTTAGGGGGACAAAGGATTTATTTAACACAGGAAACTCACAATTTTGACAGATAAAACAAGCATGTAGCCACTGCAAGTGGAAAAAACAGGGTGCTGTCGTCACTGGTGGTCAGAGTTACCCTTCTCGGATGGTCCCAAGGCTGCACTGCAGGTTCCGGATACCATAAAACGTGCAAGAGGTAGCTTAGACGTCCCAGATCAGGTCACCCTCCGTTCCAATTCACCAAATGCTCAACGCGTTTCGGACAGCTGCGGCCCTTCGTCAGGAGCATCAATCAATCACATGATGGACAGGCTGTCACAGGGCCCGGGGGAGGTGTCCCCCCCCCCCCCCTGGGACTGTCAGTCCAGACTGCAATTAGCAGATAGAGTGCTTCCCTGCTATAACAGCAGCCCTAGGGACTGTAGCTGATGCAGTCCCTAGAATCCTGGGCTGCTTGTTATTTTGTGGACATATGTGGGATCGGGATCATGCGCATGCGCAAAAGCCGCACATTTCAGAGAAGCAGACCAAATTACAAGCAGGCGTTGCCACACAATTAGAGAATATATCATATTCCCAATATGGAACATTGCCGGACCCGTACATTGCTGATTGTGCCTCACAGCCATAGAGGTGCTCCGCAATATTGCTGCTGTAGTGGCTACCGCAGTGCGCAAATATGTGCACAGCCATAGAACGTGATGATGTACAGTGGCACAATGCCACAAATTGAATTGAATTGTAAGTGATTGCTCCTTTAAAAAAAGTCAGAGTTCGGCCGGCATCCCACACAGCCGCCAGACTCTGGCGGCATTACATCCTGCCGATGGACACTAATGTTGAGTTGCGCAAAAAATGAATGAAATGTATGTTTTAAAAAAAGTAAGCATCTGCAAAAGTGCCATATTCTCACACATATACAGAGACATCTTGAGATGCAGACAGAATTGCATCAGTATCCAAATGTATGTTAAATACAAATGTAGCGTAATTTCTCCTATACGCAGATCTCTCCAGTGTAACCAGTTCCGTAACCGTAAAATTCATGGGACCCTGCTCTTATCTTGACAGTCAGTATAAAGCCCCGGGGAGGGATGGGTGCTGAGCTGTGGCCGGCACCCTACACACAGAGAGATCCGTGCTTAACTTCTTAGCAATCTAGTCAGATTGCGATCTCTCCGTGTGTACCCCCCTTAAGACGGCATCTTTGTGCGTTATAGGGATGTGAAGAGAACATTTTGCCTGTTCCCATGGGCATACCTCCCAACTGTCCCGATTTCAGCGGGACAGTCTCGCTAATTGGACACTGTCCCGCTGTCCCTCCCACGGGTCGCAGTGTCCCACGGATGGGGGGTCAGTTGGGAGAGGTAGTGATCACCTCTGCTCTGCAAAGCAGCCGGTGATCACACTGAATAGATGCCGTGCGCATGTGCACGGCATCTATCAGCACAAGGAGGGGAGCCGGGGGCTGTCCAGCAGCTCATAGAGCGCTGGACACCCCCCAAAATGACGAAAATGGGGTTCGTTACAATAGGCCCCGCCCCTTACCGTGAGGCCCCCACCCCCTCTACACGGGGCAGAAGTTGGGAGGTAGGCATGGGTTCTGTTCAGACTGACATGCACAGATAGGCTGTTACTGGGCTTAAGTCATAATAACACAGTGGCCTTGAGAGGTAAATAGATGATTCTATATGGTATTATTTCGTTATAACTGGGCAGGGCCGTCTTTTCATATGGGCTCAATGGGCACTTCCCCAAGGGCCCCAGGAGTATAAGGGCCCTAGGCTGATAGCTGAGGGTCCCCTATTTCCAGGGGTACCAGCTTTTTGAAAATCGGCCCTGTGGAACCAGAGATATCTGACTTCAAAGCAGTGGCCCCATCCAAGCCTGTTAATTGCTCTTCCCAGCCAGATATTTTGGGTTCTGTTTGATTTAGAGTTGTCCTATGGGTATACTCCAAAAACTGGGACTCTCCCCTTTTGCTGGACACTATCAGCTTGTCTCTACTATGCCCAGAACCAGAGATATCAGCCTTCAAGCAGCTGGTCCCTGCTCCCGCTCCACACTCCTTATATGCAGTTTTATATTTTTGTTGGTGTGTTGCTCTGGCTCCTGAACTCTGATCCCCAGGACCCTAGTACCTCCTGAAAGGTGTGATTCTCTAGTTTTGTTATCCCATTGAGAGCTAAGAAATCTATTTCCAGAAACTTGAGATATCGGCGGTCAAGCAAGCTGCCCTCCCACCAAAAAATGTATATATTATTAAGCCCACTCGACTATCCACCCCACCCCTGTGTATTAAACACCCCCTACCACACAGGAAGTCATGTACTGTGGCCCCTTCATTCAGCCCAATGCCCCCTTCTACAGTTTAGTGTTCTCCTTCCTGCCCCATCTGTGCAGTAAAGGGGTAATTAGCAGAAATTACTGCTCCAGTTCCTACATGCTGAGTGGAAGATAGAACTATCGCCCGCAGGACAAAAAGCTGTCACTGATATCACCCCCACCCATACCACAGGAGGATGAGTAGGAGCTCAGTGCATTGCTTTGCCCAGGGGCCTACACTGCTGTTAAGACGGCCCTGTAACTGGGGCAATACTGCCCCCTAACACTACTAGAGTAAAGCAACAATGTATGTGGATGCTGTATAGTTTACGTACTGTACATTTCTGGATAAACACCTCCCCTAATCTCATGGGGAATAAAATGTTACTATATAATAAAAGGTCAATACACGACCCCTTTCCACCCACTTCTGTCTCTCCAGTCATAGTGGAATTGCACATGTCAGCTACGTAAAGGTCTGTAATTGCGTACATACGTGCGTTTGTTTTCTGCGCCTGTGCATGTTTTCTCTCCCAGCATCAGCCCAATAATAAGCAATCAACTGTTCTATTGACCATATACAAATATATCATTTTCACTGGCTGCACTGACAGTGCCACAGCTCTGGTAATAATTATGTACTCTGCGCAGCCGTTTCAAAGTTTGCTGAATTAGTGCTGATCCGCCAGTTACGGAAAGTGTAATAGTTCATTTGAGGGTTTATTGTTGACTAATTGGCTAAAATATATAGGCAACTTAGAGGCGCTGTGTGCCCTACTTGCATAAAATATGTGTTTTTTTCTGGTCTAATTACAAATGCTTGGTTGCTGTTTTTATTGCACACCTTAGCATAGCTGCATTCATTAATATACTTGGAGAAGAAGCACATATTAAGACCGAGAAGAATATCTTTCCTTTTTTTTTTTTTTTTAACTTTGTTGGGAAATGCACCCAGCAAAATTTTAGCACATATTTTCCATGGAAATTTCATGTTTGCACATTTCAGTATCTTAAGATGCCTATTTATCACCATCCAGATCCAAGGATGTGGTGTGATAAAATCAACCAAAACCGCACTGCAATAATTGATTACATCGCAGGGATGTATCAATTATTGCATGCAGGGACAGAGCTTGCGCGCAAGCTCTGTCCTGGCAATGAAAATCCGCAACAGTATTGGGGTATTTTTGGGAAAAATACCCTGATGTCCTGCTGCGCATGCACCGCCACCGCCAACATTGACAATACTGCCGCCGAGGCAAACCCATCCCCGTCGCAACTACCCTCCATGCGCCACCGACCCCCCCCCCCATGGTAAATATACTTACCAGTCCAGGGAGCCGGTGATCGCTGCTCGTGCAGGGCTGCTGGGCGCCGGATCCTGTGAGCTGCTGTGAACCCCGGTGCTGTAAAGTGAGCTGCCACTTTGCAGCATCACTTTACTGCACCAGGGGTCGCAGCGCAGCACATGGAGGACCCATTGCCCGGCAGTCAGCACCGATCACCGGCTCCTAGAACTGGTAAGAGAAAGCTAGGCAAAGGCTGCATATCACAGTACTGCCCTGTGATTTTACCAGCCTGAGCTGGCGTTATTATGACAGAACTCACTGCAGTGTTTTTTTACTTGTTTTTTAAATTAAATTCGGCCATATCACATTTCCCATTATAAGTATAGGAAATGCGATGTGGGTTACTAATAAAAGTTAAATTAAATGGTTTGGAGCAGTTTTTCATGAAAACTGCTCCAAATGCTCTTTAATACATTGGAGTGATACTAAAATAATGTGATACGGGTGTGAAAACTCCCTTTTTCACATTATATTAGTAAAAATAATGTTAATAAATAGGCCTCTTAGACTGGTCACGCAGTGGCGGTATAACATGCCAGTCACATCACATATCAAATGCATTTAAGATGCAGTGTGTAACCAATATCTGGACCAGAGGTTGATAGGGAAAATGAAAGACACTCTGTTGACACACTGCTTTCTCCTGCTGGTACAATAATGATTAGTGGGTTTGGGGTTATAGGGTAAAACATGCTAGTAAAAGAAAAGTATGATTTATTGGGTGTGGTTTGCTAAAAGTGAACTACAGGCAAAACTTAGAAAACTGCTGCATTTCCCATATGCACCAAGCTCTGGAATGTGATACTTTCTAGAGATGAGCGCCTGAAATTTTTCGGGTTTTGTGTTTTGGTTTTGGGTTCGGTTCCGCGGCCGTGTTTTGGGTTCGAACGCGTTTTGGCAAAACCTCACCGAATTTTTTTTGTCGGATTCGGGTGTGTTTTGGATTCGGGTGTTTTTTTCAAAAAACACTAAAAAACAGCTTAAATCATAGAATTTGGGGGTCATTTTGATCCCAAAGTATTATTAACCTCAAAAACCATAATTTACACTCATTTTCAGTCTATTCTGAATACCTCACACCTCACAATATTATTTTTAGTCCTAAAATTTGCACCGAGGTCGCTGTGTGAGTAAGATAAGCGACCCTAGTGGCCGACACAAACACCGGGCCCATCTAGGAGTGGCACTGCAGTGTCACGCAGGATGTCCCTTCCAAAAAACCCTCCCCAAACAGCACATGACGCAAAGAAAAAAAGAGGCGCAATGAGGTAGCTGTGTGAGTAAGATTAGCGACCCTAGTGGCCGACACAAACACCGGGCCCATCTAGGAGTGGCACTGCAGTGTCACGCAGGATGTCCCTTCCAAAAAACCCTCCCCAAACAGCACATGACGCAAAGAAAAAAAGAGGCGCAATGAGGTAGCTGACTGTGTGAGTAAGATTAGCGACCCTAGTGGCCGACACAAACACCGGGCCCATCTAGGAGTGGCACTGCAGTGTCACGCAGGATGTCCCTTCCAAAAAACCCTCCCCAATCAGCACATGATGCGAAGAAAAAGAAAAGAAAAAAGAGGTGCAAGATGGAATTGTCCTTGGGCCCTCCCACCCACCCTTATGTTGTATAAACAAAACAGGACATGCACACTTTAACCAACCCATCATTTCAGTGACAGGGTCTGCCACACGACTGTGACTGATATGACGGGTTGGTTTGGACCCCCCCCAAAAAAGAAGCAATTAATCTCTCCTTGCACAAACTGGCTCTACAGAGGCAAGATGTCCACCTCATCTTCACCCTCCGATATATCACCGTGTACATCCCCCTCCTCACAGATTATCAATTCGTCCCCACTGGAATCCACCATCTCAGCTCCCTGTGTACTTTGTGGAGGCAATTGCTGCTGGTCAATGTCTCCGCGGAGGAATTGATTATAATTCATTTTAATGAACATCATCTTCTCCACATTTTCTGGATGTAACCTCGTACGCCGATTGCTGACAAGGTGAGCGGCGGCACTAAACACTCTTTCGGAGTACACACTTGTGGGAGGGCAACTTAGGTAGAATAAAGCCAGTTTGTGCAAGGGCCTCCAAATTGCCTCTTTTTCCTGCCAGTATAAGTACGGACTGTGTGACGTGCCTACTTGGATGCGGTCACTCATATAATCCTCCACCATTCTATCAATGTTGAGAGAATCATATGCAGTGACAGTAGACGACATGTCCGTAATCGTTGTCAGGTCCTTCAGTCCGGACCAGATGTCAGCATCAGCAGTCGCTCCAGACTGCCCTGCATCACCGCCAGCGGGTGGGCTCGGAATTCTGAGCCTTTTCCTCGCACCCCCAGTTGCGGGAGAATGTGAAGGAGGAGATGTTGACAGGTCGCGTTCCGCTTGACTTGACAATTTTGTCACCAGCAGGTCTTTCAACCCCAGCAGACCTGTGTCTGCCGGAAAGAGAGATCCAAGGTAGGCTTTAAATCTAGGATCGAGCACGGTGGCCAAAATGTAGTGCTCTGATTTCAACAGATTGACCACCCGTGAATCCTTGTTAAGCGAATTAAGGGCTGCATCCACAAGTCCCACATGCCTAGCGGAATCGCTCCCTTTTAGCTCCTTCTTCAATGCCTCCAGCTTCTTCTGCAAAAGCCTGATGAGGGGAATGACCTGACTCAGGCTGGCAGTGTCTGAACTGACTTCACGTGTGGCAAGTTCAAAGGGCATCAGAACCTTGCACAACGTTGAAATCATTCTCCACTGCACTTGAGACAGGTGCATTCCACCTACTATATCGTGCTCAATTGTATAGGCTTGAATGGCCTTTTGCTGCTCCTCCAACCTCTGAAGCATATAGAGGGTTGAATTCCACCTCGTTACCACTTCTTGCTTCAGATGATGGCAGGGCAGGTTCAGTAGTTTTTGGTGGTGCTCCAGTCTTCTGTACGTGGTGCCTGTACGCCGAAAGTGTCCCGCAATTTTTCTGGCCACCGACAGCATCTCTTGCACGCCCCTGTCGTTTTTAAAAAATTCTGCACCACCAAATTCAAGGTATGTGCAAAACATGGGACGTGCTGGAATTTGCCCATATTTAATGCACACACAATATTGCTGGCGTTGTCCGATGCCACAAATCCACAGGAGAGTCCAATTGGGGTAAGCCATTCCGCGATGATCTTCCTCAGTTGCCGTAAGAGGTTTTCAGCTGTGTGCGTATTCTGGAAAGCGGTGATACAAAGCGTAGCCTGCCTAGGAAAGAGTTGGCGTTTGCGAGATGCTGCTACTGGTGCCGCCGCTGCTGTTCTTGCGGCGGGAGTCCATACATCTACCCAGTGGGCTGTCACAGTCATATAGTCCTGACCCTGCCCTGCTCCACTTGTCCACATGTCCGTGGTTAAGTGGACATTGGGTACAACTGCATTTTTTAGGACACTGGTGAGTCTTTTTCTGACGTCCATGTACATTCTCGGTATCGCCTGCCTAGAGAAGTGGAACCTAGATGGTATTTGGTAACGGGGGCACACTGCCTCAATAAATTGTCTAGTTCCCTGTGAACTAACGGCGGATACCGGACGCACGTCTAACACCAACATAGTTGTCAAGGACTCAGTTATCCGCTTTGCAGTAGGATGACTGCTGTGATATTTCATCTTCCTCGCAAAGGACTGTTGAACAGTCAATTGCTTACTGGAAGTAGTACAAGTGGGCTTACGACTTCCCCTCTGGGATGACCATCGACTCCCAGCGGCAACAACAGCAGCGCCAGCAGCAGTAGGCGTTACACGCAAGGATGCATCGGAGGAATCCCAGGCAGGAGAGGACTCGTCAGAATTGCCAGTGACATGGCCTGCAGGACTATTGGCATTCCTGGGGAAGGAGGAAATTGACACTGAGGGAGTTGGTGGGGTGGTTTGCGTGAGCTTGGTTACAAGAGGAAGGGATTTACTGGTCAGTGGACTGCTTCCGCTTTCACCCAAAGTTTTTGAACTTGTCACTGACTTATTATGAATGCGCTGCAGGTGACGTATAAGGGAGGATGTTCCGAGGTGGTTAACGTCCTTACCCCTACTTATTACAGCTTGACAAAGGGAACACACGGCTTGACACCTGTTGTCCGCATTTCTGGTGAAATACCTCCACACCGAAGAGCTGATTTTTTTGGTATTTTCACCTGGCATGTCAACGGCCATATTCCTCCCACGGACAACAGGTGTCTCCCCGGGTGCCTGACTTAAACAAACCACCTCACCATCAGAATCCTCCTGGTCAATTTCCTCCCCAGCGCCAGCAACACCCATATCCTCCTCATCCTGGTGTACTTCAACACTGACATCTTCAATCTGACTATCAGGAACTGGACTGCGGGTGCTCCTTCCAGCACTTGCAGGGGGCATGCAAATGGTGGAAGGCGCATGCTCTTCACGTCCAGTGTTGGGAAGGTCAGGCATCGCAACCGACACAATTGGACTCTCCTTGTGGATTTGGGATTTCGAAGAATGCACAGTTCTTTGCTGTGCTGCTTTTGCCAGCTTGAGTCTTTTCATTTTTCTAGCGAGAGGCTGAGTGCTTCCATCCTCATGTGAAGCTGAACCACTAGCCATGAACATAGGCCAGGGCCTCAGCCGTTCCTTGCCACTCCGTGTGGTAAATGGCATATTGGCAAGTTTACGCTTCTCCTCCGACAATTTTATTTTAGGTTTTGGAGTCCTTTTTTTACTGATATTTGGTGTTTTGGATTTGACATGCTCTGTACTATGACATTGGGCATCGGCCTTGGCAGACGACGTTGCTGGCATTTCATCGTCTCGGCCATGACTAGTGGCAGCAGCTTCAGCACGAGGTGGAAGTGGATCTTGATCTTTCCCTAATTTTGGAACCTCAACATTTTTGTTCTCCATATTTTAATAGGCACAACTAAAAGGCACCTCAGGTAAACAATGGAGATGGATGGATTGGATACTAGTATACAATTATGGACGGGCTGCCGAGTGCCGACACAGAGGTAGCCACAGCCGTGAACTACCGCACTGTACTGTGTCTGCTGCTAATATAGACTGGTTGATAAAGAGATAGTATACTCGTAACTAGTATGTATGTATAAAGAAAGAAAAAAAAACCACGGTTAGGTGGTATATACAATTATGGACGGGCTGCCGAGTGCCGACACAGAGGTAGCCACAGCCGTGAACTACCGCACTGTACTGTGTCTGCTGCTAATATATAGACTGGTTGATAAAGAGATAGTATACTCGTAACTAGTATGTATGTATAAAGAAAGAAAAAAAAAACCACGGTTAGGTGGTATATACAATTATGGACGGGCTGCCGAGTGCCGACACAGAGGTAGCCACAGCCGTGAACTACCGCACTGTACTGTGTCTGCTGCTAATATATAGACTGGTTGATAAAGAGATAGTATACTCGTAACTAGTATGTATGTATAAAGAAAGAAAAAAAAACCACGGTTAGGTGGTATATACAATTATGGACGGGCTGCCGAGTGCCGACACAGAGGTAGCCACAGCCGTGAACTACCGCACTGTACTGTGTCTGCTGCTAATATAGACTGGTTGATAAAGAGATAGTATACTCGTAACTAGTATGTATGTATAAAGAAAGAAAAAAAAAACACGGTTAGGTGGTATATACAATTATGGACGGGCTGCCGAGTGCCGACACAGAGGTAGCCACAGCCGTGAACTACCGCACTGTACTGTGTCTGCTGCTAATATAGACTGGTTGATAAAGAGATAGTATACTACTAATATTATATATACTGGTGGTCAGGTCACTGGTCACTAGTCACACTGGCAGTGGCACTCCTGCAGCAAAAGTGTGCACTGTTTAATTTTACTATAATATTATGTACTCCTGGCTCCTGCTATAACCTATAACTGGCACTGCAGTAGTGCTCCCCAGTCTCCCCCACAATTATAAGCTGTGTGAGCTGAGCAGTCAGACAGATATATAATATATATAGATGATGCAGCACACTGGCCTGAGCCTGAGCAGTGCACACAGATATGGTATGTGACTGACTGAGTCACTGTGTGTATCGCTTTTTTCAGGCAGAGAACGGATATATTAAATAAACTGCACTGTGTGTCTGGTGGTCACTCACTATATAATATATTATGTACTCCTGGCTCCTGCTATAACCTATAACTGGCACTGCAGTAGTGCTCCCCAGTCTCCCCCACAATTATAAGCTGTGTGAGCTGAGCAGTCAGACAGATATATATAATATTATATATAGATAATAGATGATGCAGCACACTGGCCTGAGCCTGAGCAGTGCACACAGATATGGTATGTGACTGAGTCACTGTGTGCTGTGTATCGCTTTTTTCAGGCAGAGAACGGATTATAAATAAAACTGGTGGTCACTATCAGCAAAACTCTGCACTGTACTGAGTACTCCTAATGCTCCCCAAAATTAGTAAATCAAGTGTCTCTCTAATCTATTCTAAACGGAGAGGACGCCAGCCACGTCCTCTCCCTATCAATCTCAATGCACGTGTGAAAATGGCGGCGACGCGCGGCTCCTTATATAGAATCCGAGTCTCGCGATAGAATCCGAGCCTCGCGAGAATCCGACAGCGTCATGATGACGTTCGGGCGCGCTCGGGTTAACCGAGCAAGGCGGGAAGATCCGAGTCGCTCGGACCCGTGAAAAAAAACATGAAGTTCTGGCGGGTTCGGATTCAGAGAAACCGAACCCGCTCATCTCTAATACTTTCCAGAGCTTGGAACCGGTAGGGAATGTCATCTTTAGATGGCGTTGCACAATAGAAACTGCCACAATACTTCTTAAACAACCTTCTCCATGCAAAGCTACAGCTGACTGGGCGATGGTGGGTCTTTAATAGGGAGAAGCTCTATCTGTTTTCAAAAATCATAAACTCATTAACTTATCTACCGTAGAGTATAAAATACAGACCTCTTAGTAATAGTTACCCACCCTACCTGAGTTTTGAGGAGACTCATGAATTTGGGAGAGTTCTCCAGGCTACTGGCACAGTAGTGTAATGATCCCACATCTCCCACATGGACCAGCCCTGATGGGTCCCCAGATGCCTCCCAGCAAAAGTCAACTATAGTTTAAATACAATATAACATAAAATAGACCTACTAGTAACTCCCAGGTTCATTGTTAAAAGTTAAAAAAACTTGTGAGGAAGTCCTCGTCTACATACTGTACTCTCTGTCAGTAATCACATTGAAGGATGCCCCTTTTCCCGAATACGGCAGATAACCAACACCGGCTTCTACTACACTGCCGAGAAAATGTAAATATGACGCCAAATGTGTGTCAAAGGCAAATTAGTTATGACAATGTATGAGAACTTTTGCAAATATTTTTGTGAACATCCTTGGGAATGACCTATACTGTAGGCCAGCGGTGGCCAACCCGCGTCTCTCGAGCCGCATGCGGCTCTTTCATCCTCTGCATGCGGCTCGATGCGCTCTCGGCCACCGCTGCCCGACACACCAGATTCGCAGCAGCAGGTCTCCAGCGGCAGTGTGTATCTTCAATTCTGCGGCGGCCCGTGAGCCAATCAGAGCTCGCGGACCGGCAGCTAAGGCTCCTGATTGGCTGCCGGTCCGCGAGCTCTGATTGGCTCACGGGCCAGCGCCGAATTGAAGATACACAGCGTCGCCGGAGACGGAGGGGTAGGAGAGGCGCGCGCTGCGCTCTCCTTCCCCTCACAGCAGCGCGGTAAGCAGCACTTTGGGTTTCTTTGGGGGGTGAGGGGGGGGGGGGAGTGAGGCACTGTGGCGACATATGTATCAGCACTGGGGGCATGTGTATCTGCACTGTGGGGGCATATGAGGCACTGTGGGCATATCTGGCACTGTGGGGGCATGTGTACCTGCACTGGGGCATATCTGCACTGGGGCATATCTGGCACTGTATGTGCATGTGTATCTGCACTGGGGGCATATGAGGCACTGTGGGGGCATGTGTATCTGCACTGGGGGCATATCTGGCACTGTGGGGGCATGTGTACCTGCACTGGGGCCAGGGCCGGTTCTGGGGCTCTGTGCACCCCGGGCGGCAATAGGGTGTGTGGCTTCGTTCAGGGGGCGTGGTCACTTACGCCCCCTCTACAAACTGAAATGATGTGCGGTGCGCGATGACGTCATCGCGCACCGCACAGTAAAGGACCTCTCCACGAAGGGAAACTAGACGCGTACGCGTCTAGTTTCCCTTCACATCGGCCAGCGGCAGCAGGGGGGGGCAGGGGGCAGCGGGCAGCATACAGCAGCAGCGGGGGGGGGGGGCGCGGGGGGCACACAGCAGCAGAGGATCTTGCCCTGGTGCGGCGCCCTCTGGATGGCGCCCTGCGCCCTCCGGAAGGCGGCGCCCCGGGCAAAAGTCCTGCTTGCCCGTGGCAAGATCCGCTACTGACTGGGGCATATCTGCACTGGGGCAAATCTGGCACTGTGTGGGCATATCTGGCACTGTATGGGCATGTGTATCTGCACTGGGGCATATCTGCACTGGGGCATATCTGGCACTGTGTGGGCATATCTGGCACTGTATGGGCATGTGTATCTGCACTGGGGCATATCTGCACTGGGGCATATCTGGCACTGTGTGGGCATGTGTATCTGCACTGGCGGCATATCTGGCACTGGGGGATATCTGGCACTGTGTGGGCATATCTGGCACTGGGGGCATATCTGGCACTGTGGGGACATGTGTATCTGCATCGGGGGCATATCTGGCACTGTGGGGGCATATCTGGCACTGTGGGAGGCACTGTGGGGACATGTGTATCTGCATCGGGGGCATATCTGGCACTGTGGGGGCTTATCTGGCACTGTGGGGCATATCTGGCACTGTGGGAGGCACTGTGGGGACATGTGTATCTGCATCGGGGGTATATCTGGCACTGTGGGGGCTTATCTGGCACTGTGGGGCATATCTGGCACTGTGGGAGGCACTGTGGGGACATGTGTATCTGCATCGGGGGCATATCTGGCACTGTGGGGCATATCTGGCACTGTGGGAGGCACTGTGGGGACATGTGTATCTGCATCGGGGGCATATCTGGCACTGTGGGGGCATATCTGGCACTGTGGGAGGCACTGTGGGGATATGTGTATCTGCATCGGGGGCATATATGGCACTGTGGGGGCTTATCTGGCACTGTGGGGCATATCTGGCACTGTGGGAGGCACTGTGGGGACATGTGTATCTGCATCGGGGGCATATCTGGCACTGTGGGGCATATCTGGCACTGTGGGAGGCACTGTGGGGACATGTGTATCTGCATCGGGGGCATATCTGGCACTGTGGGCGCATATCTGGCACTGTGGGGCATATCTAGCACTGTGGGAGGCACTGTGGGGACATGTGTATCTGCATCGGGGGCATATCTGGCACTGGGGGCATATATTTATCTGGCACTGTGGTGGCACCCATTTTTTGGCATTTTTATATGTATGTGGCACTGTACAACATGACTAAACAGGGTTATGACACAAGGTCACACTCCTACAAACATCATACAGAAAGGTGTGTGCACAAAAATGGGGTGTGGCTTTGCGACAACTAGGCCACACCCCCATTTTTGCACGTGCGCATGATAGTGGCTCTTGCACTTGCCTATGGATCTTTTCTGGCTCTTTGCCTCCGACTGGTTGGCCTCCCCTGCTGTAGGCGCAGAAATAGTACCATAAATAAAGTATTCACTGAAAGCAGCTTCTATGTACGGTTCTAGCACTGTCACAGGTAATAGTTCAAAGAAAGAGAAAAAGAGTTTGATAACAAAAAAAAGTATTTTGAATGAGCCTGTTCAAGAAAAATATTTTACCTATAGATTGGCATCGCTCACTAGAGTTATTTTATTTACAGTACTATTGGCAACCTACAGTATTTCAGGTGAGTTGCCAATGGTTAATATTTCTCACTTATGTCCTTGAGATAACATAGCAAATAGCTCTTATTGGCCATGTAATAACCCTTATTTCCCATAGCCACCAATCAGATTCTAGCTATCTTGTTACAGATTGTACTAGATAAATAAAAACTAGAATCTGATTGGTTTGCAAGGGCAACATCTTGACGTGTCTTCTTTGGAAAGTTTGATAAACCTCCCACTAAGAGGTAAGTCCAGCAGCAATATCTAAAAATTGAATTCCATAGTTCATAGCGTCCAATGCCATGGCATGTAAGCTTTCATCAGTCCAATACCAGTTATGCAATGAAATAAATGTTTTGCTTGGTTGCTAGGAATTACTGTACGTACCATTTTTTCTCTTTTCCCGGTTTCTGCTGTATACGGATCCACAGTTGTGTGAAATGTTCACACAACACAATTTCAAGAAATTTGCCACCAGTATGAAGTAAAAATCTATAGCGAACAGTGTGAGCGTATATATTAGCAATGTTACTCTATTATGTTTTATTATATCTTCCTTTTAAATTCTGGCCAATTACGGACCCATGAATAGATTCCAGACCGACATCAAAGTGCAAGTGTCCTTCTAGCTGAAACCTATCGTGGTGAGCTATAGAATACAAAGTATTTGAACACAGATGTATTTCGTGAAGGACGATTCAAGCCGGAGACAGATATGAGGCTAACAGAGGTCAATGATAACCTTTGACTATAATGAAAGAACCGTTTTATCAGTTCCACCTGTAATATGATGAAGTGTTCAGATCCAATTAGGACGGCCATCTTTGTAGGCGAACATTCTGTGCAGATACAGCTGAAAAGAGATTATCTACAGATTATGTTGGTAATTAACCAAAGAAATAAAAGCCAGCTCCCATTCCTTTGGGTCCTTCTGAAAGTGACATTGTTCCGTTAACAGCTACGGAAAAGTGCACGCTAGATGGGTTTTGCTGGATGCTGCAGACATTTTTCGGGACTGAATAGAGTAGGAAAAAAATGCAGGTGGCATCAATTTCATGGGGACTCTCTGTGGAATAGTTTACAATAAAGGGCCCATTTACCACGTTTATTGCTAATTGCATATTGTTGATTGCATTTCAGGAAGCTAATACATACCTCTTGATTTTATGGCATATGACAATGAGATGAAGCGCACTCGATGCAGAAGCGACACTTTAGCTAATAATTTTCAGAATAAATGACACTAGAAAAGAAGAGCAATTCAGGAAACAATTCCAAGGGAAATAACCAGTACAATACATGACGTTTACTCAATGTGTACATATAATGGAGACCAAAGACAGATCAGGACTTCATGGGGCATCAGACACCATACTGATTTGGGCCACTGCCCACCCTTGGTTTTTCAAGAAAAACTAGACATAAAACCTGGATGTAGTAATCTGGGCTCCTCAGTACACTGGACCCTGCTGCTAATGGATGATCCAGCTATGGTGATGGCAGCCATTTGGTGAGCTTCGCTGATATGTGTAAACAATGTATAACAATGGAGCCACGTTACACATCATCAGGCCTTGCTCCCAATGCGTGAGAATGGGGATATTATGTAAATTATGTGGTACAATGGGGGTCATTCCGAGTTGTTCGCTCTGTATTTTTTTCTCGAAACGGAGCGATTAGTCGCTAATGCGCATGCGCAATGTCCGCAGTGCGACTGCGCCAAGTAAATTTGCTATGCAGTTAGGTTTTTTACTCACGGCATTATGAGGTTTTTTCTTCGTTCTGGTGATCGTAATGTGATTGACAGGAAGTGGGTGTTTCTGGGCGGAAACTGGCCGTTTTATGGGTGTGTGCGAAAAAACGCTACCGTTTCTGGGAAAAACGTGGTAGTGGCTGGAGAAACGGAGGAGTGTCTGGGCGAACGCTGGGTGTGTTTGTGACGTCAAACCAGGAACGAAACTGACTGAACTGATCGCAGATGCCGAGTAAGTCTGGAGCTACTCAGAAACTGCTAAGTGTCAATTCGCAATTCTGCTAATCTTTCGTTCGCAATTTTGATAAACTAAGATTCACTCTCAGTAGGCGGCGGCTTAGCGTGTGCAAAGCTGCTAAAAGTAGCTTGCGAGCGAACAACTCGGAATGACCCCCAATGCCCTTTGTACTTGCCCATTGGTGGGATCATGATGATGGTATGACACTATCCCAACTGTGCTATGGTGTAATTGGATGCCCCTTGGACTCCCCATGCAAAATTGGGCACAAATTGGCTGTCTTCAATGTTTATTGATTAAAACTGAACTAAAAGCTACTAAGCATGAAGTACTACATGAAAATTAATCTTGTTTGTTCTCCTACTATGACAGAACTGAAGCTTTGTTATCATTTTGTCCACTTGTAACAATGTCCTTTTTAATCTATAGATGGGGCTGCACTAATTTCTGCTTGCTACTACCTAGGTTTTTCTGAATATATAAAGCACAAAGGTTACAAAGTAAAAATAAAATCCCTTAAGCTGAGACTATCCACTCTGAGCCGCCGAACCTAGTAGACATGGTGACAGAACTCAGTGCAGCACAGAATACTCCTCCCTCTGTACAGCCCCCCCAGGTAGCACGCCATCCAATTTAGCTTATGCTGTTGGGCAGACAAATAGGAACCTGTTGTGACTATTAGGCTTACCATGCCCTACAATATCATGGGCCCGTACAACTCCAGCGCGTGATGGGTCCTCAATCTCCCAGCTCAGCACTGAATTTAAGTGCATACTGCAGATACACTGGAACATATTATACAAAATGTGGGGGACATTAAAGATTAATGCTTTTCTTTCTGTCTTATACTACCCTTGCTTCATCCCCCGTTGTTGTGTAGGGCTTCAGTGAGAGATCCTCAGGCTTTGACTGGCCCACAGGGTTACAGGGGAGACCACTGGTGGGCCCCACTGCCTGGGGCCCCACTTCCGGCTCTAAGGATCAGGTTCCAGACTGTGCACTTGAATTATATATTATACATATGTTACCTTATACTGGACTATGGTGTATTTTCTACAGTGCATTGCTGTTATTAATCTGTTATTAATCTGGTACATTATCATGCATGCAGCAACTGAATTTACTGTATATATTTATTTATAGTCAAACCAATGAGGTGGCAGGCCACACCCTCACTGCAGACTGACCACACCCCTAAACATGGGCCTCTACCTCTGCATTCCCCCGGTGGGCCCCACATGCCCCAGTCCGACACTGGAAACCCTGCTGGAGAAACAATGTTACTACTCCAGAGGTTCTCAAATGCCGTTCTCAAGGCACCCCAATGGTCCAGGTTTTAAGTATATCCATGGCTCAGCACACATGGTTAAATCAAAATGACTGAGGTGCTAATTAAGTCACCTGTGACCAAGCATGAATAAACTTAAAACCTGGACCATTGGGGTGCCTTGAGGACCACATTTGAGAACCTCTGTGCTACACAACACAAAGCACATCATCAACTGCTCAGCCAAGCACTCAAGTGGAAGCTCCAGTATTCTCTCTCTTCCAAGGGTCTATTTATCAACTTGTGATGATAAAGCTGGTATTCTAGCAGTTACATCAACCCTTCTTTTATAGAGAAGCAACTAGTGTTTGGATAGCTTTTATTCTTAAATAATTAATACTGTATTTGAATAAACCAACATAATTCTAAGCATTTAAAAGTAAAAAGCACATTATAAAACATATTTACAGTGATGTCAAACATTAAAAAAATGCATTACCTATTCCAAGCATGAACTTTTAATACGAGGAGATTTCCTAACGGATAATTATAATCAGGTTCTCGGTGCCTTATATAAATCAATCTCTTAATGAATATCCAATGATGACAGCAACAAAAATCTTAATTAAATATCAATGGAACACTTGCTCGGAGTAGTACAAAATAGCATAGGAATTGACAGCGCTGTCATCCGTCCAAAGTATTCTGCTTGACCCGTCTGTTAGCTTTTGATATTTGGAAGATAGGATACAGACTGAATCAGCAGATTAAACTGTGTTGCACTGCAGGGCACAGCTGCTGCTTAAAAGGGACGTTTTGTGTTATTAAAATCATAAACGCTCCTGCTTGCTTTTTTCTTTTTTTGTCATTTGTTTAACTACATACATTACTGGGGGAAAGTGTGCTCTAAAGAAATGTAGTCAAAATGTCGAAATTGCAAAAATGTCGACAGGCACCAATTTCACAGTCTCAGAATGTCGACAGGTGAAAAGTTGACATTTGTCGGAATGTCGACATTAGGGTTATAGGCCCTACACACTGGCCGATTTTCAGAAAGATATGAACGATCTCGTTCATAAATGAACGAGAACTCGTTCATATCTTTCAGTGTGGAGACTCCAGCGATGAACGATGCGCGGCCCCGCGCTCGTTCATCGCTGGTCTCCCGTCGGCTGTGCATGCAGGCCAATATGGACGATCTCGTCCATATTTGCCTGCACTTCAATGCAGCCGCGTGACGGGGGGAGTGAAGAAACTTCACTCCCCCCGTCACTGCCCCCCCGCCGCCGGGTCGCTCGTCGGCCGTTTCGGCCGTCGGGCACCTCGGCGGCGCATCGTCAAATGAGTAGGGCCCTTACGGCTGCAGGCAGGAGTGTTAGGGTTAGGATGCGCAGGGGGGGGGGTAAGATTAGGCTGCTGGGGCAGTGGTGGTTGTGTGGTTAGGCACTAGAGGCAGATTTAGGGATAGTGATTAGGGTTAGGGATAGCGGAGAAATACTTACTGGAATGCCAGAGGATCAGAGGTCTGACCTGGACAGTCACATGACAGTCGGGACCCAGTAGACATCACTGGAACCGCCAGAGAAAGGTAAGTCACCACTGCTCCACCAGGATAAAATGTCGACATTCTAACATGTCGATATTTTATCACTGTCTACATGATGACTGTTGACATTTTGTACCTAATTCACTCTAAGGGGGGTATTTAATTAGCTCCGATAATTTTGGAGTTATTGAATTCACCCCCCTGTGTATTAATTTGTGGGCTGTTTTCGCCTGTTTTTTAGGTATTTTCGACAATGCTTTTTAACTCTTTTTTTTAGCAAAAAAGCATTGGTGAAAAATGCCTCAAAATGTGCGAAAATGGCCCGCGTTTTCGGCGGCACAGGTACTAAAACACGTGGATTCGCCGATCCACATGTTTTACACTCCTGACAAATGTTTCACCTAGGCAAAAAAAAACAGCCCTGCTATTGGCGAATGCCCATTCGCCCTAAAAAATAGCGAAAAGGTGCAGTTTTTTCCCCTTAGCGGAAAAAATGGTTCCCATATTGTATCCTCCCCTCCTCAAAGGTCAATTGCAAGAAATATCATATGCGTCATCATTTACCCACCACACTTGCTTCACTGCAGAATAGGACAAGATCCGGGAGAATGGCCTAGATTTATAAAATTTGTATAGATTTTCTAGCCTCATGCCGAGTTAGATAAAAGCCCGCTTGCATGGTGTATAATCTGCAAATCTGTTCTGCCCATGACCACAAAAACAACTGCTTGTAGCTGACATTTTTGCATGCTTGCGGCTAGAGAGACATGATGGGGAGTAGATGGGTGGCCAAACATAGGACAACTAGGGTGTAACTACGAACAGATGCAGAACCGCTTGGCCATGTCAATTGCAGGTGGCGCAAATACATATTGATGATGATGACTGCTGCCGGTAGCCGTTTCTGACTATTGCAAATTCTCCAATGAATTGACAGTGCGTATTATCAGATTTTGTAAGTGTATTTTAAACTACAAACAAAGACCAAATGGGCGCTTAGTTGAGAAAAAAAATGAGGTGTGTAATCACCCCAAATTATGTAGCAACAGAAAATGAGTGTTTGCGGGCTCTATATAATCCAATGGAGTGTATGAAGTAAATGAAATTGAAAAACAAATCAAAACCAAGGTAATAAATAATATATAAAAATGTAAAAGCGACCGCTGTATATTAAAAAAGGAATTTAATGTCACAATATCAGATAATCAATAAAAAGAAACAGCACTCCCGGGAGTTGGAGAAAATACATTGCTAGTATATTATTAGCATAAAAAATGTATATAACACATATAAATATCAATCACATTACTCAGGAAATCTGCATGAATGATGTAAAACCAATAGTACTGTAGTTTTATGGCAGAATTGCCAATAGCACTGTGGACAGTAAAGTCTAAACTGCCATGGAGTCTTATAGCCACTTATAGTGTTAAATGTCACACACAATTCAGTCTATTGTGGGAACAGAGTCCCTCAGGGACAACCACAATTGGAGACAGCACTAGGGTGTAACAGGTCACCCAAATAATTAGAGATTGCACTAGGGTCATTTCAAAATAAATTACATACTTATAACATGGCAAGGAATATAATTTCTAACTGCTGTAATAATGAAAAAAAATATATATTTTTTTAAATCAAACTGATTGGTGACTATGTTTTTGGCCTGGCTGTGAGTAGGGTAGTCATCAGGAGTAATGGGTGTTTGACTAGCCTGGATGTCTGGATGAGTGGCGTAACTCCCAGAGACAATGGAGACATTTCCTGCCGGGCTCCAGCTGTCAGAGTGGCACTAAGAAAGAAAGACCGAGGGGGCTTCTGAACTAGAAAAGATCTCTCCCCACTCATTTTATAGTGACTTGCCGCAGTCACTGCTGACTGCTGTTCAAGCTCAGAAGCCTCCTACGAAGACCCCTTCAGCGGAAGAGTGTGGAATGTGTCTGATAACAGATCAAGTGTGTACAATGATCTACAGCTCTGCTGCTGTGTCTTATATGAGGAAAGAGAGGAAAGCAGAAGTTGGTTCTAAGAAAATGCACAAGTTATTATAATAAAACTTTCAACGGGGGGTATTTCTCAGAATTTGAAGAGAGATAAAATTGTGAGAGATAAAGTACCAACCAACCCACTCCTGTCATTTTGTCAAACAACTGATACTGTAATTCTTACAATTTTCTCTCTCTCTGAGCTTTGATATAACCCTTCCTCAAGGCTCTATTTATTATCATTTGCAGCCAGCACCTGAAAATCAAGATTCCTTATCGCCACAATTAGCTTCGATAAGGCATATTTATTCTCCCAGACATTGGCAAGTCACTAGGACGTCAGAACATGTGCAAGCCGAAACCACTGGGGTGGGCACCGCCTTCTATTTCACCTCCGGGTGCCAGGCATGAACTTACACACATGGTCTGGAGAGATGAATGCACAGCAATGATCTTTGGTCTTACAGGGGGGATGCAGCATTGCAAACTGCAGCATGCAAGGTGAGACTTGTTCTTTTCAACTGGGTGTGGCCATACCCTTATACACATTGATGACAATGTCACTGTCCATTATTATTATTATTATTATTATTACATTTTATTTATAAGGCGCCACGTGTTTTGCAGCGCCTAACAAAGGAATAAATAACAGAAATAGAGTACAGGTAAAAAAGAGCACCACACATTCTCAAGACATAATACAGCTAAGATGTAAGTAGTGAGGGAGTGATCATCGTACTACTAGGAGCTGGTGGCCATAGATGGAGATGAGCCTTTACTAGCAGGGTAAAGATGGTCGCTGAGTAGGGGAGAGCTGCGAGTGAAATGTGTCGAGACGAGGACTTAGATAACAAGAGGAAAGAGGGCCCTGCTTTGAAGAGCTAACAATCTATATATAGCATACTGTATGTATCCTAAACAGAGATTCTTTCAGACACATCTCTTGCACCAAGCAAAGGGCTGGCGTTTGTGTGTGCTCTCATAATAATGACGACCATGAAACCAGGCATAGGGGTGGAGCAGCGCATAAACGTGTACAACCGCCTTACACTCAAATGTCCGCATTTTATCAGTAGACGCAATGTGGGTGTAATTACGGCTGACGTGCAGTCAAACTCAACCCAACAAGTGGGTTACATTCATTAACAGTGGCAAGCACAGACATATTTAATGCTAAAAATTCATAAGTGTTCTACTGGGATCCAGATTGAAAGTCGACAGTAACTAGGTCGACAATGTCTAGGTCGACCACTATTGGTCGACAGTAACTAGGTCGACAGGGTGTCTAGGTCGACAGGGTCTTTAGGTCGACATGTTCTAGGTCGACAGGTCAAAAGGTCGACATGAGTTTTTCACAATTTTTTTCTTTTTTTTAACCTTTTTATACTGGACTACGATTGGAATGGTAATCTGTGCCGAGCAAAGCGGTAGCGGAGCGAAGGCACCATGCCCGAAGCATGGCGAGCGAAGCGAGCCATGCGAGGGGACGCGGTGCACTAATTGGGGTTCCCAGTCACTCTACGAAGAAAACGACACCAAAATAACATTAAAAACTCATGTCGACCTTTTGACCTGTCGACCTAGAACATGTCGACCTAAAGACCCTGTCGACCTAGACACCCTGTCGACCTAGTTACTGTCGACCAATAGTGGTCGACCTAGACATTGTTGACCTAGTTACTGTCGACTTTCAATACCACACCCGTTCTACTACGGAGGCTTAACGTACTGGAAGATATATTATTCAACTGATGTGTTTACATAGCCATACGCAGAGTTTCAAAGCAATTACGTGTGTGTCCTTGAAACAATGTCCATTGCGTCGACTTCAGATTTATTTTATTTTTGGGCTGCAAGGTTTATAGAAATTAAAAAGAGATGAATTCAAAGTGCCCTTAAAAAAATAAAATCTCATTAACATTGTTTTTACCCTATGAAGATTCAATACAGAGGAGATTACATTCTGTCATCACCAGTAAAGCGGACATAAATTTTCCACAAACCTATTTATGAGAATAGAGAGGAATCACTTCTCTGTTGTTTTCCTGGGCATTAAGTTTAAATGATAGTGAACTAAGAAATATGTGTAATACGTCACCAAGTTGCGCGCTCACCATCGCCCTAAATGTATCAGGGAAGCTTCATTATTTTCTAGCTTGTGGCAAAAGCATCCGGGGGATTCTATTGAAGGCACACAGCTCCCGGCGCCCAAAGCAGATACAAAATTAAAACAATAAAATATCCAGATATTTCAGAGCGTGTCACTTGGCTCTTACTGCAATAAATTCGATTTTTCTCCACCTGAGAGCACAGGTGAACATTTTAAGGTCTCTCATTTTTATGGTACCTTTTAATTATAACACTTCATGTCCTGCACATCCCTGTCCCTTGGATTGAAATGGATGGAATTAATTAAATGCCTGTAGCCAGTTAGGTGGTTTCAATGTTCACAGCAGTACAGATTATTTCAGAACACTAATGTTGATTCTGTGGGAGGTAATAATATGTCCCCTTCCTGTAGGAGGTGCTGTATCATTTTGTGAGTAGGAAAGACAGAACTCCAGGACTGGGAGATAAATAGTGAAAGGAGCAGCACAGAGTATTTCAGGAGACTAATGTACTGATCTTGTGGACTGCATTAATATGTTGCCATGACTGTAGGAGGTGCAGTATCATTACGTGGGGACTGGAGGGAAGAGAGACATCCAGGAAGCCTCAGACACAGGGCTCTCCATCAGCACAGAGTATATCAGGAGATGAGGAATGTGACGTGTTAGTGAGGACAGAGCTGTAGTGGACAGGCTCATTGCCATGATGTGATGAGGGAAAAGAGAACTCCAGGAAGTCACAGGTGGAAGGAGCAGGGCCCCAGCAGCACAGAGTATATCAGGTGATAAAAGATATGTTAGTGAGGACAGGGCTGCATGTGACAGGGGCAGTAAGGATATGGTTAGCATACCGGCGGTCGAGATGCCAGTAGTTGGAGTACCAATGCCGGAATAAGAGGCATTTTTAGAGAGGAGAGGACCTGTGTGCAGCCTCAGTTGCGGACCCCCTCCTCTCTGGCAGCGAGTAGACTTTAGCGTTATGCTAGAGTCTACTGCATATGCGCTGGTCTCTGGGAACATGGCGCCCATGTCCGGGGACATCTCCAGTGCACATGCAGAATTCTCTCTGAAATGGCAGCGGCGGCCATTTTCCAAGTGATTTGTGTCTGCAGTGCAGGGTCGCCTCCGCAGGAATCTGGTGGGGTTAGGCTGCAGGTAGGGAGAGTTAGGGTTAGGAGGCTAGAGGAGGAGGGCTACTTACATACCTAAGAGGTGTCAGTATCCTGACCATCGGGATGCCGCTGTTGGTCTTCTGAATGCCTGCAGCCCAATCATCGGGATCCCGTTACCATTCTTTGCAGTGATATGATGTGACAAGTGGAGTGGCGGCAACAGGAATTTATATAGTAATAGGATATGTCCCAGCACCCCCTGGAACATGCGTGTTACATTGCATATGCACAGAGGGACTCCCAGGTCCTAAACTCAGAAGTCCTGTGATCGCAAAGGACAGATCTTATCAGGAGAGCTGTCTGTTGTGATTGTAATCACATTTCTAGGTACATACCGGCGTTATTAACACCAGTATCTACCCGATAAGTGGCAGGCCACAGTCTGAGAATTATATAATGGGAGGAGCAGGGTCTCCAGCAGCACAGAGTATATCATGAGAAGAGTAATGTGTCAGGGAGGGCAAGGTTCCATGTGACATGATGTGAGGAGGCGAATGAAGGCAGCACGAAGGCATAGACTGGAAGTTATATAGTGGGAGCAGCAGTGACCCCAGAGCAGTGTCAGACTGGGGCATGAAGGGCCCATCGGGGGGGATGCAGTACTAGGGGCCTATGTTTAGGGGTGTGGACAACCACCACATTGGTTTACCTAACTATTACAGAATTGCATGGGCTGGGCCCCTTGATAAATATATATAATAAATAATGCTGGTCCATGCATAATAATGTACCAGATTAATAACAGCACTGCACTTTATAAAATACACCACAGTCCTGTGCATTATTTATAACTTAAGGTAACTTATGTACAGTATAATTCAAGTGCACAGTCTGGAACCTGATCCCTGGAGGAGGAGATAGGGCAGTGGGGCCCACTGGGGGTTTATCCTGTGGGCCAGTCCAACCCTGCCCCAGAGTACTGTATATCAGTAGAAAAAATAATAATAATAATAATAATAATAATAATAATAATAATAATAATAATTCACCAGCAAATAATCATCATATACAGACTGACCATGTTGTTATACATTTTCCTCTGTAATCATGTAACACTACAGTATTTACTAGTATAGTAATCATCTATTTTCATGTTTGCAGCACAAAGGAAGTCTGATTTTCTTTAGTAAAACATAATTTAGCTTGTCCTGTGTTTTGATTAATAAGTGGCCAGCAGCATTCAACTGATTTTTTAATATCTGGGTTCTTAGAGGGTATCATTTTATCAGCTTACTTTAGCAGGAATATCATTTATTTCAACACTTTCATGCAAGATGTGAGACTCGGGCAAATGAAGACTTGAATGTTTAATGGCCTAATTCATTATACTGCTGTCAACCTCCCAAGGGTCGGAAATGCAGGAAGGTGTATGAAAGCCTCTTAAGTCAGGAGGAGACAATATAGTCTGACAACAAGGTAGACAACAGGCGGCCTTGAGGTGAATGTGACCCTCCAAGCTTTCATCTGGGCCACCACCAGCTGCTTCTGCTTTATTGTTAGATCTGTATGTTATAGTTTGTAACACTTACAGAGAAAGTCTGTTGCTATGTTATTACAGATAGATGGCTCTTTCTTCAGTTAAATATATTATTTTAATGTATCATGTGGCCATGAAATAAGGGCAGCGGGCCACCCTGCAGTCCCTAAGGCATACATCTCAACTTTTATTTTCTTTCATGAAGCCCAAGGTTCGTGTTTCAATCACCCTGTGCAGTGGCAAAACCGTACTGGAGGCATGGGACTTTGGACCCTCTCCAAAAGGAGATGGGCCCCCGTTACTCCCCATTCCCTCAGAGCCAGAAGGCACAATGAGGGTAAAAGAGAATCTTCAGGTTCCTCCTTGCCGAAGCTCATCGCTGACCCCCGGAGCCAAAAGACCCCTATGGAGCAAGGATCTTCAGACTTCCCTCCACCACAAGGCTCAGGGTCGTCCCTTTCTTCCCAGGGTTGGATGAAACTTCCCCTAGGGAACAGATTCTTTGGCTTTCCCCAATACGAGAGAGCCTCAGGAGACTTGGGAAGAGGGCGGACCATAAGGGTCTCACTCAAACCCCCACAAATGTGACAATACACAAAAAAGCAAAACATGTGTCACGAAAAGGTGCAAGAAAGTGCAAAGTGCAATTAATAAGTAGGCTCCATCCCGAAGGCTGGAGGAAATAAAAAAATGGGCCCACAAAATAGCTGCCTCCGGAAAATGATTCATAGATATTTGTTGAGGCCACATAATGGCCACCTCCACTATGTACAAACAATAGATGTTTTTTTAAGTAATATTTTTCTGAACTTATATATAGAAAAATACATAGAAACATGGAATATTGATGGCAGATAAGTACCACTAGCCCATCTAGTCTGCCCCTTTATACAACCTATTTACTAGATACTACCTCCCAACTTTCATGATTTAAAAACAAGGACAAAATTACCCATGTTCCCAGTGTGCTGCTGATATAATGCCCCCAATTTCTGCTGCAATACACCCACACTGTATGCAGGCAGGAAATTGGAACCACGTCATAAAAAGCTGGACTGTTGAAAGGTGAGGGTATGCTGGTGACTTCACTGAGGCAGCGTCACTTTATTAACATGGAACTGCTATCCTAACCTATTGCCACAAAATAGCCAGCTGTATTCAAAAAAGAACATTTTTCTGTAGAAAAAGGCACACCTGTGAACATAGGGTGTAATTCCAAGTTGATCGCAGCAGGAATTTTTTTCTTAGCAGTTGGGCAAAACCATGTGCACTGCAGGGGAGGCAGATATAACATGTGCAGAAAGAGTTAGATTTGGGTGGGTTATTTTATTTCTGTGCAGGGTAAATACTGGCTGCTTTATTTTTACACTGCAAATTAGATTGCAGATTGAACACACCACACCCAAATCTAACTCTCTCTGCACATGTTAAATCTGCCTCCCCTGCAGTGCACATGGTTTTGCCCAACTGCTAACACAATTCCTGCTGCGATCAACTTGGAATTACCCCCATAGAGTGTAATCATTAATACTGTACTAAGTGCAACTGCGCCATAAACCAACAATGATCTTGACACTGTCAGTTCTAAGCATCTCGCTCATTTTTTAACCAAAGCTCTTGCAAGATAAGGGCCTCCAATTAAGCTAACCCATTGATATGGGTGTTTTTATTTATTTGCTTACTTATTTACTGAGTAGCCCAAATTAATCTTTCAATGCATTTGTTTTTTCCTACCACTCCTGCAGCATTTGTTCTTTCCTACCACTCCTGCAGTACTGTCGTCAAATAGTTTTCAAGTGTCACTGTGCCAAAGTGTTGCCAGCCCGGCTTTACTTTGTTATGGATGGTGAGCATCCCGGTGCTCAATATTCCGGCTGTCACCATGCAGACGCCGGAATCCCGACAGATCACAATGCCACCCAACGGAATGCCGACACACAGGGTCTATTCCCGCTCGTGGGTGTCCAGGACACCCATAGAGTGGGAATAGAACTTGTGGCGAGTGCAACGAGCTCCAAGCCACCTCTATAGCAACAGTTCAGAGCCTAGTAGAGGAGGAGGAGCCACTGTGTTGCTAATGACGTCAGCATCTATCCTATGTCCTATAGGGGAGACTGCCGCTCAGCAAAGAGAGATTGCCGCGCAGCAAAGGGAAAGGTGTTCTTAATTCAGTTTTGGTTTCACGCGTGGTAAATACAGTATAACAACTCTTTATTATATTCCAATATTAAAATTTATGAAAAATCCAGATTTTGACATGACATAAAGCTGCCTACCCAGATACTGTATTTAAATAATCATAACTAAAATGCTATTGAGATCATTTAACTCAGCTAAGGTCAAAGCGCATTTTTAGGCATGTAGTTCGCTGACATAAATTGTCTGAGACACAAGCTGGGAGTTCTCAGCTGCTAGGGGCTGCCATGTTAGAAAAATGACATTCACTGTAAGTTTTCTAGCCTTTGCTTCTCAAACACATTCCCAGTACCTTTTCCTGACAGGTCATTACAAATAATAGCATTGGCATCAGCTGGCACCATTAGAAAGTACCTTTAAGCTCTATGCAATACCAGAAGAAATGTCTGCACGCCAGCAGGGCGGGCTGTCAACTTTGTGACTTGGGAGAATAACGATAAATCAGCCTGGCCCAGATCTCAGGCCTTCCATAGACCTCTCAGTTATACCACGTTTATTCAATGAAAAACTCTGGGCTTGTTGTGCCAGCTTGTCAATTGTTTAACACAATGCAGAATATTTTTGGAAATGTATGTATCAATGGTCATTTTGATCTCTACAATTTTCTTAAAATGCTTAACAGTAAGTGCGCCAGTTGAATACACACAGAGCAGGCAGCCATTTTTGTCACAGAGTGATATTTTTAATAACGCAGCCTACTGTACTATTTCACTGAGGCAGCCATTTTGTAAGCTTGACTGATGTTCATGAGAGTGCAGCCTTTCCATACAATGACTGGCAGCTATCCCAAATGAAAAAATAGCCTCTTATTTGCATAAGTCACATCTTTATCATCCGAAACCACACTTTGAACCACCTAAAGTCTATTTCCAACAAAGTCACAACTGACTCAGATCAAGTCGGGAACATTGGTCAGGTGCACAAAATGGCTGCCTCAGCGATGTCACTGATTCCTAACAACATCACTGAGGTCCTGTCATTAATAATGGATCAGCTCACATAGTGACGGCTTTTGTGAATTGATAGACTGTGCCATAGGTGTGACTGATGGTGGCGTCTAAGGGTGCACCAAGTGGAATTACGGCATCTAAGGATGCTAAAAGAGGGCATCTCAGTCCTTGCAAGTTCAGCAGCACAGATGTACATAAGAGAAGTAGTTTGTAGCTACATTTGCATAAAAGCCACAGATGGGGCAGATGCAAGTAGGCGCTGCTTCGTACGTTACTGCATCCGACTCAAGAACATGCCCAACATCTTTCCTTATACAAGTATTACTTTAAGCATTGATTTAGCTTTTTTAAGACATCCTGTAACAAGCACACTCCTATAGTGTACAGAGATAATTTCGAAATGTATGTGTGTCCTTGGGAATGGTTATAAAATACAAATGAATAAGTCATGACTAATAATACACAGGTTTACATGGGATTTGTTTCTACCACAACACCACTGCTTCAGTAATACCACTGGGTTCTACAGAGTTTCCAAAACTTTACAAGATGCGTTCTTGTGAACATTAGTTCAGACCATAAAATTCAGTAACTGCCTCATCTGCGTACAGGTGGCAAGTACAGGGAAGGCCCAACACAAGATTCAGTTTAAGCTATAACCCTGACCAGTAGAACAGTGGAGTCATCTACAGCACCATCCCCAGAAGGTTGACTATGGAGGTCCATGTGTTGCAAGGCTGAAGTAGCACGTATTTGCAGTATAACGTTATATACATGATCACAACAAGTTACGTAGGACCAGCAAATTAAAGTCCTGGTAGTAAAACAACTAGAGATGAGCGGGTTCGGTTTCTCTGAATCCGAACCCGCCAGAACTTCATGTTTTTTTTCACGGGTCCGAGCGACTCGGATCTTCCCGCCTTGCTCGGTTAACCCGAGCGCGCCCGAACGTCATCATGACGCTGTCGGATTCTCGCGAGGCTCGGATTCTATCGCGAGACTCGGATTCTATATAAGGAGCCGCGCGTCGCCGCCATTTTTCACACGTGCATTGAGATTGATAGGGAGAGGACGTGGCTGGCGTCCTCTCCGTTTAGAATAGATTAGAGAGACACTTGATTTACTAATTTTGGGGAGCATTAGGAGTACTCAGTACAGTGCAGAGTTTTGCTGATAGTGACCACCAGTTTTATTTATAATCCGTTCTCTGCCTGAAAAAAGCGATACACAGCACACAGTGACTCAGTCACATACCATATCTGTGTGCACTGCTCAGGCTCAGGCCAGTGTGCTGCATCATCTATTATCATAATATCTATATATAATATTATATATATCTGTCTGACTGCTCAGCTCACACAGCTTATAATTGTGGGGGAGACTGGGGAGCACTACTGCAGTGCCAGTTATAGGTTATAGCAGGAGCCAGGAGTACATAATATATTATATAGTGAGTGACCACCAGACACACAGTGCAGTTTATTTAATATATCCGTTCTCTGCCTGAAAAAAGCGATACACACAGTGACTCAGTCAGTCACATACCATATCTGTGTGCACTGCTCAGGCTCAGGCCAGTGTGCTGCATCATCTATATATATTATATATCTGTCTGACTGCTCAGCTCACACAGCTTATAATTGTGGGGGAGACTGGGGAGCACTACTGCAGTGCCAGTTATAGGTTATAGCAGGAGCCAGGAGTACATAATATTATATTAAAATTAAACAGTGCACACTTTTGCTGCAGGAGTGCCACTGCCAGTGTGACTAGTGACCAGTGACCTGACCACCAGTATATATAATATTAGTAGTATACTATCTCTTTATCAACCAGTCTATATTAGCAGCAGACACAGTACAGTGCGGTAGTTCACGGCTGTGGCTACCTCTGTGTCGGCACTCGGCAGCCCGTCCATAATTGTATGTACCACCTAACCGTGGTTTTTTTTTCTTTCTTTATACATACATACTAGTTACGAGTATACTATCTCTTTATCAACCAGTCTATATATTAGCAGCAGACACAGTACAGTGCGGTAGTTCACGGCTGTGGCTACCTCTGTGTCGGCACTCGGCAGCCCGTCCATAATTGTATATACCACCTAACCGTGGTTTTTTTTTCTTTCTTTATACATACATACTAGTTACGAGTATACTATCTCTTTATCAACCAGTCTATATATTAGCAGCAGACACAGTACAGTGCGGTAGTTCACGGCTGTGGCTACCTCTGTGTCGGCACTCGGCAGCCCGTCCATAATTGTATATACCACCTAACCGTGGTTTTTTTTTCTTTCTTTATACATACATACTAGTTACGAGTATACTATCTCTTTATCAACCAGTCTATATATTAGCAGCAGACACAGTACAGTGCGGTAGTTCACGGCTGTGGCTACCTCTGTGTCGGCACTCGGCAGCCCGTCCATAATTGTATATACCACCTAACCGTGGTTTTTTTTTCTTTCTTTATACATACATACTAGTTACGAGTATACTATCTCTTTATCAACCAGTCTATATATTAGCAGCAGACACAGTACAGTGCGGTAGTTCACGGCTGTGGCTACCTCTGTGTCGGCACTCGGCAGCCCGTCCATAATTGTATATACCACCTAACCGTGTTTTTTTTTTCTTTCTTTATACATACATACTAGTTACGAGTATACTATCTCTTTATCAACCAGTCTATATTAGCAGCAGACACAGTACAGTGCGGTAGTTCACGGCTGTGGCTACCTCTGTGTCGGCACTCGGCAGCCCGTCCATAATTGTATATACCACCTAACCGTGGTTTTTTTTTCTTTCTTTATACATACATACTAGTTACGAGTATACTATCTCTTTATCAACCAGTCTATATATTAGCAGCAGACACAGTACAGTGCGGTAGTTCACGGCTGTGGCTACCTCTGTGTCGGCACTCGGCAGCCCGTCCATAATTGTATATACCACCTAACCGTGGTTTTTTTTTCTTTCTTTATACATACATACTAGTTACGAGTATACTATCTCTTTATCAACCAGTCTATATATTAGCAGCAGACACAGTACAGTGCGGTAGTTCACGGCTGTGGCTACCTCTGTGTCGGCACTCGGCAGCCCGTCCATAATTGTATATACCACCTAACCGTGGTTTTTTTTTCTTTCTTTATACATACATACTAGTTACGAGTATACTATCTCTTTATCAACCAGTCTATATATTAGCAGCAGACACAGTACAGTGCGGTAGTTCACGGCTGTGGCTACCTCTGTGTCGGCACTCGGCAGCCCGTCCATAATTGTATATACCACCTAACCGTGGTTTTTTTTTCTTTCTTTATACATACATACTAGTTACGAGTATACTATCTCTTTATCAACCAGTCTGTATATTAGCAGCAGACACAGTACAGTGCGGTAGTTCATGGCTGTGGCTACCTCTGTGTCGGCACTCGGCAGCCCGTCCATAATTGTATATACCACCTAACCGTGGTTTTTTTTTCTTTCTTTATACATACATACTAGTTACGAGTATACTATCTCTTTATCAACCAGTCTATATATTAGCAGCAGACACAGTACAGTGCGGTAGTTCACGGCTGTGGCTACCTCTGTGTCGGCACTCGGCAGCCCGTCCATAATTGTATATACCACCTAACCGTGGTTTTTTTTTCTTTCTTTATACATACATATTAGTTACGAGTATACTATCTCTTTATCAACCAGTCTATATATTAGCAGCAGACACAGTACAGTGCGGTAGTTCACGGCTGTGGCTACCTCTGTGTCGGCACTCGGCAGCCCGTCCATAATTGTATATACCACCTAACCGTGGTTTTTTTTTTCTTTCTTTATACATACATACTAGTTACGAGTATACTATCTCTTTATCAACCAGTCTATATATTAGCAGCAGACACAGTACAGTGTGGTAGTTCACGGCTGTGGCTACCTCTGTGTCGGCACTCGGCAGCCCGTCCATAATTGTATATACCACCTAACCGTGGTTTTTTTTTCTTTCTTTATACATACATACTAGTTACGAGTATACTATCTCTTTATCAACCAGTCTATATATTAGCAGCAGACACAGTACAGTGCGGTAGTTCACGGCTGTGGCTACCTCTGTGTCGGCACTCGGCAGCCCGTCCATAATTGTATATACCACCTAACCGTGTTTTTTTTTTCTTTCTTTATACATACATACTAGTTACGAGTATACTATCTCTTTATCAACCAGTCTATATATTAGCAGCAGACACAGTACAGTGCGGTAGTTCACGGCTGTGGCTACCTCTGTGTCGGCACTCGGCAGCCCGTCCATAATTGTATATACCACCTAACCGTGGTTTTTTTTTCTTTCTTTATACATACATACTAGTTACGAGTATACTATCTCTTTATCAACCAGTCTATATATTAGCAGCAGACACAGTACAGTGCGGTAGTTCACGGCTGTGGCTACCTCTGTGTCGGCACTCGGCAGCCCGTCCATAATTGTATATACCACCTAACCGTGGTTTTTTTTTCTTTCTTTATACATACATACTAGTTACGAGTATACTATCTCTTTATCAACCAGTCTATATATTAGCAGCAGACACAGTACAGTGCGGTAGTTCACGGCTGTGGCTACCTCTGTGTCGGCACTCGGCAGCCCGTCCATAATTGTATATACCACCTAACCGTGGTTTTTTTTTCTTTCTTTATACATACATACTAGTTACGAGTATACTATCTCTTTATCAACCAGTCTATATATTAGCAGCAGACACAGTACAGTGCGGTAGTTCACGGCTGTGGCTACCTCTGTGTCGGCACTCGGCAGCCCGTCCATAATTGTATATACCACCTAACCGTGGTTTTTTTTTCTTTCTTTATACATACATACTAGTTACGAGTATACTATCTCTTTATCAACCAGTCTATATATTAGCAGCAGACACAGTACAGTGCGGTAGTTCACGGCTGTGGCTACCTCTGTGTCGGCACTCGGCAGCCCGTCCATAATTGTATATACCACCTAACCGTGGTTTTTTTTTCTTTCTTTATACATACATACTAGTTACGAGTATACTATCTCTTTATCAACCAGTCTATATATTAGCAGCAGACACAGTACAGTGCGGTAGTTCACGGCTGTGGCTACCTCTGTGTCGGCACTCGGCAGCCCGTCCATAATTGTATATACCACCTAACCGTGGTTTTTTTTTCTTTCTTTATACATACATACTAGTTACGAGTATACTATCTCTTTATCAACCAGTCTATATATTAGCAGCAGACACAGTACAGTGCGGTAGTTCACGGCTGTGGCTACCTCTGTGTCGGCACTCGGCAGCCCGTCCATAATTGTATACTAGTATCCAATCCATCCATCTCCATTGTTTACCTGAGGTGCCTTTTAGTTGTGCCTATTAAAATATGGAGAACAAAAATGTTGAGGTTCCAAAATTAGGGAAAGATCAAGATCCACTTCCACCTCGTGCTGAAGCTGCTGCCACTAGTCATGGCCGAGACGATGAAATGCCAGCAACGTCGTCTGCCAAGGCCGATGCCCAATGTCATAGTACAGAGCATGTCAAATCCAAAACACCAAATATCAGTAAAAAAAAGGACTCCAAAACCTAAAATAAAATTGTCGGAGGAGAAGCGTAAACTTGCCAATATGCCATTTACCACACGGAGTGGCAAGGAACGGCTGAGGCCCTGGCCTATGTTCATGGCTAGTGGTTCAGCTTCACATGAGGATGGAAGCACTCAGCCTCTCGCTAGAAAAATGAAAAGACTCAAGCTGGCAAAAGCAGCACAGCAAAGAACTGTGCATTCTTCGAAATCCCAAATCCACAAGGAGAGTCCAATTGTGTCGGTTGCGATGCCTGACCTTCCCAACACTGGACGTGAAGAGCATGCGCCTTCCACCATTTGCACGCCCCCTGCAAGTGCTGGAAGGAGCACCCGCAGTCCAGTTCCTGATAGTCAGATTGAAGATGTCAGTGTTGAAGTACACCAGGATGAGGAGGATATGGGTGTTGCTGGCGCTGGGGAGGAAATTGACCAGGAGGATTCTGATGGTGAGGTGGTTTGTTTAAGTCAGGCACCCGGGGAGACACCTGTTGTCCGTGGGAGGAATATGGCCGTTGACATGCCAGGTGAAAATACCAAAAAAATCAGCTCTTCGGTGTGGAGGTATTTCACCAGAAATGCGGACAACAGGTGTCAAGCCGTGTGTTCCCTTTGTCAAGCTGTAATAAGTAGGGGTAAGGACGTTAACCACCTCGGAACATCCTCCCTTATACGTCACCTGCAGCGCATTCATAATAAGTCAGTGACAAGTTCAAAAACTTTGGGTGACAGCGGAAGCAGTCCACTGACCAGTAAATCCCTTCCTCTTGTAACCAAGCTCACGCAAACCACCCCACCAACTCCCTCAGTGTCAATTTCCTCCTTCCCCAGGAATGCCAATAGTCCTGCAGGCCATGTCACTGGCAATTCTGACGAGTCCTCTCCTGCCTGGGATTCCTCCGATGCATCCTTGCGTGTAACGCCTATTGCTGCTGGCGCTGCTGTTGTTGCCGCTGGGAGTCGATGGTCATCCCAGAGGGGAAGTCGTAAGCCCACTTGTACTACTTCCAGTAAGCAATTGACTGTTCAACAGTCCTTTGCGAGGAAGATGAAATATCACAGCAGTCATCCTACTGCAAAGCGGATAACTGAGTCCTTGACAACTATGTTGGTGTTAGACGTGCGTCCGGTATCCGCCGTTAGTTCACAGGGAACTAGACAATTTATTGAGGCAGTGTGCCCCCGTTACCAAATACCATCTAGGTTCCACTTCTCTAGGCAGGCGATACCGAGAATGTACACGGACGTCAGAAAAAGACTCAACAGTGTCCTAAAAAATGCAGTTGTACCCAATGTCCACTTAACCACGGACATGTGGACAAGTGGAGCAGGGCAGGGTCAGGACTATATGACTGTGACAGCCCACTGGGTAGATGTATGGACTCCCGCCGCAAGAACAGCAGCGGCGGCACCAGTAGCAGCATCTCGCAAACGCCAACTCTTTCCTAGGCAGGCTACGCTTTGTATCACCGCTTTCCAGAATACGCACACAGCTGAAAACCTCTTACGGCAACTGAGGAAGATCATCGCGGAATGGCTTACCCCAATTGGACTCTCCTGTGGATTTGTGGCATCGGACAACGCCAGCAATATTGTGTGTGCATTAAATATGGGCAAATTCCAGCACGTCCCATGTTTTGCACATACCTTGAATTTGGTGGTGCAGAATTTTTTAAAAAACGACAGGGGCGTGCAAGAGATGCTGTCGGTGGCCAGAAAAATTGCGGGACACTTTCGGCGTACAGGCACCACGTACAGAAGACTGGAGCACCACCAAAAACTACTGAACCTGCCCTGCCATCATCTGAAGCAAGAAGTGGTAACGAGGTGGAATTCAACCCTCTATATGCTTCAGAGGTTGGAGGAGCAGCAAAAGGCCATTCAAGCCTATACAATTGAGCACGATATAGTAGGTGGAATGCACCTGTCTCAAGTGCAGTGGAGAATGATTTCAACGTTGTGCAAGGTTCTGATGCCCTTTGAACTTGCCACACGTGAAGTCAGTTCAGACACTGCCAGCCTGAGTCAGGTCATTCCCCTCATCAGGCTTTTGCAGAAGAAGCTGGAGGCATTGAAGAAGGAGCTAAAAGGGAGCGATTCCGCTAGGCATGTGGGACTTGTGGATGCAGCCCTTAATTCGCTTAACAAGGATTCACGGGTGGTCAATCTGTTGAAATCAGAGCACTACATTTTGGCCACCGTGCTCGATCCTAGATTTAAAGCCTACCTTGGATCTCTCTTTCCGGCAGACACAGGTCTGCTGGGGTTGAAAGACCTGCTGGTGACAAAATTGTCAAGTCAAGCGGAACGCGACCTGTCAACATCTCCTCCTTCACATTCTCCCGCAACTGGGGGTGCGAGGAAAAGGCTCAGAATTCCGAGCCCACCCGCTGGCGGTGATGCAGGGCAGTCTGGAGCGACTGCTGATGCTGACATCTGGTCCGGACTGAAGGACCTGACAACGATTACGGACATGTCGTCTACTGTCACTGCATATGATTCTCTCAACATTGATAGAATGGTGGAGGATTATATGAGTGACCGCATCCAAGTAGGCACGTCACACAGTCCGTACTTATACTGGCAGGAAAAAGAGGCAATTTGGAGGCCCTTGCACAAACTGGCTTTATTCTACCTAAGTTGCCCTCCCACAAGTGTGTACTCCGAAAGAGTGTTTAGTGCCGCCGCTCACCTTGTCAGCAATCGGCGTACGAGGTTACATCCAGAAAATGTGGAGAAGATGATGTTCATTAAAATGAATTATAATCAATTCCTCCGCGGAGACATTGACCAGCAGCAATTGCCTCCACAAAGTACACAGGGAGCTGAGATGGTGGATTCCAGTGGGGACGAATTGATAATCTGTGAGGAGGGGGATGTACACGGTGATATATCGGAGGGTGAAGATGAGGTGGACATCTTGCCTCTGTAGAGCCAGTTTGTGCAAGGAGAGATTAATTGCTTCTTTTTTGGGGGGGGTCCAAACCAACCCGTCATATCAGTCACAGTCGTGTGGCAGACCCTGTCACTGAAATGATGGGTTGGTTAAAGTGTGCATGTCCTGTTTTGTTTATACAACATAAGGGTGGGTGGGAGGGCCCAAGGACAATTCCATCTTGCACCTCTTTTTTCTTTTCTTTTTCTTTGCATCATGTGCTGATTGGGGAGGGTTTTTTGGAAGGGACATCCTGCGTGACACTGCAGTGCCACTCCTAGATGGGCCCGGTGTTTGTGTCGGCCACTAGGGTCGCTAATCTTACTCACACAGTCAGCTACCTCATTGCGCCTCTTTTTTTCTTTGCGTCATGTGCTGTTTGGGGAGGGTTTTTTGGAAGGGACATCCTGCGTGACACTGCAGTGCCACTCCTAGATGGGCCCGGTGTTTGTGTCGGCCACTAGGGTCGCTAATCTTACTCACACAGCTACCTCATTGCGCCTCTTTTTTTCTTTGCGTCATGTGCTGTTTGGGGAGGGTTTTTTGGAAGGGACATCCTGCGTGACACTGCAGTGCCACTCCTAGATGGGCCCGGTGTTTGTGTCGGCCACTAGGGTCGCTAATCTTACTCACACAGCTACCTCATTGCGCCTCTTTTTTTCTTTGCGTCATGTGCTGTTTGGGGAGGGTTTTTTGGAAGGGACATCCTGCGTGACACTGCAGTGCCACTCCTAGATGGGCCCGGTGTTTGTGTCGGCCACTAGGGTCGCTAATCTTACTCACACAGCTACCTCATTGCGCCTCTTTTTTTCTTTGCGTCATGTGCTGTTTGGGGAGGGTTTTTTGGAAGGGACATCCTGCGTGACACTGCAGTGCCACTCCTAGATGGGCCAGGTGTTTGTGTCGGCCACTAGGGTCGCTTATCTTACTCACACAGCGACCTCGGTGCAAATTTTAGGACTAAAAATAATATTGTGAGGTGTGAGGTATTCAGAATAGACTGAAAATGAGTGTAAATTATGGTTTTTGAGGTTAATAATACTTTGGGATCAAAATGACCCCCAAATTCTATGATTTAAGCTGTTTTTTAGTGTTTTTTGAAAAAAACACCCGAATCCAAAACACACCCGAATCCGACAAAAAAAATTCGGTGAGGTTTTGCCAAAACGCGTTCGAACCCAAAACACGGCCGCGGAACCGAACCCAAAACCAAAACACAAAACCCGAAAAATTTCAGGCGCTCATCTCTAAAAACAACATCTCCAGGTTCTATAATTGCGGTAGACAGACCAGACACTCATATGAACCAAGTGAATAACCAGTAAAGAATAGGAAAGTGACCTTTTTGTACAATGTATTGCTGAAGATAGAATGCAGCTTTCTTTGTTTGCAATAAACTATCCAACATATTCATATTTTTCCTCTAGTAATTTGTATTGATCGCTCTAACAATAGGGGGTATTATGTTATGGTTTGTTCACTGAAAGATTACAGTACCAGATAATAAACTCATCAGATGATATATAATAAGGTAACTATAGAGAAGAAGGCTTATTTTTACTATGAGAAATGCTCCTGACCTTGTGTTTGGCTGTATTCTTTTGCATAAGAGACTCAGCGGGAGTGCAGACAAACTGTGGTCGTCATCAACAAAGTACTACAGTGTGTTTACTCATATTTGTAGTGGTTTGCATTAACGTAGGTGCACACTATTGTTGACGAACCTGCATAGCTAATTTGAGCAATTAATTTAATTTACAGGTGAAACTCAGAAAATTTGAATATTGTGCAAAAGTTCATTTATTTCAGTGATTCAACTTAAAAGGTGAAACTAATATATTATATAGACTCATTACATGCAAAGTGAGATATTTCAAGCCCTTATTTTTTAATAATTTTGATGATTGTGGCTTACAGCTTAAGAAAACCCCAAATCTAAAATCTCAGAAAATTAGAATAATGTGAAAATGTTCAATATTGTAGGCTCAAAGTGTCACACTCTAATCAGCTAATTAATCCAAACCACCTGCAAAGGGTTCCTGAGCCTTTAAATGGTCTCTCAGTCTGGTTCAGTACAAATCACAATCATGGGGAAGACTGCTGACCTGACAGCTGTGCAGAAAACCATCATTGACACTCTCCACAAGGAGGGAAAGCCTCAAAAGGAAATTGCAAAAGACGTTGGATGTTCTCAAAGGTGCATAAGCAGCAGAGTGACCGCAGCCTGGAGAGGATTGTCGGGAAAAGGCCATTCAAAAGTGTGGGGGAGCTTCACAAGTAGTGGACTGAGGCTGGAGTTAGTGCATCAAGAGCCACCACACACAGACAGATCCAGGACATGGGCTTCAAATGTCCGATTACTCTTGTCAAGTCACTCCTGAACAACAAATAACGTGGTCCAAAGTCCTCTTTTCTGATTAGAGCAAATTTTGCACCTCATTTGGAAACCAAGGTCCCAGAGTATGGAGGAAGAATGGAGTGGCACACAATCCAAGATGCTTGAAGTCCAGTGTGAAGTTTCCACAGTCTGTGTTGATTTGGGGAGCCATGTCATCTGCTGGTGTTGGTCCACTGTGCTTTATTAAGTCCAGAGTCAACGCAGCCGTCTACCAGGACATTTTAGAGCACTTCATGCTTCCTTCAGCAGACAAGCTTTATGGAGATGCTGACTTCATTTTCCAGCAGGACTTGGCCCCTGCCCATACTGCAAAAAGTACCAAAACCTGGTTCAATGACCGTGGGATTACTGTGCTGGAATGGCCAGCAAACTCGCCTGACCTGAGCGCCATAGAGAATCTATTGAAGCATCCAGGTCTTCCATAACACCTCAACAGTGCCACAGGCTGATAGAATCCATGCCACGCCGCATTGAGGCAGTAATTAATGGAAAAGGGTCCCAAACCATGTACCGAGTACATATGCAAGATTATACTTTTCAGAGGGCCGACATTTCTGTATTTAAAATCCTTTTTTTATTGATTTTATGTAATATTCTAATTTTTTTAGATTTTGGATTTGGGGTTTTCTTAAACTGTAAGACACAATCATTAAAATTATAGCAAATAAAGGCTGAGTTTAAGGAAAGTCCTCACCAGTTGTGCGTTTTGATGAACAAAAGTCCAGTCCTTAGTTGTGGATGTGGTTCAAGTCGAGCAGGTTTTGGGGTCCAAGGTGGTCCAAGCTTGCGGTGATACGTTGTGATGGGGTGATGTGGAGGCTCACACCTGACGCGTTTCACAGCTACTGCTGCTTTATCAAGCAGCAGTAGCTGTGAAACGCGTCAGGTGTGAGCCTCCACATCACCCCATCACAACGTATCACCGCAAGCTTGGACCACCTTGGACCCCAAAAACGCACAACTGGTGAGGACTTTCCTTAAATTCATGATACAATATTGGAACTGCTAATCCTCAAGCGTTGGGACTTAATTCTCCAGCCCAGGGACTATGCTATAGCCCCAGGATTCAAATTGGTTCTAAGCATATAGGGTCCTATGGTCTATTTGGAACAAGCTTATGTGTTGTTTAAAAGGTGATTAGAGGCTATTTATCACAGTGTATTTTCATTTTAATTGTCCAATGGACAGATTTTAAGTCTAATAAATTTTATTTTGTTATCTAGACAATTCATCTCTCTAAGCGCAGCCTTATTGTCGTTGTATTTTACCATTGGGCAGATGCCTGCAATATTTTCTCAGTAAATGATGTCAATAACTGATTATCTATCGCTGCAATAATTGGCAATAGAACATCTGAGTTATCTCCAAATAATACTCCTGTCTCTGGTCAGCACTGCTGTGTTACTCAGGGCCGGATCTAGACCTTGTGGCGCCCAGGGCGAAAAAATAGGGGCCTGGCTTCATGGAGAAGGGGCGTGGTCAGTTATGCCCCCTGTAGCTATGCCCTCAGTAGTTGTGCCCTCAGTAGTTGTGCCCCCAGTACTGTGCCCCCTGTAGCTGTGCCCACAGTAGTATTGCCCACAGTACTGTGCCCCCTGTAGAGTTGTGACCCCAGTAGTATTGCCCCCAGTACTGTGCCCCCTGTAGAGTTGTGCCCTCAGTAGCATTGCCCCCAGTACTGTGCCCCCTGTAGAGTTGTGCCCCCCAGTTGCGCCGCTTACAAAAAATAAAAATAAAAATTAATACTTACAATCCCCTCTCCTGCTTCCCGACCACTGCTGTCCTCCGTCTCCGGCCGCTGGCACCGCTCCCCGGATCTATGGGAGAGACATCATGACGTCTCTCCCATAGCACCGCATAGACACTAGAGGTCAATTATGACCTCTAGCGTCTATTTGCCGCTCACACAATGCAGTGCAGGTGCGCGCACTGCACAGCATCGGCACCAGTAGCGGATCTTAACACGGCGGCGGCGCCCTCCGGAAGGCGGCACCCCGGGCAAAAATCCTGCTTGCCCGTAGCAAGATCCGCTACTGGTGTTACTATATCATACAGCATCAAGAAACTCTGCAAACAGGCTGGACAATTATGCGATAGGTAGCTATCCTTGGGTATCAATGGCTATTTCCCTATAGATTGTAAGCTTGCAAGCAGGGCCTTCCTACCTCTATGTCTGTCTGTTATTACCCAGTTTTGTGTTATCGCTGTTGTTCCAACTGTAAAGCGCAACGGACTATGCTGCGCTATATAAGTGTCCACCGTCTGATCTGTCCAGTCATGTCCCCTTTCTATTGGTCCACCCTATGCCGCTCCGTCCAAACTCCATCCCAGCTCCCGTACTTACCCCATTTCCAACTGCCAGTTCTCCTCTCCTAGATTTGTCTAGTTTTAACACAAATATTTTAAACATTAGTAAATGTGATTTCAAGCTAGATATGAATGACTGAGTATTTTTGTTTACCTGTCCACTGAAGGAATATACTTCATCATAGCAGAGCGGCAGCAACCCTTAGATCCCATAAGGTTCCCACAGTATAGGGAATACAGCTAAGGACTATAAATCAAAGCCATGACAATTATTAAGGGGAGACATCTCACTTTAAGATGTATTAAAGTCGCACTATTCTCTGGGCATATCATATATACTTACAGCAACACCATCAATCAATTGCTCTCTCCGAGGAGGTTCTCACAGGAGAATGCTGTTCTAAAATAAATCCTATACAGACTGCCTGTTCCATGCTTTGCCTCCTGACACTGCCCTTCTTTTCAAGTTTTGTGCTATCTATCTCTCATTACTGGGCGAAGACTTAAATGCATTGTTCAGGAGCTAACCTAGCCTAGAAACAACAATTAAATTGCTATATTTAGGCTGTCGCACATACAATATTCAGCTTTATACAGATGTGACAATACAGCAGCAAATCAATTGATTTTGTTCAAGTTTACTGTTATAAGATGATCATTATATGTAGAAATATTTTACTTCCGCTCTTTGCATTATGGTGCAATGATACAAGTGGGAGGAGCCTCTGTGTTGAGCGCTGCACATACAAATGACCAATACACTACTTTATGTAAGATCAATAAGTGCTTTGCTAAAATCAAATACAGATGAGAGGTTTGGGTAAATAGTGTCATTTTTTGAAAGCTAATTTTGTAGGAATGGTCAATACATTTCTGAGGCCGCTCGTCTCAATCGCAACTGCGCCTCTGTGTATGTACGTCATGGGGCACATGCCCTGTGTGACTTTTTAGTGGCTTGGATGCATGCGGAGTTGAAAAACATTGACCATTTGCGTGAATATCAGCCTTGTGCTGTCTACATTAATAGATTAGTCACAAAAGATAAATTTTTGACCGTAGGAAATAAATTTTTTACATTGGCCCAGTAATGTCACCTGACCTGATTAACCGACCAATCACTAGTCAGACACCACGCCCATGTGTGTAAAGAAGACATGGAATCATAGATCCTTTCTTTCCAACATGACCCATTCTATTAGGTACAAAATGCTCTGCTCCTGGACTTCCCTGCCAGTGGCAGTTGTAGAGGTGGGGCTACAACACAGTCCAAAATTCAAATAGTGGAGTCAGACCAACTGCCACCCCTGCACTGATAAACAATGCCAGCCAGGACTCACGGCAGTTGGTGTGGCTCCACTATTTAAATTTTGGACTGTGCTGCAGCCCCACCTCTAGAGCTGTCATTGACAAGGAGGTCCAGGAAGAGAGCCTTTTATACCTAATGGAATGGGCCATATTGGAGGGTATGTAGATCGTGACCAGATATTGAAGACTCCAAATCGATTGCAAAATTATTTTATATCATTCCAAAATATTGATTGTTTTTCAATATATCTTTTATTGACTACTGTGCCAAGGTAGGTGACATACAGTAGTCTGATGTAAACAACACAATCTACTGATTATTGCAAAGGAAATAACTAGTATCTCATTTCAAAGCAAGTTGTACACACTGGTTATGGGAGTGATCTATCATTATTCTTTGTTTGGCAAGAGGGATGGGTGGCCTATTCTCCTGGAATGTCTGGGTACTCCTTAATTTCTGGCGGTAGTCCAGGCAATTCTCCCGAAACCTGCTCCTCTGTCTTGAACATTGGCTAAGCCTTGATGATGCAATCTGCATTTGCGTCAGAATAGCATCGCTGCACAATGATAAGTCACCATAGCCCCACCCCACACTGCGCAAATAATTGTGTCATTAGGCTTCTGCACTTAACCCTTACGCTGCCCTTCAAAGATCTACCCAGACCTCAGGTCCACAAAGGAGGCAACCATGGCAGATGGGCTGCCAAAAACAGAACCAAATATTAGTACAATAAAAAAGCCATAGGGTTATATTCAATTAGTGCCGAATTTTCCGACAGTCGGAAAATTGGCACTAACTAGACCTGTGTGTATTCAATAGCTGGCCCGATTTTGAACCCATTTTCGCCCAAAAATTGCACCAAAAACTGGCGACAACGCCCGCGAATTTGCCAAAACACAAGTATTGGCGGCGAATTCGCTGATACATGTGGTTTTCGCCAGTGCCGGATTTTCGACCATTCAAAAAAACCAAGGGCATTGAATAGGTCGAATGTAAATTCAACGTAAATACGGGCGAAAAGTGCAGTTTTTTCAACTGGTCGAAAAAAACGGCACTAATTGAAGACCCCTCATAATGGGGAGATGTGTCAAATCTTGGAGAGAGTAAACGTACCAACCAATCAGCTGCTAACTGTCAAATTCCAAACACAGCCTGTAACATGGCACTTAGGATCTGATTGGCTGGTACTTTATGTCTCTCCACTTCCTCTCTCTACAAGGTTTGATACATCTCCCACATTGCCTAGGCTAGGGCTCAGGGTCAGCACAGAATAGTAGAGGTCACAAGGGAAATTAACTAAGCTTCACTTTCTTTACTTGATCCAATCAATGGGGAGCAGAGTGTGGCTTGAGTATTCCACTTCACATGATAATTTATAGCACTTTCAAGGATATGTTTTATTTAACAGTGTATGCCCTTGTGAATAGCAAAATGATCTAAGTTAATTATTTTACCATTGACTTTCTAGTACAGTCTACAATATATATTTAATTAAGTCATTTATATCATTCCAAAAATGTATCCGTGCTGGAAAATACCATCCGTTCAGAAAACGAGCATGAGATATTATAGAGGCTACAAATTAGCCTTTGCCGTATAATGCCCAGTTGTACTAAAACTTCCTGGCATCGATCACGTTTTCTCTGTGAAGAGAATTTACTCCAAGAGGGATGGGTAGCGTCCAGGTTGAGAAGATAATCAGTCAATTAAATTGATTATATCTTTCAAAACGTCAAATAAAAACAATGCTTTTAATTTAACTTGAAATAACAAAGGCATTACTCGGCTAATGTAGGATGAGATGTGTGTTTGTTTGTTTTTATCATGGTAAATTATTATGCTAAATTAATTGTATAAAGAATCAATAATCTGACGGCGTCTGCCTAGATTTAGATATTTTAATTCAGATTATCTTTCTCTTATTTCCATAGTGGTCCTGAATCTACTTAAAGGCCACATTTATATTCCTGACAATCTGCGTTTCCTGAATACACAGAGCACTGTATGGAGAACTCAGCAAAAGATTAATCTGTTGTGGGGAGTTATTGATTGTTATTGTCCAATAGAGTGAAGCCACCCAGACTGTTCTACATCCTCCGCATAGCCTTCAGAACTGGATGAAGAATGTATTGTTTGTCCTTCTCTGAAACCAAAGAACAGAGAGCAACTAAAAATAAGAGTATTGTTCCATGTGGCCACTAATTACTTGACTGACAGGTGAAAATATGTTTTGCTTTATAAATAAATTATTCCGTGCAGCTAAGACTAATGACCGCACAGATGGGAGGAGAGACGCTTGTCCCAGGTAGCATAAATTTCCCACCGTAAGTGCCATCTTTAAAACTTAACCCCTCCTGGAGAATTCAGGGACCATTGTGAGGGATGTAATCTGGCAAACTGCAGATCCCTGAAGAAGAAAACCAAAAATTTGTGAGTCCCCCCAACATTCTAATAGAGTAGTAGTAGTACGGTTCCCACCACACCTTCTCAATCCTGAATGGGTTCCCACCACACCTTCTCAATCCTGAATGGGTTCCCACCACACCTTCTCAATCCTGAATGCATTCTCCTCCCTCCAATGTACAGCCTTAGTTCCTCTACCAGTTGCCATACTTCATAGAAGACTGCAGGAGAAAGCATACAGTGATTTCTTTCTGCAGACATTGCATACCCCTCTCTGCTTTTCAGGGATCATCCTGCCTTACCACTCGCATGCCATAATGTCCTGTGTGGGCATCTTCAGAGTGTGCATAGACAGCCTGGGTGGCTGAGGTGGCCCATTATCTCCGGGAGCGGAGGGCACCCCCTCAGAGTAATGGAGACAGGGAGGTGTCATGAGGCCACGCCCATTCACATGAGGCCATGCCACCATTCCAGGTTGGAGGTATGCATTGTATGAAAGACAGTACCGGGCTTCCTATATCACGGAATGCAAATGTAACTAGCCATATGCACATTAGCTGAGATGCAGTCACCACGTACCCGCAGCTGCAAAGAACAACCAGCTATCAGATGAGCACCAAAAAGCTGCGTCCAATGGCTGGCATCCACTGAATACCCACAATTTGATGGGAAAAGTACTTCCATTGGGTTGGGAACATCAGTGGTTGCTTTGAGGTGCTGGGTATGGGGAGGAAATCGTTTGAGTACCTCGAGAGGCATGAGGCTACAATGCCACTACTACAGATGTGGGGAGAGATAGAAAAAATTATTGTTAGTAAGAAAGCCATAATCTGTTCCTGGTCTTCTAAGTCCACAACAGCATTAAAATGTTTGGTCAGTACATAGGAGTTACGCTTTCTGCTCCTTGCCAAATTCAAAGAATCCTGAAACTAGTTCCAACATATTAATATTTTCCTGTAACATCAGAAGTCTGAATCTGCGAAGATAAGAATTCAGGTCAAGGATTCCCAGTGACAAATCTGTCCTAGGAGAGATGTAACGTGTGTCTTGATGAATATAAAGGACACAATGCAAAAGATTATCCACAAATGCAACAGAATAGTACAAGTATGTGGTGTAGGATTCTTCTAATGAGGCATAAAGTAATTGGTCAGAAAACACAGATTCCAACATACAATAAAGCATTATGGGTATAATGCAAAGCACAGTAGGTACATAAATACGATCATTAGACCCATGGGCATATTAAGAGAGGAAGGGGCCCCTGTGCAGCCTCAGTCCAGGCCCACTCCTCTCTAGCCAGCTACTGGCAGCACTGAGCAATAGCAGATTCTAGCAGTATGCTAGAGACTAGTGTGCATGCATAGGTCTCTGGGAAAATGGCCGCAATGACATTTTCCTGGAGACCTGCAACATGCACAGTAGACAATTCCCCTGCTGCGCATGCTCAAAATGCCGGGATAATGGCCTCCGCAGTTTTCCCACTGATTTTGCAGAGGTGCTGGTGCAGGACTCTGGAGAGGTAAGTACTGAAGAATATGTGTGCAGGGTGTGTGGTGTGGGCCACCCATGGACCCAGGGTACCATGTGCACTGAAGACCTTGCACCCATTATAGATATTCCCTAATTAAACCTGAAAAAAGGGCTCACAAAACAAGTGTAATTTTGACCTTACATAGAGATTAAGCTGTGATCAAGATTGTTCCAGTTGGCACTTGCAGCACATGCCCTCGCTTTACACTAGGCACACATCACAGACACTTACAGTATGAGCCATTTGTTCCAATGGCATAAAGCATCTTCCGTGCTGGATTTGTTATTAGGCATCAGTTAAACTTCTAAACCTCTGTAATACATTAACACCGCACATCTTACGTACGCAAACCAGAGCCGGATTAAAGGGGGGCCCCATGGGTACGTACCCCAGGCCCCTCTTTCCAAAAGGGCTCCCTGCCACACCACAGACCGGATCTCTCTTCCGATCCGATCTGCGGTGCTGCGCTCTCCGGCTCCCGTCCCCACTGCAGCGGCGGCCGCACAGACAGGACAGCTGAGCGGAGCGACGGCTCAGCTGTCCAATAATGTATGAATGAAGCAGCCTGCACCTGCAGCCTGTGTGTCCAGCCAATGACTGAGCGGCAGGCTGCTTCATTCATACATTATTAGACAGCTGAGCCATCGCTCCGCTCAGCTGTCCTGTCTGTGTATGCGCCGCTGCAGTGCGGACGGGAGTGCAGGGAAGGCAAATTTTACTAAGCTGTTGCCTGTCTGGCTATATATATATATATATATATATATATATATATGTGTGTGTGTGCATATATATATATATATATATACAATGACAAAAGCACCAATCAGAAATGTTTGCAATCGGCCAACCGCAACTGGTTCACTAGTGCCAAAGACCATTATCACTCGATACTTGCACCTCCCTGGACCTCCTGCATATGTTACACACTTCCCAAATGCATTTTCATTTCTTTACAGGTCGGCATGTGTTTGCATTGGAATGCAGTTACATTGACGACATTTACAATGTCAACACTGTAACGTCAAATGGTTCTGAATGTTAACAATTTTGTTCATAATGTTGACATGTTTACATGTTGATATTGACAAAATGTCGACATATTCAAAATATTAACATTGTGCATGTATACATTATGAGCATATCAGTGTCGGGGTTAGGCTGCAGTTAGGGTTTGGATAGCACTGTCAACATTTGTCATGCATAATATCATTATGTTTAGCATGTTGTGGGTATTGTGAATGCGGACATGTTAAATGCAGACATGGAAGCCCCATCATGGGCGTATGTGCGTTTACATACTGTTAGGAGTATGCTCACTCAAGCACGGCAGCACGGATGGTGTAATGGTTAGCATTACTGCCTCATAGCACTGAGGTCATGGGTTCGATTCACACCATGGCGCTAACTGTATGGAGTTTGTATATTCTCCCCGTACTCGCATGGGTTTCCTCCGGGTACTCCGGCTTCCTCCCACAATCCAAAAATATACTGGAAGGTTAATTGGCTCCCAACAAAATTAACCCTAGTGTACACCATGTGGCAGGGAATATGGATTGTAAGCTCCACTGGGGCAGGGACTGATGTGAATGGCTAAATATTCTCTGTAAAGCGCTGCAGAATATGTGTGCGCTATATAAATAACTGTTAATAAATAAATATTCCATGCTAAGGGGCGTATTATTCATCAACCCCTTTATAATTGTTCCCAACGAAGTTGGCTTCATCGCTATGTGATCGATACATCAGAAGTTGAACTGTTAGTATTGCCCACCTTTCCAGATGTAAATGATAGCATAATACTGCTAATGAAATAGAAGAGCTTCTATTGTATTCTTACGTATTTTCATTACTTTGTTAAGCAAAAATTTAAACAATTTGTTTGACTAGCCAAGACGATAAAGAATTAACGTGCAGTAACGTATAACGAGATACAAAAGTCGTGCTGACAATCAGTTTGTCGACAAGAATTACAGGAACACTAAGGTGTCGGTAAGCAGTATTTAACAAGTGTCGGCAGTACAACGGTCATCAAGACGGTAATTATTCACTGTTGGCAGTTGTACTACTTGCAGGCTTAAAATTCTATAAGTAGCAATTTACACTTGCCGACATCACAGTATTGTTGGCGTACCAGTGTCTCCATAAAGCGATATTCTGATTGTCGACAAGCCAGCTACTTACCATTACAACCCATCAGCGATACGTTTCATTAGTCCCCACAAAAGGTTACTGACATTTGAGTGACCTCTAATGGGTTTGAGTTATAGACACAATGGGGAAGATTTACTAAGATGGGAGTTCTAGTTAAGATGGGATGATGCCTATAGCAACCAACCAGATTCCAGGTATTGGGGCTAATTCAGAAAGGATAGCAAATTCTGCTAATCAGCAGAATTTGCTATCCTTTGGATTGCATGCTGGGGGCCGCCCATCGCTGGGCAAGGCCGCCCATGCTGACCGGCGCCTCCCCCCTTGATGAAGCAGAAATTGTGATCGCCTTGCAATTTCTGCTTCATCGTAAAAATTCTAGATGTCTCCTGCCGACGCAGCTTAGCTGCGGCCGCAGGAGACCCGGCGCCATCTTACCCATTGTGGCAGCTGCTTGTGACGTCACACAGCCGCCACGATCACGCCCCCGACATGCCACCGTTCGTGCCGCACCACCCACCTTTGTCGTCGCTCCACCCCCGCAACACTCCGTCTCCTCCCTGGAAACGGAGTATTGCCCGCCCCGCGCCCGCCTCTGCCTGATTGACAGGCAGAGGCGATCGCATTTTCTGCGGCCCCCCGCAGAAAGTGCGTGCGCATGTGCAGTATGGATGCTGCGCATGCGCCCGCGGGCTGACCGCAAAAATTACGGTTGGATCGCGATTTGCTATCCCACCTGAATTAGCCCCATTATCTTCTAGAAGGTGCTAGATAAATGAGAAGTAGATTCTGATTGGTTGCTATGGGCTTCATCCGATCTTAAATAGAGCTCCCGTCTTAGTAAATTTACCACAATAGATGAATAGAATTACAGCGGATACACTAACCTGTACATACAATCTGAAAAGACAGAAAAAACCCAAACAACTTTACAATTCATGGTATGTTTTTTCGTCTGAGAAATAGCAATAAATTATTTTTTCTTTCTTCCTACATGTTCTTTGCCCCTTTAATACTCAATGAGATATTTAAAAGGAAAATTATAAAAGTAATATCATTTTATCAATTCCCTTTACATGCGATAACCCAGGAACATTATCTTGTCATTCGTCACAGAATGTTTTTTCTTTGTGCTGAACCTAAAAGAGCCAATTAAGATGGCTGAAACCTTGCTATAATAACATAATACCCATCTTGCATTATGATTAAATATTTTCTGTGTCAGAATTGTTTTATTCCCGGGAGCCTCGGATGGAGAATGCAGCAACGGATTACTTGCGCTTCATGTAAAAGTGGTTTTTGCTTCGCTCTCTGTTACAATATGACTTTCTTTGCATTTTTGAATAGTCTATTAACATTACAGGTTACAGCAGGATGTGAAGATTGCTACAAGGGATATCCGGGATTGGTTCCCTTGCAATACCCGGCGCCGCTGTCCTGCACTCACCTGCCCTGCCCACTCCACATAATATACCCTCATCTGACCGGGCAGGGGAGTGGCTCCACCTGCAGCGTTGCGTGTTGGTGCTGAGGTCCGAGCGGCGGGCAGTGTGCGGCTGTCTGCGCAGCATGACGTGAAGTCAGAGGTCATGCTGCGCAGACAGCCACACACCGCCCGCCGCTGCGCACAGCCGGGAGCAGGGGGAGGTAAGCAGGGGGAGCCAGGCAGTGTCTGAGGCTCCTGAGGACGCTCAACGCTGCCCCGCATTGAAAAAAACAAAGTGGTTTCCTAATCCCGTAAATCCCCAGGATTGGAAGCCCTGATCTCGGGATTGAATCCCGGGCAATTTTTGGACAAAATCCCGCTGATCCCGATCCCGGGATTGGCCACAATAATTGCTACCAAACTAAAATTAGGATTTGCAATTCATTCCACACAGTTGTGGTTTGTATGTTGTTAGTTAATTGGAGAATTAAAATCTTATCTGGTGGGGCGGGATGTATCATGTATCACAATTTGATTACAATACACCCCACCCTATTCACATTTATTTTATAACACCGGTACGCATGAATTCTTACCTGCTGGGACAGTTCTACAGATACATACACACATACTAACACATACATACACACAATAACGCTTACATATATATATATACATACATACCTACACACAAAAAATACATACAGTATATATACTTACTTTTTATGCTGCAACTATTGCAGGTCACTAATGGGGCGGGTGCCTGGAATAACTGCTGCTGTGATTGGTCGGGTACGGGGGAAGGGGCAGGGTTAGTTATATTAGCCCTGTATCCTCCTTCCGGACAGTGCATGGAGAACAAATCAGTCCATCTGGGGTTTCTGAGTACCATGTGCCAGTGACCCGGGAGTCTTAATGCACATGCACACCCAGCGATCGCTGTGCACTTGTGGAGATGTTTCCCATAGCAACCAATCAGATTCTAATATTATATTCTAGAAGGTGCTAGATAAATAAGTAGAATCTGGTTGGTATGGGCAACATCTCCACTTCTGTAAACCCGCACTTTAGTAAATGTACCTCTAACTGTCATAGCAGTAAGTTGTCTAAAGAAGCCGACCCTGAGATATTTATTGTACTATGTGGAGCCTTAAATGATATAGCTATCATAGGAGAAAAATCTATATTTTCTTGGACCCATGCTCTTACGTCGCATTTTATACTATACTTGGCCATAAATCCAGAAACACTAAGAATTTGGCCGTAAATCCATACACCCCGAGTTGGACCTGAAACTATAAGATAAATCTGTTCCTAAGAAACTTTCTGTAAAATGAAGAATTATTCAAGGCTTTCCCATAAAACAACTGATCCAAGTTGTAAGTATCTTAATAGAGATTACTGAAGCTGCACTGTTGCTCTAATTGAATGTAGATAAAAATGTTTCTATTATAATTGGATAATAACGATTACAATAAAAATAGTTTTAGACATGGAGGAAAGCCAGAGCATTGTTGTGTAGACATTATGACCTGACTGGCAAAAACACAATTAAAGATCTAAGTTCTAAAGATTGTGCTGTTCTGACTTGAGTGGGAGATGTTTCAAAGTTTGGAGAGAGATACGTTGGACAGAGATAAATCACCAACCAATCAGCTTCTACAGATGAATGCTAATTATGGATCCGTCTGCGACTAGGTGCACCCCCCTCCGGGAATGAATGGGTTGCGCGTGCATCGTAGACGTGTATGTGCCTCATTCACTTTCAATGTGAGCATCTGTGTACGCTCGGCGGCGGGCCGAGGTGCAGTCGCGCCTAGGCACACCGCTCGCCCCCGCCTGCGATGCAGCCACACTCAATGAGTGTGACTCCATTTGTAACTCTCATTTTATAGGCTGTGTTTGAAAAATGACAGGAGCTGATTGGTTGGTACTTCATTTCTCTCCTTGCTTTGATAAATTTCCCTCTGAGTAATAAAAAAATAATAATTCAGAATAACTGCAAAAACCATTGTTGAAAACCGGTATAAGCGAGAAATTGCTGCATAGAGAATGGTGCCAATTTTATTGTGAAAGCAAAAAGTGAGGATTATAAATTTTGCTGTATCACAGACAACATTCTTTGGGGGATATCCTATTAGGCCCGGTAAAACATCTGGTGCGAAAAACGTATGTTTTTCGTGATTTTTCACCAATTTTCCAGAATTTTTCCAGATTGATGGCCTGTAAAAAAAAAATGCCCTTTCTCCCGAAAACACACAGGTTCAGTGAACCTGTTTGTTTTCGGTAGAAACAGACCCATTTTCGCACGGAAACGGAGCTGTTTCTAGGGATTTGGTTTAGCCCGATGAGCGGGACAAACTGCGGCGCAGCAGCAGGCTGGAACTGCAGGCATCCGGAAGCTGTCCTCGGAGCGGTGACCCCCGGCGGAGAAGCCAGGGCAGCGCCGTGACCGCATCCACCATCTCCCCCGCCCCTGGCAGCGGTCACATGACGGGGAGCGGCCATGTGACCAGGGGAGCCGGAGAAGCAGCGATACACCAGGCGCTGTCAGGAGCCTGCAACTGATGCAGCTTCAGGTAACCCCCGATAAGCCACCACTCATGCTGGCTTATCAGGGGGTAATAGGATAGCCCCCGGCGGGACAATTTGCCCCGGTAAATTACCGGGGCTAATTGGATATCCCCCTTTATGTTTAGCAAATCATCAAGCAAAAGCGTAACAAGAGATAACATATAAAGGGCCTGAGACAGGGTAGGTAGCAAAATGGGTGCAAATGACACACACACAAAAATAGTGCATGTGAAGATTGCATATTTCAGCACATATGCAGTTCTGCATGCAGTGGTGGGCTGGGCAGGGGGGCAGGGTGCATATGAAGATTTCAGTCTCCTTGGGCTGGCAGTATGCACCTGGCAGCCGGAAGACTAGCAGAGGGTGCTCCCCAGCCACTCAGTTTGTATTATTAGGATAATCAGTGCCACCAATCAGGCTGATCTTCTTATAACTAACTGAGATGACCCTGTGCAGTGCCCCCTACTTCAGCGTCCACGCCCAGGAGATGTCAGCTGCGGCTGCCTGTAACAGGTGAGATGGGGAGGGAAAGATCCCCGAAGCTGCTTCTGCTGCTCCCAGGCAGAGGAGAGGAGGCTATCAGCCCTGTACAGAAAGACATGACAGCATCTGGGAGCAGTAGCAGTGGGTCAGGGGGAGGGGAGCCACTTTCCTTGGTTACCGCAGCAGCAGCGGCCTCCTCCTCCTCATAGCATCCTGTGCCCGGGCTCAGCCGCCCTTCTAACCCCAGCACAGGAGCCAGAAACCGAGGTGAGGATGACCCTATCGTAGATAAAATTGGTGCAGCACCAGAAACTGTTTTATTCTTGCTACATACTATGGGGTTGGGGGGTGGCGGAACGGCAGTGGTGGCATTGGGGCATTTGCATGTGTTGCACCCTAGGCAAGTTAACAGCCAACCCCTGTCTGCATGAATGTCGAGATGCAACCAGATTTGCCTGGCCAGAATACGTAGTTTGCCACAAGTCACCACAATCACAGTATATTTATTTAGCAGCCTGCAAATTTAATGCTGAATAACCCTGTCGTGAGGTTAGCGGTTGCCTAAGAATAATGCAGTTTGAGAGTCGGTGCTCTGGTAAGTACTGTAAGTAGACTTGTGGGGAATTTAGAAAACATTCTTATTTCTGTTGTGCATTCTGCTCTGTAATTGCAAAAATATTTAAAAGTAAAAATGTTGGGGAAAAATTGACCATTCCCCGATTCCTGCTAGCCGAAACCCGATTGCAAACGACACTCACATTTCTCATTACCATGTTCCAAAAGAGGAAATGTCCTGCCAAAATAAGGATTTTTAATAAGTGCAGTGTTCCTGTCACCAGTTTTAAAAACCTTTTCTTTTTATACTGTGCTAATGTGGTATTTTTGCAGGACAATTTGTCTATTAGTCTGACAGTAGAAGTCAGCTTACTCCAGTTTTTGAGACATCAAACATTCTTCTTCTGAATATACTGTATTTAGATCTGGGTCATGGAAATTTTAATGAGTATAGTGCATACTATTCTATATATATGAATGCCAGTATATATAAGATAGATAGATTAGATAGATAGATAGATAGATAGATAGATAGATAGATAGATAGATAGATAGATAGATAGATAGATAGATATAGATTCAGCATAAGGCATCACACTCCTTAGAGCCAGATTAAGGGTGGTGGGTGCCCATGGCAACAAAGGTGTGGAGGCCCACTACTAAAATTGCTGGCATAGCTGCCACCTGAGCACGACCCTCTGTCCCCTCTAATTGGACATAACTGCCATGGTGGCTCCTCCTGCAACAGAGGGGAAATGATGCACACAGACAGTGGAAGGGAGATGTGGCCGCCCTGTAGTCTTCATGCAGCCGTTGTATGCAGGAAGATGCAGCTGAGCCCCAAAGTCACTTCCCAGCCAACCTGTCCCTGCAGCTCCTGGCCACCTGCACTTGCACACTCTTCCCAGGAGGGGAATTGCGGGAGGTGGGAGTGGTGCATGCTGGGCCCTGAATGACAACTGACTGGGACTCTGAAGATGGCTCTACTGAGCAGCTGCTGAGTGACCGAGCGAGTGGCACCCACTACCCAAATCTTCTGTGATGGCCGATATAATAAGTATACCAATGCCACCCACTGTGAATTCCTGTTCCTACAGGGGCAGGGGAGAATCCACAGGTTTTAATGGAATATCCAGGACAGCTGGAGACTTTTCATGGATGCGGGAGCGTACACAAATATAGTGTGGGGGCCCCGGGAGTGCCACCCCTGTTGCCCCTCCCTTAATCTGGCCCTGCTCCTTCTTAGCCCGCCTTCGGACTCCCATTAGCTAGCTTTACAGGAGTCTGGGTGCAGGCTTAGAAGAAGTGTGATGCCTTATGCTGAGTTCTGAGCAGAGCCGGCCCTAACCAATATGATGCCCTAGGCAAGATTTTGGCTGGTGCCCCCTAGCACCGCCGCTAGTTCTGCAAGAGATGCCTGGTATGAGTCAGCTGGCAGCTCTGCTAACGTCGGGCGCCTTTTGTTTATGAAAATGCATCTTATTTGCATTACTATGTGGCTAGTATGCACAAGCAGCTTCTGCTGATTAAAATGATATGCAGCATGCCTATATTCTGTGTGCGACTGCGGCTGTATCTGCATACTAAATGCTACATTACAGTGATTTCCAGGAATACACACAGAATATAGGCATGCTGCATATCATTTTAATCAGCAGAAGCTGCTGGTGCCCCTAAGCATACAGTTTGCCTATGCCTAAGGCCGGCTCTGGTTCTGGGTGCTGCATGGCGCCTGAAACAGTCAGCACATATATTACATACAGCAGAACATGTATGTGCTAAGCGTTGCTCCCCCCCTCTCCCCCCTCCCTGCACTATATGGTCCGGCATTGCAACCGCTGGTTAAATGGAAGCGATATTAGCTAAGACAGAGGTACCAAGCAGTGAAAAACTGAGTTTTTTTCCCACTTTATAAATTGCCAAATACCACAGCCCCATAGAGGTCTATGTGGACAACTGTAATGAGTTAAGGCAGACGTTAACATTGTATAACATTGTTATAATGCTGACATACTAGTTTTCCTGTCATTCTGTCCAGTAACTCTAACGTTAACCCTAATGATAACCCTAATGCTCGCCATAACCATAACTCTAAATCTAATTGCAAGGCTGACGCTAACTCTAACGGTAACCGTTATCCTAATGGGAACCCTAACACTAGCCCTAAGCCTCCTGGAAATGTCGACATTTTCTGGGTGTTGAAATTAATGATGTTGACGTTGAAACCATGTTGACATCATCAATGCTGACCTTGTGCTGTCGGCTTTGTGAATGGTGACACCCTGACTACATACCTGCCCCACTGGCCTACTATGCCCAAGTACCCTAATACATGGCGTAACCTGTCTCCCGACCTGTACTGCCTGACATAAGCAGCTCATAAACCGGGAACTAAAATAAGGGCAAAGAGAAACTGTTAAAAAGGGTGTTTGGGAGATGAAGCCCCCCAGTGGGGTTTCAGTAGGGGTCTAGGGGATGAAGTTCCCCAAAAGCTGAAGCTTTCTGTAAAATAACAAACACACATTACAAGTAAACAGACAGAGGGGGGTTGCAAATCCCACCCCTAAATTTCCCTTCAGCACACTAAAAATTACCTGTAACCATACCTGAACCTATCTGGTAATAGAAATTCAGAGAATTAGTCACACATATTTGCAAACATCCCCCTTTCCAGCACCTGATACATAATTATCTCCAGAAATGACCGAGCAACTACCATTGTTTGTCTACACATTACAGGTTAAAACCCTTGATATATTTGAAAGTTTCTATCAAAGGGGGGACATTATAGAAACTTTCAAATATATCAAGGGTTTTAACAAAGTCCAGGAGGGAAACATTCTCCAAATGAAGAGAAGCAATAGGACACGAGGACATGCACTGAGACTGGAGGGGGGGGTTCAGGGGAAATTTGCGGAAAAATTATTTCACAGAAAGGGTAATGGACAAGTGGAATAGCCTCCCATCAGAGGTGGTAGAGGCTAAGACAGTAGAGCAATTTAAACATGCATGGGATAGACATAAGGATATCCTTACAAAGAAATAAGGATCAAATAAGGTTAGAGATAAAAATAATATAAAAAAAAAAAAAGGGGCAGACTAGATGAGCCAAGTGGTTCTTATCTGCCGACAAATTCTATGTTTCTATGTTAGGTATCCTAAATTTTAAAACTATATAAGTATGTAACGCTAGCTGTAGTCAACCAAACACAATTTTTCCATAACTTGTGTTAAATGTTGAAACTTGCAACTTAATTTTCTACACAACTTGAATTTAGCTGCATAATGAAGACATCCAACGTGTTGGTGTCAGTCCTCTGTGTTGAGAAAACAGTCTGCTATCATGTCACAAGTCAGGAGGAGACGGCCGGATCAGTCAGACTAATGAAAATGCCCTTAAAATATTCCTGCTTAATTGCTGATGTATGCGAGTGGTCTGGCCTCTCTGACATGTCACCTGCCACCAAGATGATGATGTGAGGAATCTGTATCCCTGTGCTGCAAGCGTTGCTGTATCTGCTGTGTGAGACACCACTCACAGTGTATGCAATAAAGGTTCTGCCAGTAGTTCCAACCAGTAGCGGATCTTGCTACGGGCACGCAGGATTTTTGCCTGGGTCGCCGTCCAGAGGGCGCCACCGCCGTGGCAAGATCCGCTACTGGTGGTGCACCCCGGTGCTGTGCGGTGCGCGATGATGGCATAGCGCACCGCACGGCATTGTGGGAGCGGCACATAGACGCTAGGGGTCATAATTGACCTCTAGTGTCTATGCTGTGCTATGGGAGAGATGTCATGACATCTCTCCCATAGATCCGAGGAGCGGCGCCAGCGGCCGGAGACTGAGGACAGCAGCGGTCGGGAAGCAGGAGCGGGGATTGTATTTTTTTTATTTTTTTTTATTATTATTTTTTGGGGTGATCGTCGCTACTGGGGGCACAGTATTGGGGGCACAGTACAGGGGGCACAGTACTGGGGGCACAGTATTGGGGCACAGTACAGGGCGCATAGTACTGGTGGCACAACTGCTGAGGGCACAGCTACAGGGGGCATAACTGACCATGCACCTTCTCCGAAGCCACGCCCCTATTTTTTCGCCCTGGGCGCCACAAGGCCTAGATCCGGCCTTGTTTGTAATAAAATACAGTAAGTTCCACTATTAGTAAATTAATATGGTAAAATATGGCACAAATAAAATATTATTGCCGACCGATATTGAAATGTTATTGTTCTTACACATTATCGCCCCAATAATAAAATTCTTAAATAATTATGGCGCATCAACATTTTTATTATTTTTGAGTATTAACCACTTGCCTCCGCTGCTGCTGTCTAAAACGTAACATTGCGATGGTCGCGATGTTACTGATGTTCCGATGATCGCAATGTTCCTGACTGATGTTTCGATGTTTGCAGCTCCAGCCTCCCCCTGCTCACACTGCAACCTACCTCCCCCACTGCCAGCCAGCCAGAGTCCAGCCTAGGCATGGGGTTCAAATGCCAGCATCGAGTAAGACTGTTATTTATGACGGCGCAAAAGGCTTCATTAGCCCTCACTGCACCGCACAGTTTCCCAGCACTTCCTCCTCCACTTTCTTTACCACCATGCTAGGTGCAGTCAAACTCAGCCTCAGCTTTGAGAAGGCGGCCCGTGTGATTGTGACAGGGCTGTCCTGCAGAATTCTTATGCTGCTTGTTGGAGATCCAGCTGGCTGCTTCTGCTAATCAAAGATGTGCAGTTCGTGTCCTGCAGTCTGAGTCTCACTGCAGTGCCCAAAACAAGGTATGCTGCACCTGCCACCACCAACTAAAAACTGTAATAATTATATTGTGCTGGGGTGCCTTCCTAATGGAACAGGTGACCAACATTTCAAGGCCCAATCAGCCTTTTCATCAGGGTGAAACATTGGCAATAAACCAGGATTCCCTCCTACAGCCAATCATTACCTGATGGCGTATTCTGTGAGGACATGCCCCCTGTGATACCACTCCTCTTATCTGGGAGCATGCGTGCTTTAGGTGCACGTAAGTATAACTATTACCATTCCCCTATCATGGTGCCCCCCCTTTCATTTTCTTCTGGATCCGCCCCTGGCATATGTAATAGGGTATGAGTTTGCCAGATGTGCGGGGTGTCGCTCGGTCTTTGAGTTTTTTTTAACGGGGCAATCATTTACAAGACATGGTTTTGCCCTTTTAAATTATTGCCCTTTTAAAAAAAGTCTGAGATCAGCCGGCATCCTGAACCTTCAGCAAACTCATACCCTATTAAAGATATGTCCCCTTATGTTCTACCTGGATAGATAGCTAATGCATGTCGTTTCAGCAGTTGGCGAGTTTGCAATGTGCTTCTGGTGAGTTTGTCCTTTCTTATCTGCAACAAATCACTGAACCTCGCTGTTGACGCTTGCTATAATCTCAAAATTGCTTACTATTACATTACATCTGCCGACTTTGGGGGGTATCCAATTATCCCTGATTTTTGATCTATAAAAACGTCTTGATATTGGGATTATTACAGGCCATTTCATCAGCCGAAAATAGACCCGCGATCACGCGATAACACGTGATCAGGGATAAACCCTGGTTCCCATGTGTTATTGCGGCTCCGGCAGCCCATTTATTGTGGATTATGCTTCTTGTGGCTGATGCACCTGAACATACCCTCCAACATTTTACACATAAAAACTGGTACAAATTAGGAAAAGGGGTGTGGCTACGGGTAAAGGGGGCATGGCCACACCTCTTTTCCTATACTATCAATGGAAATTAGGAGTGTCAAAAATCGGTACAGACCATAAAAAAAAGGTACTGTACCTGTCAAAAAGGTACAGTTGGAGGGTCTGCCTGAAGCATAATCCCTGATAAATTCCGGCATCAGGGGAAGGAGCGCACCACACAGGGGCTAATAGGATAGCCCCCGGCGATACAATTACTCACAGCCATTGACCGCGGGTAATTGGATACCCCCTTTCAGCGAAAAGTCACCAGAATCTTACTGAGATTTCAGAATAATTTAATGTCGTTGGAATTTGTAAACTATTACACTCCACCTAATACAGCAGCTTGGAGTTTGCATCTGAGCCCTTGAGCAGAGTACACATACAGCAGACGATGTTTGCGGTACCAGCTACAAAATGAAGATTTCCATTAAGATTTCGTCGCTGAGCACAAACTGGCATCGAACAAAAATGTCATTGCCAAAGATAAGAATAAAAAAACTGACAATATTGTAAAGAGCTTGGTGGTTTTTGGCTGAGTGCCAACAATTTTAATGGGCCACTAACTGACCAACACATAGGAGTGACAGAACCAGGCAGTGACAAACCTTATGAGTGACAAAGAGCAAAGACTGGGCTAAAACAGCTCTTGATGGGCCACATGCAGGACCATGGGGCCCAGTGGCGGATTCTACCTATGGGATGCAGGACTGCAGCCCCGCCCCCCATGTAAAATGACTAAAATCCGCCACCCAGCTCAGTGTCACTGAGCCAGATGCAGTCCGTGACTGTATTGTGACTGGAAGTCCTACCTGCTAGTCAGAGACACTACAGGCAGTCTCATTGGGAGGTGATTCCGCCCTCTGAGACTACCAGACCGGGCTTTGATTAGCAGAGAGCTGGCTTCCTGTAGGAAGCCACTTCCTGCCTCACCAGCCCTAGCTGCTTTCTATGGGCTGCAGCCGATGCGGTTGATAGAAGCCGGGGGTTTGCGTATGTGCAGTTACACTGCGGCATCTGCGCATTCACCGGTTCTGGCACCTACTAGATACATTGCACAGGTGCTGGGACCCAGGCTGTCTGTCTCTTCTCCGGGCACGGGAGTAGCGGCACCTCCCCCCCTTTCCCCCCATTAAAAATAAGTAGGAGCCACCGCTGACAGGGTGTACTTTTGGTAAATGATGATTGGTACATATATACACTTTTTTTTATCAATGTTTTTAGATTACCCTAGAACACAGGTTCTCAAACTCAGTCCTCAGTTCACGTTTTCCAGGTCTCCTCAGAGAATTGCAAGTGATACGGCTGGCACACCGAGATTCCGGACGAACACGTACTTTTTTCTTTAAGTGGTAATCATTTACAAGGCAAATCCAACCTGCTGTTGACTTGTAAATGATCGCCGCTTTAAAAAAAGTACGTGCTCGGACGGAATTTCAGAGCTCCGGCCGTCTCGGTATACAGTGATTAGGTCAACCACACTTAGGTCGACAGTCATTAGGTCTACCACTATTGATTGACATGCATTAGGTCGACATGGTCACTAGGTCGACATGGTCACTAGATCAACATGGAAAAAGGTCGACATGCGTTTTTCACATTTTTTTTTTTTACTTTTTCATACTTTACAATCCACATGGACTACGATTGGGAATAGTAACCGAGCCATGCAAGGGGACAGGGTGCACTAATTTGTGTTCCCCGTCACTTTACAATGAAAACGACACACAAATAAGTAAAAAAATACATGTCGATCTAATGACTGTGTCGACCTATGCCAGGTGTCTACCTAGTCACTGTCGATGAATAGTGATCGACCTAACGACTGTCGACCTAATACATGTCGACCCTATGACCCATACCCGGCCGTCTCACACTGCATTATATCCGGCCCATTGTCTATATTGCACTTGGCCACTTGATTACACAACAATAGGGATTTTAAAAAATGCACTGTCTTAGCGCTTTATGTATCAAAGCCAGAAATTGCATCAACACAGATGTCAGAGCTTTGCCTACTTTCTTGGGAGTTGGGACAAGACCACAATTTTTAATTAGGTAATAATAATCCTCGATGAGTATTTTCACTCGAAGGGGCCTATGTGAGCAATAAGTAGCATCCCCGCCCCCTCCTCTCTCCAGCCCCACATACCTTGTGCCATCTAGTGGGTCCCTCTGAGGCGCCATCTTCCCAATTCTGCTATTTTGGTGTGACCTGATGCGGTCCTTCACCTCTCCCCCACCCCAGACTCCCCTAGTGATGCCACTGCCTCTCCTCACTTAAACTGCCCCTGAACTTACGGAAATACTTGTTGACTTATATGGGGCAGAATTTTATAGTTCAAATTCTGATTTAAATGACATATTTTTTATATCATTTACAGATCAATGCGCCTCTCTCTCTCTCTCTCTCTCTTTTATTGTTGACAAACAGACTTTAAAGATGCTTTTAAGATTAACTCTATACAAGTTGAGTTTAAAACACTAAGGCAGCTCTCAGGCAAGATACGATATTGAAAGTTATGTAACCTATAATTATTATTATACCACCGCAATTACTTGAAGATCTGGGCACTATGATTTGAGACCGGAGTATAATATTAAACATAAAGGATTTCAGACAGTAAACCCATTCATCTAGTAGCTTCACATTCACCTTTGCACAAAGACAGAATATAAGTGCCATTTGTGTTCTAAGATTCACGGCAGCGCTTCAGCTCACAGCGCAGGTACTGAACTGAATTGTGTCACATCTCCGAAAATTACAGATGCTCTAATCTATTTTATTGAGCATTTTTATACCAGTTCCATCAAGTGGAGACTTACTGCAGTAAGATGCTACCTTGCAAGAGCCAAGATTATATCCACAGGCAGTCTGTTCCGCTAATCAGTTGTGGGGCTGCAGTCTGATCAGTATCTGCCAGTTTATTTATCTACCAATAGAAAATGATGTATACAAGCCTTAGATCTTTGTAATTGATGCCATTTGGAATATTTTTTTGTTCCTTTTATATAACGTCAGCTGTGATCATGACGACTGTAAATCGAAGAGAAATAACATTTCCAGTTATCTAATCTTAACGATTCCCACTGACGGCTATCTTTATGTTCTTTTTAATGTTGCCTGGATTAGAGAACGGGTAAAATAGCTGAATGTTATCAAATGAATAAGACTACGGTCAAATAGGGTCCTACACAGGGGAACGCAGAGATGAGGAAATAGGCTACGGACAGCCGCTTTGAAACTAGGAATCATTACTGGATCATATGGCTATAGTATTCACCACTGTACAGAGCCGGCCCTAACCAATATGACATCCTAGGCAAGATTCTGTCTGGCGCCCCCTAGCACCGCCACTAGTTCTGCAGGAGATGCCTGGCATGAGTCAGCTAGCAGCTCTGTTAAAGTCTGGCACCTTTTGTTTATGAAAATGCATCTTATTTGTCTTACTAGGATGCACAAGCAGCTTCTGCGGATTAAAATGATATGCAGCATGCCTATATTCTGTGCGACTGCGGCTGTATCTGTATACTAAATGCTACATTACAGTGATTTCCAGCAATACACTGTAACGTAGCATTTCATATACAGATACAGCCGCAGTCACACACAGAATATAGGCATGCCGCATATCATTTTAATCAGCAGAAGCTGCTGGTGCCCCTAAGCATACCAAATGCCCTAGGCACTTGCCTAGTTTGCCTATGCCTAAGGCCGGCTCTGCCACTGTATCACTGAACCTCTGGTAGTGGGCACGCTGCAAAAGCTGTAATCTGATAGCTAAAGCCTGATACTTTCCTTCTCATACGCACCAGACAGTGGGAGCAACTCCCCAATTCACCTGCAGTAAGAACGAAGCAGAGCATAAAACTTACCGTGTATCTATTCGATACCAGAAAGTGGTGCTAACCATCTGCAGCCTCCGTCACACAAATGAAAACATCTATATGGGATTTATCTGCCTGGATATTATAGTTTTAAACATTTCTAGAGATACCACCAAAATGCATAATACTAATTTATTTTATGCAGATGGCTCTCATTAGATACATACTGTATCTGTGATAATAATGAAAACCATACAGAATTAGCCCTTCTTATTTTATATCTGACTATAATGGGATAGGTCATGCTCTCCTTACTGTATCGCTGATGACAACAAGGCAGCACAGTTTCTCCTTACTGTACTGCTGATGACGGGAGCAGTTGATTTACCGACGGACATAGGGGGTCATTCTGACCTGATCGCCTCGCCGCGCAGCGATCAGGTAAGAACTGCGCATGCGCCGGTGCCGCAGTGCACCGGCGCATGGCTGACAGCCGCCGGTTGTCATTGCCTAGCGATCGCCTCTGCCTAATTGACAGGCAGAGACGGTCGCTGGCCGGGAGGGGGCGGCACGGCAGAGTTTGGCCGCCATTTTGTGGGCGCAGTCCAGCCAACACATGCGTGGTCGGACCGTGGGGGGGGCGGCCCGCAGCAGCTGCATGACGTCACATGCAGCCGCTGCGACCAGGGTAGCGACAAGTAGCTCCCGGCCAGCACGCAAAAGCTGCGCTGGCCGGGAGCTACTCCTGAAGTGCAAAAGCATTGCCGCTGTGCGATGTTTTTGCACTTCTGCGATGGGGCACGGACTGACATACCAGGCAGCACATTCTCTCCTTACTTCATCCCTGATAACAACCAGGCAGCACATTCTCTCCTTACTTCATCCCTGATAACAACCAGGCAGCACATTCTCCCCTTACTTCATCCCTGATAACAACCAGGCAGCCCATTCTCTCCTTACTTCATCCCGGATAACAACCAGGCAGCACCTTCTCTCCTTACTTCATCCTGGATAACAACCAGGCAGCACATTCTCTCCTTACTTCATCCCGGATAACAACCAGGCAGCACATTCTCTCCTTACTTCATCCTGGATAACAACCAGGCAGCACATTCTCTCCTTACTTCATCCCGGATAACAACCAGGCAGCACATTCTCTCCTTACTTCATCCTGGATAACAAGCAGGCAGCACATTCTCTCCTTACTTCATCCCGGATAACAACCAGGCAGCACATTCTCTCCTTACTTCATCCCTGATAACAACCAGGCAGCACATTCTCTCCTTACTTCATCCCTGATAACAACCAGGCAGCACATTCTCTCCTTACTTCATCCCTGATAACAACCAGGCAGCACATTCTCTCCTTACTTCATCCCGGATAACAACCAGGCAGCACATTCTCTCCTTACTTCATCCTGGATAACAACCAGGCAGCACATTCTCTCCTTACTTCATCCTGGATAACAACCAGGCAGCACATTCTCTCCTTACTTCATCCCTGATAACAACCAGGCAGCACATTCTCCCCTTACTTCATCCCTGATAACAACCAGGCAGCACATTCTCTCCTTACTTCATCCCGGATAACAACCAGGCAGCACATTCTCTCCTTACTTCATCCTGGATAACAACCAGGCAGCACATTCTCTCCTTACTTCATCCTGGATAACAACCAGGTAGCACATTCTCTCCTTACTTCATCCCTGATAACAACCAGGCAGCACATTCTCTCCTTACTTCATCCCTGATAACAACCAGGCAGCACATTCTCTCCTTACTTCATCCCGGATAACAACCAGGCAGCACATTCTCTCCTTACTTCATCCTGGATAACAACCAGGCAGCACATTCTCTCCTTACTTCATCCTGGATAACAACCAGGCAGCACATTCTCTCCTTACTTCATCCTGGATAACAACCAGGCAGCACATTCTCTCCTTACTTCATCCCTGATAACAACCAGGCAGCACATTCTCTCCTTACTTCATCCCGGATAACAACCAGGCAGCACATTCTCTCCTTACTTCATCCTGGATAACAACCAGGCAGCACATTCTCTCCTTACTTCATCCTGGATAACAACCAGGCAGCACATTCTCTCCTTACTTCATCCCTGATAACAACCAGGCAGCACATTCTCCCCTTACTTCATCCCTGATAACAACCAGGCAGCACATTCTCTCCTTACTTCATCCCGGATAACAACCAGGCTCCACAGTCTCTCCTTACCTCATCCTGGATAACAACCAGGCAGCACATTCTCTCCTTACTTCATCCCGGATAACAACCAGGCAGCACATTCTCTCCTTACTTCATCCTGGATAACAACCAGGCAGCACATTTTCTCCTTACTTCATCCCGGATAACAACCAGGCAGCACATTCTCTCCTTACTTCATCCTGGATAACAACCATGCAGCACATTCTCTCCTTACTTCATCCCGGATAACAACCAGGCACCACAGTCTCTCCTTACTTCATCCTGGATAACAACCAGGCTCACATTCTCTCCTTACTTCATCCCGGATAACAACCAGGCACCACAGTCTCTCCTTACTTCATCCCGGATAACAACCAGGCTCACATTCTCTCCTTACTTCATCCTGGATAACAACCAGGCTTACATTCTCTCCTTACTTCATCCTGGATAACAACCAGGCACCACAGTCTCTCCTTACTTCATCCCGGATAACAACCAGGCTCACATTCTCTCCTTACTTCATCCCGGATAACAACCAGGCACCACAGTCTCTCCTTACTTCATCCCGGATAACAACCAGGCTCACATTCTCTCCTTACTTCATCCTGGATAACAACCAGGCTTACATTCTCTCCTTACTTCATCCTGGATAACAACCAGGCACCACAGTCTCTCCTTACTTCATCCCGGATAACAACCAGGCTCACATTCTCTCCTTACTTCATCCCTGATAACAACCAGACACCACAGTCTCTCCTTACTTCATCCCTGATAACAACCAGGCAGCACAGTCTCTCCTTACTTCACCCCGTATAACAACCAGACACCACAGTCTCTCCTTACGTTAACCCTGGATAACAACCAGGCAGCACATTCTCTCCTTACTTCATCCCGGATAACAACCAGGCACCATAGGCTCCACTTAATTCATATCTGATAACATCCAGGTTACACAGTTTCCTCTTACTTCATCCCTGATAACAACCAGGCAGCACAGTCTCTCCTTACTTCACCCCGTATAACAACCAGACACCACAGTCTCTCCTTACGTTAACCCTGGATAACAACCAGGCAGCACATTCTCTCCTTACTTCATCCCGGATAACAACCAGGCACCATAGGCTCCACTTAATTCATATCTGATAACATCCAGGTTACACAGTTTCCTCTTACTCTATCTCTGATAATAACTAGGCAGCAAAAGCTCTCTATACTTCATCTCTAATAACATCCAGAATGTACAATCTCCCCTTTCTCCATCTCTGATAATATCCATGATGTACGATCTCCCCTTAGTCCACCTTTGATAACATCCATGATGTACAATATTCCCTTACTACAGCTATGAAACCATCCATGATGTACAATCTCCTCTTACTCCATATCTAGTAGCATCTAGGCAGCACAAGCTCTCCATACTCCATCTCTGATAACATCCATGATGTGCAATATTCCCTTACTACATCTCTGATAACATCCATGATGTACAATATTCCTTTACTCCATCTCTGATAACATCCATGATGTACAATATTCCTTTACTCCATCTCTGATAACATCCATGATGTACAACATTCCCTTACTCCATCTCTAATAGCATCCATGATGTGCAATCTCCCCTTACTCCATATCTAATAGCATCTAAGCAGCACAAGCTCTCCATACTCCATCTCTGATAACAGCCATGATGTACAATCTCCCCTTACTCCATCTCTGATAACATCTGTGACATACAATCTCCCCTTACTCTATCTCTAATAACATACAGAATGTACAATCACCCTTATTCCATAGCTGACAACATCTAGGCAGCACAAGCTCTCCATACTCCGTACTCCATCTCTGATAACATTCATGATGTATAATCTCCCCTTACTCCATCTCTGATAATATCTAGGCAGCACGCTCTCTCCATACTCCATTTCTAATAACATAAAGGATGTTCAATATCCATTTACACCATTTTTGATAACATCTAGGCAGCGCAAGGTCTCCATACTCTATATCTCATAACATCCATGATGTACAATCTCCCCTTACTCTATCTCTGATAACATCCATGATGTGTAATCTCCCCTTACTCCATCTCTGAACACATCCATGATGTACAATCTCCCCTTACTACATCTATGATAACATTCATGATGTGCAATCTCCCCTTACTGCACCTCTGATAACATCCATGATGTATAATCTCCCCTTACTCCATCTCTGATAACATCCATGATGTACGATCTTCTCTTACTCCATCTCTGATAATATCCATGATGTACGATCTCCCCTTACTCCATCTCTGATAACATCCATGAATGTGCAATCTCCCCTTACTCCATCTCTGATAACATCCATGATGTGCAATCTCCCTTTACTCTATCTCTGATAACATCCATGATGTACGATCTCCCCTTACTCCATCTCTGATAACATCCATGATGTACAATCTCCCCTTACTCCATCTCTGATAACATCCATGATGTGCAATCTCCTCTTACTCCATCTCTAATAACATCCATGATGTACGCTCTGCTCTTACTCTATCTTTGATAACATCCATAATGTACAATCTCCCCTGATTCTGTGTCTGATAACATCCTGATAACATCCATGATGTACGATCTCCCCTTACTCCATCTCTGATAACATCCATGATGTGCAAACTCCTCTTACTCTATCTCTGATAACATCCATAATGTACAATCTCCCCTGATTCTATCTCTGATAACATCCATGATGTACGACCTCCCCTTACTCCATCTCTGATAACATCCATGATGTGCAATCTCCCTTTACTCTATCTCTGATAACATCCATGATGTACGATCTCCCCTTACTCCATCTCTGATAACATCCATGATGTGCAATCTCCTCTTACTCTATCTCTGATAACATCCATGATGTACGATTTCCCCTTACTCCATCTCTAATAACATCCATGATGTACGCTCTCCCTTTACTCTATCTTTGATAACATCCATAATTTACAATCTTCTCTTACTCCATCTCTGATAATATCCATGATGTACGATCTCCCCTTACTCCATCTCTGATAACATCCATGATGTGCAATCTCCCCTTACTCCATCTCTGATAACATCCATGATGTGCAATCTCCTCTTACTCCATCTCTGATAATATCCATGATGTATAATCTCCCCTCACTCTATCTCTGATAACATCCATGATGTACGATCTCCCCTTACTCCATCTCTAATAACATCCATGATGTACGCTCTCCCCTTACTCTATCTTTGATAACATCCATAATGTACAATCTCCCCTGATTCTGTGTCTGATAACATCCATGATGTACGATCTCCCCTTACTCCATCTCTGATAACATCCATGATGTGCAATCTCCTCTTACTCTATCTCTGATAACATCCATAATGTACAATCTCCCCTGATTCTATCTCTGATAACATCCATGATGTACGACCTCCCCTTACTCCATCTCTGATAACATCCATGATGTACGATCTCCCCTTACTCCATCTCTGATAACATCCGTGATGTACAATCTCCCCTTACTCTATCTTTGATAACATCCATAATGTACAATCTCCCCTGATTCTATCTCTGATAACATCAATGATGTACGCTCTCCCCTTACTCCATCTCTGATAACATCCATGATTTGCAATCTCCCCTTACTCTATCTCTGATAACATCCATGATGTATAATCTCCCCTTACTCCATCTCTGATAACATCCATGATGTACGATCTCCCCAGGGACGTGCAGTCAGGGGAGGCAGGGGAGGCAGTGCCTCCCCTGTCATTAATGATTATAATAATACAAAGAAGATACATAAGACACATATTCTGTCATATGTATTCCTACTCTAATCATTTTAGTCTAGAAACCTAGTTTGGGAGGCACCGATAGCAAGTGCCTCCCATACACAGTGGGAACGGGGATGAAGCGGTGGGCGGGGCCAAGTAGTGGGCTGTAAAAGCCCATTGGAAAATAAGGGGAATGCGGCACTTATACAAGTGCCTCGCTGGCAGGGAAAGCATGCCCCTACCAGCGAGGCACATGTGATTGGACAGCGGATCCAGTGCTGGATCCGCTGGCCCAATCACACATACGCGGCGGGGGGAAGTGGCGGCGGGACCCGGCAGTTACATGGAGCTGTCCCGGGTCGCTACAGCAGCGGTGGCCTCGGGAAGCCCAGAGCAGGTGTGCATGTGGCAGCAGTAGTGGCCAGCACTATCCCGTCTCGTTCCTCTGCTGGGTCCGCGCTCCCAGCCAGCAGCACCACTGTGTGGTGTAATGGGAATTTCTCCTCATACTGTGAGGCGTAACGGGAATTTCTCCTCATACTGTGTGGTGTAACATAAATTTCTCCTCATACTATGTGGTGTAACGGGAATTCCTTTTCATACTGTGTGGTGTAACGGGAATTTCTCCTCATACTGTGTGGTGTAATGGGAATTTCTCCTCATACTGTGTGGTGTAACGGGAATTTCTCCTCATACTGCGTGGTGTAACGGGAATTTCGCCTCATACTGTGTGTTGTAACGGGAATTTCTCATACTGTGTGGTGTAACGGGAATTTCTCCTCATACTGTGTGGTGTAACGGGAATTTCTCCTCATACTGTGTGGTGTAACGGGAATTTCTCCTCATACTGTGTGGTGTAACGGGAATTTCTCCTCATACTGTGTGGTGTAAAGGGAATTTCTCCTCATACTGTGTGGTGTAATGGGAATTTCTCCTCATACTGTGTGGCTTAACGTGAATTTCTCCTCATACTGTGTGGTGTAACATGAATTTCTCCTCATACTATGTGGTGTAACGGGAATTTCTCCTCATACTGCTTGGTGTAACGGGAATTTCTCCTCATACTGTGTGGTGTAATGGGAATTTCTCCTCATACTGTGTGGTATAACGGGAATTTCTCCTCATACTGTGTGGTGTAACGGGAATTTCTCCTCATACTGTGTGGTGTAACGGGAATTTCTCCTCATACTGTGTGGTGTAATGGGAATTTCTCCTCATACTGTGTGGCGTAACGTGAATTTCTCCTCATACTGTGTAGTGTATCATGAATTTCTCCTCATACTATGTGGTGTAACGGGAATTTCTCCTCATACTGTGTGGTGTAACAGGAATTTCTTCTCATACTGTGTGCTGTAATGGTAATTTCTCCTCATACTGTGTGGTGTAACGGGAATTTCTCCTCATACTGTGTGGTGTAACATGAATTTCTCCTCATACTATGTGGTGTAACGGGAATTTCTCCTCATACTGTGTGGTGTAACGGGAATTTCTCCTCATACTGCGTGGTGTAACGGGAATTTCGCCTCATACTATGTGGTGTAACGGGAATTTCTCATACTGTGTGGTGTAACGGGAATTTCTCCTCATACTGTGTGGTGTAACGGGAATTTCGCCTCATACTGTGTGGTGTAACGGGAATTTGTCCTCATACTGTGTGGTGTAACGGGAATTTCTCCTCATACTGTGTGGTGTAACGGGAATTTCTCCTCATATTGTGTGGTGTAATGGGAATTTCTCCTCATACTGTGTGGCTTAACGTGAATTTCTCCTCATACTGTGTGGTGTAACATGAATTTCTCCTCATACTATGGGGTGTAACGGGAATTTCTCCTCATACTGCGTGGTGTAACGGGAATTTCTCCTCATACTGTGTGGTGTAACGGGAATTTCTCCTCATACTGTGTGGTGTAACGGGAATTTCTCCTCATACTGTGTGGTGTAACAGGAATTTCTCCTCATACTGTGTGGTGTAACGGGAATTTCTCCTCATACTGTGTTGTGTAATGGGAATTTCTCCTCATACTGTGTGGCGTAACGGGAATTTCTCCTCATACTGTGTGGTGTAACATGAATTTCTCCTCATACTATGTGGTGTAACTGGAATTTCTCCTCATACTGTGTGGTGTAACGGGAATTTCTCCTCATACTGTGTGGTGTAACGGGAATTTCTCCTCATACTGTGTGGTGTAACTTGGATTTCTCCTCATACTGTGTGGTGTAACGGGAATTTCTCCTCATATTGTGTGGCGTAACGTGAATTTCTCCTCATACTGTGTGGTGTAGCGGGAATTTCTCCTCATACTGTGTTGTGTAGCGGGAATTTCTCCTCATACTGTGTGGCGTAACGGGAATTTCTCCTCATACTGTGTGGCGTAACGTGAATTTCTCCTCACACTGTGTGTCATAATGTGAATTTGGCTCATGCTCATACTGTGTGGCATAACACGTGACTTTCGGCTAATACTGTGTGGCATAATGTGGATTTTGGCTTATGCTGTGTAGGGTAATGTGACTAAGGGGCATCACTGTCAGTTGCTGGTAAGCATGGGGACATGTGTGACAAATGTTGGTGTCCTGCACATGTGTACATTTTAAACTTTACTTGCGTTATTTCAAAAGTCATATGTTTAGCCCCCTAAATATCCCGTACTTTTCAGAGTAGCCCACTCAAAATTAGAGCGTAGGTGCTGGGGGTGCAGAAGCATATGCACCTAGGTCCACCACTCTCTATTTCCGCCACTGGGTCAAGAGTAGGTTGGGGAAGTGTAAGCAACGATATGGTGCAGCGCCAACTAGGGCTCAGGGTTATGCCATAGCACCATTAAATTTAATTTATTTCACTGGGGTTTATGATATCTACATGTATTATTAGGAACTAGGGAGAAATTAGATTAAGCCATGTGATGTTACTGAGAGAATGTAAAATAGTGCTAGACACGCCCCTGGGTGGTGCTAGACACACCTAAAGGGTGGTTATAGACACACCTAAAAGGTGGTGCTTGGCACGCCCCTCCTGCTGTGCACCCCCTAATAAAATTAGCTGCGCACGCCTATGGGTTGTGTATGCCTCCCCAGCCAAGCACCTCACCGCACGTCACTGGATCTACCCTTACTCCATTTCTGATAACATCCATGATGTACAATCTCCCCTGATTCTGTCTCTGATAACATCCATGATGTACGATCTCCCCTTACTCTATCTCTGATAACATCCATGATGTGCAATCTCCTCTTACTCTATCTCTGATAACATCCATGATGTACAATCTCCCCTGATTCTGTCTCTGATAACATCCATGATGTGCAATCTCCTCTTACTCTATCTCTGATAACATCCATGATGTACAATCTCCCCTGATTCTGTCTCTGATAACATCCATGATGTACGATCTCCCCTTACTCCATCTCTGATAACATCCATGATGTGCAATCTCCTCTTACTCCATCTCTGACAACATCCATGATGTGCAATCTCCTCTTACTCTATCTCTGATAACATCCATGATGTACAATCTCCCCTTACTCCATCTCTGATAACATCCATGATGTACGATCTCCCCTTACTCCATCTCTGATAACATCCATGATGTACAATCTCCTCTTCCTCTATCTCTGATAACATCCATGATGTACAATCTCCCCTTACTCCATCTCTGATAACATCCATGATGTACAATCTCCTCTTACTCTATCTCTGATAACATCCATGATGTACAATCTCCCCTTACTCCATCTCTGATAACATCCATGATGTGCAATCTCCTCTTACTCCATCTCTGATAACATCCATGATGTACGATCTCCCCTTACTCCATCTCTGACAACATCTAGACAGCACAAGCTCTGCATAACATCTAACACTTTACAAAGAAACACGTCATTGATTGGCATCACAATTGGTCAGCTTTTATTAAATATATAAAACTAGTATGGTGGCATATAACAGAACGGCCAGCTATCAGTAAAGTCGCCTGACTACTGTAATTCAGCATAACTTCCAACAAAAATTCAATAGGCCGGCTGCATTATCAACAACGACTATGAATAACCAGTATCCGACTCATATTCCAATAACACGTGCAAAGTCCACATATCCAAGAACAATGGCTAAATGCCGACAACATACTGCAAATAAAGGGAAGGAAGGGAGGGATTCAGGACCAGAGCCCAAAACAAAGAGGGCAACACACTAAAGGGAAAATGTATCAAACTTTCATGAGGGTATATCATTGCAAAGTCATCAATCAGCTTCTAGCTATCATTTTATGGAATGTACTTGATAAATGACACCTAGGGCTTCTTCTCCACTTATCCTTTTTATAAAGTTTGATACCTCTGCCCCCGATATACCCCAAGCCACGCAGGGGGTAATTCATATCTGATCGTATATGTGCTAAACTTAGCACATCAACGATCAGTTTCTCTGACATGCCAGGGTTAGGCCAGCCCAGGGCTAGTCCGCCCTGCATGTCTGACCCTACCCCCCCCCCTCCCTCCCGCAAGGGTGCAAAAGCTTCACACAACAGTGATGCTTTTGTACCCGACGAGTAGCTCCCTGCCTGTGCAGCTACTGTGCACTGGTAGGCCGCTACTCGCTGTGTCCCGGGTCGCAGTGGCTGCATGTGACATCACGCAGCCACCGCGGCTCGTCCCTGCAACGGTCCATTGGCACGCCCTATCCCGTCCCGTGCTTTTAGCATCTCACGGGCAGGGCCGGCTCTACCATTAGGCAGCTTTAGGCGGCTGCCTAGGGGTGCCAGTCACTGGAGGGCAACACTGAATTCATCTAGCAAAAAACTGAAGGATGTCTCTGTATACGGGTTAGTAATGAACTTACAGATAGGGGGATGGAACACAATAAGGAACATACAAATATATGTATGTCTGTGCATATGTATACCCAGGGCCAGTTCTAGACTTTGTGGCGCCCAGTGCGAAAGTTTCCTTTGTCGCTCCTCCCACGACGGTGAAACAGGGTTAGTGCATGCCGCAGATGCGCGCAAAAAATGGGGGCGTGGCTTCATAGGAAAGGCGCGTGGTCAGTTTTGCTCCCTGTAGTTTTGCCCCCTGTAGAGTTGTGCACCCTGTAGAGCTGTGTCCACAGTAGCTGTTGTGCCCCCAGTAGCTGTTATGCCCCCTGCAGCTGTGCCCCCAGTAGTTGTGCCCACTGCAGCTGTGCCCCCAGTAGCTGTTGTGCCCCCTGCAGCTGTGCCCCCAGTAGTTGTGCCCCCTGCAGCTGTTGTGCCCCCTGCAGCTGTGCCCCCTGCATCTGTGCCCCCTGCAGCTGTTGTGCCCCCAGTAGTTGTGCCCCCTGCAGCTGTGCCCTCATTAGTTGTGGTCCCAGTAGTTGTGCCCCCCCCCCTTAGTGTGCCCACCAGTAGCTGTGCCCCTAGTAAAAAAATAATAAATACTTACCAGCCCCGTTCCTGCTTCCCGACCACTGCACTCCGTCTCCGCCGCCGGCGCCGCTCCTCTGATCTATGGGAGAGACGTCATGACGTCTCTCCCATAGCGCCGCACAGAAAGGTCCTCTCCACGAAGGGAAACTAGACGCTACCTCACTGCGCATCTAGATTCCCTTCGTGGAGAGGACCTTGTCATAACCACCGCCACTGCCATCCTAGTTAGTAGCGGCGCCCCGGGCAAAAGTCCTGCTTGCCCGTGGCAAGAGCCGCTACTGGGTATACCCATGCCATTAAAAAGATGTTGTTGGCACCCTGGTGGATGGGATGTTGGTGTTCATAATACCGGCACCAAAATTCAGACACCTGTCAGTATGCCGACACCAGAATACCCACAGCCGGCATCTGTATAGCCGGCATTCTGAATATTAGTATGCCGGTGAGGGTTAGGGTTAAGCTGTCATATTTTGTGACTTGCTTACAATATACTTTATCTCTTTAAAAGTCCTTGAGTGTTGTTGTACCTTTTCTTTGTATATTAATAAAGATGCAATTCACCCCAGCCCACCTAGTGGCCACCTGCATCTCTCCTCCGGGAGGTGGTGGTGGTTGGTGAGGTTTGCAGGTTAGGGGGCGCTAGGTTGAAGCTTTGCCTAGGGTGCAGAGAAACCTTGCACCGGCCCTGCTCATGGGGCTCCCAGGGTGCGCACGCGCAGTGCTCCTGCTGCACGAGCACACTCCACAAAGGTATTCAGATTACGATAACTGCCGCTGCAGCGATCCAGTCTGAATTACCCTCCACAATTACTCCACCTACCAACTGTCAACCAAGATTGTCAAAAGTCCATCAAGCAGTATCTGAAACTGTAAATCTGCTCCAACCAGTGGCGCAAGTTTATCCCAGTTGCCCGGAGGCAAGAAAAATATTGGTGCCCCCCCCCCTCTAATATATCATCAGTGAGCCAATAAGATGCCGTTTTGAGTTCCGAGTAACACTGAGTAAAACCGAACCTGCTCATCTCTAATTCTAACTGTATGAAGCCACTACAAAACCGTTGCAACTAGGCAGATCTATGTAGGGGTCCAACCACACACTACATAGATCTGCTCAGTCACTCACAATGCTGATTATTTCTCTGACAATTAATTTGCAAGTGACATATCCAGGATTAGAACCCATAACCTATTACACTGGAAGCATGCACCTTACGGATGGAGATATGTGCTCTTGCATAGGAAGTAGGAGAATTCTAACTATATGAAGTTACGTGTAATTGTCTGAGAAATAACTTCATATACTGTAGTTAGAATTCTCATGCAATCTTTATAGGAGCAAATAGCTTCATCAGTAAGGTGTCTGCTTCCTGTGTATCTATAATAAAGAGGGTGTGATTTGTAAGGTGTAGTGACTAGTGGGGAAGTCGGCAACGGAAGAGATACCAGCTGCTGTCAATTAACTTAATTGATTAATGTTGCTGAACACATGGAACAGGAGGAGAGGTGCCCCCCTTCAAAGCAGGAGCCCGGCGGCAGCTGACTCCGTTGCCTCCCAGAGTTCTGCCTCTGGCTCCAACACTAGAATTTAAAGGCCTTCACGTTTATTTTCAGAGATCCATTATCTGAATCTGTGCAAACTTAAAAATATTATACAAGTTTCTTCTTGCAAGGTCTTTGACTTAAGATGAAACTTGAAAATGATAGCAAGTAAATTTTATTCCATTTTTGTCTTACATGAATCAGTTAGCGCTGAATTTTATTATATTCTTTAATTTGTTCAAAGTAAGCTTTTAGAATTATTTAACAGTTCATAAATCATGGCTGAGCGAATAATGAAACACTGTATCCAATCAATCGGAATCTAAAGAAAACGAGAAAGTTAAGGAATTTACATTTTTTAAATATATGACACTAAATGGATTAGAGTAATGTTTATTACATTTACATTTGTTTGTGCTTTAGCTTATATTAAACTACATAAATCTTTTGTCTCTGGTGAAAGCAGAATTACTTAATAAATTTGATCTATAAAGGAAATTTTATCATTGAGAACCACTAATATTATTTACTGGTACTTTCATGATTTTGATTTTTATATGCTGGCGTACCGTACAGCGTAAGAGCATAAATAAATAATTACAATTGTATCAGTTTAGCAATCCTATTAAATGAAAGAATAGTTAGTACATACCGCTCGTTGGGATCCCGGCTGTCACAATACCAACACCAGGATCCCGACAGGGGCACCATGCCACCGCCGGTATACAAGCGAGGTAGGTGATTCCCCCTCTATGGGTGTCCACAAAACCCACAGAGGGAGAATAGAACCTACACTCGCCACCAAGCCTGCAGCGAACCCGCAAGGGGATTCCTCGTGCTCATCCCCCTGCCGGCATTCTACCTCTCAGGATGTCGGGATACTAACATTCGGCATCCCGGCAGGAGGTAAATCATAAGGAATCCTATTGTAAGGAGAACGAAAGGGGAGATTTACTACTTAATGTTCCACAGCTCAGCTAATTTGATTGGCCCGGGATGTACTAAGAAGGCGGAAACATACCGCCAACTATCGCATTTAATACTAATCGCATATGAACGATTAGTATCGTAATGCGATAAGAGCTGCCCCTTGCGATACCTGCACCGCCGGGCGTTAGGGTGTACTAGGGTGTCCTGCACCTCCTAGCGCCGGGAAGTGACATCTGCAGGGAGTACACTGCAGCCGGAAGGACAGCTGGCCGTATGCGGTGGAGGAGGAGGTTGGGGGATCTGGGATCATGACGGGAAGCTGTTGGCACCCACGTGAGGTGGTGCGTTGCGTAAGCAGTGCTGGGTAGCAGAAGCAGTGGGATGAGGCAGGATGCAGAAAGAAACCCATAGGCTTCTATAGGGTAACGCCACAAAAAGCTGGCGTTACCCTCCGCATCGTTAAATGGGCAGTCGGGGGTTAGTACATTTAAAAAGGTTGTAAAAACCCTTTTTTTCACTGCATTTTTCCTTTAGTACATCCCGGCCAAAGAAAGAAAAACATTGGGCAGGATGGGGCTATGGGGCGTTTTAAGAGAGGAGGAGGCCCATGTGCAACCTTCTACGTCCGTGCGCCCTCCACTCCAGCAGGGGCACAGCGCTGTACAGAGTCTGAGCCTGATCATGCTCAAAATATTTCAAAAACACTTCTACAAAGCCTATTATATAACAAAGTGAACCTGACACAATAACTGCTCAGTATTCCAGCGAGAGGGAGATCCTAATGCTTATTCTGGTGACTATTTCATACAGTATGTGCAAAAATAACCACATAATAAAGTTATTCAACACAAAAATACCACATACTGTACAAGACAACCCCAATATCCCCTCATTCTCAATAAAGTTGTCTAGCATTTATAGCTACCTGCGAACGCAGACAGTATTAACCCTGCATACAAAAATAGTACATTCATTTGCTCCCCATGTATTACAACATGGTTTGTCCAGGTGCAAAGTTACTGTTGTTTTTTTGCTTTGTCCAAGTGTTTTTATCACACTCATTTCCAGTTAAATTCCCTTAAGCCACAAAACTGGTGTTTCCACAGAGGATAAGTGATCCATATTAGGAGAAACTGTTTGAATGAACTCCCAAGCTGAAGTCTTTACTTATGATTGTAAAGTTTTTTTTACAAGCTACAGTATGTTCTTAGTACACAGCCATAGAAGTTTAGATGTTGGGGATATACACCATAGCCACTTACTCTTAAATCCTGGGAAGATCAGTAGGTAGGGGTGGCCACTGACCATCGATGGTTAGCAACCATCAATGATCTGATGGCGATAGTGAAATCCCCATTGATGTGATACCTCTGGTGGTAAAACATCGGTGGCTGACCCCAGATGGTTAGTGCATGCGCAGGCACCGTCTGCGCATGTGCATAGCCTAATCATTGATGGCTCACCATTGATGATTAATTACCAATGGTAAATAAAAAAGTAAAACACACCCATCGACCAACTATACTGATGTTACACAGTGAACAGCCGTACTCACTGTTATACACACTCTTAGTCAGAGTGGAGCAGGGTGTCATACAGCTCACCAGCCAGCGAGTGTATGTAGCTTGCAGGTGGCAGTGTAGGATGCTGGAATGGCATCTGGAACAGCAGGGAATCGCAGGTCTCACCGGAGCTATGTGGAGGACTACGGTCTCCCACTGTAGCGTTCTAACACAGTGACAAGATGACAACTCGCATGCACAGTACTTGGGTCAGCAGCCATCTTGGCACAAAGAATGAAGCCTCCCTGGAATAACAACATGGAGTCTGCACAGTAGTGGGAGTCTTTGTACAAAGACTCCCAAAATATAGGAGTCTCCCAGACATTCAAGAAAATAGCCAACAGTATGATATAAGCCTGTCTTGGAAGCCCACAAAGAGGATCCCAATTTTTCGCTGATGGACATCATAATGCCAATGGCTGCCACCATATGGAAAGCAGACTTCTCAGCAGCATTGGGCTGTGATTTTCCCTTTTGCAGCCTGGCAGGTTAATCAGAGAACAAAATATTTCTCAATATGATCTCTCAGTAGAAGACCGAGCAATGTCTTTTTGACAATTTGAAGTAATTATGCAGTTAGAGTTTTGAACAGTCAGACGGTCAGAGTGTAGCTGCCACGCGCCACCATGCCAATTATCTCCTCTCAGCTGCACTGGAAACCCTGGGATGTCCTTGAATGGATTTCACAGACTGAGGAGTCCAACACTGAGCCTGTGAGTTGGGCTTTGATTTTTGCACCCTACTGTCATACATGTCAACAGAACCATTTTTCCTGGGAGATAATGATCTTTTCAGGATTTTATTCATGACTTATTCCAGGAAAGAGAAGGTGGTGGAGAGAGAAACATGTCTGAAAAGGCAGCACAATCATTACCTCACATATAACTGGGGCATAGCTGACATCTATGTGCTGATGTTCAGGGTGCCATGAGAGTTTGTAGCCACACTGAGGGATATAGACATGAGTGACTTAGGGTTAATTTACTAAGCCTTTGGATGGAGATAAAGTGGACGGAGATAAAGTACCAGTCAATCAGTTCCTAACTGTCATTTTTCAAACCCAGCGTGTGACATGGCAGTTAGACACTAATTGGCCGGTACCTTATCTCCGTCCACTTTATCTCCATCTAAGGCTTAGTAAATAAACCCCTTATTCTCTATCAGGAAAGAGAGACAGTTTATTGTTTCTAAGTGGTACAGGCCCTTAATGTGTTTCCACTGAAGCAATGTTGTAGAATAAAAATATTTTTATATATATATATATATATATATATATGCGAAAGCCCTCACTCACTCACTCACTCACTCACTCACTCACTCACTCACTCACTCAATCACTGACTCACTAGTTGTTCTCTTCCCTTTATGTTGGAAGCTGAAATGTAACATAGGTATTCTTCAGGTGGGAAATAGGAAAACTACATAATTCGAATTTTAATAATAAGGTTGACATATTGACGTCATTACCGATGTGTGGCTTGCGTTATGTGAACGATAGCGCCAAAACAGATAATCGGATCAAAATTTGGGTTGCACCTCCAGTGGGTAGAATTTAATAAACGACACAAATGGTCCTGTCACTTTTTACCGTATCTGCTACGGGTGCTCATCAGGTAACGCCAAAAGCCATGGATTAATATTTACTTACATTAAGACGTTTATATATACAACCGTGAAAATCAGAAACTCCCGTGCAAAGAACGGGTAGAACAGCTTGTATATACACACACACACATATATATATATATATATATATATATACACACACACATACATATATATATATAGTAAACTCTATATGAGAAGACAAGTTTTTAGTCACAAAGAATGGGTGGAACAGCTTATATATATATATATATATATATATATATATATTAAACTCTATATAAGAAGACAAGTTTTTAGTCACACTTTAAACTTTTAAAGACTGTGGCTGCATCTGATCAATCATGGTAGGGATTTCCATTGGGTCTTTTTAAGATGTATGCAGGGGTGGTGTTACTGACGTCTTGGTAGGCAAGAAAGACCACAAAGAGTCAATGTAGGGAATTGTAAACCAGTGCTGCGGGAAAGGATGAGGGGATGGAAACGGGTCTTGGCAGCATCTTGAGTTGGAGGTGACACTGGATGAGGAAAATAAAACAGAAGACGGAATCACATACTGTATGTCACCAAGACAATGGCTTGGTGGGGATGATGAAATAGTGGTGGTGATGTAGATAATGAGAGAAAGTTGAGTGGAGATGGTGACTCCAGGAATTGGGAAGATAAGTTCTATTTTGGACAGACTGCAATGCATTCAGAATGATTTACCGGTGGACGGGATGCCGACTGTCAGTATCTCAACAGCAGCATCCCGCCTGCTAGAATGCCGGCAGCGGGGCAACCGCAAAGAGTCCCCTTGCGGGCTCGGTCGCTCGCTGATCTATTCCCACTCTATGGGTGTCACGGACACCCACGAATGGGAATAGTCCTGTTGCGCTGGGATTCCAGCTGGTGGCATTGGTGGCTGTCGGGATTCCGTCGTCTGCAAATTAAATGCATTCTGTTGCGATCTAGGAAGCATTGGGGCATCACTTAGCCATTTTCCTTGTACTTGTGCACGTATTTATCTCTCACGCAACACTGACTTTCTTACAATCTCCCTATAAAAAAAGAAACAAAATAAATTGAAAGGTTTGGTATTGAGCACCTTATGCTGGGGAAAGTAATAATGTATTTATTCAGCATACAGACACTTGGCGAGTAGTAATATGAACACAACATGACAGCAAAGTGGCAGTATTGCTGTAGGCAATTCTCTGTTTATAATTTCTGCTTTATGTAACCCTGTGTCCACACCGCCATCTCCAGCAATAGTGAATATACCTCTTATATATCAAGCTTCCGGGAAGGATTTCATCTAATATGCGCTCATTTTAATGAACATTCTCTGACCTGGCGTCCTCTGTTACTGGAATAAGCAATTAAGGTTTTAAAATAAATCCAAGAATCCGTTACGACGTGACTCAGCACACCCAGGCCAACAGCAGAAATAGCATCCGAGGAAATAAATAAGATTTCAATCAATAAAAGATAGTTTCATTCATCATGCTGGATGTAATAGGTCAGATCAGATACCATTCTTGACAACAGTATTTGGTGGCCTTTAAATCTGCAGATAGACCTACATGCACCTAATAATGGACACTCTATGGCTTCTTCATCTACGCTAACATTGATTCATATGTGTTTATGGGGTAAATGAAAATGAAAGTAAAACAAATACTGTCTGGCATACAGTAATGTTCTAGACATGCACCTTATAAGGGGATGGCATCAAAATGTTGACAATAACAACGTCAACATCCATCATGTTGATACCCCAATGTCAACCGTTATATTGACATTGTTAAAATTTTGACATTAGGGTTAGGCTGCGGGGGGAGGTTAGGGATACACTATGCAGGTGGTTAGGGTTAGGCTGCGGGGAGAAGTTAGGGATAGGCGGCGGAGAGGAAGTTAAGTATAGGATGCGGGGGGAGGTTAGGGATAGGCTACTGGGGTGGTTAGGGATAGGCTGCAGGGGTAGATTAGGGATAGGTTGCAGGGGTAGGTTATTGATAGGTTGCAGGGGGAGGTTAGGGATAGGCTGTGGGGGGGTTAGGGATAGGCTGCAGGGGTAAATAAGAGATAGGCTGCAGGGGTAGGGTAGGTTAGGGATAGGTTGCGTGGGGAGGTTAGGATAGGGTGCGGGGGGAGAATAGGGATAGGCTGCGGCGGGAGGTTAAGGATAGGCATCAGGGGTAGGTTAGGCATAGTTTTCGGGGGGAGGTTAGGGATAGGCTGTGGGGGGAGGTTAGTGATAGGCTGCAGTGAGAAGTTAGGGATAGGTTGGGGGTGGTGGCTAGGGTTAGTTAGGCTGAAGGGGGAGGTTAGGGATAGGCAGCAGGGGGAGGTTAGGGATAGGCTGCATGGGTAGATTATTGATAGGCTGCAGTCGTAGGCGAAGGATAGGTTGCGGGGGGAGGTTAGGGATAGGCTGCGTGGGGAGGTTAGGGATAGGATGCGGGTGGGATTAGGGTTAGGCACTACAGGGAGGGTTAGGAGTAGAGATTAGGGATAGTGGAGAAATGCTTACTGGAGGAGCAGAGGTCTGACCCAGAAGTGGCGGTGACATGACCCCTCAGAACCCAGATAATGCCACTGGAGCTGATGCAGCTATTAGGAGCATGTAAATCGCTGCTGGGCCTCCATGGACGATAAATCAACATTTTAACATGCTGACATTTTATCACTGTCTACATGACAAATGTGAACATGGTCACGTAGACATTATGACCAAGTAGATATTCTCATGTCTAATGCCTGTCGACATATCATACCCAACCGTACTTGCACATCACTATATCATCAGGGGCACCAAGATGGGGGAGAATAATTCATCCATTCAGTGTGCAGTGAAGCTTAATTTAGGCTTCCAGTCCCAGAACAGCTCATACAGCCCCTTCATACCCATCCCTAATTTTAATTTGGTGCTTGAGTTGCATTTTTCTAGCCTTGCCTGTCAATTCAGATAGTGTGACAGCGATGAGGACAATAAAGCTTGTTTATACTTTTTATTGATAATCTAAACTATGCAACAATGCTGTGACACCTACACAATCGCATAACAGAACGGCTGATTCTATTACCCATAGCAAGAGAGGGGGAATCTCTGTGAGTAGTTCTCCATAATGACACGAATTTCAAAATGACTTGCCCAGCAAAATAGGTTGACCCTCCTGTACATGATTAAAGAAATCCAGAAAACATGACCTGTTGGGGGTACTTGAGTTGAGAACCACTGCCAGAGGTCATAGGTTAAATATTATTTATTTTATTACTGTATCAAACAAGGATAGTTGCTAAATACAGTAGGGTGATGCACAGTTACCGTCCTGGAGCGCCAGAGATTACAATGGGGTCATTTACATGCACCTAACATCATTTTGCCTGCTAATGGTGTTGAGGGACTGTAAACAGCTTTAATGATTGCAATTCTGCAACACTGCTCAGAGCAAGTGACCTTGTACGTGTTAAACCATGGACTCAGACATTCACATATTCCAATAGACAGTAACACAGTATGCTAGATTTCATCTCATTCCAGGCATGTGTATTCTGTATTAAGGGTATTTTTCAGAACTCTCTGGAATTCTTTTTGGCAAACATAAAAAGTTTTCAGAACCACGGCGAGGTCAGGTGCATGCGCTAGCTCTAAAAATAATATATTCTTTCTCTTTTTACCAAGAAGCAAGGCAAGAAAAATTGTGTCTCTATCTAGGTCAAAATACAAGAGACAGATTCTGATTATGTGGATGGTGATTGCTCCTAACACAGTAAGAAAAAAAAAGTTTCATGCAATCTGAATTTAAATCTATTTTGCAACTTCTCCATTGTGCTGCAATTAAATCTTCTGTCTTTTCTGTTTAGAGATGTGCTTTATCCTTTGTGCATATATAAGTGGGGTAAAGGAGGGGGGGGAACAGTGTTACCATAAGAAATTATATGAAATGGAAGTCTACAAACTATTAAAATAAATAAATCCCATCCCATCCAATTAATTATAAGTATTTTAAAGTCACCACTATCCATTCCCCGGCTGCCTTCTGCTGAAAAGTGAGCAAGCTGTGGATTAAAGGAATTTTTGTTCACATTTCCATTGAGTTTGAAATGATAGCAGTCTGAGATCTCTGTAGCAGAGTGTGGGCATCTATGCGCAATCCAGGTCGTACGCATCTTAGTAGCATCTCCACATGTGGCTGAATGGGTGTTACTGGGCGGTAAAAGTGCGTTGTAGGCTATACTGGAACTGCGGGTTATGTGGAGTTGGGTGTACACAGCGTCTTCATCTTCATCAGATCACTTGCACAAAGGATAGGACTGGTATAAGTGCTCACCGATGATGTTGATGGTTATTTGCACAAGCCTATGGATAATGGCGTTGTGTTCGCATAGATGCGTACAACTCAACCAAACTCCCTTAGTTGGCTGTAGTAACGCGATGACCTACTGCTTTTTTGGATGGTCCTCATGAGTCTAGTTAACATTATTAAGGGGATAATCCTTTGGATGAACGGTGGGGGGAGGGGGGGGGGCTATTTGCTACATATTTATGGGTGGGCAAGATTGTATAAACCAGATTGGTCCAAACTGGGCAACCCATTTAATGTAGATATAATGATATATATATGCACCTTGTGATATTTGATGCCATATATTATGCCGCGCCATTCTTGCATCCTGATGCCCATATAGCCAGGGGCCCACATTTGCCGTAGCTTCCTTACCATGTGCCTGAATCTAGAACCCCATCTCATCCTTCCACTCTATATCATGCTTCACTAGACCCTGACAAGCAATAATGGATGACCCTGAGGATGGCAGACAAGCACTATCTTCTGATTGTAATAATTTGTTGCACTATGACCCTGATAATGCTGGTGATTTCCCTAACAGCGGTAAGATTCAATATCAGCTATTGATGAAAAAAATGCTTCCCAATGCGTATTCCAGCAATCATCAGACAGGTGCAGCTACCCTGCAATGCCTGCACTGTATATCACCGATATCAGGATATATATTGGACATATTAAACTATTTTTTTGTTATTTTCCTGTTTTCACTCTCTATCTGGTGCTGCGCAGCGGAACAAACTTTCATTTCACATCATTTCCCAGAGTCTGGGAGAGCAGCCTGAGATTAGGGAGTCTCCCGGATGTTCCGGAAGTCTAAGCAAGTATGTCCCTCTAAAGCCCAGTTACGTCTGTTCAGTCAAGTTAAATGTGTATGGCTGTGCCCACCCACAGTGGCGTATGCTTGAACATGTGCTGTGCCAAAATAAGCAAGATACACTCAGCAAATGGGCGTATCCTCCACTCTTGCAAAGGCTCTATAGTATTTATATGGTGTATCCTGCACTCTTTCCATGGCTCTATAGTATTTATATGGTGTATCCTGCACTCTTTCCATGGCTCTATAGTATTTATATGGTGTATCCTGCACTCTTTCCATGGCTCTATAGTATTTATATGGTGTATCTTGCACTCTTTCCATGGCTCTATAGTATTTATATGGTGTATCCTGCACTCTTTTCATGGCTCTATAGCAGGGGCATTTTAAAAGAGGAGGGGACCCTCGTGCAGCCTCCGTCACGGGCCCCCTCCTATCCGGCAGCAGTAGACTCTGGCACAATGCCAGAGTCTACTGTGCATGCACAGGTCTTCGGGAACATGGCGCTCGCGCCTTGTTCCTGGGAACACCTCCAGTGCACATGCAGCGGCCATTTTCCGAGTGATTTGTGCCCGCACTGCAGGGACTATGGAGGGGTAAGTATAATATATGGGTGAAGTATGTGCGGTGTGGGCCCCCCTTGACCCAAGGACCCATGTGAACCGCACATTATAGAAATGCCTATGCTCTATATTATTTATATAGCATATCCTCCACTCTTGCCATGGCTCTATAGTATTTATATGGCGTATGCTGCACTCTTGCCATGGCTCTATAGTATTTTTATGGCGTATGCTGCACTCTTGCCATGGCTCTATATTATTTATATAGCATATCCTCCACTCTTACCATGGCTCTATATTATTTTTATGGCGTATGCTGCACTCTTGCCATGGCTCTATAGTATTTTTATGGCGTATGATGCACTCTTGCCATGGCTCTATATTATTTATATAGCATATCCTCCACTCTTACCATGGCTCTATAGTATTTTTATGGCGTATGCTGCACTCTTGCCATGGCTCTATAGTATTTTTATGGCATACGCTGCACTCTTGCCATGGTTCTATAGTATTTTTATGGCGTATGCTGCACTCTTGCCATGGCTCTATAGTATTTATATAGCGTATACTGCACTCTTGCCATTGCTCTATAGTATTTTAATGTGTATGCTGCACTCTTGCCATGGCTCTATAGTATTTATATAGCGTATGCTGCACTCTTGCCATGGCTCTATAGTATTTTATGGCGTATGCTGCACTCTTGCCATTGCTCTATAGTATTTTTATGGCGTATGCTGCACTCTTGCCATGGTTCTATAGTATTTTTATGGCGTATGCTGCACTCTTGCCATGGCTCTATAGTATTTTTATGGTGTATGCTGTACTCTTGCCATGGCTCTATAGTATTTATATGGCGTATGCTGCACTCTTGCCATGGCTCTATAGTATTTATATAGCGTATTCTGCACTCTTGCCATGGCTCTATAGTATTTATATAGCGTATACTGCACTCTTGCCATTGCTCTATAGTATTTTAATGTGTATGCTGCACTCTTGCCATGGCTCTATAGTATTTTTATGGCGTATGCTGCACTCTTGCCATGGTTCTATAGTATTTTTATGGCATATGCTGCACTCTTGCCATTGCTCTATAGTATTTTTATGGTGTATGCTGCACTCTTGCCATGGCTCTATAGTATTTATATAGCGTATGCTGCACTCTTGCCATGGCTCTATAGTATTTATATAGCGTATACTGCACTCTTGCCATTGCTCTATAGTATTTTAATGTGTATGCTGCACTCTTGCCATGGCTCTATAGTATTTTTATGGCGTATGCTGCACTCTTGCCATGGTTCTATAGTATTTTTATGGCATATGCTGCACTCTTGCAATTGCTCTATAGTATTTTTATGGTGTATGCTGCACTCTTGCCATGGCTCTATAGTATTTATATAGCGTATGCTGCACTCTTGCCATGGCTCTATAGTATTTATATAGCGTATACTGCACTCTTGCCATTGCTCTATAGTATTTTAATGTGTATGCTGCACTCTTGCCATGGCTCTATAGTATTTTGATGGCGTATGCTGCACTCTTGCCATGGCACTACAGTATTTTTATGGCGTATGCTGCACTCTTGCCATGGCACTATAGTATTTTTATGGCGTATGCTGCACTCTTGCCATGGCACTATAGTATTTTTATGGCGTATGCTGCACTCTTGCCATGGCACTATAGTATTTTTATGGCGTATGCTGCACTCTTGCCATGGCTCTATAGTATTTTGATGGCGTATGCTGCACTCTTGCCATGGCACTATAGTATTTTTATGGCGTATGCTGCACTCTTGCCATGGCTCTATAGTATTTTGATGGCGTATGCTGCACTCTTGCCATGGCACTATAGTATTTTTATGGCGTATGCTGCACTCTTGCCATGGCACTATAGTATTTTTATGGCGTATGCTGCACTCTTGCCATGGCACTATAGTATTTTTATGGCGTATGCTACACTCTTGCCATGGCTCTATAGTATTTTTATGGCGTATGCTGCACTCTTGCCATGGCTCTATAGTATTTAGAGATGAGCTCTCAATTCTTGCTTAAATCTAATTTACTGCATCTCAAGTAATGTTTGGATGCACATGTGTCCATGATCACCTAGAGTTTTTGCCTTATATGGCACGGGATGACGGTGCATCACGAATATCCAACATCAGACTTTTGTGTGTTTCGCAGCATACTGGGAACTTGGGATTAGTACTTTAATCGCAGTCGTGGCAGTGTAAATTCCGCTATGATGCATGGCGGATGCATGGTGTGGCTCAGTCATATTGGCCATTGGATTCTTGACTTTTTTTGTCCGATAACTTTCTGTCTGTGGACACATCTGTATTTGTATACCTCCCAACTATCCTGCATTCAGTGGGATAGTCCAGGTTTTCTGGGACTGTCCCACAGTCCCGCAGTGTCCTGTGGTTTGGTGTGTGTGTGTCTGTGTGTGTGGGGAGGTGGAGGAAGCACACACCCCTGCTCTGCATTGCAGATTAGCGAGTAAACAGTAGATGAATAGTTGCAGTACGCATGTGCACAGCACCTAGTCCCAGTGCCGAGAGACCCTGGGGGCAGCTGAACATCTCGAAGAGTGCTGGGCACACCCCCACAGTGACGTAAATGGGGATGCCGCCCCTTTTCCCAAAATGAAAAAAGGCAGGACTGTCCCATGAAAAGCAGGACATCTGTGGCTGTTCCACTTTCAGTTTTGTCATTTACTTATTTAGCGCCATTGCTATATAAGAGAATATTTGTCATTCAGATCAGTCCCTGCCAGGTTGGAACTTACAGTTTAAAGAACTATTGTTGCTGTGTCTCGCTAGGTTATATACAGTACTATTTTTCTGGAAAAATAGGTTCAGGAATTACGGTTCTTGGGGTGGAGCTATTAAAAAAAAGTTATAGGTAGATAGATAGTTAGTTTTAGAAAAAAACGCAAAATGGACTTTAAAATAAAACCTTAAATAAATAAAATATTATGGAAAATACATTTTGGCCCAGAAAGGTTCAGGAACCCAGTTCCTGGTTATGTCATATTTAATGAGAGGTTCAGGAACTCAGTTCCTGATTATGTCATATTTAATGAGAGGTTCAGGAACCCAGTTGCTGATTATGTCATATTTAATGAGAGGTTCAGGAACCCAGTTCCTGGTTATGTCATATTTAATGAGAGGTTCAGGAACCCAGTTCCTGGTTATGTCATATTTAATGAGAGGTTCAGGAACCCAGTTCCTGGTTATGTCATATTTAATGAGAGGTTCAGGAACCCAGTTCCTGGTTATGTCATATTTAATGAGAGGTTCAGGAACCCAGTTCCTGGTTATGTCATATTTAATGAGAGGTTCAGGAACCCAGTTCCTGGTTATGTCATATTTAATGAGAGGTTCAGGAACCCAGTTCCTGATTATGTCATATTTAATGAGAGGTTCAGGAACCCAGTTCCTGGTTATGTCATATTTAATGAGAGGTTCAGGAACCCAGTTCCTGGTTATGTCATATTTAATGAGAGGTTCAGGAACCCAGTTCCTGGTTATGTCATATTTAATGAGAGGTTCAGGAACCCAGTTCCTGGTTATGTCATATTTAATGAGAGGTTCAGGAACCCAGTTCCTGGTTATGTCATATTTAATGAGAGGTTCAGGAACCCAGTTCCTGATTATGTCATATTTAATGAGAGGTTCAGGAACCCAGTTCCTGGTTATGTCATATTTAATGAGAGGTTCAGGAACTCAGTTCCTGCTGGTTCCTGCTGAAAAATTGCACTGGTTGTACATAATAGTGACTATCTTTTAGCTACATGGGTAAACAAAATTTAAGATGACCCAAGATGAGCCCACCAATACACCAGATTGTCACTCCAGCCTCTGATTTACAATTTTGGGTGAAATAAAAAGTTCAGAAGAAATTTTTTAGAATATATAACAGTAACGAAATTATTAAAATTATCCACATATTAATGCTGACATAAAATTAGCATTTATTATTAATGAATACTTGGTTTGTAGAGGTTTTGTTAATAAAAGCATACTGTAATTGTCTTTGTAGAGTCAGAATTCACTGTAATGTATTCTAGTTGATGTCTCGGCAGTCACTCTTTCAGCAGGAAAACTGGCCTGGCCTTAGAATGCGGATGACAAACTAATATACTTTGAAATGGGCACTAGAAAATACTGCGAACCACAGATATAATAGGCATTTATTTTTACCTGGGATTTTACAGTGTTCCCATTAAGTCTCACAGCAGGAATTCTGTTGAAAATTATCCGACAATTTATTTGTGCAGACAAAACATGCCATCCAAACACGTTCCTCTAAATGCGTCCAAAACCAGAGAGGCTTTGTTGTTCCAGTGTAATGCCTGTGCAGGGATTTTTTTCCTTATTGTCAACGTGTAATATTAAATTGTCCCCCAAAGGGGTTTATCAGGTAGAAGGCAAATACAGTACTAATAATGTCTGTAGCTTCCATACAGAAAAAAAAAATGTTTTAATAAGGGTGAGATTCCTGGTATTAAAAAAATAAAATTTTAAATTAAAAAAAAGTAAAAATATAGATGATGCAATATCACTTTTATCCAACAGGTGATGCTTCTATACCTTATTTATTGCTTATTTTATTATATTTAGGTAAATAACAAAATATATTATATACATTATATCATAAAGTATTTGGGAACAGGACAAATATAGATTTTAAACTTAAAATACAGTATGGGTTGTTTTTTTTGGGGGGGTTGTGTTTATGGGGTGGTCTTCAGTATGCCGACTGTCGGGATCCCGGCGCACAGTATACCGGCGCCGGAATCCCGACAGCCAACATACCAACACTTTTTCTCCCTCGTGGGGGTCCACGACCTTCCTGGAGGGAGAATAAAATAGCAAGACACGCGTAGCGCGCCACCGTGCCCACAGCATGGCGAGCGCAGCGAGCCCGCAAGGGGCTCATTTGCGCTCGCCACGCTGTCGGTATGCCTGCGGTCGGGCTCCCGGCGCCGGTATGCTGGTTGCCGGGAGCCGGGCCGCCGGCATACCATACTACACCCGTTTTTATGTGTTTTAAATTTATGTAAAATGTATAGGGAAAAAAGGTAAAATCAATTGTCGTTTCAGGGATTATGAAAAGTTAAATGCCCCTGTAGATAATGTACCTAGAAATAGTACCCCCTTATTCTTTTAATAAATATTTATGACCAATAATGTTTTTAATAAATTGTTGTGCACCCGTCACATATTTTAATAATCCATTTGAATAATTAAGCGTGCCCCTTAACTTAACTTTACTAATTAATTATGTTAACAATATTCGCAGTATTATTATAATTATATTAAATATCTAAAATTAATAATTAATTCAATAATTATTATGTATTGATCACACAAAGTTCCTGACACAAAGTGAGTAAATGTCCGGTTGCCTGTCTACTTTGTAGTGGACGTTCAGCCATCATTATTAATTAAAAGAATAAGGGGGTCACTATTTATATATATAAAATCTATGGGGGCACTTGTTTACTTTCTTTTCCTGGTACACATAGGGCACGGTTAGCAGGAAGGGCCCAATGGCATTGTGCCAGCATGGCCTGTTAGTGAATGGGAGGGTTATTTGGGGTTTGGTTTTAACTGCATTTGATTTAGGGGCTTAAAAATCGCTGCACAATTGACATTAGGACACTCCAAACCATGTCCAAACGGTATCTGGTCTCTAGGTCGACAGTAACTAGATCGACCACTATTGGTCGACAGTAACTAGGTCGACAGGGTTTCTAGGTCGACAGGGTCTCTAGGTCGACATGTTCTAGGTCGACAGGTCAAAAGGTCGACATGCGTTTTTCACTTTTTTTTTTAACCTTTTCATACTTAACAGTCCACGTGGACTACGACTGGAACGGTAACCTGTGCCGAGCGAAGCGAAGTACATTGCCTGAAGCCGCGATGGGACACGGTGCACTAATTGGGGTTCCTGGTCACTCTACGAAGAAAACAACACAAAAAAAAACATTAAAAAACTCATGTCAACCTTTTGACCTGTCGACCTAGACCATGTCGCCCTAAATACCCTGTCGACCTAGAGACCCTGTCGACCTAGTTACTGTCGACCAATAGTGGTCGACTAGACACTGTCGACCTAGTTACTATCTACCTTCCATACCACACCCGTACAAACAATGGGCAGGTCTAGCACTTTAGAGGTGCTAGTTACGTCACATCTCATCACATACCATATTGTACTTCCTAATTTTTGGTGACCCTTCTTATGGGTATGGTCACATCTCTCTGAATGTGGCCTGCCCTTCTAAATCATTGGAAAGTCCATCCTCTTACCCTAAAAGAACCAGGGCAGTTGTGCCAAACACCTACCTACCGCTGCTCCGGTATGCAAAGCAGCAGCACATGGGACATGCTTCCCAAATATCAGACAAAATCAAAGCAAAGATATTCGGAGTCAGAAGGAGAGACAGTGTTCTTATATCTGGACTGTCCCACCTAAATCTGGACAGATGGGAGTTTTACCATCATGACACCAATAATGTCCTGATTCCGTTTCTGAGTTGGGAGTAAAGCTAAAACAAGCAAGTAGCTGTGCACCTTGGCAAAACCGTGTTGCGCAGAAGATGGGGCAGATGTGAAATGCGCAGAGGGATTTAGATTTGGAAGGGGGGCATCCAAACTGAAAGCTTAATTGCAGTGTAATAATAGATTTATCAAGCATTTGTGGGCTACAAGCAAAAGCAGCTAGTATTTATCCTGCATGCAAAAAAATTGCATTTGCTCCCACTGCATTCCAACATGGTTTGTTCAAGTGGGAAGTTACTTTATTTTTTCGCTTTGCTACCTAGAGACCCATGGTCTCATCTCATGCCCAGACACAAGACTAGAAGCCACCATCTTTGGAACAGTCTACCTCTCTCTATTAGACTGATTCTTTAAATGCTCCCTGAAAATCACCTCAACTCATCCCACCTGTAGTTGTCTTTTCCTCCTAGTTTTCTCATGTCCCATACTTCATTGGCAGGTCATGCATGGTATTACCTCATCATTGAAATCTGTCTATAGCTATGAATAATTTAGTCACAAACACTGTGGGCCAAGTTTCACGCATCATAATAACCTGATCACATCATTTTTGCCCATTTTGATAAATCTCTTTGAATGATTATTATCCCTATATAACTATGCACATTTACTCACTGCCCAAAATTACCCTGGTAATGCCAAAGCAGCCACTCAATACAAACAACTGAGTCTCAACTGGGTAACCCATGTGTGTGTGGCTAAAACAGATATGTATCCTTTTGCTCGGTGCTGATGATCAGGCTGTTTTCCATTGAGCCCCATGTGTGCCTGCTTTCACTTAAGCCCCAAATATGGCTCCCTTAAGATTATTTTGACAGCACTGCCTCTACCTTGAACTTCACTGTGTCTTGGTATGTAGTGCATTTGTAACATTATCCACTATTTTATAGTGCTGCATAATATTCTATATCACAGCTTTATGAATAAAAAGACCATTAATAATAACAAAAATAAAATGAGATGGTTTTGGGTTGTCACTGATTGGCCTTTTCTTTTAGTCAGTAAATTATAATGAAACTATACGAGGTCATAAGTAAATGTGTATTCCACAAATCTTTTGTCTGGGGTTTAAGTTATAAGCGTATAAAGATTTAAAAGGCTCTTTAGCTGTGCTCGGAATGTGCAATATCTCACAGTTCCTTGGTTTTAAAATTACACCAGAATGTATCAGCAGTCTCCATCGTAGAACGAGACTACTTGTGCTTACTTCATATAAGCCTTAATGTTCTTGGCAGAGAAATACCAGCAGATGAGATATTAACGCAAGAGAATAAAGCTCCAGCCAATTTAGGTTTTGTGTACTAAAATGCACCACATAATGCTGAATCCCCCTCCCCTTATCAGCCGAGGAATATTAGCCTCCACGGTATGAATGTGATCTGGTTTGCAGTGTATAAAAGCAAATACATACCGTGGGAGTTACACAATAGTTAGTTTACATGTGATGAATTAAAAGAGAGAGGGTTGTAAACATCCAGAAAGACGACTGTTAATGTTCGGGGGAAAAAGGCAATTGCTCTTTGAGGCAGGCGTACTGCCGCTGAATGACCTGATAAAGAATAATTATTCAGCATGTTATTTGGTGTATTATCCTTCCTAGGTTAAGCAGTCAGCAATTATAGTAGCTCTTTAGACCACTTTATGCATAATCTTACAAAGTGAATTTGTGTGATGGAACTGGTCTTAATAGTGTTTATTAATGCAAATCACAAAATGGCTATACTAACGTCATAATGGAAGCCATGTAGTGACCTAACCCAATTTATTTTAATTGAATAGTATCTTATTCTGAATATATTTTATAGTAATATGCTTAAAAAAAAAAAAAAAAAGTTAGTGGTTTTGTATATTACCTGATAAAGCCTACTGATTTATCCTATATTAAACACTCTAAAAGGTTAAGAGACTCAGTACGCTATTGGAGTATGTGGTACCGTAAGGGTACGTACTTAGCGTAGCGGACGCTTAGCCGTGGACGAGACGCACGAGCGGCACGTTCGCTCACGGCTTAATGCGTAGAGGCAAGCACGCTATAGGCTGCCGACTACCGTAATGATACGCTACCAGCGTAGCGGACGCTCGAGACCACGAGGAGATCACAAGCGGCGCTGACGCTCACAGAATTAAACCTTAATAACTATACCATAAGTAATGTACTTATACTGTAAACCTTTGTGCAGTGATAAGGTGTAAATGTAACGCAGTGTAACCGTGTTAGTTTAAAAGCAGTATGAGCGTCCGTGACGCTCTGAGAACACTTAGCAATATAATAAACACTCAAATACCGGTCTAAGGTTCTAACACCTTTTAAGGGAGAGAATGAACGTTCAATTGCAAAAGAATACACAGTACAATTTATACACTACCAAACTAACATAAACACCTATCAGAATTACTACACGTTAAAATACAATAGTGACACAATTACATTTAAGGGGAAAGAGAGAGAGAATGGCTTACAACATTAATAGGAGGTAAAATGGTTGCAGAGAACTTACGCACAAGGGGAAACAATCGCATGCGCCTTCCTGGATATCCAGCTCCCGATTATCAGTGATGAGAACCGTTGAGAAGAGTAGAGTGGAGCTGGCCCAGGTCGGCTTGTCTTTATATACACTTACACACAGTACAGTACAATGGTCCCTACATTCTTATTGTTCATTGGACACAGGAATCCGTCTCCGCATTATAACAAAAGGTCATAGGTTGGTTCATACAGGTGGGCTGTGACTATTTCAAACTGCTCAGGTGGGAGGGGAACTCAGGTTTCCCGCCGCATGGGTAATAAACTGCAAATATAGTAAATGTCCATAAACTTCTTATAGTCATAACTATACGCACGAGCGATTAATCCGTTTCTAACCAACACCGGAATATTGCTAATTATATACTCTTCCGATGGATACTAAACACCACTGTGTAACCCCTGTCTGACCCTTCATATCAAACAAAGAGGGATCTCTTTGTCTCTGAACATACTACATTAACTAAACTTTCAGATTCTATCAAAGGGACCATAATCTACAAAATACATTATATGACTAAAATATGTAACGATTGAGTCGCCCGCTAGACGCACACAAGCTCTACCGTAAATGCGCATACCGTGCGCCTGCGAGTGCACGCGACTGCGAGTATACGCACGCACGGGAGGGCTCATGCACGTGCAGCAGGCACACGCATGAGGTGCATATATGGCAATGTGCAGCGTGATATTTTTCTGACTTTGACATACCTCACCTGTGTAGCATTTTGGATAAACCCTCTCATGTCACCAGGAACTCAAAGTGGCCCTAGTAAAAAGTAAGACTAAAAGGGGCCTTGTGTACGTGGGACTTAATCAACTCTAGGTAGGGCCCAACTCAAAGTAGGTGGGGTTTGCAAACAGCTCTAGCTACAATGGTGGTAAGCAAGGCCAATGCAACATGTTTTGTGAAGTAACAGCAATTGGAGGAGGAGCCTGCCACAGTAGGTGGAGATAAGACAATCAGGAACAAACAAGTAGGCAGAGCCAGCATCCAAGGGGATGGATAACACAAATTAGTTAAGTAAGAGGTATTGCAGCAGGGAGTTTGCAGGATAAGCATTGAAGTGATAATAGTCGAGTCTGGGAAGTTCTGGCTATTGGCTGAAGCCCAGCCACTGTGTGAGGACCAAACAGTGCAGAGAGCATATCGGTGACTACTACAGAGTACAGACAATATCCCACAGACCGCCATAATGCAGAGAGCATCCATAGGACCTCCATAGAGTACAAAACCATCCATATGCGCAACATACAATACATAGAGCATCCCGGTGACTGTGAAACAGTAAAAAGAGCACCACCGGTTTTCGCAATATAGTAAAGAGAGCATCTATGGGTTCTGCACAGAATACAGAGAACACCCTCATGACTACTAAAAACTATAGAGAGTATCCCAGTGACCACCATACAGTGTACGGAGTATCATAGTAAGCTTCTCAAAGATGAAGAAAGAAAGGGACAGATCACCTCTCAGTTAATCGACGGAACTAATCTCGTTCACCAATAATGCACAGTGAGACCCTTTGTTTTTCCCGGGCCCAGAGTAAAAAATATATACATTTTGAAAACAAACTGTAGAAAAAAAAACACATCAGGTGACCCCCTGAGCCACCAGCCAAACTCCTGGTGGAGACTATGGTCAATCCAACTGTTGCTGTTTTTTCTTTAATGTGTATCTGTTAGCTACACACAGATTCAGTGATTGGAAGCAGTGGCAAAGTGCCCGCTAACCTTGTTAATAGAAGACAAACACTGTTAGAATAAAAGCTATAACAAAAACTAGAAATTCAGTGTGATGGATTGTAATACTGAGAGAAAGATTGTCCAGGCATAAAGGAGGAAAGACCTGGAGGCTGCAGTAGAAGGCTCTTAGGGCCACATGCTGTCCTAGGGCCACCTACAGCCCATTATAAGCTAAAAAATGTACCAATGACACCTACTGCAACCACACAACTAATAAACTGTTTCCATACATATAAATTACAATCCGCTCACACTACGCACCTCAATGTTTGACTATGTTTCTGCCAGCCCCGCCATCTTACACCTGATGTTGGGACAGTATGGCTTATATGAGGTGCAGTCTAATGACCAGTAGGAGAAACAGCTCTGGCCTGATGGGAAAGTAGAATGAGATAGAGAACACTGGGGCAGATGTATTAACCTGGAGAAGGCATAAGGAAGTGATAAACCAGTGATATGTGCAAGGTGATAAAGGGAACCAGCCAATCAGCTCCAATATGTAAATTAACAGTTAGGATCTGATCGGCTGGTGTGTTTATCACCTTGCACATATCACTGGTTTATCACTTCCTTATGCCTTCTCCAGGTTAATACATCTGCCCCACTGTTACTTTACTTACTGAACCACGTGTGTGTGTGTGTGTGTGTGTGTGTGTGTGTGTGTGTGTGTGTGTGTGTAGAAAGAGAGAGAGTGAGAGAGAGAGAGAGAGAGAGAGAGAAAGAGACTAAATAAAAAAAGACAGTATGTAATGAAAAATATAAAATAAATGTATAAAATGTATACCCGAAGTTTACAGTTAGTGCATAATAAGCCAATGTCCATGAGCCTGGAAAAGGTCATATAAAAGAAAACATACAGAGCTGCCAGAAGCAAGCATACTGAAAGACAATTTGCTAGATATATTAGTTTCATATAACTCAAGGAATTAGCTGTGTTTTTGTTATAATGATAGGAATATGAATATGCGGTATAGCATGAAGAATGACCAGCTCATGTCACTGCAATTTTATTGGACCACAGATCCTAAAATGTGTAGAGTGGGCATCTCTCTGATATCCCGGAATATGTGAAAGGAACAGTTGGATCATGAGAGTAAAAAGTAGGTGACGCGTTTCGTCAATAAACTTGATATTATCAGAGAACATTCCACCAACTACAACTTGAAATATGTTGTATATCTATAGATAATTGATCTTACTCAAAGAGAACGTTCCATTCCAACATTGAGCTGCAGTACACGGATGCATTTAATACATCATACACAATGTCACACTCATCGTGGTGCGTCCTAAATAAAAAAGAATATTAATAATAATAATACAAACAACTGTCTAGTTGACAGTGCACTACGGTAATAGCGAGGAGCATTTAACATCAACTATGGTGGACAACCAGAGCATGCCTCAAAGGGAGAGCATTAACCAAGAATGTTGGCTGCATATGACATTTGATAATATATAGTTTGTGATGTGCTCTATTGCTCAACCCTAAACTATTATCTCCTGATTATAGGTTCATTCATGCAGCTGCTAAACATATTGTTATTCTGTTTGGTTTCTGACATTAATACATAGATTTAACTAAAGAAATGTCAGATAATGAAATGTACTCACCAATTAACTCGCCAATAAATAAAATTTATCCGATGGTGGAAATACCCTTTTGACAGTGCTAGGCTGGGGTTGGGTTCGAAATGCCGGTGCTGGCAATAAAAATTCCAACTGCTGCATCCCAAAGGTAAGAATCCCGGCAGGGGAAGGTAAGTACACTTACCTTACCCCAATGCCACCTAACCTTAACCCTCCCCCCCCCCCCGCAGCCAACCCTAATCCTCCCCAATGGTGCCTAAACCTAACCCCTTCCATCCTTAGCCTAAACCTAACCCTCTCTTTCCCGCAGCCTAACCTTAACCCCCCCCTGCAGCCAACCCTAATCCTCGCCAGTCGTGCATAAACCTAATCCCTTCCATCCTCAGCCTAAACCTAACCCTCCCTCCCCCGCAGCCTAACCATAACCCCCCCCCCCCCCCATCCTCTGCAGCCAACCCTAATTCTCCCCAGTGGTGCCTAAACCTAATCCCTTCCATTCTCAGCCTAAACCTAACCCTCCCTTCCCCGCAGCCTAACCGTAACCCTCCCCCCCCCCTGCAGCCAACCCTAACCCTCCCAAGTGGTGCCTAAACCTAACCCCTTCCTTCCCTTGGCAAACACTCGTTCAGAATCCCGTCAGTTGGGATTCTGGTGGCGGGATTGTGTCCCTATTTGGGATGCCAGTGCCGGCATACCAATCAGTGTCAGGATTCCAGCGTCACTACTGTATTTTGATTGCCAGGATCCCTTCTGAACATGTAGAGGTCTATTATAATAATAGTGTAAATACTTTTGCATATTTGTGCTGCAACTCATAACAGCCAATCAGAGATTGATTTGTTAATCTAGATTGCCATAACCTGACCAAAGTTAATTGGTCCGGTTGTTGTTGGTAACAGGAGAACTGTGAATTTAAAGGAGGTTATTAAATCAGTCTGTTAAGTCGTGTTTAACCAAAAACAGATTTTCATTCTATAAGAAAGAATTAATTATTGAAATACCATTGAATGAAGTAAGTCAGACATCTGTTGTTGAAGACTCCGCACTGCAGGCACCAGGTCACCACTACACCAGATAATGTAGCATCCTATTCTACTGGAAAAAAACCCACCCAGAATCTATTCATATCCTCCCATAACCTGGCAAATGTGATCAATGCCCCGATTGTTGAAATTTTAAAATCTAATTATTAGTCATGGTCTAATTAGCAGGGAAAGCTGCTGGAAGCCCGAATTGCCATGGAAATGTTAATTAGCTTATTATTTATGTTAAGTATTTTTACTTCAGTCTCCATTTACTGGAAATTAAACTTTAGATATAATTTGCATTTTCAGAATGCATTTTTTTTTCTGATTAAACATAATAGCTACAAGTACATTTTATTGTTATATGACAAAAGTATTGGTCTGACGTGTTGTGCTGGGCTTACTGTGTTCAGCAAGAAACAAGTTCATTACCATTATTAATGCTGTAAGTGCTAATGAATTAAACGGTTCAGTAAATGAGCTACTGGGTATTTAAAATGTATTTAGAAAATGCTATTCTGAATCTGAGACAAATGCAAAGAAATTGTTGTTAAAAGGCAGGAAAGACGAAAATGAGTTCAAATTACTGAATAATACAGAAATGCATCATATTTCTATGTGCAATTGTGCGTGATTTACTGCCCCAAATACAATAAAGTGCGTCTTTCTTCCTACAAATGTGTCTTTATACATCAAGCCTCTATACGCCACAAGGCGACTAAGCCGCTCTAAGAGGTGTAGTGTACCATCATTTTCTGAAATTTTATGGGCTAGATGTAATACCGTGCCCCCAGGAAAGATTCCCGGTGGGCCGATGTGCATGCGGGTTCTGATCTGTTTGTTGACATGTGATGGATGGTGCTGCCGCCATGGTTACATGGTATACTTCTGGTGCTGACCATGGGGGTAATTCAGAGTTGATCGCAGCAGCAAATTTGTTAGCAATTGGGCAAAACCATGTGCACTGCAGGTGTGGCAGATATAACATGTGTAGAGAGAGTTAGATTTGGGTGGGTTATTTTGTTTCTGTGCAGGGTAAATACTGGCTGCTTTATTTTTACACTGCAATTTAGATTTCAGTTTGAACACACCCCACCCAAATCTAACTCTTTCTGCACATGTTATATATATCTGCCCCCCCCTGCAGTGCTCATGGTTTTACCCAACTGCTAACAAATTTGCTGCTGCGATCAACTCTGAATTACCCCCCATGTGAGGCCACTTCTACAAATATTTCCAGGGCCAGTTTCCATTACCAATCCGCCCTTGCACATATCACATTGATCAGTGCAATCTAGCAAAGTGATTTTCTCACGTCCAGTTATTTTATTTGTGCGAAAAAGCACATAGTTGCCTGGGACCTGGCCAAGAGGGTCTGTTTTGCGTGACTGAAGCCATGGTTTATGAGGACCAATCTGTATTTGATACTGTACACATGGGAGGCGCCTCGCAGCGATGTTGATTGCATATGTACTAGCATATGCTATTAACATCGCAATGCGGTGACGGAGGCCCCCCGCGATACCTGTGAGGTGGTGTGCGGGGTGGTTCTGTCACCTCCCTGGGGTGTCCACAGGTTCACCTGCTAGGAAGCAGGCAGCAGGCTGTCCCCGGCGCCTCCTCCTCCTCCCTGCAGCCGGAAGGACCTCCGGCTGCGTTGCTAGGGGGAGGAGGAGTTTGGCTTCTGGGACCAGGGCTTCTTGGATGAAAGTATGCTGGGGGAGGGGGGGAGGCGTCTGCGGCAGGATTGCGGTGGCCAGCGGTAAAAAGCCCACAGGCTTCTATAGGGATGGCGATACCCTCAGCGGCGAAAACACGGCGGAAGGGGAGGGTTTTATTGCATTTTCCCTTTAGTGCATCCTGCCCCCAATGAGATAGGTTTCAGTCATCCTTACTGCAGAAATCAAGATCAATAAAGAATGGGAAGTGTGATCTAAGACTGTGTGGACACTTGTTAGCTTAGCATGTGATTATGTATTGCTGTCTTAGGGGTAAACTTACTAAAGCTTCTAAAATAGAGAATTGGTGATGTTGCCCATAGCAACCAATCAATCAGATGCTGCCTATCATTTTCTAAAATGCAATAAAGAAATAATAGATGGCATCTGATTGGCTGCTGTGGGAAACATCCCCAATTCTCTGTTTTAGAAGCATTAGTAAATATACCCTTTGGTCTATACCTAGGGCAATTTTTTCTATGCTCCCAACTCACACCCTCATTTGCACAGATAATCAATCATTTGCATGCTAAATAGTGAATAGGTCTTATCTCCTCTGATGAAATGACCAGTGCTAAAGTCGAGAAACGCGTTAGGTGTTGGCATCGGAATGACCCTTTTATTCAGACCATCTTTTTACTGCCTTCTATTGTTTGGAAACAACTTTGTACAACCGCCAGCCCAAACCCGCCGGAAGTGAAATGATTCCGTCCACTCGATCCCGGCCTCAAAGGACTCTCCAGCTGCACTGTCTCAGAAGCACCCAGGCAGCACAGCAAACGGCGGCTCGTGGATCACAAGCGGCGGAGGTCCGGGTGATATCCCGGCAAGACGGCTACAAGTAGGACGAGACTGTTGTTCACACGTCATCCCGAATATACAGCCATCTGCATTAGCGGCATGTGAGGACAGAAGCCGCTTAGCTGTACGGGATCTTTTCAACTATATCACCAACGACCAGTTACGCTACCAGACTTGGACTGTATGTAAGTGGCTCTCAGCCTTAAGGTGATTCCTACTTCACTATTGACTTAACTTCACTGAACTTTGTCACATGTACCTTTCATAATATTAGTTATTGTCTTTTCGGATGAATTTCCATTGAGAGCCAAACGCAACCAAAATAGGTAATACAGGCTGGCCAGCCAGTGAAGACAGAGGGGGTCATTCCGAGTTGGTAGCTCGTTGCCGATTTTCGCAACGGAGCGATTAAGGCTAAAATGCGCATGCGCATGGTACGCAGTGCGCATGAGCTAAGTATTTTAACACAAAACTTAGTAGATTTACTCACGTCCGAACAAAGAATTTTCATCGTTGAAGTGATCGGAGTGTGATTGACAGGAAGTGGGTGTTTCTGGGCGGAAACTGGCCGTTTTCTGGGAGTGTGCAGAAAAACGCAGGCGTGTCAGGATAAAACGCGGGAGTGTCTGCAGAAACGGGGGAGTGGCTGGCCGAACGCAGGGCGTGTTTGTGACGTCAAACCAGGAACTAAACGGGCTGAGCTGATCGCAATCTGTGAGTAGGTATGGAGCTACTCAGAAACTGCTAAGAATTTTCTATTCGCAATTCTGCTAATCTTTCATTTGCTATTCTGCTAAGCTAAGATACACTCCCAGAGGGCGGCGGCCTAGTGTGTGCAAGGCTGCTAAAATCTGCTAGCGAGCGAACAACTCGGAATGACCCCCACTGTACAAACATCGACTCATTGTAAAGAACTGAGACTGTGATCTGTGAATTATGTTCTGAATTGTTACAATAACACAAGTTCAGGAGCAGTTACAACCTACGAGAGACTTACATTTGTATCTGCTAGTGGTTTCTTAAATCATTAGGTATATATGGAAATAGTAACAGATGGTCTTGGTTTTTATTATTAATATACGCTATAATTAGTGATATTTGATATACCAATATACTTACTGTATGTGGTCACTCTTAAGGATTGTATTTTAGTTGATATTATCCAATATTGGATTATTAATAAAATATGATATTTTTTAATTGACTCTTCCTTCAGGCCCGTACACACTGGTCGATATATCGGCCGTTCTCTTGAACGGCCGATATATCGCGGGACCGTCGGCCAGTGTGTACGGGCGATACGTCTGTGAACTCCGTCGTTCACAGACGTATAGCGTCGGCCGCGCAGCGCAGCCGACGGCAAATATATCTAACGATATATTGGAGCGTCGCTGTGTGTGTACGGGGCGGTAGTCCGACCGCCCGTACACATGCTGCGGCGGCCGGTGGTGATTGACAGCTGAACTGGGCGGGCGCCCGCCCGCCCAGTTCATGACGTCAGTCCCCCGACGGATCGGGCAGTGTGTATGCACAGCACACTGCCCGATCCGTACATAGATATATCTGCAGATCAATTGATCTGCAGATATATCTATTAGTGTGTACCCACCTTTCTGCGCACAGATTGTTTTTTTCCACTTGTTATTGTATTCCTTTAGGGGTTGGCAATCTCCCCTCTTTCCAAATTGTGCAGCATTAGGAAGTTCTCCAGGGTTGAAGGTTACGGGCGCCCTCTTTTCTTTTTTCTCTAAATAGAAATAGCACTGCAGAAAAGCAAATCATTACTTAAAAGTTTATCTTTCTGATTACACCAGTTTCACAAAAATGTTTTTAGAAACTCCTGACATGTTTAAGAACAGCAGATACTGTACTGGAGGGCATGATTATGCATTGCTAAGGAGAGTGCCGTGCACTACAAAGGGCGACAGTTGTGCCCCTCAGCAGCTGGCCAGGCACCTGCTGGGACCCTCCAGTAAGCTTGGTCCTGGGGAAGAAAAGAAAAATCCAGATACACGATCTAAAAACTGAGAATACTGATAATCTTAATAATTATAATAAACTCTACAATTTAACATGGAGTAAAATTGAGATTCTTAGCACAATTTTGGCCAAAAAAGTGTGGGCCACCTATCGCAACTCGTTGAACTCATCCCCCATGCGGATATGTGAAATCTCAGGATGAACTTTTTTTATACTCTGGAATTCAAAGCAAAACCATCTGCCCATTTAATAACTCCCTGGTTCATGAGAAGACATTGTTGTACTCACATGTGAGGAAGGTAGGAACCTTAGAGGGTGGTACTTTAAAAGTAACGCATTGTCATGTCAGGGTTGGGTATGAGTGACCAGCACTTGGGATCCCGCCAATCACCATACCGATGTCGGGATCCCAGGGATTAGAATGTCCTGGGAGGAGGGGGCGATGGGTGGAGCGCAACGAAGCCCCTTGCGGGCCCGCTGCATTCGCCACAGGTTGTATTCCCACTCTATGGGTGTCGTGGACACCCATGAGTGGAAATAGTCCCTGCTAGTCGGCATGCCGACTGTCGGGATTTTGATGTGGCGGGATGTAGGTGTTGGTATTGTGACCAGTGGTCTCCTGACCGCCGATCACATAACTACATCCCGTCATGTAACTATGGAGCAAATTACTTAGTACAGTTCCCTAGTTGGAGCCAAAATCCATTTTAAAACTGTTCCGTGAAATTCTGCCAATGGAACTTGACCATAGGTTTTTCCATACTTACCCCAATTACACCACAAAACAGACTGAATGGCCTTTCTTTGAACTAGTTCTATTCATAGACTATAAATTCTACAAACAGCAAATTTGCAACTATTCCAAGGAATGGAGGAAACAGCAAGCAGGAAATATTGGACTCTAAACACGGGACAACTATGAGATATTTGGCTGTAGAACTTGCACTTCAAATAATATTATACATAATAAAATACACACAGCAACACTCAAAACTAACTTCAAATCCACTAGCTCTGGGACATCCACTAACAAGTTCAGATCCCAGGTATTCGCTGGAAATTAGAAATTTTCAAAACAGAGTATTCCGCAATTAGAATGGGAAACACCATCATTCCTCTGCGGGAATTTGGGCATAATTATTATTTGGCATCATTTAGTTTCAAATAGCTTTCTTACTTATACTCCAATACTCCAACCAATCACATCAGCAAGTTTATTATTGTATATTTAGACGACAAACCGGCAAAACACAAAAAAGCAAAGGCACAATAGGGGGCATTCTAGAGCAATAGATACAAGAATAGCATGAAATTAATCATAACATTGTACATAAAACATCATAAGTAAACAAAATAGCATCAAGGAAGGACAGGCTTATGAGGTGGTGATAGACAAGGTGGGAGGATGGTAGAATGTCCTACTTGTGAGACCTTAGAACATACCACCTAACTGTCCCAATTTAGGTGGGAATGGATCCTTCTCACGATTGGGACAGCTTTGCCTCAATCCGGCCAGCAGCTGGCAAGATATGTTCTGTACTGCGCACACCGATCATGGTGTGCGTGGCATCAAAAGATAATGGGAATGCATGGCGGCATGCACACAGTTGCCCTGATTTTCCAGTCACTAAAAGTTGGCACGTATGGCTTACAATCAAATACGAAAGGGCTGAGAAGAGAGGGAGCAACACGGAGTGAAAAGTAATAGTCACAGTCAACATCCCAACTCCATTTGTAAATCCTAAGGGGCAAGATGTATTAAGCCTGGAGAAGTGATAAAGCAGTGATAAAGAAGTGATAAGTGGAAGATGATAACCCAACCATCAAATCATCTCCTGTCATTTTTCAAATCTGTGAAGATTTGGCTAGTGCGTTATCACCTTCTACTTATCACTTCTTTATCACTTCTCCAGGCTTAATACATCTGCTCCAGAATTCTACAGAATGCAGAATTGACTAATACTGTCTAATGCCATTCTAATGAATGGCAAATTCAGTTAGTACAACTCAATGGGTCCCATATTTTCTCGAATCACGGTGCCCCAGAGTATATTTTCCGTGGAACAACTTGGAAAAAAAAGTTTCTTATTGAGATAATCATCTAAAATTATGAAGAAAATTGTGCTTATCCATCATCCTTAGGTTCAGTTATGTAGTGGAGTACATCAATATACTGTACATAAATTTGCTTATTTGTCCCCTTATTTTATGAGTGACAGCCACCAGCCTTGGATGCCTATCATATTGACCAAGAATTATTTGATCTGGACTGTAAGTGCCGCTGGTTCCGACCGGAACACACTATCAGCTGACTGCAGAACCTGGCACACATTGTTGGAGCCTCTGGACCGGACAAACCAGGTAAGTCACTACTAGACCACAGGGAGGTTTTGTCTACGTTCTAATAATGTCAACATTTCATCAGTGAATGAATGTTGACAAATTATACCATACCCAAACTATACAGATGTTGGACCTTCTAGCTTTCTACTTTTACTATACTTTTTTTTCTTCCCCTTTATAATAAAGACTTCCAGCCATTTTCTTCTCCTGTTCTAGTACATAGCAGAAATATTAGCCAAGTTAGAGGCTCCCAGAGCAGAAGAAAAATAAAACAGTATGTATTCCATGAACAATTATAGAAATGATTGACAGAACAATTGTGGCACTTAGCATCGCAGGCATTTGAAATATTAAAAAACACAGTGTATAGGATGGGAAGCATGATCACTTACAGCTAATCTATGGAGGGGGATCAGCGAGGCCTACAGGGATTACTATAATTTAGCGGTAGAGATGTAGAAAGCTTTCATTAGCGGATTGCAAGTAGTGAATAGCAAATCTGAATAAAATTGTTCTATAACTATCTAAAATCCAATTAAATAAAAGAGTTGGGGATTGAGCTCTGATGTTGAATATTGATTTTCTTTTCATCAGATGCTATAAGAGACATTTTCATGAATAAAACAAAACAAAACAAAAACCACATATATATCATTAAAGAGCTGAAACAAGTATTGCAATTGCTTCATTTGCCGGTTTCCCTGTATACACTCAGTGTATCCCACGGGCGTATCTATCGTGGGTGCAGTGTGTGCGGTGTTTGACGCGTTTTGCAACAGTACATTTCTGTAAAGCTGTTCGGTGGTGAAATATGTTACACCATGTAAAAGGCAAAAACATGGGCCCTCATTCCGAGTCGTTCGCTCGGTATTTTTCATCGCATCGCAATGAAAATCCGCTTAGTACGCATGCGCAATATTCGCACTGCGACTGCGCCAAGTAATTTAACAATGAAGATAGTATTTTTACTCACGGCTTTTTCATCGCTCCGGCGATCGTAATGTGATTGACAGGAAATGGGTGTTACTGGGCGGAAACACGGCGTTTTATGGGCGTGTGGTTGAAAACGCTACCGTTTCCGGAAAAAACGCAGGAGTGGCTGGAGAAACGGGGGAGTGTCTGAGCGAACGCTGGGTGTGTTTGTGACGTCAAACCAGGAACGACAAGCACTGAACTGATCGCACAGGCAGAGTAAGGTTGAAGTTACTCAGAAACTGCAAAGTAGTTTGTAATCGCAATATTGCGATTACATCGGTCGCAATTTTAAGAAGCTAAGATACACTCCCAGTAGGCGTAGGCTTAGCGTGTGTAACTCTGCTAAATTCGCCTTGCGACCGATCAACTCGGAATGAGGGCCATAATTCCAAAATTTGCGAAGTATGACTTAAGACCAAATTATGTCCATGCTCCGCACAAGTTATGTTCATGACCCACTCTGCTATCCAAGGGCCGCAACCGGGCGTCCAAGCACCTGGTGCTGGCCACGCCCCCAGAGTGTGTGACATCATATGAAAGAGGCAGCATCACCCGAATTGACATCAAAGTCTGGCGTATCATTAGGATGCTCTAGGAGGCTGTAAGGGCTGCGGTGCAGGCAGAGAGTCTGGCTGCAGGGTGCTGTTCCAAGTTAGTCAGATACAGGGACCATGTGGCAGCAACGCCAGGGCCGTCTTTTCGTATGGGCTCAATGGGCTCTTGCCCAAGGGCCCCAGGAGTATAAGGGCCCGAGGCTGATAGCTGAGTGTTCCCTCTTTCCAGGGGTACCAGATTTTTGAAAATCGGCCCTGGGGAACCGGAGATATCCGACTTGAAAGCAGTGGTCCCCATCCAAGCCTGTTAAATGCTCTTCCCAGCCAGATATCTTGGGTTCTGTCTGATTTAGAGTTTTTCTGAGGGTATAATCCAAAATCTGTGACTCATCCTGGCAGCTTGTCTCTACTATGCCCAGGACCAGAGATATCAGCCTTCCAGCACCTGGTTCTTGCTCCAGCCCAACACACCTGGTATGCAGTTTTATATTTTATATTGGTGGATTGCTCTGGCTCCTGAACACTGATCCCCAAGTCTCCTACACCTCCTGAAAGGTGGGACTCTCTAGTTTTTTATTCCTTTGAATGCTAAGAAATATATTTTCAGGAACTTGAGATATCTGCAGTCAAGCAAGCTGCCCTCCCACTGGAAAATGATAAATATTAAGCCCACTCCACTATCCACCCCTCCCCTACGTATTAAACACCCCCTACCACCCTGGAAGTCATGTACCAGGGCTTCTTCATTCAGCCCAATGCCCCCTTCTACAGTTTAGCCCCATCTGTGCAGTAAGGGAGTAATTTGCAGAAATTACTGCTCCAGGTCCTACATGGTGAGCAGAAGATAGAACACCCCCTACCGCCCAAGGGACATCAAAGCAGCCACTGATAGCACCCCCCACACCTACCGCTGGAGGATGGGTAGGGGCCCAGTGCATTGCTGTGCCCAGGGGCCTACACTGTTGTTAAGACGGCCCTGAGCAACGCGGTGCCGCCCAGAGAGCTCTGCACTTGCACATGTTAGGCAGTGGATCACTCTGCAGTGGCAAACGCAGGATTTGCATGGGGGGGTTTCCAGAACTGGGTGGAGCCAAGCACGGGGGTGGGGACTGAGGTGACCCAGTATATGCTGGGTCCGTAAAACTAGTGTGTCTGTGTATATATATATATATATATATATATATACACATACATATCTACACATATATATACCATATATACACCTATGTATATATTTCTTTACATATACACATAGCATATTAAACATGCATATATATATATATATATACATACAGTACACGTATATATACGCATGTATATATATCATATGTGTGTGTGTGTTTATATGTATGTATATACATGTGTATATAATTATGTATGCACAAATTGCACATGGATATATATGTACTATAATTAAAATAAAGTAAACTTTTATTAAGCACTTACAAGTGCCACCAGGAAGAAAGCAGGCTGCAGAGGATGCTAGACAGCCATTAATAATACTCATGCAGCAAAAAAAAAAAAATAAAAAAATTTTTTTTTGGTGGAGGGGAGTTTCTAGGTGCTTGGAAACCCCCCCTGGGTGCGCCACTGCTCTGTGGTCTGTCTCCGCTCCCAGCACTAGAGGCAGCTTCCCTGCTCTAGTGTTTTCCCTCCTAGTGTCAGCTCAGTGCAGGAGGAGGTGCTTAGTGCACAGTCTGAGAGAGTTCTTCCTGGGAGAGACAACTGCACTGACGTGCAGCTTCTGCTCTCCTCAGTGTGTAACCTTGTCTACCCGCACCCTGTGTGTATACAGCTGCATCCTGTGTGTACTGAGATTCTGTGTTACCTCTGTATTGCTTCACATGTATAATGTGAGTTCCTGCTGCTGCAGAACATCTTCAATATACTACAACCTGTTATCTCGGTTATCTGAATAAACCAATCATCCTGGTTAAGTGTCGTTGAGTGGACTAACCGACACCGCAATACTCTGCCTTCAGCACATCCTTAGTTATGGCACTGTGTTATCCTACTAACATACAATCTGGTGAAGAGGGAACATGAAAACATAATTTGCGTCATTACAGCCAATCTGAGCAATGATAAGGTCGCACCATGGCTCGACATGGGGGGGTAAGATGACTCAGTTGATGTCATTACAACCTGCACCATTTTCAGGAAGGATAGTCAGGGTCCAGAACTGTGGCCATCGGGAGTCTTCAAGAAATCCCAGGAGCATAGGCATATATGCCTGCTACACTGCATAATGAAGCCATGCTTCCGTTCCATTAGTCCTTACCTGGAGGAAATGCAAATATCTTATTAAGGTACAACATTTGCACTGATCCATATAATCCATCCAGCACGTTTCATTACCTGTCACTATTTATTTACTTAACTTTTTTTTTCTTAGACAGGACTGGTCATGTCAGGCATGAGATTGGTGTTGTGGTCCCAGCGACATTAAGGTCAACATTAACCATCCCTAATACAGCATGGCTAATATCATTTCACTGTCAGTTACTAAATACCTACAGATTATTGCTAAATAATTCAGCATTAGTACATAGAGATTTGAGAAATAGATAAGGTAAGGGCAGTTATTTCCTGCCGAAATGATGCCAAAAATGTTTACTATTTAAGGGACCATTTATTAAGATCTGGTGATAGGGCTGGAAAACCACTGATCAATCATACTGTTACTCATCTGACTATGGATACTCGGAGGGGTAGCCGTTCCACCAACCTAGTCACCGGGAATATACATTACTACACGTGAACAAGCTAGCCAGTTCACACATGCACAGTGGAATGGGCTTTAAGTTTCTGCTGTTGAAAAAAACACTCCAAAACAAATAAAATAAAAAATATACTATACATATTGTATATTCAAGTGGTTTTATAGGGGCTGTGCAGCCGCAAAGATACAGCCAACTGTACATACTGTACATGTCTGAATTGTATACGACTATGATTCAAGCCCAAAGAATGTCTTCAAGAGGTCCTAGGTATTGTTAGAAAGCAGTGCACTCTCCATTCTGCAAACATGATGAGCATTAGGACCAAGGGAGGTCTGTCCTTCAATCGGTTGTATTGCTGCACCATGTGACTGCAGCCATCTTGTAGATTCTTCCTTACTACAGTGCTACTGCGATAGAAGACATGATTTAGACACAAGTCTCACACTTTGCTACAGAGAGACCTGCAGAAAGCAGCCTACACCCACCGGCTGGTGAGCTGTATAGGACCCCACTACGCTGAAGCTTGGATCTATCGCCAGTGTGCATACAACAGTGAGTACGGTTGTAACAGTTATACTTCAATAAACCTACACCACTGGTTAAGTAACTGGGCAGTTAATAGTTTGAGACATCCGCTGGTGTGTGCTTATATAACTTGGCAATATCTACACCTGCGCACAGATCATTCCCATCCCAACAGGTATAACATTTCCATAACCTCTGCATTGAGAAAATGTATATTTAGATCACTGTTTAAAAAAACTCGGGAGAAGCCTTAAAACCCGTTGTGAAAAGGGAACACATGGCTTGTGTGGAATACACCGCTGCTAACTAATTATGTTGTGACATTTGCTTTACAACAATTTGCAGAGATGATGGTGCTGGGAATTACAGTGCTGCAACGAAGAAAGGGAGTGTATTAAGAGGTGTTGATTGGGAACAGCCAGTTTCTCTATATAATGCGTGATTAGTTTGTTTATTTAATTTCTATTCATCTCTCGTCATATTATGGTTACCTAAGTATTAGCAACAACCTCAATGAAAGTGTAAATAGTTTAATCCTGCTAATGCAGCTGAAATACCCAATGCTCCTCTTCTAAGAATTATTTTGCAAACAATTTGTGTTGTGAATTCTTATCTGCATGAACAAAAATGTGGCACGTGCTGGATTACAAGTAAGAAGCAGAGGAGCATGGGCAGTTTAAGAGAGGAAGGGGCCTGTGTGTAGCTTCCAGGTGCCCCCTTCCCCTCTCACACAGCGCCAGAGTGTACAGTACAAGCACTGATCTCTGGGAAAATCACGCCATATTCCCGGTGATTACTGCAGCATCGTCAGATAGCTAAGTGTAGTCTATGGGTGCAGGGTGTGCGCTGTTGGCTTTTCTGGATCCATGCGCACCTGGCACCTTGTCCATGTGAATAGTAGAGACGGGGTTGCACAGAAAACAGTGATCTCTTCTATGCCACAACACTGCAATACACAGTTGAAGTAGTGAACCGTAGGGCAGTACTTCTCCGACATTCTTTGCCTGGGTACCCCCTGGCGGCCCATGTGCATTATTTGTACTCTCCAACGTTTGCAAAGCAATGCATTTGTACTGAATATAATTGCTATAAGAAAAAATGTTTAGAAGCCGCTAAATTTAAAAGCAATAAATGTGTTGGAAAAATATGACACAAGAATAGAATGAATTGGGGCTAAAGATACCAATGACCAGGGGCGGAACTACTGGCGGGGCAGGCAGTGCATTGCACTGGGGCCCCGCCGCACTCAGGGGCCCACAGCCGCCGGCCGGCATTTAGAACAGATTGACATGCGGACGAGAGTCCGCATGTCAATCTGCGTTCTCCTCTCCCTCCTTGCTGCTCCCCTGCTCCCCCGGCCCCCCCCTATGTGTTGGAGGGACACGAGCGCATCGCGCGTCTCTCTGTGTCCCTCCTGGCTCTCCCCCGGCCGCTCTAAGGAAGCATGTGCCGTTCGTGAGCTCTGATTGGCTCACGAACGGCACATGCTTCATTAGACCAGCGGGGGAGAGCCAGGAGGGACACAGGAGAGACGCGCGATGCGCTCGTGTCCCTCCAACACATAGGGGGGGGGAGGGGGGACCGGGGGAGCAGGCACTGGGGGGACAGATCTGGCACTGGGGACATATACCTGGCACTGGGGGGACAGATCTGGCACTGGGGACATATACCTGGCACTGGGGGGACAGATCTGGCACTGGGGACATATACCTGGCACTGGGGGGACAGATCTGGCACTGGGGACATATACCTGGCACTGGGGGGACAGATCTGGCACTGGGGACATATACCTGGCACTGGGGACAGATCTGGCACTGGGGACATATACCTGGCACTGGGGACATATACCTTGCACTGGGGGGGCATATACCTGGCACTGGGGGGGAATATCTGGCACTGTGGGAGAATATCTGGCACTGGGGGGGCATATACCTGGCACTGGGAGCATATAACTGGCACTGGGGGAGCATGTACCTGGCACTGGGGGCATATACCTGGCACTGGGGGCATATACCTGGCACTGGGGGGGAATATCTGGCACTGTGGGAGAATATCTGGCACTGGGGGGGCATATACCTGGCACTGGGAGCATATAACTGGCACTGGGGGAGCATGTACCTGGCACTGGGGGCATATACCTGGCACTGGGGGCATATACCTGGCACTGGGGGGGAATATCTGGCACTGTGGGAGAATATCTGGCACTGGGGGGGCATATACCCGGCACTGGGGGCATATACCTGGCACTGGGGGGGAATATCTGGCACTGGGGCATATACCTGGCACTGGGGGGGAATATCTGGCACTGTGGGAGAATATCTGGCACTGGGGGGGCATATACCCGGCACTGGGGGCATATACCTGGCACTGGGGGGGAAGCAGGCACTGGGGGGGAATATCTGGCACTGGGGGCATATACCTGGCACTGGGGGCATATAACTGGCACAGGGGGGGCATGTACCTGGCACTGGGGGCATATACCTGGCACTGGGGAGGGAATATCTGGCACTGTGGGAGAATATCTGGCACTGGGTGCATATACCTGGCACTGTGGGGGAATATCTGGCACTGGGAGCATATGTGGCACTGGGAGCACGGCCCTAGCAACAAGCACTACCCACTAGCAACGAGCATGACACCCAGTGCATGAAACCCCTGGCAACGAGCATGACATCCTGGCACTGTGCATGGAACCAAGTGCATGAAACCCCTGGCAACAAGCAGGTAATTTCTTTTTTTATTTGTTGGGACTGCCTGCCGCAATGTGTAAAAAGGGGGGACTGCCTGCCGCTATGTATAAAAATGGGGAATCTGCATGCCGCAATGTAAAAATGGGGAATCTGCCTGCCGCTATGTGTAAAAAGGTAGAATCTGCCTGCCGTAATGTGTAAAAAGGGCACGCTATCTGCCGTTATGTGTAAAAGTGTATGGTGTCTGCCGTAATGTGTAAAATGGGGACGCTGTCTGCCGTAATGTGTAAAATGGGGACGCTGCCTGCCGTAATGTGTAAAAAGTGCACGCTGTCTGCCGCTATGTGTAACGAGGGCACGCTGTCTGCCGCTATGTGTAACGAGGGTACGCTGTCTGCCATTGTGTAAAAAGTGTATGCTGTCTGCCGCTATGTGTAACGAGGGCACGCTGTCTGCCGTTATGTGTAAAAAGTGCACGCTGTCTGCCGTTATGTGTAAAAAGGGGAATCTGTTCGCTGTAAGGAGTAAAAGGGTCTCTACCTGGTGTAGTGGTGCTACTGTGCGGCGTAATTTGAAGAATGGAGACTACTGTGCACCGTTTTATGAATTGGTATTATTTTGTGGACACACCCCTTCCCCACGAAGCCACGCCACTATGTATTTTTGCGCGCGCGCCTACGGCGCGCACTGCCCATGGGGTGTACTTGGATGGGGGGCCCAAAGCATTTTGTTGCACCTGGGCCCACCGCTTGCTTGTTCCGCCACTGCCAATGACACTGCTTTCCCTGTACGACTTATTGTTATTACCTGGATTTCTTCAACCCAGAGACTACTGGTGCACTGGAATGCTCCGGTGCACTGGAAAGCCCCCCTGTGCTGGACAACCTCTGCTGGAGTTGGCAACTACTAAATTATGACCAGTTGACTCTGAATTGGCCTTGGGGTGTTGTATGATGTCACAAGAAACAGGAAGACACTATCAATATCTTAGGGGTAAAGCCAATTACTCTTATTGGTCCCATTGCTCAGGGCCCTGAGGGTTGCACTGTCACTGCTCCACAGCCCCTGCTTCTGGCTAGCAGGATGATGGTAACAGAACCTTGTGGACAGTAATGCTGCTTGGACTATCCAGAAGATGATCTGGGCACGCACACTGTGGTGTGAAGAACTACTCAGAGCATCTACACTCTTTTTCCTGCCGGCGGCCCCACCCCTTCACATGACATCACAGCTACGATCAGGCACTCAGACATGCGGGGGGACGCCCGACACAGGGCCAGTCCGCCCCACATCATGTCAGTGCCGCCCTTCCCCCCCCGCAGAAATGCAAAAGCATCGTAGTTCCTGCGGCTGGCCGGGAGAACCTCTTCGCTGCCCAGGTCGCAGCGGCTGCGTGTGACGTCATGCAGTCACCGCGGCCCGCCCCCCAATGGTCTGGCCATGCCTGCATTGGCCAGACTGCGCCCCCTAAATGGCGGCTTAATGCCGCCGTCCAGCTCCCTCCCGCCCAGCAACCGCCTCTGCCTGTCAATCAGGCAGAGGCAATCGCCAGGCAATGACGGCCTTCGGCCATCTGGCATGCGCCGGCGCACTGCGGCGCTAGCACATGCGCAGTTCCGACCCGATCACTGCGCTCAGATAAAATGCAGCGAGCGATTGGGTCGGAATGACCCCCATAGGACACTAGAAAGTGACAGTGGAAGCATAGGTGTACTAACAGAGGAGAAGGCAGAGGTGTATTAACAGAGGAGAGACACAGTAAAGGTCGACACAGGAAAAGGTCGACATGAGGTTTTTTTTTGGGGGGGGGGTATAAATTACTGTATACCCATTCCTGATGCCTGTTTAGAGAGAGGTGTGGTTTGCTGCATTGTAAGAGGAAACTGGCAAATGTTCAGCATGCTTTAATGATTAAACATATTCCACCAGTTTGATGACCAGGAACAGATTAGCAATACAACCCTTAATAGCAAGAATAAAACCAAGCAGAAAGCTGCGCTATGGGAAAGGTCAAAAATGGCTATTAATCAATAGAGCTCAATTACAAAATGTATACATTTATTACAATCACATACACAAATGGCATTTAAATCACATAAAGATATGGGTTATTAGCAGAAAAGCACATATATTAATTTGTTGGTTAATACTGTATGCACAACAAAATGAAAATCATATGCATCTCTTAAATTAATTAGATCATTCAAGTGCACCATATATCCTAGGAAATAGTCACTATGGACTGGCTTTGACAAGTCTAATAATTAGATGAACCATGTCAGGAAAGTAAAACTATTATGCTGGTGGTACAGTATGTTGATATGTCACCAATAGTTATTTTTGACCTTTCCCATGAAGAAGCTTTCTGCTTGGTTTTCTGTTTGATTTAATAGGAGCAGGCACATTTCCCCACTTTAGCTGCTACTGGGAGTCTTATTGACTGTTAAATATAGTAAGAACACAGTATACAGCCAGTACATTTTTATTTCTCACAATTCTTAATAGATATTTCGAGTTAGTAGTGTGAAATTTGTGGCTCCCGTTTGTTTTCCAGGTTCACCATTCACATTCAAAGTTTGGCATTTACGAACAGTTAAAATGATTCAGCTTAAGCAGAAGTGCTTGCAAACGTCATTATGAATTAACAGCTTAACTATTGTTCATTTTAAAACCGCTCTCTGCACTGGTGCTTCTAGCACACACTGGTCTGTGCTGGGATACAGACCAGAGTGTGCTAGAAGCACCAGAGCAGAGAGTCACACTCTAGGCAGGAAAGAGGAACTGCACAGGTTGTGACACATGCAGGGTGCTAGAATGAACACTACTTAGCTATTTGTGTATTGGCTTGAACATGGTCAGCCAGTTTATCCCGGCTTATGTATTTAAATATTTGAGGTTTCAATCCTCTCGCTTCATATGGGCAAATAGACATCCCAGAATACGCCTACAACTGCTTCAGCGCCCCACTCATGGTGGAGGGCTAGGTATTCCAGATTTCAGAAAATATTATATCGCTGCACAGTTAGCACAATGTGTGCAGTGGTGCGGTGCTGAAGCAGGGAAGGTTTGGGTTGATATTGAGGCTGCTGAGCTAGGACTCTCTTCCATCTCCTCTCTACTATGGATCTCGAGACCTAACCGTCCTAAAGGTGTGGTTTCGAATCCGATTGTATCTCGTTCTTTATCAATCTGGGATTATGCAAATAGAAAACATAGTTTGGCTCCTTCTCCTTCCCCTGTTATTCCACTCCTCCATAATCCGGCCTTTCCTCCAGGAATGCATAGTACAGCATTTCTTCCATGGAAACACAGAGGCATTCTGTTCCTTAATGATATTTCTAAAGATAAAAATTTTCCCCAATTCTTTCAAGTTCAGGATGATAACCACATACCTACTAAACATTTTTTTCAATATTTACAAATTAGACACTTTCACTCTTCAACGAAACATACACTCACTGGCAGGCCACTATCTGCTTTTGAAGCATTATGCCTCAGACGCTCTTCCACTAGAGGACTGATTTCTTTTCTCTATACATTGCTCTCTGATGGCTCCACGTCCCCACAACCTCCCTACGAAAAAGCCTGGGAAACGGATCTTAACACTACTTTCACTGAGGATGAGTGGTCAGAGATCTGGAACAATGCGGCCTCTAGCTCTATATGCTTCAAGATTAAAGAGAACATTTATAAGTTATTATATCGGTGGTACTATGTCCCCTCCAGACTTAGTAGGATCTATCCTGATGCCTCCGACAGGTGTTGGAGAGGGTGTAACTTAGAAGGCTCATTTATGCATATATGGTGGTCATGCCCCAAGATAGCTAGCTTGTGGAATGAAGTCATCAACTTCATAGCAATCCTATTGCATATCCCCATTCCAAATGACCCTAAATATTTTCTTTTACCACTAGATATTCCAACGTTATCCAAACATCAAAATAAATTGATGCGCCATGTGGTCTCTGCGGTCACCTGCCAGATCGCATTGGGCTGGAAACAATTGACTGCTCCCTCTTTGCATACTATAATGTCCCGCATTTGGTATGTGTACCGTATGGAGTACATAACGAGTATCCTCAATAACTCTTCAAAAAAATTCATTGCCATTTGGTCTCCGTGGATCTCCCTACACCGGATCAGCTCTCCTTTTGCTATTTAGTATCTATCCTCTTGGGTTTTTTATTTTTTAAATATACTAGATCGTATGATTCTTTATTCCTTTTTGGCAAGGGTCCAGCCCTCCTCCCCTCATTCCTTCTTCCTTACCCTCTGTTCTCCTTCTGTCCTCTAACTCTCTTTTTTCTTACTCTCTGCTTCTTTTAGGTTTATTTCTTTCTCCAATAACTACACCATCCAGACGTTTGTTTTTTCTTTATTTCTTTAAAAACGGATAAAATGGATCACATACAGAAATTTGATAGTACCATGCTTCCCAGGTTTTTTATAGGAGTTTTTATTGTACTGGATTGTGAAGGTTGAAATCTGTATTTTTGATGTATTGTGATCTTCCAATAAACAAATCCTTAAAAAAAAAAGAACATGGTCAGCCAGTCTCAAACATGTTCAGTTCCATCAATAGCTGTGTTGAATCCCAATGTTGGAGGGGGGGGGGGGGCATGATCATGCTTAGGCCCATGGTAGTGATGTGTAAGCTGCACACTACCACGATGCACCAAAGAGGATATAGCAGTGACATCTTAGGACCAAGCACACAGAGATGCCTAGGTACCACACCCAACCACCTTTCATGAACTCCTGAACATGGCTTATAAGAAAGGAACAACTATTTTCTCATGTTAATTAACGACCAGTTAAAATGCACAATAGTATGAAGTACTGAAGAATCTCCCAAAAACTCTTGCTCAACTAAGAAACATGTTTGGCAGAATCCCAAATATACTATATTAGGATAATGGGGCTGAACTCACAAGTAGCAATACGCAAGCCATCTTGAAAAATAAGGAATAGTGCCTCAAACAACAGTATCATAAAATCCTGAGCATAATGGTACAACAGTCTGTATGGAAGTGAGCAAATAATTATTTTCAACGTAGGTAGATCATACCATGATACAGTATATACGGGAAAAGCAGTCATTAGTACCAGTTATCTCCGAAATGGGTAAAGAAAACACTCTACAAGGGCACTAGGACAGACTGATAAGCCTTGGCAATAGCATTTTAGACTGTTTGGAAGCAAGGCCTATGTACATGTTCCAAAAGATAAGCTTATGAAGTTTATACAAAGCAAGGCATTCTTTATAGGGTACTGTTGGAGTAAATTTAAAAATAAAAAAAGATACAGATTTCTGTACTATGACACAAAGAAGATAACAATTAGCATTTGTCTGGTTATACAACTTTCTTTGAATTTCAGCCTAGTAACAAGCTCAGTCACAAACACAGAGAAATGAGTAAACTGACATTGAAATCGAGTTACCCGGTACAGTTATTCAACAAGGTGAGAGAGTAATAATACTGTATCTCTACTTTCAGTTAGAAAATCCACAAGATGCAATAAGAGCATTATAGGGTTAAAGACCCTTTACGAATCCAAACAGAATGGCCTATGTGCTGATGTATTTGGGAAGAAAAACATGTTCTATCCGCTAACAAGCACTTGATTTAACCTGGCATGTGGTTTAAATTCTATCCAGGCACTATTACAGCTTCCATCTCTTTACAATTCCAAAGCACTTCTTTATAATACAGAACACACAACCTGAACCAGGAATAGTAAAATCCACTATAGATCAGATGTAATGGGATCATTGATACTGCACAACAATAAAATAAGTGGAGCTTCCGTACAACAGTTTAATACTCTAAATCTTTGATCCCTTTCATTTACTTTTTATTCACTGTAATTTAAAAAAAGATACTGGTACCAGCTGCTGCTAGCTGCCTAGCATAAGGAACAATACAGCCTGCCATCAGATGACAAAGCAGCTGATCTGTCAATAGGAGCATCAGGTTTGTGTTTTGTGATGCTAATTTGAAAGGTATAATTCTGCTGCAACAGATGAAATGTCTCTCCTTACGAAGCTGTTTCCTTTATTCCTCTCCATGTTTATTTTTTTTTTCTATAAATTCATCGACCAGTTTATAGCGGAATACTGTTTTCAATGGGAAATAATCCAATAACTGAAAGGCACATGGAAAAACTAAGCAGTCACCATATCGGTATATTTCACAAGCATCTTTGTCTATTCTCCCTGAAGTTGTGGGAGTTTTCTGAATATTTGGGTAGTCCCCAGAACTCCCGGAAGAGTAGGCAGATCTCCCACATCCCGCCCACTACCTACTGAAGCGGGCAGGATGGAGAGATTATAATGGAAATTGTAGTACTGTACAGAGGGGGCGGGGCTAAATGATGGAAATCATGTCATGGAGCCCCACCCCTCCCCTCAGACCCGCGGTTTGCAGCATTTTCTTGTGGTGGGGGTGGGGCTTAATAACGGGATCCCTGTCCCAGGAGTCTCACAAATGTTTTGGGAGGGTAGATAACTGTGCTTCATATAGAATAGTTGCATCATGTAGTTGTGCCACTCTCTGGCAGGGCAAGATTCTGAAGCACTAGGCTGTTCTAAATCCGTATTTCATATCAACCAACTGTAACAATTAAGGTATGACAGTCATGGCGGGTTTCCATATCTCCAAATACTTTAATATCTAGGTCATGCCCCCTGGTGTATGAAATGTCTCATCACTCTGGGGGCGAGTCCAGCACTCCAGCAGCTGACTGGGCAGCCCCCAGCCTCTTACGATATGTGTGCACCATCCAGCTGCAGGGCAACCCCCAACCTCTACCCCGCGAATTGGACACTGTGGATCGCGGGTGGGACAGTGACCAATACAGAGGACTGTCCCACTGAAATCAATATGGATGGGACGTATGGGTTTTATCTAAAAGTGGGCATTTCTGTATTTCTCAAGGCAATGTTTATTTTGTCCTGATTCTGCTTCCCTATGTCATATTTGCCTGCTTTTTCTAAATCCCTTCTGGAAGAGTCCCAGCAAGGGGCAACCCTCTCTGATTGGCAGGGGTCGTGGCACTGCATTCTGGCTAACATTGCCTCTCCTCAAATTTTACACTCACAACTTACATTGAGGGGAAGATGTACTAAGAAGTGGAGAGTAATAAAATGGAGTGAGATAAAGTACCAGAAAATTGTTTTCTAACTGCCGTGTTACAGGCTGTGTTTGAAAAATGACAGTTAGGAGCTGATAGGTAGGTACTTTGGGGTCTATACGTGAAGCAGTAAAAAGTGTAGAGAAGTGAGCCATTCGAGAAGTTGCCTATGGCAACCAATCAGCGTTGAGGTAACATTTATAATGTGCAAAATTATACGTAGCAGCTGATTGGCTGCAATGGGCAACTTCTCCACTTGCTCACTTCTCCACACTTTCACTGCTTCATGACTAGATCCCTTTATCTCTCTCCACTTTACCACTCTTCAAGGATTAGTACATCTGCCCCTGGGGGAGAGGCTTCACATCATCATGGCTCCATTCCCCGACACAGTGACAATATGCAATCGCGCATTCCAAACCTCCCGACCACCCACATCAGACTGGCTAACTCTGTTGAAAAGACGGGAGAGACCCAAAATTCAGGGAGTTGGCAAACATGGTCTATGTATGCTCTAACATACACCAAAATACGTAACAGGCCTCTATTCATTGTTGCTGTCCTGTTTATAGCAGAAGTTATCATGATATGTCTCCCAATATTACATCACTGTGGAGAAATGTCCCATCTCAGTCTATTAGAACAGGACAGTCCTACCTACAATAACTCGGGACATTTAGGCGTTATGGTATATACTGTGTGAATATGACTATAGAGGCAGCCATTTTGTGCCTCTAGCATCCACTGATAAGCTTCATTCTTCTGACTGTGATCTCATTTAGTAATAACGGTACATTTGTTCATCCATTGTGACCAATCCACCATTATAGTGCTGACATTTATTAATGTATCTACACAGAAAACACCCTATATTACATGGCTGTTGCCACCATTGCTGTTATAAGCCACATAATGAGGCACTTGCATCAACGACATCCTCATTTTTTTTTTTCATATTCAGTCAGATAAAGCAATGGTTCATATTGTGCATCATTAAAACAAATATATGAAATGAGTCATTAAATGACAGTAAGTTTTACATTTTTATCAGTGTGTTTTTTTAGCTTCATTAGTTTTCCTTTCCCTTCCAAATACAGCAAGTACTCTCCTCCACACATTTGTCTCCCGCTGTTATGAAAGCATTGCAATGCATTAATCTGTGACAAATGGCTCCATTTGATCCGTAACCCATTTTATAGCCTGCCAAGTACAAATGAGAGCAACAAGGCAGACTATCCCCCTGCATTAAAGTGACCACACCATTTCTACACCACATCTACATGTTTCTCTAACTCTAATGTTTACTCAGCTTTTATATTGGTGTTTCTTGAGGTAAAGTTTAATATTTTAAATCAGATGGATACAAGCAGTGTTTAATTTCAATCTAATTACAGTGGACAGAGAGCTTAAATTAACATGAATTAGCTTCTAATTGCAGAGTTAAAGTACACTCATCATTTACAGTTGCCATAGGCAGGCAGCCATTTTGTGGACAAAAAAAATGTCAAGATAGTGCGGCCACTAGTGACATGACTGAGCTACTGCACGGCTTTTACTAGAGACCTGCAGATATTAAAAATAGTCTTACATTGGCTGGAATGGGACAGTGGGCCCTGGGGTGGCCTAGGCTATGGATGGGAGGGTTGCACCTGTCCATATGAGCTATTCCACCGCAGCCGCACACAACTCTCCCGCAGCCGCGGGACCGATGACGCGATTTGCGTTTAATTGCATCATTGTGGCCTGCCCCCTGAGTTACATGGCCTGTAATCTTGTGGACACGCCCCCGCTCTGCCCCTACCCAGCATCACCCCTCTCTTCTGTTAGCAAAAGAAAATCAGTTCAAAAATGTTTTATGTAAAGTTTTTTCACATGGGAATTCATTCAAAATATATATATATATTTTTTACATATTTTTATGTAGAACTTACATATATTTTTTAAATGGAACTAAAAACCTAAACTGGGGCTTTCATGTCTACTGTGCATGCATGAACCAGCATGCACCCATCCCTTGTAGCTGGCCCGGCAAAGCAGTAAGTTATTTCCTACTGCTTATTGTAGTATTGTCATGGCACTGAGCTACCTTTCCAAGATTTTATTGGTAAATTAAGGGCAAGGAGGTGCAACTGTAGTAGCTGCAGGGGGTGTGGCTGCTATAGGGCCGGGTTGCCTCCAGAGCCCAGCCTTCACCGCTACCAGTTACACTGCATGCAGCTACTCCTTGTCTGTCACCTCCTCATTTGCATATAGGCAGATTATTTTACCGCTTATCTATTATGATTGTAAATGATCTTATGTTTGCGCTATCTACCTGCTATGGGGTCTACATAGGTCTAACTACGCACCTGATTAATGGATTTTTTTTCACCAGCTAGTGTATACCTGGAATGCCTTGTTGACGTTCCTGCAGAATAAGAATTATGTTACCATATAATAAAAATTGGCAGAAATTCCTGCCCTGCTCTCAACACTACAGCCCTAATAAAACAGAGCAGAGACAATGTGTGTAGATTAAAGCAGTTCTTCTTTTTAAACCAAAGTGAAAAGAAGATTTAAGGAGATATTGATTGACTGATGTGGACACACTGTTACGTTACCTGCTTGTGGGACTTCAGAATACAGAACAAACATTACTCAATAAAGCTGAGGATTTAAGAAACATTTACAAGACGACTTTTTTACTGTTTTAATAAAATAGCGATAAATGAACCTGATAGTTCAGTGGGAGCCTTAGGGAACTCATGTTACATAGGAAGAAAGTAAGAAGGAAGTCTCTCATACCGAAATAGTTAGTATTTATATCTTTGTTTCGTTTTACTGAATAGGTGTATGCGAACATTTCCATTAACTGAACATCTGCACTCAGAGATTCATTACCTCTTTGGCAAATGCAGAAAGTCAGCTAGCAGACAATAACTGTGATGTTATATTGAAGTGGTGGTCCACTTCTGCTTAACTTCCAAGACGCTCCTTACCATGAAGCCGAAATACCAATCACACCACAGCTGACGCTGCCGGATGATTCCGTCAGATCAGTATTTTTATTTAGATTTCCATAGGACACTGCTGAAGAGGACTGCATATACTGCACCATGTGTGTCATTGTAAATACACGTATGCTGGACTCCGAGTCCCAGCTTCACCTTGCTGGGAGAGCAGCACTCTGTGCTGTCTCCTATGTGGCATACACTCCAGGCACTAGGACCCAGAGTCTGCAGGACAGTGCAACCTCCTCCTACTGCACATGTGCAGACTGTAGCCATATTTACCGGGTGGAGTGATGCGGTGCTGTATAGACACACAATACCTAGGCTCCTGAGGTGAGACACTTTGGACCTGATTCCGTGAGGGGCGCAGATCACAGCATACGCAGCAAGATCTGCGTACATCTCCTCACATGCTACGGGCCACCCAGCACAGGACAAGACCGGCCAGTATGTGTGGTGCCGCCTCCTGATGCGTCCGTAATTACATTGCGGACGCATCTAATTAAGGTTGACCCCTGACAGCGCGTCAGGCGATCCACAGCCATTTTCTTAGTCGGATCAGCTGCGTGTGACGTCACGCAGCTGCCCTGAAAACACTCCCGGCACGCTTCTGTTCAGCCCGCCCGTGATGTCAATCACCTTGTGATCGCATCCTGGAAGGATGGGGATGCAAAATGTAGGGTCAAGAACGTGCGGCTGCATTCAGGTCTGAATGACCCCCTTAATACCTGCATTAACCACTACTGCTGCTGAATTACCTCTGGTTACTGCTGTTAACCCCTGCATTACCACTGTATTCCTGCATATCCTGTTACTGCTGTTACCAACACTCAGTATCCTGATGAAGGACTCTCTGTGTGGCCTAACAGTCACTTTCACATCCCCTGTGAGTGTGCACCTATTTTCTTTAATATTCCTCATGACCTAAAACCTCTCCCCATTGAACAGTATACTTTAAGGATGTTGACATTCAAAGCTGTTGACATGGGTTAGGGTTAGTTGGGCGATGAAAAAATGCATTGTGCACATGCATACTGTGAACATTTACAATGGGAATGATGGGGGTCATTCCGAGTTGATCACCCGCTAGCTGTTTTTAGCAGCCGTGGAAACGCTATGCCGCCTCCCACTGGGAGTGTATTTTAGCTTAGCAGAAGTGCGAACGAAAGGATCGCACAGCGGCTACAAAATAATTTTGTGCAGTTTCAGAGTAGCTTCAGACCTACTCAGCGCTTGTGATGACTTCAGTCTGTTCAGTTCCTGTTTTGACGTCACGAACACGCCCTGCGTTCGCCCAGCCACGCCTGCATTTTTCCGAACACTCCCTGAAAACGGTCAGTTGACACCCAGAAACGCCCTCTTCCTGTCAATCACTCTGCGGCCATCAGTGCGACTGAAAAGCTTCGCTAGACCTTGTGTGAAACTACATCAGCCGTTGTGAAAGTATGTTGCGTGTTCGCAATGCACCGCATACGCATGCGCAGAAGTGCCATTTTTTGCATCATCGCTGCGCAGCAAACATTTTCAGCTAGCGATCAACTTGGAATGACCCCCGATGTGTCTGGAAAGCGGGGTCATGTTGATGTATAGAGCTTCTTGCTGTTGGTTCATAATAATAACCAGTATAAAGAGATTCATTTGACTAAGGTACCAATCAATACCTGCAACTTGAAATGGAAAGGTGATAGATAAAAGACTTGACCTTTAGGGAAACTATTGAATAAATTCAATATGTTGGACTATCCCGACTCAAAAATGATTGGTATCCATGTGATTTTGCCGATCCCCTGTAAAATCGCTGATCAGCAGAGTCCGCCGACTGGAGAATTGGATTGCCGAATGGCAGTTTGGATCCTCCTAAGGAATCAGCCCTTAGATGTATGGCCCTTATAATATAAGTCAGTGAAAATATGGGCTAACGGACATTGGGGGAAATTCAGACCTAATCGCTGCCGTGCATTTTCGCACAGCAAACGATCAGGTCTGAACTGCACATGCGTATGCACCGCAATGCGCCGGCGCATCGGACGTCTGCACTGCGCATCAGTGCATAGCAACGGGATGGTGCGATAAAAGCGATCGGAGGAGATTGACAGGACGAGGCCATTTGTGTTTGGCAATTGACCGTTTTAAAGGAGTGTCTGGAAAAAACGCAGGCGTACTCAGGCGTTTTGAGGGAAGGTGTCAGCTCCGGCCCCGATCACCAGCAAACCATCGCAGCGGCTGAGTAAGTCCTGGGCTGAGCAGAGACTGCACAATTAGATGTTTGTGCAGCTCTGCTACAAATGCGATCGTACACTTGCACATCACTTTTCCCCTCCCCCTGTAGGCTTTGACTACCTGATTACAGGGCTGTAAAAAAAAGCACCCTAGCGATCAGGTCTGAATTACCCCCATTGTTGCCTCTAAGGTGAGAACTATTTTTTTTTTTTAAACTTAGCCTAATGAAAACTTCCCTGTGCACTTTTCCGGATAATCGGCTGTTCAGTGCAACCCTATAAAATATACTTTCTCTTAGCAAGCTCAATTTTTAACAATCTAATTTCCATAATAAGTTGCTACCAGGGAACAGATGCAAGTGACTTGGCTGAGTGAACCTGTGATTTTGGCTTTAAGCCCTGAGAAAATGAAATCGACCTAAAACCCTGAGCACTACAGACATATCCATAGAGTTTCCACTTATTAGCATGCCTGAAAGATGAGGTGAATACAGAATACAGAAATCTACATTATATCAATTAAAAAGATATTCTTTTAACATAAATTACAATCAGGTTCCCTGAATCAAAATTTAGAAGCACTTTCACTTAGGGATGAGCGGGTTCGGTTCCTCTGAATCCGAACCCGCCCGAACTTCAGTTTTTTCTTCACGGGTCCGAGCGACTCGGATCTTCCCGCCTTGCTCGGTTAACCCGAGCGCGCCCGAACGTCATCATCCCGCTGTCGGATTCTCGCGAGGCTCGGATTCTATTGCGAGACTCGGATTCTATATAAGGAGCCGCGCGTCGCCGCCATTTTCACACGTGCATTGAGATTCATAGGGAGAGGACGTGGCTGGCGTCCTCTCCGTTTAGAGAAGAGAGTGAGACAGTAGAGAGAGACACAGTAGTAGTAATTTTGGGGAGCATTATTAGGAGGAGTACTACTATACTACTACTACTTGCTGAAGTGATATAGATTAGATAGTGTGACTGTATTAATTATCTGACTTGTGGGGGAGACACTGACAGTGGGGAGCAGTTAGAGTCTGAGAGCAGGACTCAGGAGTACATATAACTAGAGATGAGCGCCTGAAATTTTTCGGGTTTTGTGTTTTGGTTTTGGGTTCGGTTCCGCGGCCGTGTTTTGGGTTCGACCGCGTTTTGGCAAAACCTCACCGAATTTTTTTTGTCGGATTCGGGTGTGTTTTGGATTCGGGTGTTTTTTTCAAAAAACACTAAAAAACAGCTTAAATCATAGAATTTGGGGGTCATTTTGATCCCAAAGTATTATTAACCTCAAAAACCATAATTTACACTCATTTTCAGTCTATTCTGAATACCTCACACCTCACAATATTATTTTTAGTCCTAAAATTTGCACCGAGGTCGCTGTGTGAGTAAGATAAGCGACCCTAGTGGCCGACACAAACACCGGGCCCATCTAGGAGTGGCACTGCAGTGTCACGCAGGATGTCCCTTCCAAAAAACCCTCCCCAAACAGCACATGACGCAAAGAAAAAAAGAGGCGCAATGAGGTAGCTGTGTGAGTAAGATTAGCGACCCTAGTGGCCGACACAAACACCGGGCCCATCTAGGAGTGGCACTGCAGTGTCACGCAGGATGTCCCTTCCAAAAAACCCTCCCCAAACAGCACATGACGCAAAGAAAAAAAGAGGCTTTTTACTGATATTTGGTGTTTTGGATTTGACATGCTCTGTACTATGACATTGGGCATCGGCCTTGGCAGACGACGTTGCTGGCATTTCATCGTCTCGGCCATGACTAGTGGCAGCAGCTTCAGCACGAGGTGGAAGTGGATCTTGATCTTTCCCTAATTTTGGAACCTCAACATTTTTGTTCTCCATATTTTAATAGGCACAACTAAAAGGCACCTCAGGTAAACAATGGAGATGGATGGATTGGATACTAGTATACAATTATGGACGGGCTGCCGAGTGCAGACACAGAGGTAGCCACAGCCGTGAACTACCGCACTGTACTGTGTCTGCTGCTAATATATAGACTGGTTGATAAAGAGATAGTATACTCGTAACTAGTATGTATGTATAAAGAAAGAAAAAAAAACCACGGTTAGGTGGTATATACAATTATGGACGGGCTGCCGAGTGCCGACACAGAGGTAGCCACAGCCGTGAACTACCGCACTGTACTGTGTCTGCTGCTAATATATAGACTGGTTGATAAAGAGATAGTATACTCGTAACTAGTATGTATGTATAAAGAAAGAAAAAAAAACCACGGTTAGGTGGTATATACAATTATGGACGGGCTGCCGAGTGCCGACACAGAGGTAGCCACAGCCGTGAACTACCGCACTGTACTGTGTCTGCTGCTAATATATAGACTGGTTGATAAAGAGATAGTATACTCGTAACTAGTATGTATGTATAAAGAAAGAAAAAAAAACCACGGTTAGGTGGTATATACAATTATGGACGGGCTGCCGAGTGCCGACACAGAGGTAGCCACAGCCGTGAACTACCGCACTGTACTGTGTCTGTGTCTGCTGCTAATATATAGACTGGTTGATAAAGAGATAGTATACTCGTAACTAGTATGTATGTATAAAGAAAGAAAAAAAAACCACGGTTAGGTGGTATATACAATTATGGACGGGCTGCCGAGTGCCGACACAGAGGTAGCCACAGCCGTGAACTACCGCACTGTACTGTGTCTGCTGCTAATATATAGACTGGTTGATAAAGAGATAGTATACTCGTAACTAGTATGTATGTATAAAGAAAGAAAAAAAAACCACGGTTAGGTGGTATATACAATTATGGACGGGCTGCCGAGTGCCGACACAGAGGTAGCCACAGCCGTGAACTACCGCACTGTACTGTGTCTGCTGCTAATATATAGACTGGTTGATAAAGAGATAGTATACTCGTAACTAGTATGTATGTATAAAGAAAGAAAAAAAAACCACGGTTAGGTGGTATATACAATTATGGACGGGCTGCCGAGTGCCGACACAGAGGTAGCCACAGCCGTGAACTACCGCACTGTACTGTGTCTGCTGCTAATATATAGACTGGTTGATAAAGAGATAGTATACTCGTAACTAGTATGTATGTATAAAGAAAGAAAAAAAAACCACGGTTAGGTGGTATATACAATTATGGACGGGCTGCCGAGTGCCGACACAGAGGTAGCCACAGCCGTGAACTACCGCACTGTACTGTGTCTGCTGCTAATATAGACTGGTTGATAAAGAGATAGTATACTACTAATATTATATACTGGTGGTCAGGTCACTGGTCACTAGTCACACTGGCAGTGGCACTCCTGCAGCAAAAGTGTGCACTGTTTAATTTTAATATAATATTATGTACTCCTGGCTCCTGCTATAACCTATAACTGGCACTGCAGTAGTGCTCCCCAGTCTCCCCCACAATTATAAGCTGTGTGAGCTGAGCAGTCAGACAGATATATAATATATATATAGATGATGCAGCACACTGGCCTGAGCCTGAGCAGTGCACACAGATATGGTATGTGACTGACTGAGTCACTGTGTGTATCGCTTTTTTCAGGCAGAGAACGGATATATTAAATAAACTGCACTGTGTGTCTGGTGGTCACTCACTATATAATATATTATGTACTCCTGGCTCCTGCTATAACCTATAACTGGCACTGCAGTAGTGCTCCCCAGTCTCCCCCACAATTATAAGCTGTGTGAGCTGAGCAGTCAGACAGATATATATAATATTATATATAGATAATAGATGATGCAGCACACTGGCCTGAGCCTGAGCAGTGCACACAGATATGGTATGTGACTGAGTCACTGTGTGCTGTGTATCGCTTTTTTCAGGCAGAGAACGGATTATAAATAAAAGTGGTGGTCACTGGTCACTATCAGCAAAACTCTGCACTGTACACTACTGAGTACTCCTAATGCTCCCCAAAATTAGTAAATCAAGTGTCTCTCTAATCTATTCTAATTCTAAACGGAGAGGACGCCAGCCACGTCCTCTCCCTATCAATCTCAATGCACGTGTGAAAATGGCGGCGACGCGGGCTCCTTATATAGAATCCGAGTCTCGCGATAGAATCCGAGCCTCGCGAGAATCCGACAGCGTCATGATGACGTTCGGGCGCACTCGGGTTAACCGAGCAAGGCGGGAAGATCCGAGTCGCTCGGACCCGTGAAAAAAAACATGAAGTTCTGGCGGGTTCGGATTCAGAGAAACCGAACCCGCTCATCTCTACATATAACGTACAGTGCACACTTTTGCTGCCAGAGTCAGTGCCACACTGCCATTGTGACCACACTGACCACCAGACCAGTATAATATATTTTGTTATTGTCTGCTTAGGAGTACTACTTGCAAGTTGCTGATAGTGTGACCAGTGACCTGACCACCAGTTTAATAATCAATCACCACCAGTTTAATATATATATATATATATAATTGTATATAATATATATATATATAATATTGTATACCACCTACCCGTGGTTTTTTTTTTTTTCATTCTTCTTTATACATACTACTACAGTAGCTTACTGTAGCAGTCTGCGGTGCTGCTGAGCTGACAGTGTCCAGCAGGTCCGTCATCAGTCATTACATAATAAATATATATACCTGTCCGGCTGCAGTACTAGTGATATTATATATACATATATATTGATTTCATCTCATTATCATCCAGTCTATATTAGCAGCAGACACAGTACGTTAGTCCACGGCTGTAGCTACCTCTGTGTCGGCACTCGGCAGTCCATCCATAATTGTATACCACCTCCCCGTGGTTTTTTTCTTTTCTTTCTTCTTTGTACATACTACTATAGTATAGTAGCTTACTGTAGCAGTCTGCGGTGCTGCTGAGCTGACAGTGTCCAGCAGGTCCGTCATCAGTCATTACATAATAAATATACATACCTGTCCGGCTGCAGTACTAGTGATATTATATTGATTTCATCTCATTATCATCCAGTCTATATTAGCAGCAGACACAGTACGTTAGTCCACGGCTGTAGCTACCTCTGTGTCGGCACTCGGCAGTCCATCCATAATTGTATACCACCTCCCCGTGGTTTTTTTTTTTCTTTCTTCTTTGTACATACTACTATAGTATAGTATAGTAGCTTACTGTAGCAGTCTGCGGTGCTGCTGAGCTGACAGTGTCCAGCAGGTCCGTCATCAGTCATTACATAATAAATATACATACCTGTCCGGCTGCAGTACTAGTGATATTATATTGATTTCATCTCATTATCATCCAGTCTATATTAGCAGCAGACACAGTACGGTAGTCCACGGCTGTAGCTACCTCTGTGTCGGCACTCGGCAGTCCATCCATAATTGTATACCACCTCCCCGTGGTTTTTTTTTTCTTTCTTCTTTGTACATACTACTATAGTATAGTAGCTTACTGTAGCAGTCTGCGGTGCTGCTGAGCTGACAGTGTCCAGCAGGTCCGTCATCAGTCATTACATAATAAATATACATACCTGTCCGGCTGCAGTACTAGTGATATTATATTGATTTCATCTCATTATCATCCAGTCTATATTAGCAGCAGACACAGTACGGTAGTCCACGGCTGTAGCTACCTCTGTGTCGGCACTCGGCAGTCCATCCATAATTGTATACCACCTCCCCGTGGTTTTTTTTTTCTTTCTTCTTTGTACATACTACTATAGTATAGTAGCTTACTGTAGCAGTCTGCGGTGCTGCTGAGCTGACAGTGTCCAGCAGGTCCGTCATCAGTCATTACATAATAAATATACATACCTGTCCGGCTGCAGTACTAGTGATATTATATTGATTTCATCTCATTATCATCCAGTCTATATTAGCAGCAGACACAGTACGGTAGTCCACGGCTGTAGCTACCTCTGTGTCGGCACTCGGCAGTCCATCCATAATTGTATACCACCTCCCCGTGGTTTTTTCTTTTCTTTCTTCTTTGTACATACTACTATAGTATAGTAGCTTACTGTAGCAGTCTGCGGTGCTGCTGAGCTGACAGTGTCCAGCAGGTCCGTCATCAGTCATTACATAATAAATATATATACCTGTCCGGCTGCAGTACTAGTGATATTATATATATATATATATTGATTTCATCTCATTATCATCCAGTCTATATTAGCAGCAGACACAGTACGGTAGTCCACGGCTGTAGCTACCTCTGTGTCGGCAGTCGCTGGTCCATCCATAATTGTATACCACCTACCCGTGTTTTTTTTTTTCTTTCTTCTTCTTTATACATACTACTATAGTAGCTTACTGTAGCAGTCTGCGGTGCTGCTGAGCTGACAGTGTCCAGCAGGTCCGTCATCAGTCATTACATAATAAATATATATACCTGTCCGGCTGCAGTACTAGTGATATTATATATATATATATATTAATTTCATCTCATTATCATCCAGTCTATATTAGCAGCAGACACAGTACGGTAGTCAACGGCTGTAGCTACCTCTGTGTCGGCAGTCGCTGGTCCATCCATAAGTATACTAGTATCCATCCATCTCCATTGTTTACCTAAGGTGCCTTTTAGTTGTGCCTATTAAAATATGGAGAACAAAAATGTTGAGGTTCCAAAATTAGGGAAAGATCAAGATCCACTTCCACCTCGTGCTGAAGCTGCCGCCACTAGTCATGGCCGAGACGATGAAATGCCAGCAACGTCGTCTGCCAAGGCCGATGCCCAATGTCATAGTACAGAGCATGTAAAATCCAAAACACCAAATATCAGTAAAAAAAGGACTCCAAAATCTAAAATAAAATTGTCGGAGGAGAAGCGTAAACTTGCCAATATGCCATTTACCACACGGAGTGGCAAGGAACGGCTGAGGCCCTGGCCTATGTTCATGGCTAGTGGCTCAGCTTCACATGAGGATGGAAGCACTCAGCCTCTCGCTAGAAAACTGAAAAGACTCAAGCTGGCAAAAGCACCGCAAAGAACTGTGCGTTCTTCGAAATCCCAAATCCACAAGGAGAGTCCAATTGTGTCGGTTGCGATGCCTGACCTTCCCAACACTGGACGTGAAGAGCATGCGCCTTCCACCATTTGCACGCCCCCTGCAAGTGCTGGAAGGAGCACCCGCAGTCCAGTTCCTGATAGTCAGATTGAAGATGTCAGTGTTGAAGTACACCAGGATGAGGAGGATATGGGTGTTGCTGGCGCTGGGGAGGAAATTGACAAGGAGGATTCTGATGGTGAGGTGGTTTGTTTAAGTCAGGCACCCGGGGAGACACCTGTTGTCCGTGGGAGGAATAGGGCCGTTGACATGCCTGGTGAAAATACCAAAAAAATCAGCTCTTCGGTGTGGAAGTATTTCACCAGAAATGCGGACAACATTTGTCAAGCCGTGTGTTGCCTTTGTCAAGCTGTAATAAGTAGGGGTAAGGACGTTAACCACCTCGGAACATCCTCCCTTATACGTCACCTGCAGCGCATTCATAATAAGTCAGTGACAAGTTCAAAAACTTTGGGCGACAGCGGAAGCAGTCCACTGACCAGTAAATCCCTTCCTCTTGTAACCAAGCTCACGCAAACCACCCCACCAACTCCCTCAGTGTCAATTTCCTCCTTCCCCAGGAATGCCAATAGTCCTGCATGCCATGTCACTGGCAATTCTGACGAGTCCTCTCCTGCCTGGGATTCCTCCGATGCATCCTTGCGTGTAACGCCTACTGCTGCTGGCGCTGCTGTTGTTGCTGCTGGGAGTCGATGGTCATCCCAGAGGGGAAGTCGTAAGCCCACTTTTACTACTTCCACCAAGCAATTGACTGTCCAACAGTCCTTTGCGAGGAAGATGAAATATCACAGCAGTCATCCTGTTGCAAAGCGGATAACTGAGGCCTTGACAACTATGTTGGTGTTAGACGTGCGTCCGGTATCCGCCGTTTGTTCACAGGGAACTAGACAATTTCTTGAGGCAGTGTGCCCCCGTTACCAAATACCATCTAGGTTCCACTTCTCTAGGCAGGCGATACCGAGAATGTACACGGACGTCAGAAAAAGACTCACCAGTGTCCTAAAAAATGCAGTTGTACCCAATGTCCACTTAACCACGGACATGTGGACAAGTGGAGCAGGGCAGGGTCAGGACTATATGACTGTGACAGCCCACTGGGTAGATGTATGGACTCCCGCCGCAAGAACAGCAGCGGCGGCACCAGTAGCAGCATCTCGCAAACGCCAACTCTTTCCTAGGCAGGCTACGCTTTGTATCACCGGTTTCCAGAATACGCACACAGCTGAAAACCTCTTACGGCAACTGAGGAAGATCATCGCGGAATGGCTTACCCCAATTGGACTCTCCTGTGGATTTGTGGCATCGGACAACGCCAGCAATATTGTGTGTGCATTAAATATGGGCAAATTCCAGCACGTCCCATGTTTTGCACATACCTTGAATTTGGTGATGCAGAATTTTTTAAAAAACGACAGGGGCGTGCAAGAGATGCTGTCGGTGGCCAGAAGAATTGCGGGACACTTTCGGCGTACAGGCACCACGTACAGAAGACTGGAGCACCACCAAAAACGCCTGAACCTGCCCTGCCATCATCTGAAGCAAGAAGTGGTAACGAGGTGGAATTCAACCCTCTATATGCTTCAGAGGTTGGAGGAGCAGCAAAAGGCCATTCAAGCCTATACAATTGAGCACGATATAGGAGGTGGAATGTACCTGTCTCAAGCGCAGTGGAGAATGATTTCAACGTTGTGCAAGGTTCTGCAACCTTTTGAACTTGCCACACGTGAAGTCAGTTCAGACACTGCCAGCCTGAGTCAGGTCATTCCCCTCATCAGGCTTTTGCAGAAGAAGCTGGAGGCATTGAAGGAGGAGCTAAAAGGGAGCGATTCCGCTAGGCATGTGGGACTTGTGGATGGAGCCCTTAATTCGCTTAACAAGGATTCACGGGTGGTCAATCTGTTGAAATCAGAGCACTACATTTTGGCCACCGTGCTCGATCCTAGATTTAAAACCTACCTTGGATCTCTCTTTCCGGCAGACACAAGTCTGCTGGGGTTCAAAGACCTGCTGGTGAGAAAATTGTCAAGTCAAGCGGAACGCGACCTGTCAACATCTCCTCCTTCACATTCTCCCGCAACTGGGGGTGCGAGGAAAAGGCTCAGAATTCCGAGCCCACCCGCTGGCGGTGATGCAGGGCAGTCTGGAGCGACTGCTGATGCTGACATCTGGTCCGGACTGAAGGACCTGACAACGATTACGGACATGTCGTCTACTGTCACTGCACATGATTCTCTCACCATTGAAAGAATGGTGGAGGATTATATGAGTGACCGCATCCAAGTAGGCACGTCAGACAGTCCGTACTTATACTGGCAGGAAAAAGAGGCAATTTGGAGGCCCTTGCACAAACTGGCTTTATTCTACCTAAGTTGCCCTCCCACAAGTGTGTACTCCGAAAGAGTGTTTAGTGCCGCCGCTCACCTTTGACATTGACCAGCAGCAATTGCCTCCACAAAGTACACAGGGAGCTGAGATGGTGGATTCCAGTGGGGACTAATTGATAATCTGTGAGGAGCGGGATGTACACGGTGATATATCGGAGGATGATGATGAGGTGGACATCTTGCCTCTGTAGAGCCAGTTTGTGCAAGGAGAGAGTAATTGCTTCTTTTTCGGTGGGGGTCCAAACCAACCCGTCATTTCAGTCACAGTCGTGTGGCAGACCCTGTCACTGAAATGATGGGTTGGTTAAAGTGTGCATGTCCTGTTTATACAACATAAGGGTGGGTGGGAGGGCCCAAGGACAATTCCATCTTGCACCTCTTTTTTCTTTCATTTTTATTTGCGTCATGTGCTGTTTGGGGAGTGTTTTTTGGAAGGGCCATCCTGCGTGACACTGCAGTGCCACTCCTAGATGGGCCAGGTGTTTGTGTCGGCCACTAGGGTCGCTTATCTTACTCACACAGCTACCTCATTGCGCCTCTTTTTTTCTTCTTTGCGTCATGTGCTGTTTGGGGAGTGTTTTTTGGAAGGGCCATCCTGCGTGACACTGCAGTGCCACTCCTAGATGGGCCAGGTGTTTGTGTCGGCCACTAGGGTCGCTTAGCTTACTCACACAGCTACCTCATTGCGCCTCTTTTTTTCTTCTTTGCGTCATGTGCTGTTTGGGGAGTGTTTTTTGGAAGGGCCATCCTGCGTGACACTGCAGTGCCACTCCTAGATGGGCCAGGTGTTTGTGTCGGCCACTAGGGTCGCTTAGCTTGCTCACACAGCTACCTCATTGCGCCTCTTTTTTTCTTCTTTGCGTCATGTGCTGTTTGGGGAGTGTTTTTTGGAAGGGCCATCCTGCGTGACACTGCAGTGCCACTCCTAGATGGGCCAGGTGTTTGTGTCGGCCACTAGGGTCGCTTAGCTTACTCACACAGCTACCTCATTGCGCCTCTTTTTTTCTTCTTTGCGTCATGTGCTGTTTGGGGAGTGTTTTTTGGAAGGGCCATCCTGCGTGACACTGCAGTGCCACTCCTAGATGGGCCAGGTGTTTGTGTCGGCCACTAGGGTCGCTTAGCTTACTCACACAGCTACCTCATTGCGCCTCTTTTTTTCTTCTTTGCGTCATGTGCTGTTTGTGGAGTGTTTTTTGGAAGGGCCATCCTGCGTGACACTGCAGTGCCACTCCTAGATGGGCCAGGTGTTTGTGTCGGCCACTAGGGTCGCTTAGCTTAGTCATCCAGCGACCTCAGTGCAAATTTTAGGACTAAAAATAATATTGTGAGGTGTGAGGTATTCAGAATAGACTGAAAATGAGTGGAAATTTTGGTTTTTGAGGTTAATAATACTTTGGGATCAAAATGACCCCCAAATTCTATGATTTAAGCTGTTTTTTAGGGTTTTTTGAAAAAAACACCCGAATCCAAAACACACCCGAATCCGACAAAAAAAATTCGGTGAGGTTTTGCCAAAACGCGGTCGAACCCAAAACACGGCCGCGGAACCGAACCCAAAACCAAAACACAAAACCCGAAAAATTTCAAGTGCATATCCCTACTTTCACTGTCATACCTCTTAACTAGCATCTTTATAGAATCGGGACTCCCGCGCAGCGAAGCCGCACGCGCTCCTAAAAAAGGGGCGTGACCTCGGGAAAGTGGCGAGGCTTTACGGTAAAGCCTCAATCCATGACTGCCATGTCCATCACCGAGGGGAATGCCACAGTCCCTCGGTCACTCGTGAATAGACACTATGCGCAAGCGCACAGCATCTATTCACCGCTTCTGATAAGCAGGGCAGTGAGCGACAGGAGCCTCCCAACTGCCCCTTCCCTAAACGTGGGACACTGCGGCCCGCGGGTGAGACAGCAGGACAGTTCCAAAAAAAACTTCCAATGGGACTACCTCTATAGGAAGTCACTACCAATCACAGTTAAGTCAGTGCAGTCATGGACGGCAAGTGGCTTACTTAGGAGGGGCGGATTTTACAGGGGGGGCTGCAGTCCTGAGGTAAAATTTGCCACTGCTCCTAACTTTGAATTAGTAAGGCCCTGATCTACCTAACTCATCCCATTCCATGCAAAATTCCGAACCCTTCCAGCTGTTGCCATTTTTCCCGCAGCCGTTGCCATGTTGGTATGTGTTTGCTCTTCTTTGTAAAACCATCCGCTCACATGGAAGAATATTTGTGCTTCAGAATTTCAATTGTGCAGTTATAAATGACCAACTCTATGTGGGCGGGATGTACTAAACGGAAAATGCGGTAACCCCCCCCCCCCCCTCCCCCTCCGTTTACCGCATTTTCCTAATGTACTAACACCCGGCCGGCAGGACAGCTATGTGGAGGGGTTCGCCAGCTTTTACTGGCGATACTCCATAGAAGCCTATGGGCTTCTCTCCGCGTCGCTGTTTGAGGGATCCAATCGGATCCCTCCCAGAATGCCCCTGCGGCCTGCCCTGTCATACTGCACATGCGTAGAATGACACAGGGGGCCGAATCCTGGAAGTCAAGGAGACGCTGGGGATCGTGGAGGACAGCTCTTATCGGAAGAGCTGTCCTTCGCAATGCTAAGCGCATATGTAAGTACATATGTGCTTATCATCGTGACGAATTGCGGCAATGGGTGGTGATGTCATTTAGTACATCCCACCCTGTATCTGTTATGCGTTGTCAGAACAGTTCTATATTATAACGCTAGAGTTATTTCATACTTGCCTTCTTGTCTGACCTTACATCTGAGTAGACTATGAATAGAAGTGGTGTAACTTATACTCCTTTCATACTAAAAGCCGGGTTTCACCTTGAAACCCGTCCACACAGCAGGCTGGACCTTAGATTATGGCCAGGGCTTCTCTTCTGCCAGCGCATGGAGATGACATCATCTCCAAGTGCCGGTGAGCCGGCTCTGCATACAATGTTAACGGGACCCGAGTCAGATGACCCGGGTTACCCATTCACACTGCCCCGTAACCCACTACCCAAATTGGATTCTGGTGTCACTTGACATTAGGATTTTTTTTCGGGAACCATTCCACAAAGAGTGGTGGCCTGAGTTATCCCGGCAATAACCCGGGTCAAAGGGGTATTGATGACACCACTCATGTCATATTACTTCATTGCATGGTGGCCATGGCTTGTTGAGGCAACCTGCAGCACTTTCCGCACCATGTGCGTGACTGCTGCCTGTCATTACCAGAGAACTGTGTTGACAATTATGAGTTATTTATGGAGCACAGAATAGAAGAACGTGGACTCAGTTACGATATATACAGTAGTAGCATTGCTAGCCCCATTGCTATGCCGGTGACCCCTTCAGCTGTCAGTGACGGCAAATAACAGTAATATAACTTCTACGGTAAAGTATTTATTTTAAACCTATTTTTCCCACTGGTCAGGCAGCGTGGTGCCATGATTATGGCTGAGAGCCCATTAAAGTTCTGAAGAACACAATCAAGCAGGAAGTGATTGATTTTTCTACATGACACCTTAGTAATGTCTGGATCAGACTTGTACATGTGGCAAAGAGGACTCTGATCGTATTGGGAAGCTGGATCTACAGTTCTCTTCTTTTAGCTTCCTTTTCTTCTGCAGCAAATCCGCTACAGCCCTGAATTTAGGGCAGGGACAGAACCTTTTACAATACACTATTGTGTAGTCAGTGGCTGGTAGCTTTTGATATATTGGTGTCACCTCTATGACAATTGCTCCAATAAAGCTGGCAACATTTATAGTACAGACGCTACTTCTGATGGAACATGCTATGACTTTTGATTGACAGGGCACACTGGTTTAAAGCCTAGTTTAGCCCTGCTGGTCCTGATTTTACTCAAAGTCAATGATAGAGAAGCACTACAAGTCTGCCTAACATAATGGTTTAACATTAGTGAAGACCCTGGGCAAAGCAATGCACTTGGGCCTCTACCAGGGCAGGCCTGCCCATTATGCTAGGTACGCAACTGCGTACAGCGCCAAGCTGTGAGGGTGCCATCTGTCTCCTGCAGCTGCTTTGAGTCACAGCAGTGTGAACAGAGGAGCAAAGGAGGCCCTAATTTCCCTGGCTTGATTAAGGGGCCCGGCGGCAGCCTGGCTCCACTCCCTTGGCCCTTCCTCGCTTGAGGCTGTCAGCCGGCAGCTGCGGCCTGCACTGGGTCTGGGGACTGGGGTGCCACAACACACACACACACACACACACACACACACACACACACACACACACACACACACACACACACACACCCCAACCCCATGGATATGCTCCTAGCAGGGGCATATTTTTTTTGTAGGTTTTTTTATAAGGGGGCATGACCAAGCATCCAGTGATTGGGCCACACCCCCTGAAGAATCCGGGCCCGGAGGCCCTTCCTATGCCCTTGAGTGTGAAATGACTCCTAACCTGCTGACTGATCCACTGACTGCAATGCCTGCTTCTGTTAGCATGCCACCCTGCCACTGGAGGAGTTGTTATACTGACTGGGAGGCAGATAGGTTCTGTGAGGTGAGGGGAGAGAGGTGCTGTGCTGTGCTGTGAGGTGAGAGAGGTACTGTGCTGTGAGGTGAGGGGAGAGAGGTGCTGTGCTGTGAGGTGAGGGGAGAGAGGTACTGTGCGATGAGGTGAGGGGAGAGAGGTGCTGTGATGGGGTGGGGCGCTGAATGGGTTGATGAGATTGGGGTGATATGATAGGAGAGGGATACTGTGATGGGAGAGAGTACTGTGATGGAATTGGGATACTGCGATGGGGGTGGGGTGCTGAGAGGTGTGCTGTGATGGGAGAGGGATACTGCGATGGGACAGTGGTGCTCTGATGGGAGAGGGATACTGCAATTCGAGAGGGGTGCTGTGATGGGAGAGGGATAATGCGATGGGACAGTGGTGCTCTGATGGGAGAGGTATACTGTGATTCAAGAGGGGTGCTGTGATGGCAGAGAGGTGCTGCGATGGGAGAGGGGTGCTGTGATGGGATTGGAGTGCTGTGATGCGATTTGGATGCTGTGCTGAGAGAGGAAAGGGGTGCTGTTCTGGGCATACTTGTATTCCAAAATCTGTATTGTTCTTATGAACCCTTAATTCTAAATTTTAATAGGATGTGTAATATTCACAGCACTTACTGTTCTAGGAGACTGTTACATACAAAAGTTACCTCACAGGGTCTTTCACATTTGTCAGTGGGCAGCTGTAGGGGTGAGTGAAGGTGAGCGGGGGGTGCGGCATGTATAAGCAGGATACAGGAGACTTGCCCACCCTTCCGGGTGGCTGGGAGTGCCACCGATTTTAAGGAGCCTCCCGGTCATTCTGGGAGGGTAGGTAAGTAAGCTTGTGTGTTTGCATTAAATATTATTGTACATTTGGAACAGTCACATACTGTACTTAATGTGACCACCGTAGTCATGTATGATATAGTAAACTTTCATGCACTTATGGAGGTTTAGCAATAACAATTGTATGAGTACTGCTAAAATCATCAGGAGTGATGACGTCATTCACGTCAACATGACCATGCTTTGCGTCTTTGTACAACGGGAGTCAGGACCCGATGATGCCATCTGCAGTGAGGGTGACCTACAGGGGCAGATTGGGAACAAAAAGCGGCCCTGGAAAAATTTGTACTAGTGGCCCCACATGGGCAGCACCAGAGGTGTAAGGTCCAGCCATGGGCCATGGCAGCAGCACCCTCCCCCCAAGACTTTCCAGATAGTGGGCATGTCCAGCATCAAGGGAGAAGTTAAAAAGAAATAAAATTAAATATTATGAGCACATTATATGATACACCTTCAGAATTTAGGAAACTATATCATTCTTTAGAAAGATATATTTTCTTGCTTATTACACCAACCGTATCCCAATCACTATTCACTCAATCTTATATGTCAGCCAAGCAGGCAGACAGAGCATACACTAGATTATCTGCAATCACAGGCTAAGTGGCAAAGTAATTTTCATATATGCAAATTATTTTGCATCTTATTCATTATGTCTATAAAAATGACCAAATGTCCTCAAACAAACAGGCCCCACGGGTGCGTCAGCCCACCGGGAATCTTCCCTGTGTACCCTATGACCAATCCGCCTCTGGTGACCTACCCTCCCGGAAGAGACATTTGGGAGCATGCTGGGAAAGTAGTCAAGTACAGAATAAATGCTAAACGACTAAAACCCAGTTGCAAATCATTTTATGTTAAATAAAACAATAAAGGCATAAAACAACTATTTTAACATGTACACTGTTAAGAGGTATGTTATGGAAGTTATACAATTGTAATATATTAAGTTCATTACGATGAAAAGAGTAAAAAACAACTTAAAACAATACTTTGAAAGTGAATAAGACTAAAAGGTAATATTTTCATAAACTTTTGCTATAATCTCCCTTCTCCCAGCAGACATTTATATAATAAAGAATACATGATACAAAAAAATAATACATGGGGCATCTAACAAAACTAATACAGGCAATAGCACAACAATAAAGAAAAAAATATTATAGACTGCTGGAAATGGCACTTATGTTATGATTTTACCGGTGAGAAATTGTGGTACAAGAAAGAAGTTGTAAAGTAAAATAAAAAGATAAACGCAATAAACAGAATCCTTAGCAACTAGATCCCATCTTGCAAATACAGCTCCACAAGCCTAGATTTCTGATAAATTAAACATCAATATGTTAGTATATAACCCCCCCTTGGTTTACAAATGTATTAATAATTTTTGGACTGCACAAATTTTCCTCAAGAGCTGTCACTTTTTTTCCATGTTAATGCATTATTTAGAATTCTCTGTCTCATGGCGCCAATCGTCCTTTGCTCGTGGACTAATCAGAGAACATAGCTCCACAAGCACTCTCTGTTTTGTCTTACTAGCGGGTATTTTTTTTTCTTTTGTGGCCTTTTTAGTTTTATTCCCTATTGAACATGATTGGTGTTATTCTGACTCCTCGGGGGAAGGCGGCGCTACATAATTATATAGAATGTGTACAACGTGTTATTAAGCAATGAAATAATATTAATTATAGCACGTGAACTCTGTTTGGAAAGAAAATCGCCCGCAGCAGCGGAGCATAGGTGCTATTTGCAGCATTTGGAAAGGGAAAAGTTATGAAGTCTGGAATCCTTTAGGGATTCCAGGCTTTTTCTATTGTTATCATGATGCAGTAAATGTACTGTATTTTCTTTTTAGTCAATCTTCAACAGCACACAACGATCTTTGAGGCATATTTATAACAATCTGCATTTTTAATGCTGATGTGATATTTTCCGCCCACATTTGCAATGTGAAAAGAAAAAATTTGATGCAAATTTACTAAAACGGTCTTGCCAGGAGACAAGCTCCGCTAAGGGCAGACTAGATGGGCCAAGTGGTTGTTATCTATGTTTCTGAGAGCCTGTCCTGGCGTAAAACTGGAAGCAGTGTGACAGCCAGTAGCGGATCTTGCCACGGGCAAGCAGGACTTTTGCCCGGGGCGCCGCCTTCCGGAGGGCGCCGGCGCCATCCAGAGGGCACCGCACCATGGCAAGATCCGCTGCTGCTGTGCCCCCCACTGCCCGCTCTGTCCCGCTGCCGCTGCCCGCTGTGAAGGGAACTAGACGCGTAGCGTCTAGTTTCCCTTCGTGGAGAGGGCCTTTACTGTGCGGTGCGCGATGACGTCATCGCGCACCGCACAGCAAAGGTCCTCTCCACGAAGAGAAACTAGACGAGTCTAGTTCCCTTCGTGGAGAGGACCTTTGCTGTGCGGTGCGCGATGACGTCATCGCGTATCGCACGTCATTTCAGCGGTGCTACTACTGTACAGGGGCGTAACTGACCACGCCCCCTGTATGAAGCCACGCCCCTATTGCCAGTCCGGGGCTCAAAAGCCCTAGAACCGGCCCTGGTGACAGCATAACACTATCTCCAGGGGAGCTTTAAGAGAGGAGGAGGACCGTGTGCTGCCTCCTCCTCCGTCCTGGCCCCCTCCTCTCTGTCGGCAGCGCTGGAGAGTCTGAGCACTAGAGGGCTCAAATTCTACTGCACATGCGCAGATCACCAGAAAAATGGCGGGGCAGCCATTTTCCCAGTGATTTCTCTACTGCACACGTTCAGAACACTGCGCCATTTTCACGGTGATACCACAGCGCTGCTGATGTCGGTGCGGGAGTAAGTATTTAAAAAATGGGTGCAGTGTGTGCGGAGGGGTCCCCCTCTGGACTCAGGGGTCCATGTGCACTACACACACTGCACCCATTATAGAAACGCCAGTGCCTATCACAGTGATTCCTGGTTGGGGTCCCCAGCAGCCAATGTGCAATTAAAATTCCCTAGGCTACTATGGGGTAACTCCGTGTGGCGATGGCCTTATCCTATAGGCGCTGTGCTTTGGAATGCATTGCATACTGTCATAGAGACTGGTAAAGCTGACAGCTTTCCAGTCCCTATAGCACATACACATGTTATACTCACCAATATTTTGTGGCAGAGCTGAGCTATGGGTAGAAAAATGGAGACTTAGGGGGACATTTACTAAGCAGTGATAAGAACGGAGAAGTGAGCTAGTGGAGAAATTTCCCCATCAACCAATCAGCGGCTCTGTATCATTTTATAGTTTGCAAATTGTAGATGTTGTTTCAGTGCTGATTGGTTGCCATGGGCAACTTCTCCACTGGTTCACTTCTCCGCTCTTATCACTGCTTAGTAAATATACCCCTTAGGGAGAAAGAAGAGACCAAGATGAAGTACAGTTAGTGTAATTGCTGGGTACTGTTAATGTATGATAATGGCGATCAGGGCTGTCATCAGAAATTGTGGGGTCTGGGACAGACAAAAGAGACGGGGCCCCTCCAAATCCCCCCCTTCCATACCACTCCACCTCTATGTGATGTCTTACATTGTGAAATTACATATAGGTGGAGTGTTGTGGACCTACAGCAACGATTCGCAGAGAGCTGATGTGCAGTTAAAGGCTTGTTTTAAAAAGTCCTCCCTGTGCACCAGCCCGCTGTTATTTCACAGCCTAGTGCAGAGGGGGTGGGCCCCCCTCTCTATAAGGGCCCGCGACACCAGTCCCCACAGTCCCCCCCCTGGTGGCTGCCCTGATGGCGTTGCTTACAGTAAAATTCAGATGCCTGGAATGTCATGTACATTTGAGGGAGGGAATACGACCAGTCTGCCTTATGTTAAAAGAGGTGAATTAAAAAAAATGTGGGAGATGTATCAAACCTTGAAGAGATAATGCGTAGAAAGATAAAGTACTGGCCAATCAGCTTTCAAACACAGACGATACATGGCAGTTAGCAGCTGACTTTATCTCTCTCCAAGCTTCAATACATCTCTCCCACAGACAGTAGCATCAGTTGTGCAGTTGGTGACATTAGACATTCAAGAACGCATGAGCTGGGAAAAGGATATCTGTGCAGAATTTATGTAGCAGAGACACTGGAACTTGTAAGCTTAGCAGTTGATTACGTTATGAGATATACTGGGGATGGAGGGCAATGGAAAGGACAAATCGTTGAGAATCCCCAATAGAAGGAGTAAAGGAAAGCTAGGCGGCGTGCCTTGTATTAGAAGCAAATACACAGAGTTAGAATGAGCCCCTATAAAAAGCAGTAGAGTGAAACATTATTAGCATGTGGCGGTGGCCCGTGGTGATGAAGGCCGCAGAGAAAGTCAACATCTCTTTTCTTAAATATTACTTAAGCAGCAGTGATGATGACCCAGTCACTTCCCAGTGTGAGTGTTATTAGAGTAATAACAATGTGTGTGATGCAGCAATTTGCTAAATGTGCAGGTTTGTAGGGAAGAGGAGAAAGACGCCTGCACAGCACACATGACAGGGAAATATCAGCCAAACAGCACAGAGCCTAAAGTGCAGGGACAGTTCCCTGAAAGGTATACAAACAAAAGGTTTTGCCATATTAATCATCGTGTAGACCAATATCCAGTGTGGGACTAGGGCATACTTGCCTACTCTGACGGAATGGCCGGGAGGCTCCTGAAAATCGGTTGACCCTTCCGGGCCCCGGAAGAGCAGGCAAGACTCCCGATTTCAGGCCCCCCCCCCACTGCCCGGCCTCCCACTTAGCGAGTAAAGTGGGCGGTCCGGGCAGGCGATGACGCGATTCTTGTTGAATCGCGTCATCATAGCCACGCCCCCTGCTGTATAATACCGGTAATAGCGGCATTACACAGCAGGGGCGTGGCTTACATGATGCAATCCCACCGCCACGCCCCCGTTCTGCCTCTGCCACACCCCCGTTCCGCCTTTGGCCAGCTTCCCTCTTCACGTTATGCCTGCTGAGCCGACCTGGCTCCCGGAGAGAGCAGCCATAAAGTCGGAAAGTATGGACTGGGGCATAAAGGGCTCGCCGGCAGAATGCATTTTTAGGGGCCTATGTTTAGGGTTGTGGCCAAACTTCAGAGGCTTGGCTAACACTAAAGAGTGCATGGACTGCTAGTGCATGCATTATAAATAATGAGCCAGATTAATAACAGAAATGCACTGTAGAGAATACACCATATAAGGTGTATATAAGGTGCAATATAAGGTAATACTGTATATGTATATTAATGTATAATTCAAGTGCACAGTCTGGAACCTGATTCCCAAGAGGATGGGGGGAAGGGGCACCGGGGGGGAGGGTTCCCTGTTCCCCTGTGGGCCAGTCTAACCCTGCCAATATCTGTTCTGCTTTGTCTGTTTAATCTTGCTGCGGCTTCATGTCCAGTTGTTGGTTCATTCCTTGATGGTTTACAGCAGGGGTGGCCAACCAGCCAGAGGCAAAGAGCCAGAAAAGATCTATAGTCAAGAGCAAGAGCCACTATAATGCGCGCAAATATGGGGGTGTGGCCTAGTTGTCACAAAGCCACACCTCATTTTTGTGTGCACACTTTTCGGTATGATGTTTGTAGAAGTATGACCTCATATCATAACCCCGTTTTTCGTCATGTTGTACAGTGCCACATACATATAAAAACACCACAAAATGGGTGCCTCCACAGTGCCAGATACATATATGCCCCCAGTGCCAGATACACATGTCCCCACAGTGCCAGCTATGCCCCCAGTGCCAGATACACATGTCCCCACAGTGCCTGCTTTGCTCCCAGTGCCAGATATGCCCCCAGTGCCAGATACACATGTCCCCACAGTGCCAGATACACATGTCCCCACAGTGCCAGATACACATGTCCCCACAGTGCCAGCTATGCCCCCAGTGCCAGATACACATGTCCCCTCAGTGCCTGCTATGCCCCCAGTGCCAGATACACATGTCCCCACAGTGCCAGATACACATGTCCCCAGAGTGCCAGCTATGCCCCCAGTGCCAGATACACATGTCCCCTCAGTGCCTGCTATGCCGCCAGTGCCAGATACACATATCCCCTCAGTGCCTGCTATGCCCCCAGTGCCAGATACACATGTCCCCACAGTGCCTGCTTTGCCCCCAGTGCCAGATATGCCCCCAGTGCCAGATACACATGTCCCCACAGTGCCTGCTATGCGCCCAGTGACAGATATGCCCCCAGTGCAGATACACATGTCCCCACAGTGCCTGCGATGCTCCCAGTGCCAGATATGCCCCCAGTGCCTGCTATGCTCCCAGTGCCAGATATGCCCCCAGTGCCTGCTATGCCCCCAGTGCCAGATATGCCCCCAGTGCAGATACACATGTCCCCACAGTGCCAGATACACATGTCCCCACAGTGCCAGATACACATGTCCCCACAGTGCCAGCTATGCCCCCAGTGCCAGATACACATGTCCCCTCAGTGCCTGCTATGCCCCCAGTGCCAGATACACATGTCCCCACAGTGCCAGATACACATGTCCCCAGAGTGCCAGCTATGCCCCCAGTGCCAGATACACATGTCCCCTCAGTGCCTGCTATGCCCCCAGTGCCAGATACACATGTCCCCTCAGTGCCTGCTATGCCCCCAGTGCCAGATACACATGTCCCCACAGTGCCTGCTTTGCCCCCAGTGCCAGATATGCCCCCAGTGCCAGATACACATGTCCCCACAGTGCCTGCTATGCGCCCAGTGACAGATATGCCCCCAGTGCAGATACACATGTCCCCACAGTGCCTGCGATGCTCCCAGTGCCAGATATGCCCCCAGTGCCTGCTATGCTCCCAGTGCCAGATATGCCCCCAGTGCCTGCTATGCCCCCAGTGCCAGATATGCCCCCAGTGCAGATACACATGTCCCCACAGTGCCTGCTATGCCTTCAGTTCCAGATATGCCCCCAGTGCCAGATACACATGTCCACACAGTGCTCACCAGCCCCTGCACCCTGCTCACCGCGCTACTGCTGCTGCTCACTCTCCGGCGGCGGTGTCTCTCTTCAATTAGGCACCGGTCCGTGAGCCAATCAAAGATTGCTCTGATTGGCTCACGGGCCGGCGCCGAATTGAAGAGAGCACCGCCGCCGGAGAGGCGTGTGTGTGTCTGGGCCTGGGGGCAGCAGTGGCCAGGAGCCGACCGAGCCGCATGCGGCAGATGAAAGAGCCGCATGCGGCTCGAGAGCTGCGGGTTGGCCACCGCTGGTTTACAGTATGTTGTGGCTTTTTTGCATACACTGCTGCAATAAGCAATGTTTGCTCTGTTGATGGGTTTAATTATGATTGTTATCACTGTTATTATGGGGCCTGCTTATTAAACAAGGGGGGTCATTCAGAAGAACTGATCGCTGCTGTGCGTTTTACACAGCAGGCGATCAGTTCCTAACTGCGCATGGGTATGCACCATTGCAGGCGCGTCGCACAACAGCAACAGGCATCGGCACCTAGCAACAGGATCCGAACGCATGGCCATTCACAAGGAGATTGACAGGAAGAGGATGTTTGTGGGTGGCAACTGACCGTTTTCAGGGAGTGTCCGGAAAAACGCAGGCGGGATCAGGCATTTTGAGGGAGGGTGTCTGACGTCAGCTCCGGCCCCGATCATGAGGATTCTATCGCACAGGAAGAGTAAGTTCTGGCCTGCGCAGAGACTGCACAAAATCAGTTTGTGCAGTTCTGCTACACATGCGATCGCACTCTTGCACAGCGATTTAACCCTCCCCCTGTAGGCGGCGACTATCTGATCGCAGGGCATCAAAAAACACAGCCCAGCTATCAGGTCTGAATCAACCCCATTATTTGCAGCTTGTCCCTTGAAAACACCCGCAATTATTAAGGATGACATGGATATCTCCCTCCATTTCCTCCAGCAGAAGCTGTCCCCATATGGGATGGCTAGGCTGTCGGCAGAGGCGGATTGGCCATAGGGCTTACAGGGAAGATTCCCGGTGGGCCGACGCACCCGTGGGGCCTGTTTTGTTTGAGGACATGTGGTCCTATTTATAGACAAAATTAATAAGATGCAGATTGTGTAATGAGAGTGTGGTTTAAATAGCTAATGAGATAACGGGCAGTACCTGTATACTGTATATACATTCAAATAGGTGCGAGTTTACAAAAAATCTCTCACCTGTGCTACTGTATATTTCTTACTGAGCAGCGTCCAGGAAGAGCAGGAGCATCGTCTGCCTGCCACAGCAGTCAGGCAGCCCTGGAACACTTAAATTGCACTGGCCCGGGGGTCAGATGGCACCCTGCCCTCCTGCCAGAGGCGGATTGGCCATAGGCCCTACAGGGAAGATTCCCGGTGGGCTGGTGCACCTGCAGGGAATGTTTTGTTTGAGGACATGTGGTCCTATTTATAGACATAATGAATAAGCTGCCAAACAATTTGCATATATGAAAATGACTTTGCCACTTAGCCTGTGATTGCAGATGATCTAGTGTATGCTCTGTCTGCCTGCTTGGCTGACATATAAGATTGAGTGAATAGTGATTGGGATACGGTTGGTGTAATAAGCACGAAAATATATCTTTCTAAAGTATTTTATATAGTTTCCTAAATTCTGAAGGTGTATCATATAATGTGCTCATATTTCATTTTATTTCCTTTTAACTTCCCCCTTGATGCTGGACATGACCACTATCTGGAAAGTCTTGGGGGGAGGGTGCTGCTGCCATGGCCCATGGCTAGACCTTACACCTCTGGTGCTGCCCATGTGGGGCCACTAGTAAAAAAATTTCCAGGGCCGCTTTTCGTTCCCAATCCGTCCCTGGCTGTCGGGTTTACCAAACTCCGGAATGCAATGTATTGTATATTTCTTGAATCCACATCTTACATTCCTCTATTAATTTAATATGAATGTGTATGCTTTGGAGAACATCTAAGGGATTAATTCAACACAATGGTAGCAGTACAGTATATTACAATAGGTAGATGCTGATTGGTTGCTATAGGCAACTTCACTGGTCCACTTCTTGACACTTTTCACGGTACGCGGTTATTAGGTCGACATGACAAAGGTCGACACAGGAAAAGGTGGACATGAGTTTTTCGCTTTTTTTATAATTTTTTTTACTTTTTCATACTTTACGATCCACGTGGATTTCGATTGGGAATAGTAATCTGTGTGCAGTGCAGAGGCGTAACTCTGGGAGGCAACGGAGTCATCTGCCGCCGGGCTCCTGCTCTGAAGGGGGGCACCTCTCCTCCCATTCTGTGACACCATTCAATTAAGTTAATTGATAGCCACCGCTATCTCTTCAGTGGCTGACTTCCTTACTGGTCCCTGCACCTTATACCTCACACCCTTTTTATTATAGATACACATTTTATAAGTGTCATACCCAGGATTAGAACGCACAACCTATTACACTGGAAGCAGGTACCTTACTGATGAAGCTATTTGCTCCTGTATAGGAAGCATGAGAATTCTAACTATATGAAGTTACTTCTCTGACAATTACAAGTAACCTCACATAGGCCCTCATTCCGAGTTGTTCGCTCGGTAATTTTCTTCGCATCGCAGCGATTTTCCGCCAATTGCGAATGCGCAATGTTCGCACTGCGACTGCGCCAAGTAAATGTGCTAAGAAGTTTGGTATTTTACTCACGGCATTACGAGGTTTTTTTCTTCGTTCTGGTGATCGGAGTGTGATTGACAGGAAGTGGGTGTTTCTGGGCGGAAACTGGACGTTTTATGGGAGTGTGTGAAAAAATGCTGCCGTTTCTGGGAAAAACGTGGGAGTGGCTGAAGAAACGGGGGAGTGTCTGGGCGAACGCTGGGTGTGTTTGTGACGTCAAACCAGGAACGACAAGCACTGAACTGATCGCACTGGAAGAGTAAGTCTCGAGCTACTCAGAAACTGCACAAAAAATATTTTCGCAATATTGCGAATACTTCGTTCGCAATTCTGCTAAGCTAAGATACACTCCCAGAGGGCGGCGGCTTAGCGTGTGTACTGCTGCGAAAAGCGGCTAGCGAGCGAACAACTCGGAATGGGCCATAGTTAGAATGTTCCTGTTTCCTATACAGGAGCAAATAGCTCCCAGTGGCAAACGCAGGATTTTCATGGGGGGGGGGGGGGGGGGTTTCCATACATGTATGTCACTGCATGGAGATATATATACACACACACACACACACACACACACACACACACACACACACACACGTGTGTGTGTGTGTGTGTGTGTGTGTATATATATATATATATATATATTCATATATAAAATCACTGAACAGATGTTTCACTCCTGAGTGATGAACCAACTGCAGCACACACAATATATATATATATATATATATATATATATATACATATACACACACACACACACACACACACACACACACACACAGTGCATTTGCACATATACATAGACGTACATATAGCATATTACACACAACAGACAGACAGAACACACATATCCACATCCCCACTCCCCATTAGCACCTGGCCAGCACAATGCATTATAGACAACTTCCCCCATTGCCCCCACCCACTGAGTCTCCTCTATTGATGATACTGTACACTCACCTGCCTGCTGTAGAGAGGAGACTGCTCCACTGTTTCAGCATTTTCCCCCTTTGCCGCTACCCCGCACCTCTTTCAGCTCCCTGAACTCCCCCTGCAAGAACTGCTGCCTCAGATGAGCTCCGCGCTGTCACTGCAGTTCTCTTCCCCTTACAGGCATGACAGCTAGTCACTGTCTGTGTCTCTGTTAGGACGCTGCCTGCTGCCGGAGCCGCGTCACAGACACAGCCTGCCCGCCTAAGCTCCTCATTTGAAGCGGGATGTACCGCTATAAAAACAAAATACATAAGTCTTCAGTTCTGAGGGATCGGTGGCCAGGGGGGGTTTCTGGGTACTCGGAAACCCCCCCTGCGTGCGCGTATGGCTCCATCAGTAAAGTTTCTGCTGCCAGTGTAACAGGTCATGGCTTCTAATCCTGATATGACTGGCAAGAAATGTGTGATTTAAAATAAAATACAATGAAATGTATATATACAGTATATACAATTTTGTTTCAGAACAACCTGTATACTATATATATATATATATATATATATATATAAAAATCTAAATTTAGGGGGGGCACCAATATTTATCTTGCCTCCGGGCAACTGGGACGAACTTACGCCGCTGGTGCAGTGGTAGCGAAGCGCGCACTAATTTGGGTTCCCTCTGATTTTACAGAGTAAACACACATAAAAGTAAAAAAAACCTCATGTACAACTTTTCATATTAAACCTTTTTCAAGTCCACCTTCAGTCCATGGCGACCTTTTTCAGGTGTCAACCTAGACTGGGTCAACCCAATGAGCCACACCCTCTTTTCACTGCTACATCAACCCCAAAATCCAAGCTGTAATCTGCATGTCAGAAAGCAGGAGCGGCCTCATGGATACAATAGTACCAGGGTGTGTATCGAGTTGCCCAGATTCTAAGCACAATCTTGCTATTACTGTTACTCTAGAAGGGTGTAGTAGGGGTGGTATTCATGTGACCGCCGGTCAGCTGACCGACAGTCACATGACCTCCTCCACGAGCCCGACGGCTCACTATCCCGATGGTCGGCATGCCGACCAACAGGGACTATTTCCACTCGTGGGTGTCCACGACACCCATAGAGTGGGAATAGAACCCGTGGCGACCGCAGCGTGGCGACCGCAGCGAGCCCGCAAGGGGCTTGCTGCACTCGCCCCTCCCCGCCGGGATCCCGGCGTCGGTATGCTGCCGGGATCCCGGCGTCGGTAAGCTGACCGGCGGTCTCCTGACCGCCGGTCAGCAGTACTACACCCGTGTAGTAGGGTATGCCGGCGGCCGGGTTCCCGGCGACCAGCATACCGGCGCCGGAATCCCGACCGCCGGCATACCGACAGCTGGGAGAGCGCAAATGAGCCCCTTGCGGGCTCACTGCGCTCGCCATGCTGCGCTCGCCACGCTGCGGGCACGGTGGCATGCTAAGCGTGCCACGCTATCTATTCTCCCTCCAGGGTGATCGTGGACCCCCAAGAGTGAGAAAAAGTGTCGGTATGCCGGGTGTCGGGATTCCGGCGCTGGTATACTGTGCGCCGTGATCCCAACAGCCGGCAAATTGAAGACCGCATTCTGTACCGAAGGTAATTATATATATTTGCTATGTATGGTATTCTAGATACGTTTTGTAGTTCTGTGTTATCTGTAATGGAATTTCACACGGTATCACGCCACAGTTTAAATGCCAGAAGTCATAGATGTATCACAAGGAGAGTGAAAGCCTTGAGAGGGCAGCCCTAGACAGCACGTGCTAGAACCTATACCAGTACAGGAGCTGAGATCACAGTAACAGCTTTCACAACTGTTTGCTGGATAGAATCGTTTTAATTTGCTGTTTTTGGCATTTATGGATGATTTATGTGTCAAAATGAAATAATGTTAATAAAAATCCTTAGAAGATATATGGTCTTTGTGTACCTTGGAAACAAATAGCCTATTGCAAGTGTTTTTAAGGGTAATCATTCATTGCCGGGAGAAGGTGTTTTGGCAGGTGGGGTAGGAATGTCTGCATCTCACCCTTTCTTCCAATCATTTTCTCTTTCAATCGTTCCCAGTTAAGATTTGGGCTCTCGTAAATTTACTGTGAAAAATGTCCGACTTATCAAAATGCAGCTGAACTGTAATTAACTCAGGAGAAAAACAGCATTCCTTATAGTAGGTGAATCGATTCGTTAAAGAATTAATTATTGGACCCTTTCAATGTAAAGATAGTTCAGGGGTTATCACTGATACAGTATCCCCTGATTACCAGCCATCCCCAATGCGTAGTGTATGGTATGGTAAGCTACTGGGGGGAATTCAATTGTGGGCGGGAAATTAAAAAAAAAACCTGTGTCGCACTCGCAGGGTATTTCCCGCAGCAGAGGGGGTTTTGGTATTCGAAAGAAGGACAGAAAATGGGGTGCGGTGATTTCGTCTTTTTTCACGCATCTCCAGAGCAAGTCTGATTTTTCCTAAAATGGTTAATTTTAGGCAAAATCACCAGGAATTGCTCTGGCACCTCGGCAGCCACCTCAATGCGAGGACTAATTAAGCAAGTTTGCTTTCCAAGTAGCATCATTAGGGATCTATTTACCAAGCCTTGGATGGAGATAAAGTGGACGGAGATAAATGACCAGCCAATCAGCTCCTAACTGTCATGTCACAGGCTGGCTTTGATAAATGACAGTTAGGAGCTGATTGTCTGGCACTTTATCTCCAGCCACTTTATCTCCATCTAATGCTTAGTAAATAATAGACCTAATAGTCTGTAATTGACCTTCCAAAGGTGTGTCTTCTCCAGCGTCAGGGTCAAGTTCTCGGCAGCAATGATGAGTATGTATAAGTGTGTGTATGTATGTATGTGTGTGAGTGAGTGTGTGTGTGTGTGAGAGAGAGAGAGAGAGCGTGTGTTCATGAATGTGTGTGTGACCCCTGGTGTGTGTTTGACTCCCCTGTGCAGTGTCATCAATCCCCAGAGCCGGCCACTGGGAGAACTACATTTTCCAGCAGCCCCAGATCCTCCCAGCAGCCCCCTCCCCAGTGAGCAGATGGAGGGGAAACCACCGGGAGCTGCGGAGACCACCGGATATCGCAGGTATCGGAAGCATGCAATCTCCAAAATTTGGCATGAGGTACGCAAGATTTTTTTTACCTCGCTAAACCTCGCACCCAACTGAATTCCCCCCATTGTATGGTAAGGTGAGGTGCGGTACAGTATGTTACTCAGCATATGATGGTAGAGTGCAGTTAAACTGAGCGATCACATCCCAGAAGCTCCACCTATGTTCTTAAGACTGGAGTCAATAAAAGAAAGGGTTACCTACTTGTATATCTCTGTATAAGGCACTGTTAAAAACCTACTTATGTGAATAAGGAGTAGGGTAATAGCTTGTGAAATCCTGTGGCGAGTAATTGTCAGTGCAACATGAAGTCCGCTGATATATAATGCCCAAGGTGTAATCAAAAATACATGCTTCAAACTAACAATCCATGTTGATAGAGGAACACTCAGGCACAGGGGACCTCCAAATGAATAATGCAAAAGTCCTTCGCGACTACAAATTCAGATGTTCCTCGACAAAAAGCAGCACAGTAATTACAGGGTTCTGTAAGTTTTCTGTCAAGCATAGAGACGTCTTAACACAGCCAGTTGGTCTTATTTAGGTTGATAAAAGGAATCTGGCTATTTGTTATTAGTCAGCCGCTCACATTTATTTTCTCCATCTCCCTACAGATCAGCAATCAATGGTCAAAGTCAGCAGACACCAATCTTTTCTTTTTGGCTCCACTAGACAGAACAGATCTTCAGCTTCTTGTAGTTATCTGAAGTTCTTTGCAGCCTTGCTACGTTTCTTGTCTTGGATAGAAATGCACAGGGTTATATATGGTTACACAGACTAGTTCCCATAACGGGTTGGGTATGGGTGACCAACGCCGGGATCTCGAGGTTTAGAATGCCGGCAGTCGGGGTGAGCGCAACGAAGCCCCTTGAGGGCTCGCTGCGCTTGCCAAGCAGAGGACTAGGTGGCTCGCGGATCTATTCCCAAATGGGTGTCGTGAACACCCACAAGTGGGAATAGTCCCTTCTAGTCGGCTTGCCGACTGTAGGGCGTTCAAGTGTTCAGGATCCCGGCATTGGTAATGTGACTGCTGGTCACATAACTACATCCCCCCATAGCTTAATGTCTACGAGAATCACTGTAAGAAAGTATTGAGCAGTCCTGTGTTTTCCAACTGTTGCCCGAGATGAATATAAAAGTGATTGTGGACAATTTTTACATAGAGGGTATTTATTAGAGATGAACACCGGACATTTTTCGGGTTTTGTGTTTTGGTTTTGGATACGGTTCCGCTGGCGGGTTTTGGATTCGGACGCGTTTTGGCAAAACCTCCCTTAAGAGAGTTTTTTAAAACAAAAATCCTCAAAAACAGCTTAAATCATAGAATTTGGGGGTAATTTTGATCCTATAGTATTATTAACCACAATAACCACAATTTCCATTCATTTCCAGTCTATTCTGAACACCTCACACCTCACAATATTATTTTTAGCCCTAAAAATTGCACCGAGGTCGCTGGATGACTAAGCGAAGTGACCCAAGTGGGCGGCACAAACACCTGGCCCATCTAGGAGTGGCACTGCAGTGTCAGACAGGATGGCACTTACAAAAATTGGCCCCAAACATCACATGATGCAAAGATAAATATAAAAAAAAGAGGTGCAAGATGGAATTGTCCTTGGGCCCTCCCACCCTTATGTTGTATAAACAGGACACTGTTAAACACTTTAACAAACCCATCATTTCAGCGACAGGGTCTGCCACACGACTGTGGCTGAAATGACTGGTTGGTTTGGGCCCCCACCAAAAAAGAAGCAATCAATCTCTCCTTGCACAAACTGGCTCTACAGAGGCAAGATGTCCACCTCCTCTTCATCGTCCGATTCCTCACCCCTTTCACTGTGTACAGCCCTCTCCTCACAGAGTATTAATTCGTCCCCACTGGAATCCACCATCACAGGTCCATCTGTACATTCTGGAGGCAATTGCTGGTAAATGTCTCCACGGAGGAATTGATTATAATTAATTTTGATGAACATCATCTTCTCCACATTTTCTGGAAGTAACCTCCTACGCCGATTGCTGACAAGGTTTCCGGCTGCACTAAACACTCTTTCGGAGTACACACTGGAGGGGGGGCAACTTAGGTAAAATAAAGACAGTTTGTGCAAGGGCCTCCAAATTGCCTTTTTCCTGCCAGCATACGTACAGACTGTCTGACATGCCTACATGGATGCTGTCACTCATATAATCCTCCACCATTCTTTCAATGGTGACAGAATCATATCCATTGACAGTAGAGGACATGTCAGTAATCGATGACAGGTCCTTCAGTCTAGACCAGATGTCAGCTATCGCTCCTGACTGCCCTGCATCACCGCCAGCGGGTGGTTTTGGAAATTTTCTCCTTTTCCTGGCAGCTCCAGTGGCGTGAGAAAATGAAGGAGGATCTGTTGGCGGGTCACGTTTCGCTTGACTTGACAATTGTCTCACCAGCAGGTCTTTGAACATCTCCAGACTTGTGTCTGCCGGAAAGAGAGATACAACGTAGGCTTTAAACCTAGGATCAAGCACGGTGGACAAAATGTAGTGCTCTGATTTCAACAGATTGACCACCCGTGAATCCTTGTTAAGCGAATGAAGGGCTCCATCCACAAGTCCCACATGCCTAGCGGAATCACTCCGTTTTAGCTCCTCCTTCAATCTCTCCAGCTGCTTCTGCAAAAGCCTGATGAGGGGAATGACCTGACTCAGGCTGGCAGTGTCTGAACTGACTTCACGTGTGGCAAGTTCAAAGGGTTGCAGAACCTTGCACAACATTGAAATCATTCTCCACTGCGCTTGAGTCAGGTGCATTCTCCCTCCTTTGCCTATATCGTAGGCAGATGTATAGGCTTGAATGGCCTTTTGCTGCTCCTCCATCCTCTGAAGCATTAAGTGGACATTGGTTACAACTGCATTTTTTAGGACACTGGTGACTCTTTTTCTGATGTCTGCGTACATTCTCGGTATCGCCTGCCTAGATAAGTGGAACCTAGATGGTATTTGGTACCGGGGACACACTACCTCAAGCAATTCTCTAAGTCCCTGTGAACTAACGGCGGATACCAGACACACGTCTAAGGCCTGAGTTATCCGCTTTGCAACAGGATGACTGCTGTGATATTTCATCTTCCTCGCAAAGGATTGTTGGACAGTCAATTGCTTACTGGAAGTAGTACAAGTGGTCTTCTGACTTCCCCTCTGGGATGACGATCGACTCCCAGCAGTAACAAAAGCAGCGCCAGCAGCAGTAGGCGTTACACTCAAGGATCCATCAGAGGAATCCCAGTTAGGAGAAGACTCGTCAGACTTGCCAGTGACATGTTAAAAAGAAATGTACCTTTATTAATACAGTTTAAAAATTTCAATAGTTAATAATAACAAATCTCATCCTACGTGCCGGTCAGTCCTGCAGAGTATTAAACACAAATGCAGTTTAACTCCAAGCCTTATTGGTATGGTTAGTATATAGGCTTTTCAAGCTCAGCTGATTAGTTAGTATTTTGACTCTATATGATTAGAAATAATTAGCGGTGCAGTAATTAGTGTCACTGATATTGGCTGATTAGTTGCAACAAACTTCAGAAATAGTGTTAGTAATTAGTACAGCATGCTGTTTTCTTTAGCTTTGAAACAATAGCAGTGGTCCACACTGGTTGGTAAGTGAAAAACCTGTTTTAGCCTCTGGTTCCATGTAGTGGTATCTCCCGGCTCCTGGTGCTTTAATCATCCCATTATAGGTGCCATATCTGGAGTATCCAAGCAATGGAGGAGGTGCCTGCAGGTAGTTGAAAAATCGGACCGGTACCGGGCAAGTATTGGGGGCCGCAGAGAGATTACATTTAGGAACTGATTGGATATAGATGTATCTCTCTCCACTTTATTTCTCTCCATGCTTTGATAAATACTACCCCCAAAGAATCCACTTTTTTCCATTTGTAGCCTATTCATCAACCAGCAAGGGCCAGGTAAACATGCAGAAAACAGTTTTTCTAATATTTAAATACCGGACTCATTCAGCAATGTATTAAAGCGGGAGTTACCATGAAAATCTCCTGCATGCATTACAGAACAGACCTGGCGTTGTCTGCTGGCCTATACATTACTTTGGGGATGACTTTTAACAGGGTCTAGCTGGCAACTTTCAGCCTGGGGGGCCCAACTTTTCACAGGGAATGAAATGCAAAAATGGGCATGATGATAATGTTGGGGGGAAGGGGGGGGGGGAGATTGTGTAATTAGAGTGTGGTTTAAATAGCTAATGAGATAACGGGCAGTACCTGTATACTGTATATACATTCAAATAGGTGCGAGTTTACAAAAAATCTCTCACCTGTGCTACTGTATATTTCTTACTGAGCAGCGTCCAGGAAGAGCAGGAGCATCGTCTGCCTGCCACAGCAGTCAGGCAGCTCTGGAACACTTAAATTGCACTGGCCCGGGGGTCAGATGGCACCCTGCCCTCCTGCCAGAGGCGGATTGGCCATAGGTCCTACAGGGAAGATTCCCGGTGGGCTGGTGCACCCGCAGGGCCTGTTTTGTTTGAGAACATGTGGTCCTATTTATAGACATAATGAATAAGATGCCAAACAATTTGCATATATGAAAATGACTTTGCCACTTAGCCTGTGATTGCAGATGATCTAGTGTATGCTCTGTCTGCCTGCTTGGCTGACATATAAGATTGAGTGAATAGTGATTGGGATACGGTTGGTGTAATAAGCAAGAAAATATATCTTTCTAAATAATGATATAGTTTCCTAAATTCTGAAGGTGTATCATATAATGTGCTCATAATATTTAATTTTATTTCTTTTTACTTCCCCCTTGATGCTGGACATGCCCACTATCAGGAAAGTCTTGGGGGGAGGGTGCTGCTGCCATGGCCCATGGCTAGACCTTACACCTCTGGTGCTGCCCATGTGGGGCCACTAGTACAAATTTTTACTGGGCCGCTTTTTGTTCCCAATCTGCCCCTGTAGGTCACCCTCACTGCAGATGGCATCATCGGGTCCTGACTCCCGTTGTACAAAGACGCAAAGCATGGTCATGTTGACGTGAATGACGTCATCACTCCTGATGATTTTAGCAGTACTCATACAATTGTTATTGCTAAACCTCCATAAGTGCATGAAAGTTTACTATATCATACAAATTTTTCCAGGGCCGCTTTTTGTTCCCAATCCGCCCCTGCCTCCTGCCCAGCCAGTCCCTGACTATAAATCAAGCTCAGAAACTGAAAGTCTTGGAGCTTTACTGTTAAGAACTGCCTCTATCTTAGATGGTGCCCCACTCTTTCCTAATGAAAGGGGATCCGATTTGTAAAGACGGATCAATGCAGATGATTCCACCTCCTCCGGCCCTTGCCATGCAGAAGCATCACCTCAGGTCACCCATGTGCCATGACACCGCCAGTACGAATCTGAGACTGAAAGTGTAAACTTTTGTCACTTTCATTCAGCAGTGAAAGAGACAGTAATAGGGATTGTGAGACAGCTACTTTTCGGGGCAGCTGTCACTTCGCCAGGGCAACACTGAATTACTTCGATACATCCACTAATGCCACATTTACCTAATGAGGACAGCAGACTTGCACAGTCAGCGCTCAGGATATGAGAGTCAGGTAGAAGAGGACCGAGTTGGCCAGGCAGGTGTAAAGGCTGTATAGAAATTCCCTGGACTCTTGAAACAGATCTGTCTATACTTTATATAACATGATGAACAGCCAGCTGCAGAAAACTTCTGGTGTTCAAGAATTTTCAGAAGTCTGCTCTGGAAGTGAAATAATTAAAAATATAACGATTGAGAACCGGACAAAAGTAATGTGCTGTTCAGTGCTACCCTGGGCTATGGACAACTACAAATAAGTTACATGTTACGGCACCATCTAGGTGCTGTAATATGTACCTATGATAGAGTGTATGATCTTTGGCTAAGCTAGCTCAATGATTTACCCAACCCATACAAGGCCAGTTAAAGTACTGCCTCCCAGCACTGAGGTCATGGGTTCGATCCCTGCTGTGGGCTCAACTGTGTGGAGTTTGTATATTCTTCCCGTGCTTGTGTTGGTTTCCTCCGGGTACTCCGGTTTCTTCCAGTACTCCAAAAATATACTGGTAGGTTAATCAGTATCGGACTGAAGTATGAAGGGCCCACCGGGGGAATGCAGTGATAGAGGCCCATACTTAGGAGTGTGGACAGCCTACAAAGGGGTTGTGGCCAGCCGCCACAGAGGCTTGAAATGCACAATAGTCTTGTGCAGTGTAATGCAACATATCTACCATGTATAATGCAAGAGCACAGTCTGGAACCTGATCCCTAGAGGAAGGAGTGGTCCCTCAGGCAGTGGGGCCTACCGGTGGTTTCCGCTGTACCCCTGTGGGCCAGTCCGACCCTGAAGTTAATTGAATCCCAACAAAATTACCCTAGCGTGAATGTGTGTACATGTGGTAGGGAATATAGACTGAAAGCTCTACTGGAGCAGGGACTGATGTGAGTGGCCAAATATTCTCTATAAAGCGCTGGGGAATATGTGTGCGCTATATAAATAACTGGTAATAAATAAATAAATAAATAAAGTAAAATTATGTTAATTTGCCCACCAAGGTTATTTTTTTGGCAAACAATCAGAATGCAGTATAGAATGTATGTAATCCTGGCTATTCCTTGTCTCCTCTTAAATTCTAATGTTTGATACGTATTTCCTAAAGGCATGTTGAATATATATATATATATATATATATATATATATAAATGGCAGCCTCCACTGAATTACAACTGTTCAAGTGTAAAGGGCACAACAAATGTAGAAAGCCGCAGGGGGCGCCAAAACAAACAGAATCATTACTTGGAAATGCATAACAGCGCAATTATTTTTCAGCATCCCATTGGTAAGGAAATTCTCAGTGGAGGTACAATCTCGTTAACAGGAAGGAAAGTCTTTGATGGGACTCCAAATAAACCTCAAATGAGAATAAAGCTATACATAGTGTAAAACCATTTACAAATTTACAATGCAATTAATGATATTGGAAGAAAGGATAATGCTGGTACTAGAAGGAGGTTCCAACAAGCATGTATGGAGAAATTCCATCTGGCATTGTAAGCTGGAACCTTGCACTGTTCCCTTGGATCAGTTGGCATGAGAATGTTACGAAGATAAATTAACCACAAATAAAAATGAAACTGGATATAAAATAACACGGCTGAAACAGGTAGAACGTATGGTAATGCTTGTACCCCTCATCAAAACTTTGCAGCCATGTACAGTAGACAGGGAATCAATCTAATACAAGAATTATGGAATTACTCCAGTCCACCAAATGTTTCATTGTGCAATGACCGGAATAAACTAATTCTGTGTCAGGAACTCCACCAAAGCATTCTACGTCACATGTACTGGGTTCTTTTTTTCTTTCCTATGGATTAATGCTTTTTTGCAGAGAGAGAATAGTGGGGTAGGGGAAGAGAAGGATAAGGAACAGGGAGGACAAGTGCGGTGGGTGGAAGAGAGAGTTGAGCACAGGGAACAGAGAAAACGGGAGAGAGGAGAAAGAGAATAGAGAAGAACGAGAGAGAGCAAAGATGTAGGGAATGAATGTGGATATGGTGGTGAGGGAAGAAAGTGAAAATGGGACAAGAGTGAGAGACAACAGTGAGGTGGGGGAAAGAAAGAAAATGGATTAAGAGGTACACAGAGAGAGAGAGAGAAGAGGGGGTGGGGAAAAAGAGATAGAGAACAGTGTGCGGGGTAAAGAAAGAGAGAAGAGATGAAGAGAGAGATAGAACAGGCAACATTGGGGTGGGAGTAGGGAGAGAGAAAGAAGGGATGGGGAAGAAAGAGAGAGAATGGGGTATGGAGGGGGAGAGAAAGAGAGAACCGGCGGAGGGAGGACCCCAGCAAAATGAAAGCACTGATCATGTTTACAAACATCATTTCTCTTCCCCTTATACAGATAAAATGGGAATTTGCTTTCCTGCCACAAACTGATTGCAAATATCAAATAAATAATGCAAACAGACCTCAGCAGCCACACTAATAATAGCAATAGTATGAGCGGGAAGCAGCAAGATGCACTTAGCCAATCAAAAGTGGTAATTGTCGTCATCATCATCATCAGTTTGTAGGGTTTTCAAGGGATGAGCAACTGCAAGTGGTCTGCACGGATGTATTTGTATGAACCATCATAATTGTACTTGGCCAATTCTTACATATTCCCTGTCCAACCCCTCTAAGGCAAAGGAGGCGTAAACACAAAATGCGTCTAAATTTTTATAGGCATAGAGATGCGTAAAAATAATTGTGCACCTGCACAATATAAAAAAACGCATTATACAGTACAGCACATACATGTGCTTACGTGACATTCTACATGAGTCTCTATGCACAATTACTATTTATTTTTCAATCTAACAAAATTAATGTGGTATGGCAGAGGCTTGGGTGCCCCATCAGTCAGTATTAAGAACACCTCTGTTTGCAGAAATCACCATTTCCAAAAATTTCTTGTAGCCAGCTGACAGTCTTTCTATTCTGGCTGCAGGTGTTTCCCCCACCCTCTCGTGTAGAACTCTTCTACTCTTAGGGGGTAATTCAGAGTTGATAGCAGCAGCAAATTTGTTAGCAGTTGGGCTAAACCATGTGCACTGCGGGGGGGGGGGGGGGGCGCAGATATAACATGTGCAGAGAGAGTTAGGTTTGGGTGGGTTATTTTGTTTCTGTGCAGGGTAAATACTAGCTGCCTTATTTTTACACTGCAATTTAGATTTCAGTCTAAACACACCCCACCCAAATCTCTCTCTGCACATGTTATATCTGCCCACCCCCCCCCCTGCAGTGCACATGGTTTTGCCCAACTGCTAACAAATTTGCTGTTGCGATCAACTCTGAATTAGGCCCTTAGTTATACACATACTCTCCATGTTTGAGATCTCACCACAGATTCTTAATAATATTCTAGAATGGGGACTGTGAAGTTCCTTCTAAAACCATCTTTCCATTCCTGTAAGTACTTCTTTGCTGATTTTAAGATATTTTTTGGACCATTGGCTGGCTCAGCTATCCAGCCTCTGTTTATTCAATGACTGAGGCCATTAGCTTTTAGGATTTGCTAATAGTTGAATCCATGCTTCCTCTACCACCTGGACAATATTTAATTTCAAAACGTAAATATTTTCTACATTAAATATTAAATACATACAACGTCAAGGAATAAGGGTCACATTCTTTACCAGTACTGTATGTATCTTTTGTGGTTGTGGACAAATGCATAATGTTTGTTTCATTATTCCACACTACGGTACTTTGCCCAGGAAAACTTTTCTGTCTCACCCAAGTATACGTTTGCTGCTCCAGATTTTGACTTTTGCAATTATGTCCTAGGAAAGGATTCCTTCTGAGATCTCTGCCAAACAGGTCATATATGTATAAGCAACGCAGGACCACTACACAAGAGGGTTAGGAGGAGAGTTGACTGGGTTTGGTGAAGAAGTGGGTCTTGAGAGCCCGTTTGAGGTTTTGTAGAGAGGTGGAGACTAGAGTTGGATGGGGAGAGGTAGAGCATTCCAGAGATAGGGAGCAGCACGTGCAAAATCTTGTAGGTAGTAGTGGGAGGAGGTAATCAGTTGGCAGGAGAGACGGCATGCATTAGCAGAGCGAAGAGGACGGGGGGGGAATGTAAAGAGAGAAAAGGTCAGAGATGTAAGAGGAAGAAGAGTGGGTGAGGGCTTTTTAGGTGAGTGTGAGAAGCTTGCATTAAATTGAGAGCTATATGTGGTCTACTTTGCATATCTGACCAGTGTACAAATGATTTTTCAGAACTTTGTTATCAGAGCTTTTTCCGGGTTGTCTTGACCTCAACAGCTCCTCTTGACAACAATTTATTACCAAGGTCACTAACAGTAAAAGTTCCAAGCTGCGAACATTAAGATGTTTTCCACATAGCATTAGTAACAGTCCCAATGTTTAGACACACAATAACTGGAAAAAATAAGCCCCACTCCCGACATGCCCAGAAACCCATCCCAGCCAACTCAGCACAATTTTGGGTTTAAACTCTGTCCACCTTGGAGATCCAACAATCAATTCTGTCCAGCTAAAATTAGTACAGTTGGTAGATACGACCAATCAATTACCGTTATTATTCTCCGACAGTTACAGTGAGTGCACATGGCTGGTGAATGTAGCCCAACATCATGACCGGTGAGAAGGTGTGAAACCATTTATTCAACTCAGGAATTGTCTCCATTGCTTCATTTTAGACCTACTGGGGGAAATTTACTAAGGTGGAAGTTTTTTTAGAACTGGTGATGTTGTTCATAGCAACCAATCAAATTCTACTTAACATTTATCTAGCTGCTTCTAGAAGATAATAGAAAGAATCTGATTGGATGTTATGGGCAACATCATCAGTTCTAAAAAAAACCTCCCACGTTAGTAAATTTACCCCACTAAGTCAAAAAAATTTAAGGCCTTAGATAAAAGAATTAATCAATAAATGGGAAGGTTACCCAAACTTTACAACGTGCCACATTTTTTGTTTTATATTTTTTCCAATTAGATAAATAGCAGCTGTGCACTAAAATGTGCAGATATAGGTCAAGCTTACATTTCTCCTGTATATCTGTTCCCCCTTGTATAAATTCACAATAAAACATGCTAAAATGTGGCATCTTGCTGTGTCACTTATGAGAAATGTAGATGAATGAATTTGCCAATTCTCTAATTAGCTAATCACACATTATTCCTATAATGGCATTCATAATTGTTCATTATGTCACTCTCAGATAGAGTGTCTTACCTATTGCTGCATTACTTCTGTAAATGTGATCATTTTGTCATCCGCAGACTTTGGGGAATAATGGAAGATTATGCTACTAAGACGATGACAAAATGTTTATGTTGCGTTCGCCTGTTGACGACTGTTAATCAACTGATACATATTATAGTTTTTTTTTATTATACTGCATGTTTTAATCTTGTTTAAAGAGGACTAAATGAAAGTAATGACCCATTCTAAATAGCTTTAAAATGACAAATGTGGCTAAGTAGAATTCATGAAAACACAGACGTTTTTTCCCCAGTTAACATAGTAAACACATTTAATGTGATACTTAATAATTGTGTTCTCAGGGTGGAACAGGTTAAGTAGCTGGATGTGAGGGAGTCTGGGTAAAACATGGATCCCATTAAAACCTTTTGAGGTTTGCTGAATTTTTTTTTTTTCCTGCAAGAACCATTTCTTTCTCTCCGGGTCCGGAACATCTGAATGATGTGAACTGATCGTGAAATTCTGCACATCTGTCAGTGTAGTGGATTATTTCTTGAGAGACTGAAATTGCCTGCCTGGGATCAGCGCCCCATCAATCTTACTCACGTAGGGTATAGAGTAGCTGCCTAAAAGAGGCGCACTGGGGAGAGAGCCAGAGCAGTTCTGCTGCTAAACAGGTGATGAATCCGGAGCAGGAGATTCACTCTATCTGTATCCCAGCCCTGAGTGAAAGCCATGTCATTTTTCACATTCCCCCTGTACTTGGTATGCACTTAGCGTCTAACGGCTCCAGCTTCATAAAAGAGGTAATTTTTCAGGCTTAGGCAAATGCTGTGCTGTATGTCTGCTTGTTTCCCATTCTGCTCTGATAATGCCACTTGTTTGGGCTTCATTTTACAAACTGGTGCTCTCTGCCTCTCCTATCAGTAACACATGTTTATTTATTGGGATGAGATGTATGGATGAGCTAATACATGAAGCAGAGAGGCTACACAGTATTCATCTGTGAACACAAGGTCTTCCTTGGCAGAAGGCCAGACTCACACTTAATATTGGTGCTATATGACAAATTCACCGTTAGTAAAAGGGCATTTCACCATCCTTCTTTTGTTTTTTACCCCTACCCTTTCCTCTATCTAGTATTTGGCGGGCTTTTCCCCCTGACAACCATATTGTTTCCCCTCAGTGGGATCCTCTCCATTCTTACAATTTGTGGGGACCTCTACTGGTCAGAATTCATAATGACTTCTGAATGTCTGAGGATATTTCAAAAGGCTTAAAATTACAGTCAGCTTTCTCTACCAATCCAAACTTTCACCACTGGTCCTCCCTCCTCCAGCATTTATAAACCACTGGATCAGCAGATAATCCCACTATTCAGAATACAGAATCACTAAGGAACTGACAAGCAGCACTGGTCTCAGGGAAGACCCCTAACTAAAATACAGGTGTGCCATAAAAAAGGGGGAGGGAAAAGGCTTGTACACCTTCCAGACCTGGAGATAGATGACCTGTTGCAGGCCCATTTTAAATGATGTAAGACACTTTCCTCTTCAAGATATATGGGTCTATTCATGAAGCAGTGAAAAGAGTGGAGAAGTGAACAAGTGGAGAAGTTGCCCATGGCAACCAATCAGCATTGATGTAACATTTATAATTTGCATACTATAACATTATACAGAACAGCTGATTGGTTGCCTCAGGCAACTTTTCAACTGGCTCACTTCTCCACTCCTTTCACTGCTTCATGAATAGACCCCATAGAGAGATGTTCTTGAATGTGCATCATAGAATATACCTTTGCCCACATCGATGATTTTTGACAAGCCTCTCAACTTCTCAGAATTGTTGGAAATGTGGTGATCCATTGCCTATGGCTCTTCACATTGATTCATCGGTGTTGGGTGCAAGTACGAAACTACTCAACGGAACACAATTATTTATCTTTAACGCTGAGTGGGCACTTTTTGGTATTTTTTCAGGTGGTCAAAATATATCTAAAGGTAGCGAAAGATTACTGCTTGCAATAAGAGTAGTGGCCTGTAAAGCCATCTTACAAGCTTGGATACACCTTGAACCTCCATCTTTGTCCTTATTTAAAACAAAACTCTTTTATCCTTTCCAGATCGGAATGGGTGGGGGTAATGTTGGAGAGAGACAAGAAAGTGGATCAATTTTTCGGAGTAGGGGAAAGCTACATTACCACTTTACCCACTGCTGATAGATCACAAATTCATGGCTCACTATCTAGTACTGTATGGTAAATCTTCTTAATGGTACAGGGTGATCCTCCTATTGCCCTATATATAGTTCTCTCCGTCGTCATTTGATATGGGGATTTTGGGGGGAGGGGGCACAAAAGATTTTTTTATCAGTAATTATAGTTGTATTTTGAATGTACAGTATCACATAGTATGAGTTATATCCTCTGTAAATTTCCATAATCTTAATGCAATTTAAAAAAAGGGGGGGAGGTGGGGGCTTAAAGAATAAATATAATAAATCTACAAGGTGGAAGCCCATTTTAATCCAGTCTTGAATCTTAACGATATGGCCCGGGATGTAGCTCCATAGGAAGAAGTTGGTCATTAAGGAGAAGGGTTTCCATATATGGGGTATCAAGGCATCCAGATACCAGCTATGTGCCAGGATGTATTAGCCAATTACTCAAATACTTCCGCTGATTATCTCAAAAGTGTTTTTTATGACTGACCAGTGCATTAAGCTCTCTGTCTACTTTTTACATTGCCAACTCTGCGTATAATCAGAATATACAACAATTCCAATCCATCTACTAAAGAAACAACAATGGCCCTCATTCTGAGTTGGTTAGCTGCTTTCGGTCGCAGCGCGGTGATTAGGTGAAAAAGCGGCATTTCTGCGCATGCGTACGGGCTGCAGTACGCACTCGCGAAGTACTTTCACACAAAACTATGCAGTTTTACACAAGGTCGAGCGACGCTTTGCAGTCGCTCTGTTGATTGGTGAGTGATTGACAGGAAGTGGGTGTTTCTGGGTGGTAACTGGCCATTTTCCGGGAGTGTGCTAAAAAACGCAGGCATGTCAGGTAAAAACGCAGGCGTGCCTGGGGTAACGGGGGAGTAGCTGGCCGAACGCAGGGCGTGTATGTGACGTCAAAGCAGGAACTAAACTGTCTGCAGTGATCGCAAGGTAGGAGTAGGTTTGGAGCTGCTCAGAAACTGCATGAAAAGATTTTCGAGCAGTTCTGCTAACCTTTCGTTCGCACTTCTGCTAAGCTAAGATACACTCCCAGAGGGCGGCGCCTAGCGTGTGCACTGCTGCTAAAAGCAGCTAGCGAGCGATCAACTTGGAATGAGGGCCAATAAGTATAAAAGTACAACTAGTTCATAATATTCCATAATTGGTAATACATGTCGTCACGACTCGTCATACTACATAAATCATCCGCAGTCAATAACAGCGAATCGTTTGGACATCACTAGTATCTGCTACTAACCCTTGCATGACATAGTCAATGGACCCATCATGTGAAACTTGAACAGCGCCTTCTGTAGGACATTTTTAGTAGTGGTCGAATAATAGAAGTAAAGTTCCTTCTAGACTAAATCACATTACTGATTACAAGGACAAATAGCCGTCGATACTTACAGCTACATTAACACCTTAAGACAGAAACAGCAACACGTCTATCAGAAAATGTTTTATTATCAAAATAAAAAGCTTAAGGCAAATACTAGCACCAATGAACCTACAGTAACGCAAATCAATGTCAGTTATTCATCCAAAACTGATCAGCTTAGACATATTATTTATCAGAGCAGACAACGTGGAAGCAATGCATACATTATTATACTTTATAACATCAACACTTTACAATAAATCATTTACCAGTCAACTTTGTGGCCTTTACCCAATTATGTGTGTAACGGCTTCCAGGTACCATTCAAATCTGCAGCTTTTACCCAACGCAATGTTCATATAACCAATGATGTATTAATTTATAACGAGTTACACAAATGTTTACATTTGTATCATACTTTAACTAAATGCCACTAAGATGCCCCCAGGGGTAGGTTAAGAACTATATAGATTAATTATGTCTATGATATACAAAGAGACAAAACCACATTAACACTCTTATAGGTTTATAAGTAAAGGTACGTTAGAAAATGTAATCGGTTTCCTTTAGTGTATGTGTGCCTAATAAAAATGTCAGTGGAGGTTGTTTCATTCATTCTTTACTCCTTGTCAGCTACATTTGATTATAAACTTAGTTGACCAAATACAAAGAGAAATGTGCGGTGCTCTAAAAAACTATCTTCAAATAAAGCGAATATAAGTTCAACTTAGAACACCCAAAGGACAACACAAGAGGATAATATAAATGGAAACAATAGCCAGAAATTTTATACAAAATCACCTTTATTTTACCTTCATTCTACACTTTCCATGAACAATTGTCAACTTTGAAGTATTTTTCTCAGGATAAAAACACCCCAGGCATGCATGCTTTGTGATAATACCAGCTTCCTAAGGAACTCCTGTGCGGGGTTTTTTGTTATGCACTGCAGACTTCCCCTATATGGACAGTCGCGTGGCCCACCAATCCACTTCATTCTTCTCTAACACAACAAATATTTACATCTTTGTGACATTGAAGACATGAGTTTAAAATTCAATGAAACCAATTCTTATCTCCGGGACAGCATTTAAAAAGATGAGACAGATATTTTTTTTCTACAGACTCTTGATTATTCACAATAAATCAGAAAAAAAAAACACAAAAACAGACTGTATTTACAGATATTTTGCGATTGATTATGACATACAGATGGGTCCATGTTTATCTTGGCCTTTAATAGGAGTAATTGAGACTGGGCAATCGGACTTAATCCCCTGCTGTAATGACTTAATCCCCTGCTGTATTGTTCTCTGTATTGTATTGCAGCTGAGGACAATAGATGAAGGGTTTATGTCAGGCATGTCCAAACTGCGGCCCTCCAGTTGTTGAGAAACTACACATCCCAGCATGCCCTGACACAGCTTTAGCATTCTCTGACAGCAAAACTGTGTCAGGGCATGCTGGGATATGTAGTTTCATAACAGCTGGAGGGCCGCAGTTTGGACATGCCTGGTTTATGTAAATAAACCATGGTGTGCCTAGGCGCAGCAGAGAAGTCAAAATAACCATGGACCCATCTGTAGGTCTTAGTTACTGTTACTGACCAACAGCCAGTTTCTGTAGTTTTCTCAAAGTTTGTATAAGTTGCTCTAAATAAGTTTCACGTGGAAATTTAAAGTGACCATATATAAAGTATTGCTCTGTCTTGGTCAACTGGGTCTTTGAAGCCAAGAGATAAATCCACCGATAACTCTTAAAATGTAATCAAATGTTTAGACAACTCATTGATTCAGTAGCACCCTTTAACAATACACAGTAGCAGATCTATACCTACTACCTCTTTAGGGAAAAAGTTTATTTAAAAAAAAAAAAGGTCTTGGTTGGGCACATATATTTGATATAGGCTGATGACTGTCAGGTCATCTTCCCAAGAGGTTCTGCAGCAGATGAGGTATTCCGGTCAAAATCAACTACTTAAGGCAATTAGAATTTTGGAATACCTGAGCAGAAGTTCTTAGAATACAACTGCTAGGTAAAACACAGATAAACCATGGTCGATACCTTTAAAGCATCATACTATATACCCAATAATATGAGACAGGAAACTAAACGTTTCTTACCTGGCCGGTGTAGATGATGTTGTTGAAAGCTCTGCTGATGGAGAGATCCTTGACAGAGCAACAGCACACAGGCACTTATCCACAAATACAGGACCCAAGACATTGCACAGACCATCGCCATTCTCTAAGGGAAACGCAGACGTGAATTACTATCCTGACCCTTCACTTAAGGGAGGTTCTGAATTATAACAATTAGATCATAGAGTGAACGACCAAGCTCCCTGCTTTAGCACACCACACATTATAATAGAAAGGTTAAGAGCGCAGAAAAAGCCCTGGAAAAGTCAAGCCAGCAGGGACAGCTGAGCCATTTAGCAGTACAAATGGCTGTCTAATAAACTAGCTGGCTGCAATTTTATCTCGTGGATTTATGACCTCAAAATAAATATATAATAATGATATTTTCTGCACATAAATGAGAACGGTGATGTCCTCTATATGCCTGGTAGTTATACAGGCACAGATTACTCTTAATTGATTCACTGATTTATATATATATATATATATAGAGAGAGAGAGAGAGAGAGATTCATATATATATATATATATATATATATATATATATATAAAAACACACACACATACGTATATGAGAGATATACACTGTGTGTGTGTGTGTGTGTGTGTGTGTGTGTGTGTGTGTGTGCGCGCGTGTGTGTGTATGTATATATATATATATATATATATATATAAAATATTATTATTATTATTAATATTATTATTAATGTTATTCTTGAGTTTAAGTACACTGGTTTCACAACAAGACAGTTCTGGTCTATATTACATCCTGATATGAACCAATGGACAGACAGTAACACTGCTAGAATGTGTGGATCACCTGCAAATATTTTAATATTGCTTAAAATGTCACTAGAATAAATATTCAGCCACAAAATAGCACCTGCACTGCTATCAGGACATTGCACAGGACTGTATTACTGCTCCCAGACGCAGTCACAGTCTTCAAAAAGTCTATTTCCCACTGATCACCTGGTATAATGTTTTTTATATCATCCAGTTAATCATGCTTCAGACACCCTCCATATTCAGCCAATCACACTGTTATGGACCCTTACTGAATAGCACATACAGAGGGTCTGACTGAAGGGAATGGCATTCTAGTGGAAAGGGTACGTTTGTCATTCTAAAATGCTTATTCCCTTGCAAGATAAGCTGAAACCTTCCAATGACAGTGGCTAATTTACCCACTATTCAATGAAAACCAGATAGTGCTATCTATATATATATATATATATATATATATATATATATATATATATGTGTGAAGGTTATGTTATAAGTAGAAAATGTTTTCCAGATTTATGTTTAGTAACATACAGGTTCTATATATTCTATCACATTTACACTATAATGCATAAAGATGATGTGTGTGTGTGTATCTGTATCATAAAGTGAACACCTATTTATACGCGCGCACACACACACGCGCACACACACACAGCTAATAAATACATGCATAAGCTAAATTAATAATCACACAATATATTCTATAGAATTGTATAATTTATTCTCATCTC